>NC_137745.1:9828686-10468460 GCF_963264785.1 Psittacula echo | reverse complement strand
GCTGGTCTGGAAAAGAAAACGTTAACACTGGCTGTCAAAGGAGCATGTTCAAAAATATTTAGTTCACTTCCAAAATGTTGTACAAATTCATGGTGATTTCTCTGCACCCCTAAACCTTTCAGTCGTTCAGCTCAGGTATATAACTACGGTCATGGATTAATCCTTCCAATACAGTGGTGTGAGCTTACCGATGCTATCCGCCTACCTTCAGGTAATCGAGACTTCTCTACAATGTTCACAATGTTCCAAGAAGCATTCAAAAAGGCAAGTACCTGTTTTGTTTCTTCCAAGGTATTTTTCTTATCATGTTTTCAAACATTTCTCCTACAAAAGTTGAAACTAATGTTTTGATTACAACGTTCTCAACATAAAGCACATTTTCTCATAAATAAATGAAATCCTTTCACTCAGGCACCTCAGAAGTATACAAAAGTGTTGTAATCTGAACAGTTCTCTTGGAATGTGTTTACTCTGGTGTTTTCAACGTTAGTAGTTCCAGGGTTTCACATGGGCCAGATTTCCTTTGTTTCATTTTCCAGAGGCAAAACAAAGTGCCTTGAGAGGTGAACTCAGTCTTTCCCTATAGAAAAAAGTATTTACTGTGTTTATCTCTTATAGGAACAGAAAAATATACCATTTCCCCCTTAGAACAGTGAGGGTACACATAAGTGTGCATGCGTGCATATATATGTGTGTGAAATGTAACAAATTTGAAACACACAACATAAGGTTTCATAGTGTGTATTCAAAAAAAAATCTGGAAACCAGCATGAAACCCCGTAAGTTCACATGTCAAATGTTCAAACTGTAACCAAAACATGACGTAACTGCTAGAGCTGTCAGAAAAAGACAAAGACAAAAAAAGCTTTCTTGCTTACATACAACTAGGTGTGGTAATCTCCAAAAAAGTTGTCAAAATTATAATTGCCTTCCAGTTTAAAAACTTTTATTCTAAATAAAAAAAACTATACACAAACCACTGATTTGACCAAACGAAAGTTCAGCGGTAAGCAGGACCTGAAGGAGCTGGTAGTCACAGTTCTTATCATGTACAACTCTTTCAAGGTTCAATCCATGGAGAAGTTTATTTTACAACCTGCTTTTTTTTCTCTTTTTTTTGTAAAACTAAAGGTCCACTTTATTACATAAAATTATTTATACAGTGTAAAACCGGAGCCTTATGGAAAATACTGCATCTAAGTGTATTTAAATTAGTCTTGCTCCATAGGTTCATCTGCAGCTTCTGTGGCTTCATTGCTGTTTTCCATCGGGGTCTCTGACGATGTCTCTGGAGTTTCACTAGCATAGGACCCTGACTCCTCTGCTTCACTGCAGTCAGCTCCACTACTGGCAGATCCGCTAGTTTCACTGTCATCCGAGTGTAAATCCTTCTCTGCTTGAGACTGATCAGACTCCTCCATTTGATTGCTCTCCTCAGAGGTCTCTTCATTCACAGTTGAGGATTCAGTGTCTTTTTCTTGATCTTTTCTGTCTGGACCAATGTTTCTGGGAGACATGAAGGACTCTAGAAACAGTGAAAGCACAGTATTACTGAGGCATTTTAACTATTTCTTAACCCTGCTACTCTCTATCCCCAGCAATACTTCTGCAACATAGCCTGGGACAATCTCTGATGTTATTAAAAGATGTAAAGTATTAGCCAGCATCATCAGGACAGCCAAACCATCCTAATACACCATAAAATAAAGTCCATGATTTTAATCAAATCGGTTGCTTTGCTTAATTAAGCTTCAGTGCATAAGGACACAGGAGGAGTAGCTGACACGCCAGAAGGCTGTGCTGCCATCCAGCGAGACCTGGACAGGCTGGAGAGTTGGGCAGGGAGAAACTTGATGAAATATAACAAGGGAAAGTGTAGAGTCCTGCATCTGGGCAGGAACATCCCCAGGTTCCAGTATAGGTTGGGGAACGACCTGTTAGAGAGTAGTGTAGGGGAGAGGGACCTGGGGGTCCTAGTGGACGGCAGGATGACCATGAGCCAACACTGTGCCCTTGTGGCCAAGAAGGCCAGTGGCATCCTGGGGTGTATTAGAAGGGGGGTGGTCAGTAGGTCGAGAGAGGTCCTCCTTCCCCTCTACTCTGCCCTGGTGAGACTGCATCTGGAATATTGTGTCCAGTTCTGGGCCCCTCAGTTCAAGAAGGACAGGGACCTGCTGGAGAGAGTCCAGCGCAGGGCAACAAAGATGATTAAGGGAGTGGAGCATCTCCCTTATGAGGAAAGGCTGAGGGAGCTGGGTCTCTACAGTTTGCAGAAGAGGAGACTGCGGGGGGACCTTATTAGTGTATATAAATATATAAAGGGGGAGTGTCATGAGGATGGAGCCAGGCTCTTCTCAGTGGCAAACAATGATAGGACAAGGGGTAATGGGTATAAACTGGAACACAAGAGGTTCCACTTAAACTTGAGAAGAAACTTCTTCTCAGTGAGGGTGACAGAACACTGGAACAGGCTGCCCAGGGAGGTTGTGGAGTCTCCTTCTCTGGAGACATTCAAAACCCGCCTGGACACATTCCTGTGTAACCTTATCTAGGTGTTCCTGCTCTGGCAGGGGGATTGGACTAGATGATCTTTTGAGGTCTCTTCCAATCTCTAACATACTGTGATACTGTGATACTGTAACAAGTATTTTTTCCTTGTCTCCCCACACTCCTTCACTTGTCTTCAGCAGCAGTCTTTCGGAAGCACTGAAGACATCAGTGTCCCAAGTGTACACCCGCCACCATCTAGAGGAATATTTTCCAAATGCATGAGTCCCAAAAAAATAATTAATAAAAGGAAACTCTGGAAAATATGTAAGAAATAAATATTATTTTTTTTTTTAAATTAGGTACAGGGCCTGCCTTATAGTGAGGTAGTTTCTACTGTTCTAAGGATCTGAAGAGATTGTTGCTCAGCTTCCTCAATTCATATGGAAAATGAACATAATTCATTTTCAACATGGAAAGAACACAAATTTAATCTGTATTTCAGTAATTTATATTATTAACAGTCATAGACAGAACCAACCCCCATTCTAGAGAAGAAAACATCTCATGATACCCCAAAGTAGTGATGCTCAAGCTTTTTGTGCATCATTACAACCCTCTTGTCACTTACTGCCCAAGAGGATTTTAAGTACATTTTGTAAATTTAATAGAGATGTAAGACAAAGAAAGAAAGCAGATTGCCAAGTAATGCAAAACGGAAGGATGAATTTTATGCACAACTGGAGACATTCAGCAATCCCAACAGCACTGGCCTCCAGCAAAGAAAATGTACACAGCAAAGACAATAAAATCTGAAATACCTTCCTCCTCTTCCTCTGTACAGTGCTGCCTGGCACAAGGAGCATCTTTTTCTTTATCCTGAGATGTAGAGGATGTCTCTGTCTCTTCCCCCATGCCTACAGAAACTTCACTGGAAGCAGTTTGGTTAGGTGCATCTCTGGCTTCCCCTTCCTTGTCAAATTTAAGTCTTTTTACCTCATGTCCTTCTGCTTCTGCAGGATCATCTTCAGAATGTTTATTTTTTACTGGGCTGCTCTGAGCACCTTCTGATTCAGATGCTGGTGATTCACTATAAACAACAAGAGCAGCTGTAGTTATTACAGAAGTAAAACATTCAGTATCATCACACACAAGGAAGTAGCAGCTGCCTCAAGTTAAACACGCTGCAAGAGTTAATGGTATAACTTACTTCACTTATTAGACAACAAAACCTCAAAGCCATTGCTCCTCCCGATTGCTGATGAAAATACAGAGTGGTCAGGCTATTCTGGTGGGTCCACATTACAGAACATTGTGGATTCCTGAACTCTATTATTGACTTTTCATTTTTACCATACATCGCATACACCTACAAGATGTGTTACGGCAACTGTGGGAACTTGAGCTAATTGTTATCTAGACACCCAAACAGCAGCAAAAGTACACATCAAATCCTGCTGCAGATCCTTGTCTGTTAAGTTATTACATGTTATTACGCATACCTGAGGTGGCCATTCTCTTTTAGAATATTTTTTGTATGTAAATGAAAAAAACGAGAATAATAAAACCTCACAATATATCCTCCTCACCAACCTGTGTTTTTTGTCTTCTGCTTGCTGCAAGCTTGAGTCTTTATGTTCCGCGCTGTCTGGCAAACCATTTGTTGTCATGGGAGTTGACAGAGAAACCTTCGGTCGATTTACTGGCCTGGGAGTTCCAGGACCATTCACATTAGACCTTGAAAAAGAACCATACAAAAACAACCCATCCTTTTAGCAGTGATTTGTTCGTAATATGCAGAAAGCAGCTAGAACTTTGTTTTAAAAAACTCCTCACTCACATCATGTAAACTATGATAGAACTTGAAATAAAAAATAATTCTAAACAACAAAGTCACAAAAAGATCAAAGAATAGAGTGAACAGTGTGTATGTTCATGGCTCCTCTACCCTCCTTCCCCCAGTATTCCAGGTCACACCCCGTTTTTTGAAGCTACCTATTTTTGATCAGAATAGGCAATAAGGGATCTGAACCCACTATTTCCAGAACTACCTTGCTTTTATCCAGAAAAAGTTGACTCCCAAAACTAAACTTACCTGTCAGAATACCCTGGTGAGTTTCCTGGGAACATAACACCATTCATCCGATTTAAACTATTGGAATTATTTTTTCTAACAAAAACAAACAACAAAGTTATTAATAAAGGAATTTTAAATTATATGTTTGCACAGAGTTCCCCCCCACTGTCAGTCCTCAAAGGGTTCTCTACTTGTACACTATATCAGGGAAACAGGCTGGGATATGAATTCACAGTGCAACAGTTAGAGGGGTATCGATTTTTTCCACCACCAGCTATGGTACAAAATAAGAGCTTAGTGTTCAAGGATAATACCAAACTGTACCATATCCAATTACAAAGCTGGTTGTTCATTTCCAGATTACTACAGGTAATGCTTGCAAGACCACTATCATTACTGTTAACTATTGATAAGGAAAATTGAACTCTGCACATCTGTCTTCTCGATACAACTACTGCCAGTGAGAGAAATATATCAGACACATTCTCCCTCCTTCTAACACAAGCTTAAAGCTTCAAGGAAAAAAGGTTATACTTACTCTGAAGATGGATATACACAGCTGACAACCATGACATTCTGTAATACACAAACAATGTAAAAGTTCAGAAACAGAAGCTTCAGCTTTTGACAACACCCCAGAACTAAAGAGTTACAGGACTTTGGTCGTATCTGCTAAAGTATGTCTACAGAAAATTGGGCTGAAAGCTACCAGCAGATGACAGATACATAAAAAAATACCCCTACTGCCCCTTCACAAGGTCAGGCCATAATTGCACTAGAAGTCAGTATTTCATAAGTGGGCTGCTCTCACAATGAGACCAGCACATTAAGCCTCAGACCAAAGTGTTCGTAATTTCTAACTGAAGTATCTCTGGAAAATGAAGTATTCTCTCTATTCATACACAAGTCCTGCTTTCAGAAGTGCACAAGCACTATTAGTTATTTTTGGCACAGCCGAATTTCCAATGTTAAATTATTTTGTCCCCACATAAAACCAGCAGAGATAAAGATTAATTTAGTATGTTTTGCTCAGCACCTCTCCTCCTGCATGACACTGCAAACTATGTCAGGTTTTACATCCAGAAACCTAGCTTAAAAGTCAGGCAAGTTTCTCTCTTCAAATCAATACATAGCCCAATTATACAGGGGGGCTTTTATCACACGGCCAGCTGAATTAACCCAGATGAACTTTGATGAGGGCTCTTCATAAAGCCTGAGATGTAGTTTCACAGATCTTGTTACTGGCTAAGAAACAGCTTTGTGAAATCCCCATCTCATTTATTCCTGACCATCTCCTTCCCATCTTATCTTCCAAGAACACAACTGACTGCATCCACTGTAACAGGGAAAAAAAAAAAAATCACTCCATTTATGAGCTGAACTTTCTTTGACCAAGAAGCTGAAGTAGGAACCTCAAGCCAATTTTGCCATCCAGAAAATCCTATGTGGAACCACATCCTGAAACACCATGATCTACTTTTGAACGATCCCACATTCTGAAATAAGCTATAAAATACTGTTAGACATCTGTATGCTTTTATGAAGGCCCAGTCCTCTACAAAGAGGATTTAAATACTGAAACAAAAGACACTGGGAAAAGAGGCCTCCCTTCTCCTTCTTCTGCTGGATCTAATCTGAACCCAATGTGGAAGGAAATGCCTGACCAAAAAATTCAAAACTAGTTCAGCTGATTATTTCATTTTAGCTCGAACTTGAGACAAAAAGTGACATAACACCCCTACAGACTACAGTTTGAGTACTGCGGAGAGAGGAGAAACCACAACAGTTACAGCCCTGAGATGTCTGTCTTATTTTAAAACTGCTTTTTGATGTTAAAAGGTAAGTTATGAAACAAACTTATATACTTGGAGTAGCTATTAGCTATACTATGGCTACGAGCCATAATGAAACTAACAGACCTTTGGCAGCAATTCAGAAGTTACTTAAGCAGTAGTTGTGCCTGTTTAGCTGTGTTCTCTCTCAGAAACATACATACCTTTTCCACACCTCTTAAAAATTTGTCTGTTCCTGTGTAATTCCTCCTAGGATCTGTCAGCAACTCACAGAGCCGCTGAATAGTGAAGGGGATGCTGCAAGGAAATAGATTTACAACAGTTAAATATGATTTTAATGAGTATGACTGTGAGGAAGTAATATTAATGCCTCCTCCCTCTTACTGAGAAAACAGAAAGAAAACAGTACTGACAATTTGTCATCAGCAGCAATACAGAACAGTAATTCAAGGCCTCATTTTCCCCCCCATCTCATACACTGAGGTAACAACGCACCATGTTTTGTGCTCACCACCACAAAACGCTTTGGTAGAATCCTAAATATATCATCCCACAACTCAAATGATTCATTAAAACAATGAAAAGGAAATCAGATTGTCAACCGGAAAATCGTTTAAGATTGTATTTATTATTCAAATGTATGGAACAAAAATGGTAAATGATGCCAAACAAATCTGAGTCATACACTAGAGCTAAAAAAACCTCTCAACTCATAGTTTATTTCATGTTTTACAAAATACATTTACAGAAAAAGCATTAAACATCGGAATCAGTAAAACTAGTAAGTCTTTAGCTATTACAAATACTCTACTTGGCCACAACTGGGCAGTATACTTATCTATCAGAGAACAGCTCAGTAACAGTAACTAAATTCAGAGCAAGATACATAAACCCATATGCACCACATTCACACATTCCAGTTCCTGACAGCTCTGCACTCCATTTCATCCCTACTTACATGAGAAAGCGACCTTTTAGACAATCAATTCTTTACATACATTTACTAGTTACCTGAGATGTCACACACTTTCATTGCACATTCACAGTATCACATTTTAACAAACTTCTGACAAAATAGTAAAATATTAAAGTTTTTTCAATAAAATAACACAGAATCATACATTTTTACAGTTTGCTATTTGAAGTTGAAGCCATAAACATTTCAGTAATCAATCTATGAAGAATATCTGATACAATACAGTACTGAAGAACCATTGTTTTTATTGGGAATATGACTGATACACCAAATCCAAAGCAGTATGTGTAGAGACTTACATACCTGTGTGTGTATCCCTATACTGTAAATTTTGTAAAAGTTTAACTTTTATTTTCTGATGAACTCTGTACAGACTCTTAAGCCTATTTCATTAGCTAACACAGTATGTGCCTCAAGCTTAGGTCATTAGCTAAAAAGCCACATCTTAAAGATGCACAGATCTACCATTAGTTCAGTGCAAACAAGCCAGCATAGCCATGACAAATCATACTACGTGACACTTTAACTAAAAGCAAGCAGTAATCAGTCCCCAGTGTCAACAGTTTAATTCTGTTTTTAAAGAACTGTCTGCATGTCATGTTACTGTGGAAGTTATAACCCTCAACTGGAAGACTCTAAGGAGGTAGGATACAATGCAGCCACCTTTAGCCCTAGTTCCAACACCACTATCTGAAAGCACAGCACAGAAGGTACGTACCACATTTACCCTACCAGTTAATGCCTTCCCTTGCTATGTGCCCCAAATTACAGCACACCAACTTAGCTTTACTTGACTTCTGAGAACACAAAAATTAACTTCATCTATCAGCTGTGCAGAGTTAAAATACAGTTGATGAAGCATTAAATACATGAACACTTGCAGAAAGTAATGGTCTAAGACGACAGGCTTTCCAAAACATTTGTCTTACTATGTTATTGCTTAAAAGTAAGTAAAATGGCAGAAACCAAGTGTTTTGGCACACAGGCAAGATATTCCTGGGTCAAAATAGAGAGATGAAATATATCTCTTCCCCCATTCCCAAAAAAACGGTAAGTACAAACAAGAACAAGCCAGAAAGAAATGTTCTTTTTAATTCAGTTTATTACATGAAAGCTTTTAAGCTTGACAATGGTTCTGACATTATTCATTTCCTAAAGCTGCCTCAGTATCAATCAAATTGTGCTGCTGTTGAGCAACTTTTGATCAATCAGTGCTCTTTCTGACACCCAAATTCATTATGATGTTCAGTTTCTGTGTAATGACCTCTTGTAGCGAAATTCCTAACTCTAATTCAGTCACAAAGAATTTACCTGTCTGTTAACTTCTCCACATGGGTACACCACTAACTGTATCTCCTGTTTCTCGCTGATGGCCAGTTTGGCTTTGGGTTGACAAGTCCATATTAGAGACTTTGTAATTTTTTAGAAGGATTATACTGTTCTTTCAAAATCTATTTATTTCACAGAAATAAAATACACAGCTAAATCAGCAAGTGTCCTGGAGAATTATTGCCTAATATCTATCCAGCTGTACCTGGCTAGACACCTCAAGTGCCAATACAGCAACTACTTTGTGAAGATCAATAATTCTGGGTACATGGGGAATAAGCATACTCAAAGTGTGCAGCCTGCAGCTAACTCCAGAAATTGCCTTCCTATTTTACTCTCAGTTGTAAGAGGTTTGTTTAAACAAAAGCCAAAAGCAGTTCATTTCCCTCCAAAATTTTCCACTGCAAACTGAACTTTGTTTACTGAGCAGCAGATGGCACCAAGTGTCACACTATCATCTCTGCATGTCATCCGTTCAACATTCGTCAATGTTTCTGGTTAGCAAAACAAAGTTAACTTTCACACAGGGAATTCTTTTCAGTAAAACTTAACTTCTTTAAAACAGAAGTAACTGAACTTGGTGTAAGTTTATACATGAACACCAATGCAGAAGTTTGTGAGCACTATGGGAATTGATCTTCAATGCTCAGAAATGTAATTAGTTCGGTGCATGAGCTGCATGAATAGTCCTGATGTGCCTACTGAAGATAACCAGTTCAAATCCTATACAAACACCATAAAACAGCACTATAGTTCAGAATGAATTACAAACCAAAGATTCATCAGATGGACAGGATTCAAGAGGCATCTGGGAAAATGACCTCTAACAATTGTATTAAATAGTAGCAAAAAAATATACATAAATTAACACCTGGATTATGATATTGTCTATTTTATTCATGTTGTGAAGACTCCTCTTTCAGACATCCCCAATAACGAGCAAAAGATAAAGAAAATGGCAAAGTCTTTCAAGAAGTTCCTACTCCAAAGCATTCTAAAGTACAGATAGCATGAGAATTTGGCTCTGCAAGCATATTACAAAATGTCAAGTGAGGTACAGTAAGGTTAAAACAGCCAATTTGTGGTTTCTTTGAAAGACATTTCCTCTAGAAAGACCCCAAACCAGGGGTCATTCTTAATTCATTGCTTCCTTGACTATAAAAGGAAATTTAAAATCCTTAGGTACTTTTACTGAACTCTTTCCCTAACTCTTATACAAACACCAATAAAACCATCCTAATAATAAAGTTACATCAAATAGCTTCCTTCTCCACTACAGCACCCTGAAATGGCATCAACAACTCTAAACAAGAAGCCTGAGTATATCCAATCGAACGAACCAAAGCCTGCTGTTGATGCCTTTTGGACACATCACCACATGATTCAGCTTTCACAACAACCACTGTAGGAGTTGCAGGATTGACTAAATTAGCTATTCTACAATCCTAGCTCCTGAAACATCCCGAAGTATTATTTTCTTTAAGGTAACTAATGCACACAGCTTGCTTCCTCAAAGACTGGGTGGTTCACTTCAAAGTATGAGGAAGTTGAGCACTTAAGTGTTACAGCAATAGATCAAAATAGCAGGGCCACAGAGTAAGCTTCTTCAGACTTGTTATCCAGAGGTTTGTTTAGTGCACTTCGAAACAAGAGAAGATAACAGCAGCCCATTCATTAGCTCTCTCCCTGTGAGAACATCACAAATTTTGTGGGCAGAGAAGCATTAATAAAGAGCTGGGGGAGGTGGGAGAGAGGCATAAAGAATAGGTTTGTTTTTAAATTCCTTCAGTGAAGTAGCCTGGTGTAAATATTGGGTAGCTGAGAACTTGCTGAATCTCCCATTCTTAGAAGTGTCCTACACAACAACAATGGGGAACAGGAGGGAAGATGAGATCTGACTTACAAGAGACACTTAAACTGCAAATAAATTAAGCAGCATGGAACAATGACAGTAGAAGTTATTAACCTAGCATCAAAACAGGATACTAAGGACATGTTAGTACCACCTGCAAATCTGGAACATCAGGGTTACAGGGTTATTTACTGACAGGCTGAGAAAAAATGCTGAAAAACTCTTTTGCAAGCATTGAGACCCACAGCAGGATGACTCAGCTTATGGGAAGTCATCTAGGCTAGAAACAAGAACAATACTACATGAGCTATTAAAAAACAGACACACCAAGTGAGACACCAAAATCAATCAGGAGCTTTATTTGAAAAGAAACAAAATTTCCACAATTATGAAGCCAGCAAAGGGGATACACTTTAAGACACTGTCAGCAATAGATCAAATACCCCAAGTCTCTCAGTTAGCAAGTACTGCTCTATCTGTAACTTTGAATCTGGAACAACTTAGGAGTTCAAAGCCAGGGACAGTTTGCCTCCTGGCCACGCCAGGTTCATCACAAAATCACGTCTTCAAAAGCTACTGAACTGCCACAAAGGAGCTGAGAGCTGAACACAAAAGACTTTCCAATTGGGTATTTCAAAATAGACTGAAAGAAACCTAACTTTACTGTCTCTTTTACCTGTTAAATGCACAGAGTGATGCCATGCTTCACTGAATTGCGTTACTTAAAAATTAGCTACATATTGAAAACACCAAAGTGACTGAGGTGTCACAGGATGTCCTAATTTTCATTCAAAGACAGAAAAATAAAGTAAAAGTTCTGAAAATACTACCACGTATTTCCAAGGTATGTATTTTGCTTCTGTCCATCTACTTGAGGAAGCAAAATGAATAGTCAGAGATAGATAGTAAGTTAAAAACTGGGAAAACACTGCTGTTATCCTGATTTTATAAAACAAATTATACATACCCATTAAATCCAGTGACAATTTTCAGGATTCTTTCTTTCATCTCTTCAAAAGGAATATACTCCACATTTGGATTGGGGGGCCCTCTTGGTTCAGGAGCTGAGGTTCTGAAATCATCCATTACTTTCTCCAGTTTGAATATGAAATAGCCTTTAAACTGAGACCACTGAACCCTGCAGAAAACACAAGACACATGCAAGTCAGCCCTAAACCCACAGAAAACCAGTGTAACTATGTTTGCAAAACAACATTCATGCTGATTATGCCAGTTCTAAGATAAACGAGGCAAGTAATGCAGTATTATTTTGCTTCCTGAATTTAAATCATGGTAACTATTCAAATAATTACAGAAGAACAGTATTATGTAAGTCAATTTCCATTAACAACAGGGTACGCCATTTCCTTAGAGAACCAATACCACTTACAATTCAAACCTCAATGTGAAATATGTGCTTATTCTACACAGTTTACCAGTAAGCCTACATGCCACCTAAAGCCTTCACTGAGCACCCAAGAGAAGGGGGAAAAACAAAAACAAGAAAAAAAGGAAAGAAGTGTTCTCAATCTGGAAACCACACAGCAATTGTACAGCATTATCTGCTTCAGTTACAAAATGTTACTGAAAGGCTTTTTGTAACCAACTGCTCAGTATCCAGGTACCTTAAAGGCACTTAATAGCACCTCTTTTCCTCAGAAATGCAAATATTTTGTGTAACAGTTAGAACTTGCTGATGAACATTTGAGCAAAACAATTGACTCCTGAAAAACGTTCCCACAACAGTAAGTAATTAAGGTCTTTCCAAAGTACCTTCTGCCTTAGCACTTAGAAGCTTTATCATTCTATTCAATCCTATATAGAGAGATTTTCAAGCAAATGTGTCTCACATTGCATACAATGGGCAAAGCAGGAAAGTGCTGAGAAAGCCCTTCTATACCCATCACCCCACACAACAGCCAGAAGTAGTTCTGGGCCTCCTTTGGCTACTGTGTTTTTTAGCAGCATAGGGAGCAACTTGAAAGCAACTGATTTAGTTCACTTACTATCAATTTTATTGTTTTAATGCTGATGCTGATGGAGGCAAAGAAGAAACAGGGAGAATAACAATTCAACAGTAAAGAAAGAGAGTAACTATCTCTGACATTTATCTGTAGCATATGCAATCTGGAAGAAGAGGTTCAGATCAAACAAGCATAAGATCTGAACTGCTGCTGAAAGAAATACTATTTAGCCACAGGCTGTACTTCTACAGGCTGTCACTGGTAGCAGTTCTATCTTAAACAGCCCTGACTATTTTCAACCCTTTGTAACATATGACCTTCTGTTGGGCTGATGCAACTGTCTGTGCTGTGAGCTACATTTGGTGACTCCCCAGCAAAGTGACAACGCTTCTTTCCTGCACACTATTCCCAAGCACTGGTACTAGCAAATATAAACCCACACACCAATGAAGTCACATTTGCCTACCCTCTCCAGAAACACACTGCCATGTTTTCCTTGCCTTCGTTTTCTCCTTGGTGTCAAAGAAGTGATTATGAGATAAAAAGGGGGAAAGCTTACCTCAAGTTTACCTACAGAGATTCAAATAACCCCCGGCCTTTTATTAAGAATGATAAATTGGCAAGAATGGGGGAATCTCACGAGGGAAAGCTACTTCCATTTTCCTTACAAGAAATCATTAAGCACCTCACAACAGAGAGCACAGGCTGTAGTGAATAACAGAACCAGAAACTAAAATGGAAAGTAATAAGAAACAAGGCCCCAGAAGGGAATGTCATAGATATATTAAACAGCATCATTGAGCAAAACAACTGGATTATTGCTCCAATCAGCATTATACAGGCAAAGCTGAATATTACGTTTCCAGTGTACAATATCAGGCATTACTACTACAAACGTTAAATTAAAAAGCTATCCAACTCTGCAGTGCTACCACCAGGATACCAAAGCTTGCATAATAAGCCACAGATTTAAGACATAAGCGCATCACAAAACACACACAGAAAAGACCCAGTAAATAACCCCATGCCACAGTAGGATTACTCCCAAGAGAGCATCCCAAGAGCTTTACTTGCCTCATGAAAGGAGATTCCACCATTATTCTAAATATTCTTTGACATTCCCATTTGGATATTTTTCCCCGCTTTAAAACTTGAGCTGTTCTTTGTTTTCACTGTTACTTCTTTCTTGCTAAATATTAAGACTTCTCTTTTCACAGACTATTAACCCACTGTCGTGTTGCTGAAATAAACCAAAGTCTAAAATGGCAACCTACTGCCTGACAGCAGAACCCACCAGCTCCTCTTTACAGACTGAGGTCTAGAAAACTGTCACTTGTTTTAAACCCATGTAATTTGATTTCGTATTTCCTCTATTATAAAAAGACTAAGAACTTGCATCTGCAATACACTGCACTACTGATATAAAAAGACTCCTTCATCCTGTACTTCAAATACATGCAGTAAGTGACTGCCAACCAAGTGATACAGTCCAGCTTACAGACAAAAACAGCAGAGTTTAAGGATAAACTGATCCTGCAGTCACAAGCCTGACTACAGCTAACCCAGACATAGCAACACCAACTTCAGATCAACTAAACGAGCTGTTGCTAGCAGCAGTGTAACCACAGCAGCAGGAGCTTAGGCCAGGCTTGCAGTTCAGGCATTTACTCTGTTTCTCAAGCAGATTTTTCTCACCACTGCTGCTGCTGGGGCAGCACTACTAGCAGTGTGAAAGCTAACCAGTTAAAACCAAGTGGTATGTTCACATTTCAAACCATAGATGGAAGCAGTTGTTTATGGTACAAAATGCAGTTACAAGTCAGAGGTGTCTCATGCTTCTAGATCTCCTGAGTTGTGTTGTAATTTAGACATTAAAATACACTCCCGCTTAGAGGATGGTCTTGAAGCACTGTCAATCTACGCAACTAGTTTCTAACGAACAGTTTTATCCCAGTAGCAGAAAGTTACACGAACTCCAGCCACTCAACAGGAAGTACTATTTGTACCATGAAGACTGAGTCAGCTCCAGACTCATCGATTGTGTAGATGAAATTTAGTCCTGCACTGGAAACACAGTGGATTCCTGGACAGCAGGAAGAGGAAAGGTTTCTGGAGTCTACAATGCAGGCCACTTTTCTCTTTTAGGGCTGACACCTCTATCATTATCCTAAGATGAAGAATCTCTAACTTGTGCACACCATCCTTCAGTTACCTCCTTCCTGCCAAGCCAGGAAGAAGCAGTCCCTCTTCCCCTCTTTCTTACCTTATCTACTTACCATTTTCTCTCTGCCATTCTTCTAGAAAAGGAGCACAACTACACACTATTCCTACATAAGAAAATACTTGAAAAGTAAAGGGGAGCAGTGCTGGAAAGCTGATTTCTGCTTTCCCCCAGAACTGCAACTGCTTCCTTTTCCTTCAAATCCAGTCCCCTCCTCTGCAACAGCAGCATCTAGCACAATGTTATGTGACAGTGACAGTCTGCCTGCCTCCTATACAGCCGTGTACTCTACCTCTATCTTAAGGTAACTCTGAACAAGTACTCAGAAAAGAAACATAATACACAAGATGGATTTACATAAAAGAATCTTAATTCAAGCAAGCTTAATTACATGCATTTGTTAAAGAAACTCACCTACACTTGTGATAAAGTCAGAACACCTAAAACTGTTTACAAAACATTACACTCAAATCAACCTACAAAACTGAAAAGAATATGGCTTGTATCTGAAACAAAATTGTTATTTTAAATTAACTCACTTCTGACCAAAACCCCTTATTTCTGCAGGGACAGTAAGACTTGCTTAATTTCCATTTACTCCAGTGGAAGTGATCAAAAAGAGGAAGTTACCTTTCCTGTTTTACCAGTCTATAAAAGTGCCATGGAGAAGCTGGTATCAGCTGAATACTTGAAACTCACATCTCGTCCCCAGAGAAAAACAATTCATTCATAAACAATGGGTAGAACTAATAGCCAATACAGAATAAAATTTAAGATTAAAAATGGCATATCCTCCTAATTATCACAGCAATCCATAGCTACACCTCTACACATTAAGTTATCAGCATGCACTGAAAGCCTGATCACTTAGACAGCTGGACAGCAGTAGTGAGAAGAGAGAAACAAATGGCAAACACCAGTTGTCAAGAAAAGAAAAATTCCTCCACATGCATCAAGCTCCTCGAGCACAATTCCAGCATTAGGATGCAAGACTTCTGTTGTAGCTGCTTTGTTACCAAATGGGAGACACTAAAAATGAGCAAGGTTTGGTCAATACCTTCTGCAGTTAAATCAAGAGCCAAATGGAAGTGGAAGATCACTCTTCTGCACAGCTTTATGTACAGCTCATTAAGTTTCATACACTGGAAAATAACTGACCAACACTCTTTAACAAAAACAAACTGAAGAAATTCTATGGAGAAAATGCTATTCATGCTTTCTTCTGAGCAGGCTTCTTAATAAATACTTGCTCTTCCCACTCAGCATTGTACATAATCAGCCTTTTCTAAACACACACTGATGTCTTCTAAAACATGCTTCGCCTGCCTGCTAACTTTGCTGTTAGCAACTTTGAGAGCTCTTTTATAGTCACTTAGAAAATAAAAACCCTGTGAACATTGTATGATCTGCAATACTATCTTCAGAAACAATTGCTTCAAAAAAATCAGTGTTTGGGTTCAGTGGACTCTCATTCTATTGTAAACAATGAGAGCATTGAAGGTGTTTACATTTTATGTCTATCTAAAGCACCTTTCACTACAATACCTGGGTCATCCTGTGTAAATATATCTGTACAAGGACATCTCTCCTGGGCTAAGGAGTCTGTAGTTCCAGATACTCCAAATCATCATAAGCTGGCATTTTTTCTTAAGAGTCCTCTGCTTCCCCTGGGCCAGCTCCTGCACCATCCTTCCCTTATAGCAACCTAAAGGTTTTGCACTGACATACAGGGAGTAAGAGGAAGAAACTGATTTTATTAAAAAAGCACTTAGCAAGGAAAAATATCATCACAGGCAGTAATGAATGGCTGAAAAGAAGTCCCAAAAGCACACTTCACAACTACAGCTTGTATAAATATATATATATACATGATAGATATATAACATAGCAGAGCCACACATCTCAAATTCTCCCAGGACCAATGTAAATGCTAGTAGCTTAACTCAACAATTTATTTTTTTCTTTAAAAAGCACCTTTAATAGTCAAGCAACAGAGGAAAGCATAGGCATATTGGAGTCCAGCACTTCAGGCTTTGTACATTACTTACATACGATACCAGGGTTAACATATGCCAGTAACTGTGCTTTAAGGTAGGAAAAGATGTCTAACACCATAATACAGTACCAGAGTGCAGCCCCTGACCTTGCTGCTTATGTAAAATCAGAAACATAACAGAGAAACATGGATAGAAGAGACTCTGGTGTCTGAATATGCTTAGTTCTGTTTTATAGAAATTAAACAGGAAAGCAGGCAGCACCTGAGCAAACAGCCAACAACATGAGAAACATAAGCAAGTTCTGAGAATATTTACATATAATGAGAAGCAACATGACAAAATGCTAAAAACCACCTCCCAGTAATAAAAGGTAAAGAAAAAAAAAACACCCTACAACTACACAAGACACCAGGATGGGTCACAATTACTCAGTGAGGACAGGAAAGTTAAGCTCTATGAAGTAAGGCACAAAGGAGTGCAAGTGAACTCCGCAGTCAGAATGGTACTACCCTAACATATTCACTGGAAGTTGATGAGGCAGCAAAAAAAAGCAACTGAACAGGGCAGGAAAAATAAAAAAAAAAAAATCAGAAAAAAACCCAAGAAACCCCGAAACCCCGACTCATGTAAACAAGGAACATTCCTTGCCATTCCCAGGGTGGATACAAGGCAAAACACAATCCTAAGTAACTCTGTTCTCCAATAAAAGCAAACCGCTTCACGCCTGTACTTGAACTACATGATTTACTGTTGGAACTAATCCTTTCAGTACAGATCAACCGAAGTTGGCCAAGCAACATCAACCAAATTTGGAATCCGTCAATTCTATTTGCTAAACAGCACGCTTCAACAAGGGACAGAAGTCACCTTCCACAGAAAGCAGTTCAAGTAACCTGATGCTATGCTTTGATTCAAAAGATGAATTACTAGCACCAAGTTGCCTGCAAGGTACAATTGCTTCTCTACTAACACGATTTGCACAGAATTAATCTTTCCAAACATGCATATCAAAACCAAAATCACATTTTACATGGAAATAATCTAATCCTATCACTCCCAGAGCACAAAAGACTTGCCCTATTCCCTTATCTCCTGCTTACTCAAAATGTTTGCACTGATGAAACAGAGAAAGCGGCTTTTTCCCTTACAGCACTGATAATTGTGAAAAAGGAGAACCCTCTGTCAATAGCCTGCACTATCAAGATGGTATCATAGAATGCCACTGAATTAACTGATTATTTTCTTCAAAGCATTGGGCAAGTTTTTATATTTGATTCTTTTGTCACTTGGTATATTCACTTTGGAAGACTTGAAATCTCAAAAAGAGCAAAAAAGCCTGAAACATTTAACAAACATTAAATGCCAAGTAACAGAAATAACAGCGAAGGGCACCTTAAGAACCTGAAACAGAGGGGAAAGTCTTGCAATCTGGAGAATCATAGGAACACATGAACTTTCAGAGAACTAGAACAAGGAAAAGCAAAGTTGTGACTGCAAATCCCCACCTCCTTCTTACACACACAGTGCTTCCCCTACATTTAAGGAAAACTACTGTTGTCAAACAAGTGTATGTAGCACTCACTATACTGGAAGGCTTTACTACAACACAGTGGTCCCCAACACTACTACATGAGTTGGAACATAGAGGGTAAATTGCACTGCAAGTCTCCACAAGTGCAAAAGACTATTCAGATATGAGACATAACACTAACGAAGTACATTTGGCTTACACACACTTTTGACAGATATTAAAGGATTTCAAGTTTCAAACTTCAGTAAGCCCCATGGAAGGGAAACAGGACAAAACCTAACATTAACTGAAAAACAAGAGGAAGAATTCAGAGTGCCTGAAATAAGGCAACCTCCTGAAATGAAGGTACTGCAATTATTTCATAAATCTTTCTGGAACTGCTTCACAGATTACAGGTTTAATTAAGAAAAACATTATATTGAAGGGATATTAAGCTTCTAGAGACTTAGCTATGTACTTAAAACATTAAGAGTCCCAGGAGTCCTGGTGGGATGTCTGCCTTCAGACTTCAGTGTTTAAGTTCATTACAAAATTACTTGGTTTAAATTTTAAAGAGGATGCCATCTGTTTTGGAGAGATGTGATATACCACAAGGAACATTAAATGAAAACAAAGTAGATCTACTATTGATCCTGTTCATTGAACAGGCTATAAAAGAAACGCCAGAACTTAGTAAAACAAAGCAGCATTTCCCTCTCCACCCTTCTATTGTTAGCTCTCTAACAAGCAGAAATTAAAGTACTAAATAGTGTATTTAGGAGGCAAACATCTAATGTTGAACTAAACTGATTTTAAGGCAAACTCCTGAGAACACAGAGGATAATCTCTGAGGGATTCACTTAACACATAACAAGAGATGAGTCACTTATATTAGCTTCCCCCCCAACCCCCATTTATTGCTGACTTAGATTACACTCCCACAGAGATCTGTAGTAGGAAACAGGTGGTTTTAAGTGAAATAACTTTAATAACCGATTCTTCTCTTCTGTGCCTTGCTCTAGAGCTCTTAGAAGATGAAGATATACTCTAAGACACAGTCATTTCCCCAGGCTGTCAGAAGGAAATTAAAGTTTCACCCAAAACAAGTTAATTCCTTTTCTACTCAGGTCTATCAATGATATCCCCAAAACTCTGTGAAAAGTCAAAGGTACAGAGTGAAGCACATCTAGCAATCACATATCCAATTCAAATCCCAGCACAAGGTGGCAAAGCTTTCCAGCGTGCTCTTCCACAGCCTCCATGCAAAATGTATGCAATCAGGAATATTCTGGACAAGATGAAACACACCACTTCTCAAAACAGTAGCCCATCTTTGCCACCAAGGAGCACAGAACCTTGCTGCAGGCTGGTTGCCTTCCTCCAGGCTGCAGAAAGGGCAGCCCCAGGGAGCCAGTGTCCCACTTCCAGGCAGCAGTACTGCAAGCTAAACACTCTTCAGGACAGTCAGTAGCTAAAAGTGCAGAGGAACTGGTAGACTGCAGTCCTCTGGGGGAAAGGAGACTAAGGCCATGCTCCTCACTCACCTCCCTACTCCGTTATCTCTGTTCTTTGGGACAGAAAAGCAGCAGATAGAGCCAATTCCCTCCATTATTTTGTTGTTTTGTTTTAATCTTCACCTTAGCTAGCACACCCCAATTTCAGATAACATTGATCTGGTATAAACAGGGATACCTGGAAGTATGCAGTTAGACAGAAGGGAGTGCACAAGCTAAAAATCCTGGTAAGAGCTTCTGTAAAACACAACCCCAGCATTTTCATTAAAATAAAACAAAAAAAAAAAAATCTGAAGTGTGAAATGCAACAGCTTTTTATACAGGAATTACTATTTCATTATTTATTATAAAAATAATAAAGACTGTTCCCTAATGAGGAGTACCTGCTGGTAGAGAAATGGCTTTCTATTTGTTCAGAAGATACCTCTGAACAGTTCTGGGGTAGAAAGGTGGCAGCACTGAACTCCCACGAGCAGGAGATGAGCCATACTGCAGGGATTTCATCACAGCACAGAGGGAGGTGCTGCTCCACCACATGCTTAACCTTCTATCCGGTCTACACCAAAAAGGACAAGCCTGCTCTGCTGCTCCCACACATTCCTGTGATCCCACACACAGGGAGGTGAAGCACATCACTAATCTAACCACAAAATTAATGCTACAGATAAGGAAGAATAAGATGTGTGCTGTGACTCGCAGAGAGCAGAGCCATTCCCTTAAGCAGCTGCTCTCAAGTACTAGATAAAAGAAGGCACCTTACATAATTCCACTCTCGCTTCAAATATTCTTTGAATTTAAAACTTATTTTTCTACTTCCTTACTTTTAGGGTCCTCGTTTTGCTCACTGTTGCCATTTTCACCATCCACACAGCGCAGATTAACACAGGGAATTTCAAACACTGACCACAGATTTATATAGTAAAATCCCCCGTGCATCAGTGCAGACTAGTTTCTTAAATGCTTCTGGCAAGCAGACAAACCTTTCAACCTAAGGCTTAAATTAAAACCGTAAGCAAGTGCTGGATTCTTTATCGGTGTTTCTAAAACAGCAATAAATGTTAAACTTGAGGTGATAAAGCAGGGTGAATTTACTGAACCAGTGTGCTTTGGTGTAAAGGGTATGCTCCTGTTCAGAAACACACCAGCAAGCATCCCTCCAGGGGGAGCATCCTGTTCACTTTCACCTCATAACTCATGTAAAACGCTCTCACATTTTATCTTCAGTAGCATTTGACCTCATGTTACCTTTCACTTTAATTAAAAATATATTGAAAAGCTCAGAAGAGGAAAAACTGGTTATTTCCCACAAGCACAGGAGGTGGTTTGCATCTTCACTCGCTGATTGTCGTCAGCCTAAATCAAGTCTTTGCTCTCCTTCCTGTGAGCACAATGAGCCTGTTCCAGAACCACAGAAACTGTAATACATTAGAACTACAACTACTTCAGCAGAATGAGCCTTCACTTCTCTACTACTTGCAATTTACTCCTGCTATTGCCAGGAACAACAAAGATTAAGACTTCATTATGGAAACAGACAGCTGATGAAAACATTAAAGTAGTATTTGTAATCATCAAGGGACTAATTCTGATCTCTACTGATAAATATTCAGCCGACTCCAACAGAATACAGCTGTTTCACAAGACAGAGAAAATCTGACCAGGACTCAGAATTTTCCCAGAAACTACATTTCTTAGCATAGTTATCTAAATACAAGCTCAAGTACCTTTCACTTTCCATTTTAAAAGCAAAAACTGACCACAGAACAACAACAAAATAAAAAAGTACAAGTTTTTATTGTACTATGAAGTACAATATGAAGACTCTAAAACAGAGTCTTCATTCAAGAATTCAATTCCTTATAGCAGAGGGCAAAGCAATACACACAAACCGAAAGCCTTCAGAACTTCCACAAACCACTGGCAGTGGTTTATCTACAAAGACAAAAGTAAAAGTAGATGGTACTGTCATTAAATTTCCCTCTTCCACTTGAAAACTTACTTGAAGTTACCTTTAGCTGGTAAGAATGAACTGGTGTACTTACTGGACTATCACACTTACTATGCTTCTGCATTCTGTACCAATTAAGTCTTACCTGACTCTGGTTTCTTCATGTAATTTCACTTTCGCGCGTATTCAAGTAACATTTCTTACAAATCTCAAGTTTTATTACAAGTACAACGATCACCCTACATAGTGACTTTCCAGTGAACTGCACACCAGCTACAAAGGTCTCCAAGTCTTACAAACACAGACTTTTGAATAAGCATCAAATAAACACCAGCCACGTCCCCCCATCTGAGCAGCATAAATCACACTTATTTACAATTTAGCTGACCAGTTTAGTGAACACCAAACTTATGCCAAACTATATAGGCACACTTAGTATCTTCCTGCTGTACTTTACAGGATACTCTACCCCAACAGATTTTCTTTCTCTAGTTCTGGATCTTTTTTTTTTTACCCATGTTCTGTGTAATTATTACATTTACCTGTGAAAATCATTTAGTTACACCCTTTGTTCTGGATTATTTAAATCATTTGAGTTCCATGCACTTTCTAATCTGACTGATCATCTTCGAAGCAGTATTTCCTGCATAACTGAATTACAAAACACACAAAATGGTTCAGAACTCTCAGTAACCACTTTGTGTGCAGCAGCTGCTCTCCTGCCACATTTCTGTAGAATGGGTCTTCAGAACAGGGACTAGGTGACTACACATTTCTGCAACACTTAACTGCATCAAATTCTAGCATAATTATTTCTAATATAGTTTATTGTAGTAATAATTTCAGAGGCATGATCCCAGTGACTATATTCTTGAAACTTAACTTTTTGTCTTTAAACTTCCATTAAAGTACACTCACATCAACCTTAGAATTGTAACCAATAGCAAACAGCATAAAAAGTTTAGGAGGAGGGAAGCTATCTGACTTCTCTCATAAGTTACAGGCACAGGAGCCTTAACAACATTCATATTCATCTGCTCTACCAAAGATAACTGGAGCTGCATTTGAACAGCACCAGCCAAACAGACAGGCAGTAGCAGATAGGCATTATCTGTGGCAAAATACCTCCCTAAAACCACTTACACATAGCTCAGATCTGCCTTCAACACAACTGGACATTTAGCTGAAATTCAGACAACGATATTTAATTCAACTCAAACAATTCTGTGGATTATTCTTAGCTTTTACTTATTTCTATACCAGATCATATTTGACTGAACAGATCAGTGTTTGCCGAGGCATGTTTCAAAAGTGATGCTGTGCACTGTGTAACAGAGATTCTGCAGCAGAGCACAATTCAGAGTGCAGCCCATTCAATAGATATTGCACAGAAAAATACCAGGCAAAGGCACAATATAACTCTGTAGTACTCTGGATTGGATGCAGGCAGAATACACAAACATTAAATAGGTAATGCTTTCTCAATAAACCTGTATAGAAGAAGCCCAGGAGTCAAAGTTCAAGAAAAGTATGTAATAGGTGAAGCATATTTTAGTTTTTCTGAACTTGCAGCAAGGAGCTCCCTGTAAAAAACTAACTCCGAGTAATATAAAATTAATGTTTGGATAATTTCCTATATAAATACATCATTTACTCCATACACTAAATTCCACATACGCACTAATACAGGACACTGAAGTGGCTCCAGGTATCACCAGTTTGCATAGAATAATCAAATGAACAAAAGAAATGCTTTAATACTCAACTGGTAAGTGTAGCTTTCACTGATAAGTGACCAGTGCATACAGATCCACAGGTTATCACAGAAGAGCAGCAGACCACACTGAGATAATGCTATCAGATCTTTTCTATATTGAAAAATTAAGCTGAGAAACCAGATTAAGGAAAATGTACCCTGTGCAGCTTCTTCTGAATCTGAACTTACTTTGCCCTGTATTCCTCTGCCTGCCAGTTCATGCATGTCCTCAATAACCCAGGCTTCACTCAGGTCTGAAAGCAGCACTACTAGGATCAGGTAAATTGCACTTCTATTACTAATTCCTTCCAAACCAGGACAAAAGCACCACACAATTGACTTCTACACAAGACAGTTCAGGTGACAGACACTAAGCTTGGGCTCAGAAGGTGTACCCTACCTCAGTGGCCTAATGCACAGGCATTAGGTGTTTCTGCGTCATCACACCCCCTTACCACTCCTGAGCAAAGTCTCATTAGGTATAGCCAACATGAAAAGCTTGTAACTGTCTTCAGGTAGTAGTATTTCTAGAACTGAGACCTGCCAGACACACACCAGCTTTGTGGAAAAGAAGGGCAAGTCTTGTTTATCCAAAAACCTGATACTCCATCACCCCCAAGACAACCAGACTGCTTCTATCCTCCCTTCTGCATGTACCTTGTTCCTTCGCCCCAGCATACACCACTGAGCATGAACCTTTCCAAAATCTGCAGATGGAAGAAGTACCAAGGCTCATCAATTGCAAGGTCAAAACACAAAAACATCCTTGCTGTTGTAAAGTGTAATACAGAGTGGAACATCCCCCAAATGTTTGCGAAAGTACTTCAAATGAAATAGCCACAAGCAAGGCCACCATGGAACAGGAGGCTTGAGACCCACTGGAAAAGACAGAGGTAATACTGAAGCAGCCACCACAGCTGTGAAGAAACATTACGAAGAGCTAAAGGTAAGAACTGAGCGAAATTCTGAGGATGAGAACAAATCCAGTTGAACAATGAAGGAGAACTGAGCTTTAAGACTATTAGGATGCCAAAAGAATACTATCGAAGTTCGTAATCAGAAACACATGCAGCTGTACCAACTGCTATGAAGTAAGTGGCAGGGTGGTTTTCTGTGCAACGTAACAGTGAACTGTCTGCAGAAAGACTAGCAGGGAGCATGCTTATAAGATCAGACTATATAGCAACAGGGAAGAAATGTACTTACTACTGCAAGTCCGCATGTGCATACATTACATTTGCAGTTATAATAGTCCAATGACACTGAAAAGTTATCATTTCTATGAGAAGCTGGTCTTTTGTCTTTGCTTACATGTGTATTCTAGAGAGAGAGTAAAGTTTATTAGGACCGGTTCATGATGCATATTTTATGATGGCAGTTAAAGCTTGACCTTTATACTGTAAACCCCACTCCCAACAGATATGAAGTGGCAGCATTTAAAATGAAACACTACGACAATGCATGTTTCCTAAAGTAGCAAATGATCTCACCTGTATCACAACTAACTCTCCTCAAATACTACAACTGTACATTTGAGTATATATATTTTTTTGAAATATCAGTAAAAAGAGCAAGAAAGCTAAACCATCTTTGACAAAAATATATCAGCAGGCTTTTCAAATGTCTCCTGTCCTCTGGAGACATTAGAGGATTATGAGACAGAAAGCACAGTGTCAGTGGAATGGGAATTAGTGGGGAATAATTCCAGCCGCTTAGTAGAATGGAGTTAGTGAGGAATAATAGCAGGAAACAATGCAAGGAAGTTTACTCACATCTCTTGCTTCACTGAGAACATGGAAGTGGAAGAGGCCTACACTAACAAAGGCACACAGACTGCTTCAGCAAGTATTATCCTGCTTCTTCTTGCAGCAACTTGAGGATTTAGAGGGTTTTTTAAAAATCCTATGGAATTACATTCCCCCAATAGTTCTGCAGAATTCCAAATAATGATGCGCCTCCAAATCAGAACAAAGTTTTCAAACTAGTCAAAAAATACTAGCATACACATGGCAAGCAACAAAACTGCTGCCTATTTGTGACATAAGGAAACTGCTATACAGGAGTTCAGAATACACCATTAAAGCACTAAAGCCAAGAACAGGAACATATTCTCATTCATGTTCATTGCCAAGATATCTCCCCTCACATCTTTCCTCCAGCTGACAAACTATTTCATTGCTGTAACAAAATAATATAAAAGCTAAGCTAATCCAAACAAGTGCTCAAAAAATGCAGTTAAAAAAGAAAGTTCACTGGTACATAGGGTACATGAAACAGTATCAAAGGGTTAAAAATATTTCTTGCCATTATCTTTGGTAGAAGTACAGTTACGTAACTTAGGTTTACAACTATATAATTTACCAACAACAACTGTCCCTGATCTACCTGACAGGCCTGGGGGCACTTAACTGAAGCAAGACATACAGCACCATCTCCCCTAGCATCTCTGCAGCTCAGCTAGGTAGCTGCAGACTCAGTGGACCATCCGTCCAACACAGCAGCCTTTGTGGTTGTAACTGCAATCAGTTACAGACAGCGTTGCTCAGAGTCATGATGATGCTATAGCTATTACATTTGCTTTATAATGACACGTATTAAACTTGAGTCAAGAAACTACACAGAAAAGTATTTAAGTTGGTCCTCAAGGAAAGCAGCAAAAAGACAACTTCTGTCTTCAGGCTTAGATGAGGCACAAATTAGTATTTCAGATCTTCCAGGGAAACTCTGAGGAAAGAATCCGACTACTAGAAGAAATAAAAACAAAATGTATTTTAATGGCTGTTTATACTGCATTCAGGGCAAGAACTGGTAGAACTACATTACATCCTGGCCAGGGCACTGTTCTCTACTTAAACCTAGAACTATTTTACAGCTAATCACTTCTGCCTATAAATTGTATTTCTCCAGATTTTGGTACTCCACTACTTATTTCTGGACTCCTTCATTGTCAGTAAGCATCTATATGACACTTGCCACTATAGTAAGCCATCAAAACTGTGCTTTATAGATTGCCAGCCCCAGGGCAGGAGTGGGGAAAACACAGGAAAAAAAAATGACATAAATTTTTTTTTTACTTCCCCCACACACAAAGTTTTATTTTCAGCTTTAGAACCAAAGAAAAATTACAGTTTTCCCTTCTAGTCCAATAAATTATATTTTCTTGGTGGAGTACCTAAATAAATGGTTTAGAAACACTGTTGCTATTGAAAGGGCAGAGTGATTTTAAATCTAAGAGAATTTCCTAACAGATAAGAGAAAACAGATTTTAAATACAAGATCACAATTGATAAGTGATCCTCATATCCTATAATTTTTCTTTGGAAGAAAAAGTATTTCATTTTTGCATTTCACCTCTAGTGCTGCAGTGCTGTGACTTTTGTACTGTCTCTTAAAGCCATTTCTACTTCAGAAAAAAACAGATAAGTGGATTTCTTATGCAAAAAAATGCAAAAACATACCCTATTTTAAAAAGGTCTTTCAGCCACTGTTAAGTATTAAGACTAACAAATTTTATATCTCTTCACTTTACCCAGTCACACTGATCTTTCACAAACTAGAGAAAAGGAGATTATAACAATTCTCCCTAACTACACTTGGTCTCACTAATGAAATTCCATGTTAGCTTCTTAGTAAAACATCAAGTCACTTAAGTAGTACATCACTTGTGAAAGTCCTAAGACTCAACACAACATTAAAAGAGGTTGAACCATAAACTCTATATTTCACCTAAGGCTAAGTCTTACCATAGCAACTGTTAAGAAACAAAAACACTTGGAAGTAGCCAAGCAAACAAACTTGTGCTTCTGTTCCCCGATAATAAGGGAAGTTTAGACTGGCTCTTGCAAACACAGCCATAATCTTGCAAACCATTAAGTGAATGGTTAACTTTTTATAAGATAGTTTAAACTTCAAATAGATGAAGTTAACACATGTGATTGCATGATCAGGCTTTTACTGCAATGTACTGATAACACAATTACATTTATGCTCACAATATATCCAAATTTAGCAACATTTTTATTCAAGACCTTCCTTGTAAATGAAGAAGACTTTTAATTACAATAAAGACATACTCTGAAGAGCCTTATCATAGTTGCAGTGCTGGCTCATACAACTCTAACCCTTTGTTCCTCCCCCACACCACCTCTGCAGCTACGCTGAGCTTTGACATACCAGTTTACAGGGACAAAACAAGCTGGATCAATGAACTGAACCTTGTTAAAAACAAGCACTGCCAAAAAGAAAGTTAGTTTCAACTGTGAGCAGTTCCCTACACTTAGTTACCAAGCAGCTACATAAACAGTTCAACAAGCCCCAGTGAAATAGTGACACAAAAGCTGCATTAGCCAAGACTGCTGCCAAGAGAAATAAATACTAGTAAAATTACAGCCTAACCTAAACCTGCATCTACCTGTTCATAACTCACTCGGATGAATAAGCACATTGAAACAAATGGGGGCAGGGAGGTACCCAATAGCCTCAGATGAGCCTCTGCTTTCAATCTGTTAAGCAACCTAAGAATGCCATGGTCATGCTTTGATGAGAACCTTAAAAGTAATTTTAATTTAGTCCATTACACCCTTTCAAACTAAGCTTACTAATTGCTTACAAGACCTGCTGCAACTATGTGCAGAAGAAATGGGGAGGGGGAGTGAGAACAATCTACATTTAACACATGAACTGCAGTAGAAATGTTCAAGGCCAGGTTGAATGGGTCTTTGAGCAACCTGCCTTACTGAGGGTGTCCCTGCCCATGGCAGGGAGTTGGAACTAGATGATCTTTAAGGTCTCTTCCAACCCTAACCATTCTATGATTCTATGATCTTTAAAATAAATAAAATCAGCATTTGTCATTGACTAAGTTCAAGAGCTGAAAAACACTGTGCAACTGCTAGAAACAACAACAGCTCAAAGCAAAAAATACTTCGCATCTCACTTGTCCTTATTTGCCTTGGTCCTCAAATGGGTACTTTTTGTTTGTTACTTCAGGAACAAGCTGTGACTGAGTATGATCCATTGTTTTTCAATAAATAAGTCTGCAAACCATTTGTGTTTGCACAACCCCCAACTTCAGCATAATTTTAAGAAACTGAGCTCTGAACTGCATAAAAATCCTAAGAAATGTCTCTACAAAGTATTACTTTAGATTTCATCTTCTCATTCCAAAGCAATCAGTTTATTACAGTTCTTAAACTATGTAATATAACAGAAAGGCTGAAGAACGCTGTAGAAGAGTGTTCTTTCCAAGCCACAGACTTGGGAGAAAAAAAAAAAAAAAACAAAGAAATCCATGGCAACCAGGGTCTGCATGAGGTTCCAGGTAAGAGCTGCCAGTTTAGGTTTAAGCAATAGTTTGTAATAATCAATAAATAATAATCTATATTTCCTAAATGGAAAAAAAGTCAGGAGTCTGCTCATTCTCCAAGTTTTACATCTTCCCAAGAACCTGCCCCTATACAATCACTTTTTTAAATTACTTTGAAATACATGTTGTAATAGTGGCAAGAACAATACAAACAGCCTGAAGAAATATTTTAGAACAAGGAAAATACTTTAAACGTGTTATACAACACAAATACATCATAGTGAGCCCATTCTAAAATAAGTACTACATCAAAATATTAAACATTATGTGTTTCTGCTTAGCCAATGCCTTCTCTTCAAAGAGCAAAGAACATTTCAGAACTTGTTTTTCTTTCAAAACCATTAATTCAAGCAGTACCAGCAAGCTGCAGAAAGATTAATAAAAAGGAAAACCACACACACCAAAAGCTACAAACCAGTCAGAGGGATTCTAGAAACTCAGACAAAGCCCCTGCAGTCACTGGTTACTAACAAAACACTGGTAAAAGCACGTATCTCCTGCAGAAGCCTGTAGTCTGGCACTAGGCCTCAAAAACAAGGAGACAGCTCGGGAGCCAGAAAGTGAGCAAATCTATAGCAACGCACCCAGGGAAGCCTTTCCCCTTCCTGCCAAATAGTGATCCACCAAGGAAGTCACCCAGCGCAGCACCAGCGCTCATCCTTGACAAGGAGCACGGCTGCTTCCAGCCACAGCGCACCTCCGGACGAGAACCCGCCAGCGTGAGCTGCGAAAGGAAGCCCGGGAAAAGCGAAACTCCTGCGAGCTGGAAAACGGAAGACTACGGAAACACAGAGCAGTTCCCACAGATCTCCTCTGCAGAAGGCAGCTACTGGCTGTCCCCTCCTCATCAGGAGCACTTAGATGCAGTCACCACACAGCGTGGTGTACAAAGCCTGGAAAGAAATAATCTAAACCATTCGTATCTTTATGTAAATAATACTATTAGATACTGTATACAACAGATACTGCAACAGTATACAACAGACACTACCACAGTGAGCTAAACTTTCCACTTAAAACCCCCCAGATGTCACATAAAATGTACAAAGAGCAACAGGCTTCCTGCACTGAGTAGGACAAGACGACCTGAGAGAACCCCCTGAACAAAGCTATACAAACCCTGTCAGATAAAGCTACCAGCAAACAAAACTACTCCATCCAAAATTAAAGGGGAACTAAGGCAAGCTTGTTCAGCTCATGGAAGCCATATACAGGCAAAAAGAGAACCCAGGTAGCATCCCATTGACTTAGAATGCAGAAATGTTCTAAGGTACAACTGAAGATTGCCAAGAGTCTCACTTACATCGTCTCTCCAGTCTTAGCAACATGACAAAGAAACTGATCCAGTATTGGACACACTTCCTTCTTCCCTCTCTTCTCAAAATCTGTTGGTATGAGAATGACACAAAAGAATGGTAAAAGAAAATAGAACAAAAATTAAAAATAGTTATCCAAGTGATCAGTACAGTTCCCACAAAATTATTTCCATGCTTTCACAGTACTTCAGTTGTTCCCAAGAGCTTCACCAGCTCCCCAGCCCTGTAAAACACTTAATATTGTCATGTGGAGAAACATGCATCTGACTAGCAAAAGTTGATTTGCAACTTCTTCTGAGCAGCTACAACAGAGAAGGAGGCTGGTGTCCTCAGGCTGCATCCAACAAGGCAAGCTAGCACAGAAGTGTGCTGGGGAGGCAGGAGAAGAGCAGGTTGGGGCGAGGGCCAGGGACGGAAGGCAGGCAGGTTTGCAGGGGCCAAGAGGGCAGCAGCCGAGAGGAGCCCCGGGCCTGCAAGAGGGGGGCAGCCAGTGGGGTCACCAACCTCCCTGCGCTGCTCCCCTTCACGCAGCCCAGAGCAAGCCCGGGGAGAGTACCAGGGCAGCGCGGACGAGGGGTTCACCGCTCCGCTGCCCCACCGGGAACCCCCCGGGCCTTTCCCCGCTCTGCGGGACCCGTTTCCCTCTTACGCGAGCAGCCCCTTCCCCACAGCACGAGCACCCCGACCCTCGTCCGCCGGTGGAGAGGAGCTGCGGCTCCCTGCCCACAAGAGGATCCGGGCTGCGAGGAGCCCCTGCCTCCCTCAGCTTGGGGACACGGCTCCCCCCACCCCCCGCAAACCCCGGCACCACCTTTCAGAGCCTCCTGCAGCCTCTCGATGTCCATGATCCGCCTGGGTGTCTCCCCCCCGCTGCGCGCTGCTCCCCTCCTCCAGCCCCCCCCCCCCGCCCCACGCAGGAACCGGGCTGCAGCCGCCGCGCACAGACAGAGACCCCGGGCTCAGCAACCCTCCAACATGGCGCCCGGGCCGTCCCCGTGCGCGGCCCCGACAGCCCTCCCTCCCTCTCGCCGGGGGGCGGGGGCGCGCGGGAGGGCGGGGCCGCGGGGCGGCTCCGAGGGAGGAACCGGGAGGGAGGAGCCGAGGGCGGCTCCGCTGGGCGGGCTCCAGCTGCTGGTCTCACGTTCGTCGGCCTCTCGTTCCTTCTTCATCTCCTCGGGCCGGCGGCTCTCGTCCTCCTCACGCGGGCCCAGCCGTGCGGGTCCTGGGTGAAGGGGACGGCGACGGCGACGAGGAGCTGCCACCTGGCGGGCGGCGGCCCCTCAGGGAGCTCCTGCGCCTTCCTCCTCCTCCCGCCTCAGGCTGAGGCGGCTGCTCTACCCCACCCTCGAAGCCAGCGCACAGATAACGCCCGACTCCCTTTTACTGTCAAGAATGAGCTTTTTTTGCCCCTTCTTCACTCTTCCTACCTCTCGCTCTTCAAGCCCCCCAGCTGTGCTCCGTACCTGTGCTCAGGGGATGAGCCCTTCTACCACCCTGTGCCCTCCTAGCGAAGAGGAGGTGAAGTCCAAGCAGCTTCTTGTCACCACCTCAGCATGCGGGGAGCCCGGCACAAAGCAGGTAAGCAGAAGCCAGCCGAACACATACATCTTGTCCACCCCACACGCTCCAGTAGGGCTGAGGGACATGCGGTGGCTGTTGCTGGAAGGAGAGGGAAATGGTGATTTAACACACAAAAAAGAAGTTGTAAATAAGGTAGCCAGATACCGGTGCCAACTGTTACTCCAGGCATATGTGAGCTGGCACATCTGGGGTGATTCACTATTAGGTAAAATGCTGATATAGCACTGGATCATGTCCTGGTCTCTTCCCGAGGCCTGCACTTGCAAGCAGCCCTGCGCCCAGATTTGTCCATGCTCCCCTGCGGGCACATCCTGCTGTGCTCAGGGCTGGGGCTGGCCTGGCAGAGCACAAAGTTGATGGCAGGCAAAAGTGGTCAGCTGTGCACAGCAGGAACAGACTCAGCCCTACCATTACAGGGGAGCGTACAAAGAGATGGTCATAATATTAGCAGCTGTACTACACTTTCCAGGTGCCACCTTGACAACAGAGAACCTCCAACATGGCTCTGTTTCTTAGAAATGCTGCCTAATGTCAGTGACACAGTTTGTGGACCATCCCAAATAGCTGAGACCAACTTGGCACCCATAGCAAGTGGTCCTGTGCTGCAAGCTGCTTTCTTTGACCCCTGGTGATGATTTTATCATGCAGGAGATAATCCAGAAGTTGTACAAGTAATGGTCTTCACTGGCAACTGCATCACATAGAAACACTGACTTTCCATAGAATCATAGGATGGTTTGGGATGGAAGAGACCTTACCAGTTCCAACCCCCTGCCACAGGCAGGGACACCTTCCACTGGAGCAGGTTGCTCTGAGCCCCTATGTCCAACCTGGCCTTGAACACTGCCAGGGATGGGGCAGCCACAGCTTCTCTGGGCAGCCTGTGCCAGCGCCTCAGCACCCTCACAGGGAAGAATTTGTATTTAAGAAAATGTATGGCTTATAAAGAACCTTTCAAGTCTCTGACAGCTTGAGGACTACATTGTCCTATTAGGGATATTTAAGGTTTCATATCTACAGATGCCCATACAAAATGTTTGTTTTATACTGTTATGAAAACATTTGTTACAATAAGCAGATTTTACAAGGAAATTTCTCTGTTCTCTATGAGGGCTGTGGTCAGGCAGAGGGGAGCTAATGAACCTCCTCCAGCCCCTCTGCGGGTCAACAAGAGGAGGGAAAAGCATCAGCACGAGTTAACAAACTGACGTTATGGGAGAGAGGCAAAGGTACAACTTGCCCAAACCTGTAGGGAAGGAACAAAACAAAACCCAGCAAACTCTTGTGCATGAGATGGCATTAAAACCATGGTGAATTTAGCTGCTGTTTTGCTTCTGACCACTTTGTTCATCATAGAGAAATGGACACTGTTACCAGTGGTCATTACTGGCCATCTTGCCCTTGCAGCTGTGCTCTCCCTGCCTGAAGCCCTCTGTAGCACATGTACCTTTACAGTAATAGACATTTCTCTTAACTGAAGCTACACTAGTCTGCTTTTATAATGAGACAATAACACTCTACATGGAGAGCAAGTGAAAAATCTCTTCAACACAGAAAAAAACCTGCGTTATGAGAAGAGCTGGAAGAGGATGGGACAGGGTTTCAAAGCAAGCAGTGTATACTGGGCTGAAAACAGAAGCACTGAGGCCTGTATGCATATATACCAGCAATTGAAAAGGGCAGTGCAATTTGGACTACAGGTTAGTCTACACCCTTTTCCTTGAAGTCCACTTTATTGTTTTAAAGGAGGTATCAAATTCCATTTGAAGTAACAAAAATACTCGCTTACCTTTGCAACCCTCAGCAAAACAGAGGAGCAGAGACCATACCTTTCCTAGAGCAGAGCTTCTCTTATATGACTTCTATAGCCCAGCTGACCGCATTTCCCTGGCAGCAAGGGGATATCCTAGCCCAGCTTGCTCTTTGTAATAATTCTCAGAGCTGGTCACATGCTCTCAATTTTCAGCTCCTCCTGAACTGCATTTCCCAGCGTGACTGGTCTTAAAGAATCCCACCAGCCAAAACAAGCTTAGAGAGGCAGAAACATGCATATTCATGTCTAGTATAGTTACACAACTCACTCTAAAAACCCTAGGAGAGCAAGTTCAATCATCCTTAACAATATCCCATTCCATTTACAGGTGTCACCAACAACTAAATAAAGCTCATACTTATCAATTTGAAAAGTTGTATTGTTAGCCTGTTCCTTTAAAACAGAAAAAACAAATGCAGTTGTTTCTAAGATACCTGGAGTTACAATTGAAAACTGGGACAACAAAGCATTGCTTCATTAAAAAGGCAAGTGGCAGGAGAAAGAAATAAGAAATACACTCTTTCTAAATTCTTGTACTACATTCTATGGAGAAATAGAAAACTAATGCCACAGTTTGTAATTGACTAAAAGAAACTCAACCGTTTCATTAAGTGCTTCAGAGCCGCTTCTTTGCACTCCACAAGTTGCAGGTGAGGTTTGATGCTAATGCTACATAGTGCAGTGTGTGTGCTTGCAGCCCTCTGACTTTCTGCACCTTTGCTATTGACAAGTTCCACATTTCCCTGGCGCTGCTCAGTCACACAGACCCTGCTCCAAGGGTGGGTAAAGCCACTGGAGGACACGGCTGGTCTCTAAAAGTGAGATATCAGCTAACAGGGCAGTTTCTACAGGATTTACCTGGTACGAAATGCCTCTGGTTTCATTCCAACCCTTTTATTTCTTATTAAAAGTGAACTTTTATTTTCTGAAAAGTAGCATTTATCACACAGCTGTCATACATCAAATAAATTATCACTATGCTACGTTGGGGCTGAAGGAAGATCTTTGTTTCATATTTTGGCAGAATCCACAAGAAGTGAACCAACTGTATGTTAATATTGACTTTTCATTGCTGAGAAGCTTTTCTAATTCTTCCCATCTAGTAAGACTAGGTGGCAAATCTTTTCTACATCTAAAAGATGACGGCATTTTATAGTTCACACAGGTACATGAGTGATGCATAAGAAACAACTGGGTTACAATCTACCACTCAGCCATAAGCTTAATTCAACCCTTGCTTGCCGTGGGCTCATGCCGGCTTCCTTATTATTAGCCAGCCAAAGGCAAAACATCTGGGACAGACAAAATGTTAATGTGCTGGTTACAAGTACCTTTTAATTCAAATGACAAAACACTGACAACCATTAAAAACAAAAGACAGTAATATGACTGTGTTTTGCAAGTAGTAGCAGACTGTGGAAAGCAATGCTTCTGATCAGTTTTAGTTTGATGTGCCTTCACATCCACGTGGGCACTGACACACCAGAAACTCTTATTTCCTTCTCTTTCTTGAAGTCTTCTTTTTGATACTGGTCACTGAGAGAGAATGTGCACATGCATCTACCAGCCACTCTGTTTGCACTGAAAAAGTATTTCAGGGAGACAAGAATCTTCCATTATAAAAAATGTAATTTCCCAACTTACAGAAAATACACACTAAAGCCACATTCCCTATCTTCTGATCTCCCGCCCTCCTAGCACAGGAGGAGCAGTAAGAGAAAGCACTTTCCATTTTCCAGCCCCCTCTCTCTCTTCCTCTTCCTATTAGAGGAAAAAAGACCAAATAACAGACCTCTGAAAGCTTTTTGTTTTCTATAGGAAAGACATTTTAAATTGCATTATTCTTGGGGGGGCGAGACAAACATTGAACATGAAGAGGTCCTGGGAATTCAATGACAGAGGTAGATTTAATGAAAACACTGTTCATTTGGGTGTGTTGTTGTCTTTTGTTTGTTTTTTTATTTCAGGGAAAATGTTGAGAGATACACAAATAATATCTACCTGTTTCTGAGGAAACGAGAACCATATCCTCTGGAGCAGGAACAAAATAAAACCCATAATTATTTCTATGGAAATAAAGCAAAGAAAGCGCATGAATGACTTGTGTATTTTTGTGGTAGCAAGGATTATTTCACATGCATTTCAGGATGGAGTCAGCTTGCGGGAGGTTTGCATATTTTGAAACCCACATCCCCTTAACTAACTGAATCATATTTCAATTCACAGCAAATGAGCTTTTCCTTCCATTTTCAAAGGAGAAACATTTAAATACAACCCTAGAATACAAAAAAGCTCATAGGTATCTTCATTGATGTGTTGTGTGATCTCCAGCAAATGGGTTAGGCAGTCATCTTGTCTTTCTTCATTAATGAAACGGGAATAATAATTACTCTTTTTCATAAGGTATTTGGCACACCTTGTAATAACATGCACAGAGAGTACGATTTCATTTGGTGTCAATTCATAATGCTGCTGGTATTTACTGAGAATCAACAGTGAAAACAATCACCTTGTTTGGAGAGGAGATGTGGTGGGTTTGAACATTTAACTAAAGAACAAGGAGAAATTGTCTGACAATCCAGATTGAGTTTTTCTTCTTGCACTGAACTTACACAAAGCCTTGTTCAGGTTTACATTTTGTATTTGTTTTCAAGCCTTTGCAAGACACTTTGAGACTTTTCAAAGAGAGCAGGTCCAGGTCACATGTACAACATGAGTCCAGCTCAAGTCAAGTCCCCATGTTTTCTTGCATCAATCTGAGCCCATGGCAAGCCAGGTTTGCAGTTTCCTTCCCAAGCTGTTTTCTCACACCTTCCTCCCGTGCATCCCCAGGACAGAAAGCTTCATGTCGACTGCTTGACAAACTGCAGGATCATTCAGATTAAAACCAGACTTGTTTTCCCTCCCGGAGCCCCAGGTGTGAGGAAGCCAATATCCAAAACAAGCTGCCTTTTAGCAGCTCTGAGCTGAAGAGGTGGGAGAGCTTTGTTTAAAGGTGTGTACTGTGTGAGGGCACCTGCCTTGCACTGGTCTAACCACCACAGTGGGGAATTAACCACTTCCAGAAAGGTTTGGGAAGGACGTTTCTGCAGGAACAGGTCAACTGATGCCACTTTATTCTGTAGAAAAAGGGCCGTGTCATTTCAGCATCATTATTTCAGTATGACCAAAACGGGTTAGTTCTAAGACTCCATTACACATTTTCAGACTATACTGTATTTTCAAATAAAAGCAATTACAATTTATTTATAGAAATGTAGAAATCAAAACAAAACATCTTACTTCAAAAGAAAACACAACCAAGTGCTTTGTTAATCTTAAATGGACATTCTCATCTTGGTGTTTTGTCTTCAATTTTCATTTTCATTTCAAAGGAAGTGTTGACAGTTTGGTTTTTAGTCTGAGCAGAGATGAAAGCAAAATTTCCAAACATTGCTATTTCTTTTGAAGCACAAACAGCAATTCCTTATCTCATGCCAATGGGAGCCGGTGCTCTGCATGGATCCCAGTGTAGATGTGCACTGGCCTCATTAAGCGCAGTGGGAGAACAGTCCAGCCTCTGCTGGGGACAGCCCATGTACCTGTGCCATACCACCTCTGGGGGGGTAGTTGGTGTCCCTTTAATGGCATCATGTTTGTATCTAATGGAGAGGAGCAGAACATTCTCTGACAGTTGGCTCCTTTATGGTTACATTCTTGGGAGAGGAATCTCTTCTTGAAGCAGTGGGAAGGAAATTATTTGAAATCAAATGATCGACAGATTGTGCTGAAGTTGGTAATATGTCAAGATTTATCACAGTATTAAAAGTCTTCCATTTTTCTTCAGTCAATTGTACTTTATTCCCAGCTCTTAATGTCACAGAACACACAGAGAAGTTACCTCTGCTAGGAACCTACTTACAGGATGAATGTAAAATCACAGCTGAGCTCTGTTTAGAGTCAATGCTCCACTGATGTATCCTGGAGTCCAAGCCATGGCCATCAATGTGTGTGCAGTAGTGAGGGCAGGGAAGAAGGAAATGATTCCAGTATCCATGTCCCTCAGCTGTGGGTAACTGAGCTCCAAGGCATTGCCTCAGTGAACCAAGTGTGTTTGTTCCAAGGAGAGCTGCAGCCACTGAGACTTAGACTGATGTAACACACCCAGCAGTACAGCTGTGGGGACAGGGAAAATCACAGCTCAGCAGCAGCAGGGAAGTGCCCATCCTGTTTGCTGTTGTGCCTGGGATACTTCTGCAGAGCCCCTACCTCACAAAAACTGTGCCTCGTGCCCACAGCAAAACTGACTGAAGCCATGCTTGCGAGTGAAAAACCTTGGATCAGGACATCACCGACCAGTCTGATCATGGAGTATGTAACCAAAACATCACACAAGTACACACCTGGGCATGGACAGAGCAGCACTGGACAGAGAACTGTTGTTTTACAGCTACCCTTACCTTTTCTTGTGAGTATCAATGGGAGTTTTATTCCCGACTTCAAAGCAAGCGTGGCTGAGCCCAAAATACCAAACAGTTGAGCAAGTGAGGAATCAATTTCATCACCAGGCTGACAACTGCTTTGGCTGAACAGACACCTCACGAGCTTCTGTCACACAGAGATGTTGTGGCACAACCAAGGAGATTGCAGCAGTGACCATACAACAGTGTCAAAAGTTAAGATTTAATACCAGAAGAAGGGAAGGGAAATGGTGCTAAACGGCCAAATCCTCCAGGGAGCAAACCATAATGGAGAAATGTTAAAAAGGCAAAACTTTGGTCTCCTTTGAGATCAGGTTCTGATCTATGGCCACCGTAATGCAATCGGAGTCGTAGCACAACACATAGGCACTTTGAGGCAAGTTAAAGGTATGGATTTGTCTCTTTCAGTAACATATCCAATATAATGGTCTCTTGCTACAGTGAAATTGTAAAAGGGGAACACTGTTCTCTGCTCAATGCAGACATACTTTGTATACACACCCTGTATGATCACCAACACAAAACTCCATCCCAACCAAACCCATCACGCCCTGACACACAGAGACACAAAATCTTGTATTTAAAAGGAAACTATCAAAATACAGAGCTTGCTTAAAACTTCATTTATTTGTACTGTAAGCCGAAGGATCTTAACAAAGAAATGCACTGCTAGGCCTCCTTGGGAGCTATAAACAATTGGTGCACTCGTCAAACAAAAATACATGAGCAACTAAACGACAGAGAAAAGGTACAGAATTCTTTATGCACATGCTCCTGTTACACACGCGCACACACACACACACAGAGCAGTTTCCAGTTTCCTCCTGTAAGTGACAGGACAGTGGAGCTATCTAAGCCCGCTTTGTAACATGCAGGCAAATAGCCTGGAGAAACTCTCACATTAGAGAAATGATGCGACCAAATGCTTCCTGCTCCGGCAGCTCTTTGTTGTACAACGTGCACTGGTAGCCTGATGCCTTTTAAATGGCTTTGAGCTAAAAGAAGGTGCTCAGCGGCACTTACTACAAAGCCCCTATTTATCTGTCTTCAGCAAGTTCAAGTATAATATAGCAACTTTAAACTCTGAATATCTGGCGCTGATACAGCAAGGACTTGGTTACATGCTCAGCGTTAGCACATAAGCCCCCGAATACATGGGCAAAATTCAGAGTATCCAACATTTGCTGGGTTGGGGCTTAAGTTCAGATGAAGCAGGCACAGTTCTCTGCCGTACCCTGCTGCTTCCTTCTCAGTGTGCAAGGGGATTCTTTCCCTTTGTTACCCATACATTCCATGTGCTGGAGTGTAAAGGAAACTGGTTTTGTTTCCCCCCTACGTTAGCCTGACACTGCTGAGGGTGTTACATTAGCAAAGGTGGTTTCATTACACTGTGTCATTGGAAATAACTAACATACATGAGAGGAAGGTGGAGTGAGGATATAAAGTCTATATACGTATTTACATATCCCATTATTAAAATAAATGAAGGCTAATTAACAAGGAATTAGCCACAAGTATGAAATAGGAAAGGAATTAAAACTGACTTCTAAATAAGATTAATACTAGAATCAACTACTGTTAAAACAAAAATATAACATGGTTTTGGAAGCGGTAATAAAACATATATTAATAACTCTAACAGCAACAAAAATGAAGTTACAGAATTGTTTTAAGCCACTTTGGGGAGCTCAGAAGCAGCTCAGCAGGGGGGAGCCTCCCCTTTTCTTCCTGCAAGTTGATATTACATTAAAAAAAGTCTTCATGTTAAAGCATATACTTCATATATTTTAATAGCTGTTGAGAATATAACACAATTCCTTCTAAACATAATGTAGCACCTCCTGTAAACATAAAAAGCACTGGTTTCATCTCTAATAATTTTAAATGCAAAAATGCTTTTGTTTTGTAATGAATTCCATTCCTTCCTTTTAATGTGCCCGTAGTTGCTGGGTTCTGCTGAATCACAGCTTACACAATCCCAGCCTCCCAAACTTCAGAGGCTTAGCACCAGAGTTACAACTGTCTGGGCAACAGGACTTTTGCTATGCAACTTTCCATGGCTTGTAGCTACCATAGAAATGCGGAATTCAGAGTGCCCAGCATGCGCCTCATCTGGCCTTGTCTGACCCACAGTCAGCTTTACCCTGATACTTGAAAACAAAGATCAAAAAGCAAGCTAATATAAGCTATTATTTTTTACAAGTACTCAGTATTGCTATCCTGAAAGGTTTACCTGTCCTATGTTAGGCTTAGATGATCTTAAACTTTTTAAAACAGCACGCTGAATTTTCCTTTCATTGCCTTCCAATTCTGAAGTCTTCAGTGTTCGTTTGGGTCACATATTCAGATTCCTCTCTGTAACTAGAAGTGTTCTGTTCTTTTTAAGTGGCGACTAAAACTTCAGTTAAACCAGACAATACTAAGTTGGAGACACAGTAACACCTACACTTTAAGTATCTTTCTGAGTCCCATGCTTTCAATCAAAATAGATGCAGAGCTGCCAGTCTCCTTTGCATGTCAATTTACACATTAGTGGCAAACTGCAAGAGAAGGGATCTGAGCCAAAATCACACAAATCACTGATTAGAATTTGCAGCACACAGCCTGCGAACAACAGTTTCTGTCTGTCTGTCCTGCCTGTGAGGACTAGCAGAGAGCAGCAGTGAGACTGTTAGGACCAAGATAGTATGTCCCTTATTCCAAGCCTCTATCTTAACACCTCCTCTACTCAGATGACTCTTGTGATGCCGTTAGCCACCTTGTGTCATTTACCCAGCACTTACGGATGTGTCACAGGCATTTTCACACTCTAGTGTTTGCCGGCGCTTCATCCTGTGTACAGGCTGTTCACTGCAGCTGAAGATGCCAGTAGGGCCTGCCTTTCCCTCCGCTCAGGAGCTGCCACACAGGGATAGAGGAATGTGCAAACCAAAAGGACTTTCTCTTGGAGTCTCTTTTCTTATGAAATTGTGCATCAGTCCTGACTGGACAGGGCAGAAACCCCCAAAACTGCAATTTTTCGGAAATCCTACGTTTTAACTTAGGACACGTATCCTTTTCCCTCATTCACACCCCCCGGGATGGTTATCACTAATAAATGCATGTTACATGTACAGGATATACAATCTCTATTAGTTTGCCTTTCAGTACAAGAAAGCTCCATGTATCTCACCCTTCTCACCCCTCTCCTACTTTGCCTATTAAAATGAGTAGTTCCAAGCAATGGCTAATTTTACCTGCTGAACAGACCTGAAAAGTAAGATCATTTTCACTGCTGTCTTCCTCAAGCACTGACCTACACACACCCCTCGGGGCTTACACTTAGCAAACGCCCCCTGGGAGTCTGCTCTTGTATCACCACTCTTTAAGAGCATCCTCACTTTCCCAGTGACTTGTGCCAAGCACCTTTCAGCTACTGCTAGTTTTAATAAGCTGCTGTCTGTGAATCTCATCAGTTGATCATCGTACTTGTGAAACCTAAACTACATGAAGTATTTTAAATAAGCATCAAAGCCATCCTGTATTGTCTTTCACTTTGAGGCTCTTCATTATGATCCTAGCATAAAACCCTCAACTTTCACGAACAAAAGTGCCAGGCAGAAATATATGTCTATACCCCAAGTTTCTGGTGAAGCAGAAAAGGCAAGTCAGAGGCAGCAGTCTCAGTATCCCTGGTTGTCAGTTGCATACTACTGTTACTGTGCAGTCAACAGCAATTAGAGAGGATTAATTAAAGAGGAAACCAGATCAACAGTACCTGGTTTTGTTCTCTTCATTCACAATATTCTTGGGCTGTGTCTAATGCAATTAGTATTATCAAGTTATAGATACATTCTTAAAACTGTAAGACACTGGAGGGGAAGACCATGAGCATACACCACAAGAAAGGATTCTGTTGCTGTTCTCCACTAGTTGTGCAGGTGCCACAGCTTCCACTGCATCTCCCTCACATTTCTTGTACAGAGTCTTCCTATTGATGCTGCAATTATTTTCCTTGTAATTCCTTCATGAGATGCCCTCACAAAACTACTGAAGAGCAGAAGGGAAAAAATTACAATCACCAGACAAAAAGTGCTGTAAAATACAAAGAGGCACTTCTATTCCTCTAATCTTTTAAAGTAAGAGAAATCTTAGGTCCTACATGTGAAGAACAGCAGATAATACTCCTCGAGACAGAAGTGCAATTTTAAGCAAATTCTTTCCCTTTACTACAGTAAATTTTAACTGATCCTATCACACAAGTGATCTGCTCTGTAATTCAGTGCTCTCATGAGTCAAGAATATTTGCCCTGTCATTTCAGATATTCCTGATGGGACATAGTTCAAACCATAGTTTGTCAAGCCGAAGATCAGTACAGGCTACAGTGAATACAGCTGTTCTTAAACAAGCAAACTAAACTCATCAAGTGAAAGTGAGAATCCTCACCTCTCCCTGTTACAACCAAAAGTAAACATCGTAAGAGAACAAAAGACAGTTTAAGTCCTAGGATTTCCTCTAGTTTTGTAATTTCAGGGGTTATTAGGAAATTGGGTAAGGGAACTATTTTAATTCTGAGTTTCAGAAAAGGAGTTCATACTCTTCATTTTTATGCTTCATGAGATGGGGTGCGAGACTTAAAAACTCTGCTTAAAAATATATAGCTACATTTAGTATCTGTGGTTAGCACCCAAGTAGACAATGACACGATTTTCATACACCTTCTTCATAGTTTTCTCAATTTGCTTCAAAAATACTTGTGGAATTCTCCCACATAAAGTGTGCACTGTATCCAGAAACTTGGACTGCAGAGGGTAGTACAGAGACTGGAAGAGATTGTCTTCAAATGGAAACTAAAGACAAGAAAAGAAGAATTATTAGTTTTCACCAGTTACAAAATGGCATTTTAGAAGTTTCTTTAAGATAGAACCTGCTGCAGGTAGGCAGTAACTTGTCCCCCACATTCCCACAGTGTCAGCAAAGCCTGTCAGCTTCAAACACTGCTCTGCTTGAGGGCACCTGCTTTCAGAAAAGGTGTATTACCTGAAACAGCCAACTGCCCAGAAGCTGTACTTCTGGAGTCTGCATTGAAAGGAGATTTGCTAACACAGGGATACTGTAATGACACAGCTTTTAGAGAGTGCAGGTGTACTCATACAACATCCAGGGTGGGAATATGGACCTGTGTCTATATGCAAGCTTTTGCCTTCTGTGTGCCCCGAGGCTCTAGGTGCTCAGGGAGGACAAGCCTGCTTTGGGTATTTATGGACCAGAGCTGCAGAACTAGCAGGAATAACTCCATCTAAACAATTCTTTTTCCTACCTCCATTATTACAGAAAAGCAATTTATCAGCCTTTTTTACTAGAATTTTACTATAATATGAAGATTATTTAAACCACCTCCAATACATGCATGCAGTGAAACAGGAGAGGCCAAAGCAACCTTGACGTCTTGTGTCTGATGGGTACACACACAGCACAGCTCTGCTCAGCCTGATCTGCTGGAAGAGCAGTCTGAGTGACCTGGTTAAATCCATAATTACACTGAAGTAAAAGGACTGCCTCTGTCGAGACAGAAGACTTACATCACGTATCACTTCATAGAGTGCCTTGAACGTAGGTTGTTTGTCATCATGGTAGACACCCCTATTTCCATGTAGAATAGAGACACCTTCTTCTTCTGCACCTTTGCAGTTGCTTCCATACATACAGTGATCAGGCCGGTAATTCCACTGACAGGGAAACACATAGAGACACTCTGCCCATGTCGGTGAAGGAAGACGGGGCGAAGGAAAGAAAAAGACACATCAAACAAGAGTTACAACCAATTAAACCATGATTCTGTGGAAATGCAGCCACTGATATCAGGAAAAATTCAGTTAGTTCTTCTGCAAATACCCCAAACAGCAGCTACACAGAGAAGCTTCCTTGCCTCAGGGATGACTATACAAACCTCAGCACTGTTAGACCTGAGCTAACAGAATGAGAGGCCAACACACAGACTGGGTGCAAACACAAACCAAGGCAGCATTTTGCAAAGCTAGAAATGACACTCAAACCCAGAGAGTGTGCACCAGGTGGCACCATGCAGTGCCCTCTGCCCATAAGAAGTTTCTGGAGCTACACAAATGACTAGGGAGGCACACACAGACAGCAGGGCTATGCAAAATCCTCAATCCTTCTGGAAACAGCATGGGAAAACTTGCAGAGTATATCTGGGGTTGGCTGCTGAAGCTTTCACTGAGGCTACAGCAATCTGTTATACTGAGATACAGCAGAGTGTAAAAGGTATTTTATCCGCAGTCCTTCTAAAAATGGCCACCCATTAGTTTCACAGGTCTAGGTTATTTAAAGATGAGCTGAATTTCTCAAAAGGGCTTACAACTTCCTTTCTCCTACCAATTCTTTTTCCTTTTTTAAACTCTCTGTGCACCCACAGGATTTGCAATCTGCTTATAATAAATTACACCAGTCCCTGTGACCTTTCTGCTTCAGAAATGGAGCACAATGAATCATTGCATGATGCTGGCAGGTCATGCCAGACACATTGAAGACTGAATTCTTCACTTGGCCTTTCCTAGCTTCCCAGGAAGTCTGCAGCTGGTCCTGTGTGGTTCTTAAAGACGTAGGAGATAAAGTTTCTGAAACATTTCTTCCCTTGAGGGGACGATATCTGCCTCTATAGAGCCGGAGACTTCTCCAGAAAGGGAAGATTGTAAATGGTGTCCATTCTGTCTGATCCATCACACATCCAGAACTGCTCCCTGGTGTTGCTGGAAGGGCTGAAAGAGCAGTAATGTCTGATCCAAACCCTGCTACAGGTAACAGGGATCCTTTTGGTAACCCTGAGCAGATGTTTCCCAGTACAGTCAACAGCAGGTCACTGTGGGGAAAGGATGTCACCAGGTGCTCATGAGCTTTCACACGTCATCCGAGTGTTCGTGACCTTCTCACCATGACGTGTTCGTGCAGCCAGACTCAGGCTCCAGCTGCTCTGGGAGCCTTCAGACCCATCAATCATCACAGCAGCCTTCAGAGACGGGAAGAAGGGCACATTTCTCCAGACCCCATGTTATACAGTGCTGGGCATTTTTAAGCTAATGCACTGCATCTACGAAAAGCCACCTGCAGGATCTCAACTGATCCTTTCCCAGACTGGTCTCAACAACTCAGCAGCTTAAAACCTAGGGCAAGTCTTGTTTTCTGGTTAAATTGTATCCAGCTCTTTTGCTTCCTTGTGCAGTCTGATGTTACGTCATTCATAAAAAATTATTTACCAGTTACAAGGGAAGGCCAGAGATTGTGGTGCAGGAAAGTCCCAACATGTGGATCCGATAGAGAATTCAAATACTTTTGTCATCTTTGCTTTTTCCTCCACACTGAAGTTATCAGCTTGGCTTTAACCTCACAACCAACCTGGCTTCAGCTGCTTCTTCCTCCAGTAGGCCCTATTCCCATATCACTCATTTCTTCTGGGAAATTCATTTACGATTTCACAATGCAGATTTCTTCCACTTTATTTTTTCCCTAGGATTGAGGGTAATAAGTGATGTACATCTGATGCTTGACACCTGTCTGCAGCAAACAGATGCTAGCTTATCGCTTTACTTTTGCTTTCTCCTTTTATTTGCCTGGATTTGGGTATATCCAGTTACCCAGCCTGTGACTCCTTAGAGAAAAAGAAAAGGGAACAGAATAAATAAATATAAATCCAAACTTATTCTGTTCCTAAGATCACTTGAGTGAATATGAGGTCACATGGGAAACCAGAAAAAGCAAGTAAGAATGGATACTCAGCATCCATTCAGAAGCATGAAATAAGGTCCTTAGCTTCTTTGGGAAGCATGTACTATGTTGCAGTTTTGAAATCCTTGCATGTCTCAGATATTCCTGGGTTTGGAAGTGCTTGAAGTCACTTCAGTGTCATCAGTGCAACATATTTAAAAGGGGCTGAATTCCCAGAAACTGTCTCAGCACCTGTAGAAAGTCATACCCTTTTAAAACACAGATGCCCAAACTTGTCAGTTCCCTGGTAATGCACTCATGGGAGTACAACCCCAGTTCAAGGGGAAAGGGACAAACTGAAATGCTATGTGCTGTTTTCAGAGGCATTGTGCAAGACTGACAGGCAGGAATCAAAGATTACATTTTTGCTGGGCTGACAAGTACATATGTGTTGGTCATGCTGGTCCACACTAGGATAGGTGGGTTATGCCATCTGTTCTCTGAGAACAAGGACTGGAGAGAGCTGCTCTTAGTCTCAGAGCAAGCAGAACACAGAAGAGTAAAAAATGCATAAATGTAAGGAGCAGAATATAGATGACATGACCCTGGTGCCTGCTGAGGCAGGGTCACTCAGCTGAGAGGCTGGAAGCATCTTTCTCAAGAAATAACTGTTAGTGAAGGAGCAAGAGTAGAGAGGTCAGCTTAGAAGAGATATTCCAATGGCTGTGTCCATTTGTGTTCACTTTGTTACTCATTGCATAAATATCAGAATTCAGCTGTACTGCAGGAAAATAAAGCACAGCTTTGGAGAATGTTTGGCAATTTCACATTCAGATAAACATCTGAAACAAAAATATTTCTTCAGCCAGGCCCTGGTCCAGTGGTGCTTTTTAAGCACACATGAAACTTGAACTTCATTGCTGCATCTGATCATTAGTGTTACACTTTCCTATTTTCTCAGAATCTCCAGAAAACAGATTTACATATTCAACAGAACCAAGTCTGAGCCCCACTACCAGCACCACATTCAGAAGTAGTTTCATAGGCTGTAAATGCTAGTGCGCTCACTCATTAACTTCATGCCCAAGTACATTATACATATAAATAACAAATAGCATTTAAGAAAAAAATATCAAGTTCAAGAAATGTTCTCAACAAATCTGATGATGACTCCAAGAGTCATTACTTACCTGGGTTAAAGTAAAAAATTATATTTAGTAAATCCTGGTCTCCCCATGTAATGTAGTTTTTGTACTTTTGGTATAATGGATATAACATTTCCTCCCAAGTCAAACCACTCGGTATCATGCTGTTCTGCAGGGCAGAAACCAGAAGCAATAGTTTAGTAGAGGGACATGATGTGATGTATAAATCAGACTGTGGCACCACTTACTTATAAGTCTGCTGAACCCCCTCAGATCCCCAGGTAAAAAATGAAGAACTGCCAGGAAGTGTTCGACCTGGATAGGTTTGAAACAGCAGAGCTGATGGTGCTCCTGTTTATTTAAACAGGAAAGCAAGGTCTCCTGGGTCTAGCTCTGATGTCAGCTCCTGCTATTCAGTCTTCCTATTCTGAGCAACAGGAGGGAGAAAAAGTGGAAAAATGCAAAAATGCAGGGACAAGGTGAAAACTGAGTGAGGAAAAATGCAGGCTAAAAGTTATATTCCCTGGATATAATGGTATCAAGACCAAGGGCTCAAGCTGTTCCTGTAACAATACAGGAAACCCCCGGCTTTGGCTGGGGAACAAAACTACTTGGGGCAAATAAAGTTTTAAAGAAGATCTAGAGAATACATGCTCAATGAAAGACACAGATTCTACAAGTCAGGCCTTTCACAAAAGAGGGGACATGTCAGGTGTCAGTGAAAATGTTCCCCTCTCATTTATATCAATTCATGAAGCCACTTGATCTGCAGCAGGATTCAAAATTCTATTTACAGCAGATGCAAAACATTACCGTTTTCTCTGGGTACTGACATCAAGCTTTCCAATTTCAACAACAACACAGTGACTGCACTGGAGATCCTGGAGTTCATTCTTTCATGGGTCTTTCAAGCGAAAATGGAATGTTAAAGAAGCCAGTTTCACTACTGCTAACAGACCGCATCTGCAGTTTTCTGTGCTTTGGTCTCTTGAGGAAGCTTCACTTGTTTCAATAATCATTTTCCCTATAATTTATTTTAGTTCCCATTATATATATATTCTCTATTTTTCAGATTCCTTATATTACAAACTTTATGTAATTTTATACTAAGCTTTACAAGCTGTGAAAGATACAGAGCTCATTCGTTCCTGCAACAGCTGTATTTCTTCTCACCTTGAACTGAGTGTTGCGTATCCGTGTCAAATTCATTAGCATCACTCCGGAATTGACTCCAGTTGTCCCATAATAAGGATGACGTGCAAAGCGACTGTACCAGCCAATCTTTGGTATCTCATGCTCTGGGGCCATAGCAGCTAGCTGTGTGGAGTTGAACTCTGTCAGGATGTGCCAGATGTCATCAATGGGCCTCAGGAAGAGGACATCAGTGTCCACATAAAGGAGAGAATCCACATCCTTCAAAATGACCTTTAGGGTTTGCACAGCAAGGAGAGGAATAGATGAAGAAAAAAATAGACAACAAACAGGAAGATTATTGGCAGAAGGTACTTTTATTTTAAAAGGATAATTTGAAAGAGGTTATTGATTTATCAGCTAAATGTAATTACACACAGGAATAACAGTTATCAGGTTATTGGCTTGTTGTTTGTTTAGTGGGGTTTTTCGAACTGCACAGCAAACAGCTACCAGATCACAGAAGTTGGATTCTAACCTTCATATGAAACAGTAATCCACTGAGCTCTCAAAAGTACCTGCAAGGACCATTTAGTCTCAGTTCAGAAATAAAATGCATATGGTATTTATTTAGATAGCTTTATTAGCTCTGTTCAAGATCTGTAAGTGGTGAAACATACAGCTTGCTCCACCGACAGAAAGGGTAAGCTGGCAGAACAGAAGACTTTTCATCTCCATTTGGTATCACATTTCCTTATGCCTTTCTGATGACTGTTTTTCCTATTACAACCCTGTGCTCCTGGGAGACTTACGTGCAGTATTAATATATACAAATGTTCTCTATTAATTAAGAAACCTCACTGATCACCAAAATGTACATGCAATCTCCTGAAGACCAAAATTTGCTTGGTAAATTGAAAACTCACCAGGTCAGATTCTGATTTCTGTTATCAGACTCTCTATCAGAAATAACCACAGTGGAGTTAGTCAAGTCAGAAGGGCGTAAACTGTCAATTAGATGCAGGATATTTCACCTAGTCTTGCTTACAATGTTCCCCCTTGTGGCTATCCATATCCTTACATGCTCATTCTTCCTTAACTGGAGTAAGGCAACTGATACAGTGCTTCAACATTCCAAGAAAACTCCCTCCATGTTTGCACCAGCTGTTTGTAAGGATGGTTGTTAAGTAATAAATATCATTAGCTAAAGTTGACCATCAGTTCCAACTGCATTGTTGTTGCTCTTCATTATTTGCTAAAATTCAGAAATTCCCAAAGGACTAAAAATTTCTCACATTGGTCTCAGACAAAAGCCTCATTTCTCTCTCTTTCTGTCTTTAAAAGCAAATCCAAAAGGCTATTGATTTTCACCACTTAGTGAACAGGACAATCACTCTCTCCTCCATGAAGCAATAATACTAATGACAAACTCTATTCAAGCAGGTAACAGTAAATGCTACTACATCAATTGAATTTTACATAACTTGAAGTGCATTGTGACTGACAATTACCTGTGCAACAGAGCGAGCAACAAAGATTTTGAACAAGTGTGGGGAAAAAATTACCTTTAATCATGCTCAATAGGCACTCACTAGATGCCAAATCCCTGAGCATGGACTTAAAGGGGATTTTTCACCTGACTGCACACTTTGGGATTCAGACTGACATTTAGCCAAGTTTAACAAATCCCTGACCTGTATTCCTGACATAGTAACTACATCATCTTCCTGCATATCGGAACAAGAAGGAGAAGGCAAGTGTCTCTACATATTAAACACAAGTTATGCTGACAAGAAACTCCAAGAAAACAATCCAATACAATGCCCATCACTTTGCTAGATGCAAGGTTATAGCAATACACCATTTTTCCACAAAAACCATACAAACCAGCATGTGCAGGTATAAATAAACGAGTGACACAGTTCAATAACACACCAGGAGCTCAGAGGTAAAGATTTGCAAACGTTCTGTATCCTGGAATCCAGTACTAAAAACAACCAAGTAAAAAAAGACACCTACTTTAAGAGTAAATGAATAGAAGTCAGACGGTTGAAAAGAAGAATGGGTTTTTCAACTTAAGGGTATCCTAGATATACTGTACTATTCCACAGCATCTAGAAGTCCTGTTCATAGTGACCTACCATATGAAGTCATAGAAAATTAAAATATATTAAGAAAAAAAATCACCCCAAAATTTAGTCCAAGACAGAAGATAACACATGAGGAGTACTGGGCTTTGCCTGAGGGATCCATGGCACACTGTATACCATGAAAGGTTTCTTCTAAGGTTGTCCTGGTAGGGAGACAAGTTTGGGCATTTTCCAGCAGAGGGTTAAGGGGGAAGCCTGGACACTGCTTCTTCCAGCAGAAAACTGTTCTTTCAGCAACCTTAAATCTACACATTCATTTAAGACTGTGGAAGTCAGTGGTCTGTAATAATTTTCCTACACACAGACAGGTCCAAGCAGGTATTCCAGCTCTTAGAGAAGCAGGTGCCCAGCAGCATCTGACCTAAGGTTTTGCACCTTGTATTCCTCCACTCAGGATTCACATGCTCTTTCAGAAGATTCTTCCCTCTCCTGTGTTCAAGGTGTTGCCCTGCAGTGACACCCAACAGGCTAATGAAAAAATCTGTGCTACTTCCTTTAAGCCCTTCACACTTTTTCACATGTGAAGTGTTAAGACTTATTTAAAACCTGTGGTGTCAGTTTGAATTGATCCCATCTCCTTCTGGCTGCGCATTTAACTTCACCTTGCTTAGGGGAATTTAACTGCAGAAATTGCGGCTCTAAGAGTTCCTCCCATAGCTCCCAGGATTTCAATGGAGTTACACTGGGGACACACTCCATTTCAGTAACTCCAGCATTCCCAGTGACCCACAGCTTTTGTTTCCAAATTGAAGGTTTTGAAAAAAAAATATTTTAGGCTTTACTCAGCCCTCAGAATAATACCGAGCATTTACTTACTCAGAAGCAAAGAAGACAATGAATTTTGACCCTGCTGCTTTTCAATGTCAAAAGCAGTTGAGTACCACAAGGTAACCCTATGGTGCAAGAGACTTAGCTCCAGCTTGTTCTGCCTGCTCCACATGCTGCACAGCTAGGACTAGGCTCCAAGCCTGCCAGGACAGCCAACCAGAGCGACGTGACTGCAGCTTAAAAATGACATGCATCTGACCTGGAGTATAAGCCACATGAGACTGTCTGGTAGCCCAGATTCACACTTGCTAGCTCAAAGCATGCAGACATACCTGACAGACTGTGATTTTTGAAACGACTGGTCAGAAACATGGCTCGACTGGGCCTGTCTTCCTCCTCATGCTACCGGCATGGACAGTTTAAGAGAGGTGTGATTTTCTTGCAGCTACATAAAATATCTTAGTAATCTGTCAAAAAGTTCTGCACAGAACTGCCTATATTTAGCCTAACACTTCACTTAAACACTCAGTTACCTGTAGTTTGATTTCACAACTTCTGTTTCCATGGATTCTCCCTGTGTCAGCAAGGTGGGCAAGTAATAACACACATATTGGTGTACTGTGAAGCTGTGCTACCTAATGGTTTGCAATGGCCAGCATGGCAGTTTATCAGAACTTTAACCAGAATTAGGGACAAATCACAAATCTTGCTGCTAATGGAGCAGTACCACAAAGTTGAGTTACTAAACTTAATTGTATTAAGAAATTAAGTCAGATGCAGAAACTTTCGTCTAGATAAGATCCGGGTATCTTACCTAGTGCTGCCACTAATTCCCAGTGCTGCCACTGATCCACTGGGTTGGATCCTTTAGTGTACTCAAGAGGACAATTGTAATACAGGGATATTGCTAATCTACCTTAAAAGCTCCTAAGTAGATTAAGTGTTATGAGAAGGGTTCTAAATGTTAGTTACTATGAGAGCTAAAATCATCCAAAAATCCCTTAAGCATTTCATGATACTTTAACTGATTGTTTTGGTAGCTTCAAACCAGCGACATAGGCAACTGTAAGGCAGCTCTGTGGTGTGTGACATTTGTGAGACCAGAACACAGTTTTTCACCTGGTGTCTTAACATCCACATCAGTATACAAAACAGTTTCAGGTGATTGCTGAGAGCATTACCCTCCTAGTTAATTTTTGAAGTTTCCTTTTGTGCTCATGTTAAGATCCACATCTTCCTTCTTCTGTTTTTGCATATCTCATTGATTGTTCTATTGCAGTAGACTCCTGCAAGAGATTTAGACTTCTAAGCTTATGTGGAGGCTCAATCTGCTTTCCCTGAGTGTAAGTGGCAAACATAATCAGATGACACAGAACACCTCTATAAAATGCAGGATGCTGTATGATCTTAATACTTTAGCAAGCCCAGTAGATTCAACAAACTGAGAATGGTTTCATCAACATCAACCTGTTCTCCAGGACAAACCAGTTCATTACTACAAGCTGCAGGATCACATCCCAGAGCTCTAGTTTTGTCAGTGAGTAAAACCATTGAAAGATTCTTGAGCAATTTTCTCTTAACACATTCCTCACACCCTCCAGTCCACTTTCACATGCCTGCTGGTGCTGCAGAAGAGATTGCTTTGGCAGGAGAGCCACTTGTGAATCAAAGACGCACATTCCACTCAGGCTTAGCATTATCAGGAGAAAGACAATTTGCACAACTGAGAGCTAAACAGCTGATAACTACTGCTCTCCTGGGGTCCTCCCTAAATCCAGGCACATTTTATGCCACCACTGCAGGGGAAAATGCTTATTGCAGGGAAGGCTAAGAAAAAAAAAGGATGCTGACATCCTGCTGGTATTTATTTAAAATCTAAGGCAAAATAGTTCTGTAAGCAATACCACCAGCAACCCTCTGCTCCCACTGTGCGCAGACAGCATTTCTACAGCATTGGCTCGTTCAAATGCAATATCAGAACCTCCTTATCAAGCACCAAAGTAAATAATAACTGGCTGAAATCACCCAGAAACATCCCAAGGTTCTGTCACCCTGTGAACTTCAATACCAAAGTCTAACTGGCCTCTTGCCACCACAGCTATTACTACAACTTGTTTTCTTTACTATATTCACATCAACTTAAGTGTCAGCTGCAACTACTCTCAGACAAACCCCCCCATTTGAAGCCATAAATCTCACCCTGAACACACAACATTTTGCAACTGCCCCAAGAAAAACAAACATTTACAGTTCAGGCTGCCTCCTAGCTTTGATAAGACAATATGCAACACTCTAATACTCCTTTACAGAACATTACTGGTGAACTATGGCAACATGTGAGTGGCAAAAAAGGAACCAAAAAAGCACTGCTCAGGCTAAAGGAATCAGAATGGATACATAACCCTTTTCTGTCATCAGGAGCGTGGTGGCAAATAAAAGTGAAATTGTTTCTGTGACAAGAGTCTACCAAAATGCCAAAAATTATCACCGCAGAAAGAACAGAGAATTGTGTTTGTGCACAGAAAGGTGTCCCATTTGAGTATATCCCTACAAACAATCTGTACTGAACAAGCTAACTCTTGGGGATTATTTTCCAGGTGATGTAAATATTTACTGAGGGAAGACAGGATTCCTGCTGAAGCTGGAGTTACTTTCAGCCCATCTGGCCTATGTGCGTTTGATAGTCTACCCCTAAATGGCAGATAAACAGAACTGCTGACAGCACACATTTTCTCACATATGCATTCATAGCCTACGTCTCTGGACCCACAGCTGTCTCCTGATTGTTTCCATCTGAGAAAGTAGAGATTTCTTTGTCATCCTCCCCCATTTCTGGTAAGGCAGCAATGAAATCTGGATCATGTGAATAGCCTGTCACTTACTAGAGTCACCCCAATCAACAGCAATGCACAAGATATTTTTGACAGATGTTCTCAATTCCACAGAAATCGCTTTATGCAAAAGTTCTTTCCATTCTGATTTTCTGAGTATGCGAAATTGTTATCAACACCCCCCTTCTCTCCAGCAACATTATATGTTTTCCAAGTTTATGACACGTATTATACAGCAAAAATACAGCTTTCCACTGAGCCTGAAGATCCCAGGATACACAATGCTTTTGCATGAAATCTGACTTGGAACACATTGGAATTAGTACCTTAAGGGCAAATCTGACAGTCTTGGAAAAAGAAATAAAACTCAAGGAAAAGGGATTGCCAAAAGCATCAGCCTAAGGACTAACATATGGAAAGGGAGATAGTGGGTAAAGAGGATATGATGCCTGCACACTGAAAGTAATGTTATTTATGGAAGGTATGCAGCATCTACCCTGAAAGTATCTGCCCTGAAAGAGTTCTTGCACTGAGTCTTAAAAGTCTGAGAGCCTAATGGAACTAGAGACAAATAAGAAACACACATCCTTTGTTAGCAGGAGAAAAAGTGAGGCTGGATTCCTGTTTTGTTTTGCTTTTAAGTGGCTAAAGCACAGGACTAAAATATCTCTAAGCAGATGTTTTAGACTGAAAATGGTTTTAATATTGCATTAGCAAAGCTTCCTTTTGGTGGAATTAACCTTTTCCTGAAGCAACCCACTCAGAATCCAGGTGCCTTACCGGAAGAAAAAGGCGCTGGGCAGCACATGGTTTAAATAACTTTTTCCATTCCTGAGCATTTCCTACTGAGAAGGTTATTGGGTAAATGTTGTATTCAAACTTCTTTGTGTATGAGGCAGGCCATTCCTTCAGCTGGAAGACATGGGGGGAGGAATTAGACACTACATTTATATAGCTTTTTAAAAACAAAACATATGCATCTGTAAGGAGTTTATAAACCGCGCACAGCACAGAAAGTGTTTAGTTGCTACCTGTTGATGTCAGACTAATTTTCCTCAGAGATTTGTGACTTGTGACTCATTTATTTATTTACCAAATGACAAAGAAACTCACCTTCTTCTCAAATTCAGGCTTAAGGGAATCCTCAGCAAAAATGTGAAAACAAAGCCTCCGGTTGCTGAAGAGAAGTGCTGATTTCAGCATGATCAGCGTCTCTTCCAGCCGGTCCCCACATGCCACAACTGCCAGATGCATGCATTGCAAAGATGAAGGCTCTTTTGCATGTTTCTGTTCTCCAGGCTTCCTGGAAATTCATAAATAGACATAGAAAAAAATACTGAGATAGACATAAAGAGAATCCTGCATTAACAGGTATCAGGGAGGTTTTTTACTCCCCTTCATTCTGTAAGGGATCAGGAAGTTTGTTCCTGATTACATACCCACATAACAGGCGAGCCACATGCCAGTTTTTGTCAACAGCACAAATCAAGAGTTTTAAAAGTATTAACACAAAGAAATGCACTATTTTCAGAGATTTTCTAGTTATCCCTGCATTTCTGGACTTGCATAAATCACTGTGCTACACACACAGATGAAACTAATACAACAGCATCTCAAACCAGGCAACAACTCGCTCTGTGCAAATGACAGTTGTTTTCTTTTCCCCCAGCTTAGAGGTTATGAATCCAGAATGGACTGATTACTACCCAGCCAACTTTCTAACAAAATGCAGATTGCAGAGCCACATCCAGTAACTTCATTACCAGGCCTGTAATGGCTAGGCTGGAAGAAGACACCCATACTTTCAAAAAATTCACTCCATCCATATGTAAATTATTCTAAGAGTTAATTAATTTTGCTATTAAAAAAGCATGCCTTAATCCTGGCCTGAAGGTACTGGCGTAGTTCCAAAGGACCACTCTCCATTTCTTCCCATGGAATCCCTGAGATTTTGCTAAAATAGGGATTTTTAAAAACAAACATATTCACATGTCCCAGACGAATCAGACTACATTCTACAAGCAGTCAAGGACCAAACTATGGGGTTTTCACTGAGCACCCGTCTATGTGAGCTTTAAATAAATCTCAGCTAAACTATAGGGGAATCTGTGTGGAGAAGGCACCGAGTCCATTTGCTGGCCAGAAAAAACAGAGTTCTTTTGGGGAGTTGAAGACATTGTGAAAATATGTCCTTTTGACATTTGGTTTTGTGTGTCCCCCCAGCACTATGGAGAGGTAAAAATCACATCCTCCAGGAATGCTTCTACTGTACTGTATTCACATTCCAACACGGATGGCATTTATACTCCATTACATGGATGTGTGCTGACAAAGCAACTAAATCACAAGCATCGTAATCATTATGGGAGAGTTCAAAAGGCCAATCATAGATCACTACCAGTTCTTGACATATCACTGAACAGAGAACATCAATCCCTGCCTCTTCTCAGCACAAACAATTACATACATGCAATTAATCAGCAAAGTTAATACCCGAAACAAAAGTTCTAAACAAAGAGAAAAATGACAGTTATAAAGCTGTCATTATCTTCTTCCAGACATTAAAATGCTGCTCTGTGTAACAGCAGTGTAACCCACCTCTGTGTTAAGGAATACCAGACAGTGGTACTTACTGACTATACACAGCAACAAGTTTCATTAAGGGTTTAAAGTCTTAGGCTTTAGTCTTAATTAAACCCCAATTTCATGAGTGTATAAATAATGGAATACTACATCTCTGTGAAGTGGTATTTACTTTCCAACCTATTAGTGTAAAAACCACTGAATTATTGAAGTGAATAATTAGCTGCTCACACAGATCCCCTCTTCCCCCCTTCTCCCTATCTGTTTAATGTTTCCTCTTAATTGAGTCTCTAAATCAAGCCATATGCAGGATGAGAACTGCTTTGATATAGCTTGTGGCAATGGAATTCATTGGGAGAGGGACTAAACTCTAAGCTTTTATTGCAACATTTAAAACCCAACACCAAAGCACTGAGCTTTTCTTTGCAATTTTAGCCACAGTGAACTCCATATTATGCAGCTGTTTCTTAGTGAAAAAGCCAGTATATGTAGACAAGTAGAAGCAACTCTTGATGCAAGCAGAATGCTCTGTAAGCCCATGGGAGCCGCAGATAAGAGACATCCTGCCTGCCAACAAACAACCCTCTCAGCCCCATAGACCTGAGCCTCGGAGATGAAGCATTATGAGTCTTGAAAGCCTGGACTGAAGGGGTTCAGGAGCCTGCAATGGCCTAAGTAGGAATAAAAATCCCCAAGAAAAGGAGCATGAGATTGTATTTCAGCTGCCCTAGTAGTAGGCTGGGACACTGAGGCCAACAGTTAGTTAAGAAGTACATAAGGAAGACAAGAGGGCTGTGAAAACAAAGATGAGCTGGAAAGGGAGATACAAAAGTGCCACAGCAAGGTGCATTTAACAGCAATTTTAGCTTAGCCTTTATAAAATTACTATTATTATCCAGAAGCCTGGAAAGAAGCAGGTGTAAAGGCAAAGTCAAACTGTCAGGAAGCCAAAAGACCCAGTTATAGCAAAGAATGTCACAACTCCCCATCCCTCCTCTGTACACACACGTACATACAGTGCAAGGAGGAACAAGGGATGGTGAGAAATATAATCTGGGTCAAAAGATATTCCTTAAAGGTCTGCAGGATACAGCCAATGTCATCAAACCAAAACAGTTCCAGTTTGACCAACAGCATCTATTCTGCCTCATACAGAATAAATGGCTGTGCTGGCATAGCTGGATCTCCTCATGAAAGTATGAGAGCCTCCACCATGTGTTGTAAGGAGAGAAACTGGAGGTTAGAAATTAGCTCATACCAATAGAGCAGGTACTTCATTTCTACTGGAGTAAGTGGGGCTGGGCACCAGAAGCCTTGTCATTCAAACAGGCTTACTGCTTAATGAAAGCTGCTTTAAGCTGAGGTTTCATGTAAGGTACATACTGAATCCTGAGTCCTAGAACCACAGAATCGTTTAGGCTGGAAAACACCTTCAAGTCCAACTATAAACCTAACACTACTAAGTCCACTACTAAATCATATCCCTAAGCGCCGTATCTACACATCTTTTAAATACCCTGAAATTAGAGGATGTCTCCTCTAATTGCAAATATTTATTTATCATGCAGTTACCAGTGGCTGATGCAAACATGCTGGGAAGCAGAAAGCTTTGCGATACACCTCCTGTTCAGGTGTTCCTGGACAACATAACTAATGGAACACAAAAGATGCATACTTTGTTTTAAAGGATGCAGTATGTTAATACTGTGGTAAATTGTACAAAGGATAAAATGTGATACATAAAAAACAGCTGGCAAGCAAGAAATAATATATTGGTAGGTATCAAACTAAGACATGGATGGGCTTCTGACACAGAGAAGTACTCAGTGAGTGGTTGAAGGGTGAATGAGCATTGGTTTCAGCTCTATTTCAGTAAGTCAGTCCTTGCAAAGCTTTGGGCGAGTCATTAATTCTTTCTGCTTTAGTTGTCCTACCCATAAAAGGGGAGCAGCTGTTATAGTACTAATAGTAACCTACCTCAAGAGACTTCCAAGCACTTTAAAAGAGCATGTAGATCCACAGAGTGCTACAATTATTATTATCAGCTAATTCTTCCTAACATTTACACACACATTCATTCATTTATAGTCCAACTTATTGGCTATGGATAGAGTCTATGATTGGATTTTACAATCTAAATTAGATGTTTAAATGCATCTAAAACAATACAGTGACCTGGGCCTTAAAGTTTAATGTGTTTAACAAGAACAAATAAAGAAACTAAATATACAAGGTCTTTGTTATAGGCCTTGATATCCTTGTTCTAATTTCAGTACATAAATGTAGCTTGTTGATGTATTATAAATCTAACTTACGTAACATGCCTAACTCTTTGCTCTGTTCAGAGCAAAATGCTTCGTGTTCTCCCTTATGTGCTGTTCTCATACTATTATATGGCTTTAAAATTAAGCACTGTTGCCTAAGATTAAGCACTACAGAAAACAACACCAAATAGTTGCAGAATACATCCCTCTGAAACAGCTGAAGACGGGCTTGCTAAGACATAGCACAATAAAATGCTTATACCAAAGGCTTCTTTCCAACAAGCCAGACCAACTCCCATCCAGTTGCCCAACAGTATTTTATTTACTATATACATTTTTTTCTGACAGGCATGGCTACTGAGACAGCAGAGCCCTGAGTGCTCCAGCACAACAGAGGGCATTTCTAGGCCTTAAAGTTTAGATTACATGCAATTTTCTTACTAGTCACAGCCAAAGTGTCTCAAACATAATGAACCCAAAACCTGTCTAAATCAATCCAGATCCATTCAAAATAATGCATTCCCATCTCGTTACAGAGCCTGTCAACCTAGTGAAGCCTCCAAATTCATTCCTGAAAGATAATGCATGCAGATTCTTACAAAATGCAGTAGAGTTGTTAGTTTTTGAAAATTTCTTCATATTATGATCTCATTTACTCTTGCGGCATAAACAAGGTTAGATTCAAGCATTGTATCAAAACTGGTGATTCACTAAATAGGCTCCTTCCCTGACAGTCAACACTGCCCCAGTGAGTCAATGTCCCAACAGTGGCTCCACTATATGAAACACATTCTCTCACAGACTTTAAAACATAAATTAGAAAGGCTGTAAATATTTTTAAATAGTTTTCCTAATTTAATGCAGTTGCACAAAACTGACTGTAGCTGCTGACAATCAAAAAACTGCTGAAGTTTCAACCTCCTTCTACTGCTCAGAGAAAGGGAAGAAAACCACTCAGTATCAGAATGGATGTTTCTATCTTCTTTTATCAAGTGGGTTCTTTGTTAGACAAGTTTGAGGTATTTGGGCCTTCAGCATGTCATTACAGGCCATCAGACTTGAGCCAAACCTGTATGTGTGCACACAGACTGCAAAGAAAAAGTATCTTGACAGGTTACCATATAAAAAATGCTTTGCTTTGGAAGAGTTATTTCAAGGGAACTAAATGTGCTGGCAAAGGTTCACTTTCATGCTGCTTTAATAGAAAGTGTGGTCACATCTGCCCTTCAAATGTAAAATAATCCTTTTGCTTTTTGATACTTTGCACACGTTGGTTTGGCACATACTTACAATTATTCAGACTAAAAAAAACCCTTACTGAAGGCAGAGGACTTAGTACTTCCAAGAGGAAGGATCAATAAAACCAGCATCAAAAGTCAGTTTTCAGAGCTAACCAGAAACTTAAATGCAATGCTCATCTAGATTTGCCAAAATTATCTAGTAACCAAAGCACTACATATGAACACACTTCCCAACATTTACCAGGTACCAGCCAGCTGATGCTGTGTGACTGAGCTCAGCTTTTATTACATATGACTACTTACAGTAGAAGGAACCTGCAGTTCTTAAAAACCTAACATTTTCTGTTATTATCACACATAACACTAAGCACACTAAAGAAAGCAGTACTACAAAATTCCAGTTAAAATACAATTCCCCTCGCTGGCGACATGACTGATTCTTATACAGCAAACATGCATCCTAAATAACATCTTTGATTATTTCTGAGTTCAGCCCCAAAACTGCATCCTTCTGATGAAACTACACAGATCATGGCAAAACTGAATTAAAACAACTTTTTACATTCATGTAGACAAAACTTCACTAGGGTTATTTGAGTCCATCATGCAGTCTATGTAGAAACACCTAAAATGTGATCAGATCACAAGGTCTTACGCAGTCAAAATCATATGTTTTATTATCCTGAAGGAATCATATCATATTATGTCCCTCACATCAAATAAAAAAATGCTTTCCTTTGCACATAAGGAGTAACTAAAATAATAATTATTTATACTATAGGAATGAATTGCCAACAACAACCCCGATTCAGTATGTTACATTGGATGTACTTTACTGTAAGCACATGCATTAGCAAAGCCTATTATATCCAGGGGAATACTCAACCCTCAAGTTAGTAACGAGCTAAATCATTGTCTGTTTATTCCACTCCAAATTGAAGCCCCTCTCACTGCCTTTGGTGTATTCAGGATCAGGCTTTTTAAGCCAAGCAGATCCCACCACCTGATGCTTTCACCATGTGAGTGTGGATGTGATTCATCACACAGTGGCACCCATCGGTGGGTATTTCTGCCTTTCTAAGAACACAAACATCTCCTTGCCTTGGACCACACTATCTCACACACTCCCCCAGCAAAAAAAAATCTATTTTTATGGATACTCTGACTTAAACAAATTTTATTTTCATAGTAGCTAACACATTGTGCAATCTTTCAGCAAGGGACAGAACTGGCCCCACAGAATTGTGCTTCTCATCTCTTGCAGGTGCCAGTGGTCCAGGATCATGTGCTGCCAGCAGATGTGAGGGGAAAACAACCACCACCAAAACCTACTGAAAAAACCCATAACCAAACAAAAAAAATTAAGAAGTGGCACGGGTTAAATAGAGCATTCCTCTTCTTTTTGTGTTGTGCTGCACACCTTGTAAGAAGTACTTCCAAAGTCAACACATAATAGAAAAGTTAGAGAACGTCAAACTTCGGAACATGAAGATGCTCACTGAAAAGCTCATTGAAATAGAACAGTTGTTTATACCCTCCAGCAGTTTCATACTTTCTGGGCTCCTTCCTTCAGTGTTCTTGATTTTCATGATAATCACAGAGATATGCCTTAAAGAAAAATGACTTCAGGAGGTACAGTTGCTAGTGGAAATAATCCTGCTTTAATACACGCATTTGAATTCTGCCCATGACCCATTTTCAGCCACGGTAAACATCTCTTGCATTCAGCAGGGTAACAATGCTGGTAAGAAACCAACTGCTTTAATAAGTTAAGAAATAAGAGCTCAAAAAAACAGGAACAGGCTTTCATTCAGAACATATCTGTGAAATCGTGAATCAAAGACACAAAGACATACCAAGTTAATTAGATATATGAGGTCACAGTGACCATAATATAGTTGGAATGCAAAGGGGAAAACAGTCCTCCACCCACAGAGAGCACACTGCCCACATCTTTTGCTGAAGTAATTAGTTTTTTAACAAATACTCTGCCTGTAAGGTGCTGAAAGAGGAAACGCAACACACCACGATTTCAAGCTCGTTTTTAAAGTTCCGCTAAATTAATTTACATATTAAAAGTACTCAAAATAAAAAGCTCAAGAGCTTAAAATCCGCAGATGCCTTGCAGTTTGCAACCCAGTGGTACCACACATAAATAGCCACCTTCCCTTCCCCCTGGGGCATTAGCGACAAACTAAGTGTAGCTCCCGAGACTGACAGCGGCTCCTCACGGGCTCCAGCCAGCGAGTGCCGCATTCCGCACGTCAGCCTTCAAAACAAGGCCAAAACTCATGGAAAAGCGGCTACTCCAGAGGCCGCCGTCGCACAGGCACGCAGCGGGGGTATCGCCCCGCTCGACGCAGGGACCAGAGGCGGAGGCGAGACCTCCACGTACTTTCGTTGCATCTCTGGCAACCACGCTCCGAGTGAAAACTGGCAGGAAAAAGTTTGTGCTTCGGCAGCCAGAGCAGTTTGCAAATGAGTTTCTAATCGTTGGTCACTCGCAAACGCGAGGGGAAACCGACCTGGGACAGGGGCGTGCCCCAAGGACCGGGCGGCCGAGAGACACCAGCCATAGCAGAAGGGACCCGCGGGGCGGGAGGGCCCGGGCACGCGTGGGGTCACGCACGCCGGACAGCGACCGTGCTCCAGCTGCCGGAGAGGGCCGGGCCTGGAGGGCTCCCCACCGATGGCAGGGACAGGGGCGGCTGCGCGGGGGGCGCCGGCCGGTCCCGCGTGGTCCAGGCGAGCTCCCGCGTCCCGGAGCCGCTATCGTTACCTGGCGCTGACGAGCCTGCCCCCAGCGGGGCTCTTCCGCGGCGGGCTCCGGCTGAGCCGCGGCTGCCGGCGGGCGGGCGGCACGGCGGGGCGGGCGGGTGCGGAGGGCGCGGGCGGCGGGCGGGGGGGCGCGGCGGCACTGCCCGCCAGCAGATAGAGCAGCAGCAGGCTGCCGAGGCACAGCAGCGCCGCCGCCACCTTGCACGACAGCCGCATGGCGGGAGGTCAGGCCGCCCGCCCGCCGCTCTGCCCGCCCGCCGACCACATCGCCCGCCGCACGGAACGGCACGGACGCGGCCCGGCCCGGTGCGGGGACGTGGCCGCCGAGCCCCGGCCCGGCGCCCGGCAGCAGGGGCGGGGCGCGCCCTACCGTACTCTCTGGACTAGCCGCCGCAAGCACTCCGCCCGCAGCCGCACGGGTCCTGCACTCGCCCCGTGACCTCCGGGACACGGTTCGCGGATGGAGATAACGGGATGGCGGGGGCTTTCTGGAAAAAAAAATCTTGTTCTTTAACAAGGCAGTCAGCACGTAGTAGTACCCGCGGTAGAGGAGGAGGAACATCCGGGCAGGGCTCCGGGCCCCCCCCCCTCGCTGCCCCATTGCCTTGCTCTAAGGCACCTCCGAGACCTCTGCTTGTGCAGGTGTGCAGTGGTGGAAAAGCATAGGTGTGCTCAGGCTGATGGGCTGAAGGAAAAGGTAAGAGAGAAAGTTGGTGTCTGAAGCATGTTTCACCCGACTGTACTAACAGGCAAACTGCTGTTTCCCTCTGCCGTGCCATGCTGGCTTATCATCACCCTATATTCAAGGCAGGCTATGAAGGCAGGTTGTGTCACAATAAACTGCAATAGATGTAGAACTATGAAGGAATATATGGATTCACTTACTTTTGGGTGGCTTTGAACTTGTCCTTGGATGACTAATCTGAGCCAGCCTGCTGTTAACATCAGCAGAGACTGCAACACTGTGAATTCAACAAAAATAAATCCTTCTTAGGTTCATAACCTGATTAATGACCTTTAAATGTACAGTACAACAAAAATACCAGTATTGTTGGAGTATAAGCTGTGCAAAGAATGGAGACACCAACCTTGAAATGGGGAGAGGAGGAATGTGGAGCCTCATGTGTCCCTCACAGTGTTACAAGACATGAACTCTACTCTGTGGCTGGTTTCAGCTCCAGGGACTGGTCCATGGTGCAGTCAACACACGCTACTGCATTGCACTGGAGAAGGGCTGAGGGGCCGATGTCCAGAGTAGTTCCCATCATATGCACAACCTCCATGGAGTTGTGCTCTCTGCAGTGCTGTTTGATCTTTTAGTTTCAAATAACTGCTCAGTGATACAACTGTGCTGTGAAGACCACTGCAGAAGCCACAGTGCTACCCTAGGGAAGCATTACACCTCAAACAGGTAACTATGCAAAGACCTTGAACTTGCAGATCAGGACCCTGCCAAGGTAAGGGCTCACCAAGCTTTAACTGTATCTCCCGCTGCACAGCCCTACTTCACAGAGGTTTACTTTTAGGATAAATCTTCAGAGAGTTGGTCTTTTCCTACTTAAATGGCACCCCTTTGGCAGTGAAACCGCAGCCTAGCCATTCTGTACTGCTGCCACAGCACGCCTTCTTTCAGGGTATCCCAAAATGTCCTTTACATTATCAATGCAAATGCAATGAATGATTCCTGTTCCAGAATTTCATCCAACTCAGCATCTGAGCAGAGGCAAAAAATATAGATTACTTCACGCTAAGAGAAAATAGCAATACTAAATGAGAAACTACAGAAAAACCACACTGCATAAACATATGCTCTTTTCTGAGAATACACATACTACAGTAAAACCCCACCAGACTTCATACTTCAAAATGAGTACCAGTAGAAACCCCCTGAAACCCTCAACCTGCACAAATGTGTGATTTCATACTGTCAGTGAAATCTCTTTCATAGATAGGAGATGTGTCAGCAATTGCTACATAAAAATACCATGGTAACCATTATGAAATCTGATTCTAAGGGATTTTCAGAGACTTTTCCCCTTGTTTCTGTGACATGCTGTAGTATACCACTACCCTGCCCATTTGCACCGTTTTCTTTCAAATGAAGTTGTGCAAATCCCAAATCTCCCATGCCACCAGCGTGCATGCTCAAACTAGATCAATTTCATAGCTGGACACATTGCCGCAGATTCGTGCAGAATCACATTGCACAGCTTCAAATCCATGTTGTTGAATCCATGGCTCTCTCCAAAGTGCTTGATTCTGACAGCGAAGCAATGGCCTGGCCAACCTTAACACATGAGATATATATTCATAAAATCTTAAAAATTAAGCCTTCTTAGTAATTTATTATTGCAATTTCTAGGGTTGTGTAAGAGGGTCTATTTTCTGCAGCAGCCAAGGATTCAAGCAACCTAATGTGAGAGTGAATGACTGAGTTAAAAGAGCCAGGTTCCCCAGAATGGGGCTGTGACAGACATACACCCTCTACAGAGAAGCAGTATAAAGAAAATTATACCACATACCATCTAGTGAGAAATAAATCTAAGAAATTTATTGTCCTATAACTGAACTAAAACCCTAGACTAGCAAACAAAGGCATTTATATGCTGTTCCTGGAGTATGAGTGAACAACTCCAAGGGCTCTTAACCACAAGAGACCACAACAGATCCCTAGGAAGCTGTCTGAAAGCCTCAAAGTTGCTTCAGCACAAATCCCCATATTTGCCACAAAAATGCAACATCCCCGAAGTGCCTGCCTGTCTCTGCACCACTTCAGAGGCCCCAAGAACGCTAGGGCATAGCAGTGGTGGGTCAGGCTCCCACCGAGGTTCATTAGGGCCTCTGTGACAGTTACTGGTATTACAGTTTATGTCCTTCAGTCACTAAGAAACTAAATTATAACTTGATCTCTCAGATGCAAACTTTACTTACACCTAGTTCAAAGCAAGTCAGGCACTTGTCTAGCAGGTAACACCACAAAATGTAACACCAAGAAACACATTGCATATTTGAATCCCTCACTGTTACAGTTGTATTTTTCTAAAGACTATTGCAGGTTTCATCCTGAATTTATGAAGGCCACCATCCTGCCTCCTAAGCATAACAACATCTACGTTGTTATGCTTATTTGAAAAAGGACTTTGTGTTTCAGGATCCTTCCCTCCTCTGGAAAAATCAAATGAGAAGCTTCATTATCTTTGGATAATGGAAACTGTAAAAGAAAAGAGCAAAAATAAAGCTATCATGATATCATGGTATTATGAACATGGCACATCTGTAAGTGAAACTGTTAAGTGTTATAAACTGGAAAATTAAATCTATGAGGAAAGGACACTCAGATGAAAATGCATTAGATTCAGAGGAATGTTTCAGGTCACTTAGGTAAAAGATGTACAAATACCTGTTTTTCACTTGTTTTTGAAATAAAGGGAAGAATAATATGAATTCTACTCATGTGCAATGGTATCTAGTTCTATCTCAGGCAAAGCCTTTATTTACCATTTACATTGTTCACTTACACTGAATTTTTGCAAAGTGTAAGTCTGACAATTACAGAACTACTTCTAGTTCTTTATAAAAATTAGCACTGCTAATTCAGAGAATGGAAATAGTCATGTATTTCATAATGTATCTCACAGAGAAATACATTTAATATTGAAACATATACCTACTCCATTTCCAGTTGTTTCCTGGGTAAATAAACAGTTTTCTACTTGTTAAATTACATGCACCTTTTGTATCTGATTACCATTTCTACATACACGTCCATTGTATGTCTACAATACAGTATGTATCACATCCATGGGATTATGCCAGATTTACTTGTTATTGTTAGCCATGCAGAATCAATTGTGCTTGCAGATTGCAAAGCTTCATGTTTCCATTTTTCAAAGGGATAGCAAGTTTTACTACCTACTTGCCCAGAACATTGTAAGTAATGCATGGTCATTCTTCAGCGCACCATTAAACATACAGCAGCCAAATTCACTTCTTCATCAGAAAGATGCACCAAAATATGTGTTTTTTCTAGATTTCTAAACAAAACTTTTTCATCAGAGTCCAAAAAACTCAGTATGCCTTTTCCAGAAGAAAGCAATACAAAGGTTTTAGAGATGCTCCTTAATACTTTACTTGGATGGAAGAGCAGAATGGCTGATGCACCAGTTTCTTTATTAAAATCAGCATATAAATATTTCTTTCACAATGTAAGTATTACCAGACAAAAAAAGCTGGGGGTTCTTAGACTCTAAAGCAAATAATTCTGATCAGTCTTGGAAAGGGTCAGTTAGACAAGAACAAACTCTGATGAAACTTCTTCCTTATTTTTCATAGTCTTGTCATTTATATTTGAACTTACCCAGTGAGGATGGTGCCTACTGGCTCATAATTCAGCTTCCTGCCCAATGTTCTTACTATAGATTACATTGGTAAGGTCCAAAAGTTAAAGAAAAAAGTTAGTGCTGAAGTTGTCTGGAAATGCATCAAAAGTTTCTGAAGACTTGGTTAAGGCCTTGGTCTAAGTCCAATCCAGTGTCTGAAATAACATGTCGTTAACTTCTTAATATATATAAAAAACCATAAGCGAGGCATCTTCAATTTCTGCTTGTAAAAAACTGGCACACAGGAATGTTTAGGCGGAATATTAAATGATCTGTCAATTTTAGATCAATGGGGGGAATAATCTGGATCTGTTCTGTAGCACGTATTTATTTTTTTGTGCAGTATTTAAACTGCTGATTCAGTTCTGTACAAGAATAAAGATGTTTTCTCATGAAAAGATGCCATTTGCAGTGGATTTCCAGCAAGACAAATCAGTCTCTATTACTCTGGAAGATTGATTGTCTATTCAGAAAACCCAAAACCAACCCAAAACCCCCAAGCACACTTCATTAGCAGAAGTTACATAATTATGGAGTTTTCCCCTTCAGGAAAAACATTTGAATGCATTTCAAAGGGGGCAGGGAGAGAGTCAGTAGCATTTCAAAATGTAGAGAATTATCTGGAACCAGATTATCTATCTCGGTCTAATGTCAGAGAAAATCAGATTAATTCTACATTAGGTGCTGTATTTAAAGATAAGTAAATTATGGCTTTTAAACCAACTTTACTGCTTTTAGCAATTTTTTGAGGTTCTTGTTCTTAATGCCATTTTTCTTTTGATTCATCAGGATCAGCCTCTATTCACATTGTCAATCTTGTTCGCTTTTATCTCCTGTCTTAGAAGAGACTTACATAATCGGGAATTACTATTCCAACAGTGCTCCTGGGGCCACTCTTCTGTTTCCTGTATTTCTGCAGCCCTCCACTTCAATGTATCTTGGTTCTTGAAATCATTTTATCCTTACCACATCAATTTAAATTACATTAGGTCCAAACCTACTTGTATTTACTCAGTTGTTAACTTCATTCTCTCCTCTCCAGATGCATTTGCTCTCACTGGACGCTTTATTTACATATACAAGCATTTCTTGTATTTTGAGCTGTGAGATAACACCATCAACTTTCCGTCGGCTGTTACGTTTAAGCAGTATTTGACCGTGTCTGATGCCTTCTGCAGCTTTCACAAAGGGGGGGAAAGGCACTGAGGCTATGGAGGCGATCTTCACACTGCAGCACCCAATCCTCTGAGTAGCATTTTGATGGGAGTTGAGGGTTAGGATCTGATCAAATACTACTTTTATCTCTTGCGATCACTGGATTTCCCTTGAAGCAGGACCAAGCCCACCAAACCCTCACTTTTGTTCAAAAACAAAGCCAGCCGGGGAGAGAAGGGAACGAACGGGTCCCTCTTGACAGCGGCTCCCCAGCCACCACCACATCGTGAGGGAACGCGAGGCATGACCAACCCCGAGGAAGGGAGACGCCCCCTCAGCCATCGCCCATGCCATTGACCGCTCACTCGCCGGTTCCACCCTCCCCGTCCCTTCCGTTTTTGTTCTCCTGCGAAGGCGGGCAGCAGCAAGAGGGCTGGTCTGTGAGAGAAGAGGAGGCCGGGCCGGGGCATCCCGTCAGGGCGGAGCGAGCTGGGTTTCGCCCCGGCGGCGCTCCTTGCGCCTGCGCGGTGAAGGAAGCGGAATGGCGGCGGCGTGGTGAGTGGCGGAGGGGGTATGGCTTGAGCTGTGCGGGATTCCCGCCAGCAGCCGCGGTCTCGGAGCCTTTCCCCCACCCAGAGACCTCGAGGGGTGGTGGCGGTTCGCTACCCTCAGCCGTGGTGCGGGTCTTCTGCGAGAAGCCCGGCTCATCCCTTCCTTCACCGCGTCACCTTGGCTTAAGCGGCTTCTCCGCTCGACTCGGGGTCGTTTGGGGTAAGGCCGGCGGGATTCCCCTTGTGTATCCCCGGTGCGGCTGGAAAGCCGGCGTTTGACCCAGTTTGCCGGGAGCGGTGCCACATTGTGCCTTACCGTGGTGCTTTGAGGGAAAGCAAAGTGTTTGTCCGTTTTACTGTCAGCCCCTGGCTGCAACAGAAATACTTTAGTTCTACTTGCTCTTACTTTTCTCTAGTAAAAGGCTGAGAAGCTCAGTTATTTCCGGATACTTTGATTTTCGGTTGTGGGAAGTGCTGCTGGGGATTGAATGTTGTGATGTTGTGGGGTGGATGTCAGTGGTTCCTAAACTGAGGTCTGTGAAATACCTGGGATTTGCGTGGGAGCTTCCAGATGAATTTGGGGTCATTAATTAGTGTCCGGGATGCTGAAGATGCGGCCGTACTGGGAAGTGGGAAAAGGTATGGGGAAAATAAACGTGCGGGCTGGCACGTTATCCGTGAAGGGTCTAAATGGGGCTTTGTTCCTTTTTATCCTTTCTCATTGGGCAATGTATGGTGTTTGGATAGAGAAGAAGGTACACAGAAGTGTACATCAGGTGTTTTTCAGGCCAGGTATTTCTTATCTAGTTACAACTCAGTAAACACATGGCAGCTTCTCAGCCTGGAAAGGGTGGGAATATTGCCCTGAATCAAGTGATACAATGAAACGGGAGTTTATTTATTTTTCATACTTGTCAAATGAGGTAATTACCCTTGGGGGGAAAAAGTGTAATCTGTTAATATAGCTCTCATGAAGTTGTCTGATTGGGAATATGTTTAATAAAGATAACTGTGAAAGTCAGTGACAACTTGCTCTTTCCCAGATAATAGTTATATTTTGCATTTTTTGGTAAAAATATTTTTGTCTGAAAAAGTTAATTTGCAGTTTTCAAAGATGTGTGATTCTGTTTAAGTCCCTTTCCTCCCTCCTCTCCCCCCAGCTGAAATCTAAGCTAAACCCGAGGAAGTGCCTTGCATTTAGGAGCTATTGAAGGGTCAGACAAGCTGTGTATCAGGTGAGTGGTACTGTGTAAGTTCCTTCTCTCCTCCTAAATATATACACATGCCCATGTACATACATATGTATGATTCTGATGCATGCTAATCATAAACTGTCCGTAAAGAAACACTTGGTGAAGGAGGTGGCAGGTATCCTCTAGGGGATTTAATTCCGGTACTGCTGCTGTGTTACATTTTGACTCCCTCCTCGCTCCTGGAGGGGGAGTCAAGGAAAACTGGGAGAGCGAGTCCTCACTCACTCACTCCCCCCTTCCTCCCCCCTGCTCCTGGAGGGATGGGGAGGAGAATTGAAAGAATGTTACTCCCATGAGTTGAGATAAGAACAGTCCAGTAGCTAAGGTATAACACAAACCACTGCTGCTACCATCAATAATAATAATGATAAAGGAAATAACAAGGGAAGAGAATACAACTGCGCACCACCCGCTGACTGATACCCAACCTGACCCAAGCAGTGATCTAACCCTTCTGGGTAACTGCTCCCAGTTTATATAGTGAGCATGACGTGCTGTGGTATGGAATACCTCTTCGGCTAGTTTGGGTCAGGTGTCCTGTCTCTACTTCTTCCTGGCTTCCTGTCCTCCCTGGCAGAACATGAGATTCAGAAAGTCCTTGGTCAGAGTAAATATCACTGAGCAGCAACTAAAAACATCGGTGTTATCAGCGCTGTTCCCATGCTGAAAGTCAAAACCACAGCACTGCACCAGCTACTAAGAAGGAGAAAAAATGACTGCTACTGCTGAACCCAGGACAGGAAGGCATGTGAGGTTTTTAGGATGCTTCTTCAGATTTGTGAAACCCCTGCAAACTGATCAAAGTAGTAAGCATGGTCACACTGGACATCCTGAGTGTGTCAGCTGCTCATGTTTAAGCTCTTGTGTCATGAACGTGCTGCAAAGGAGCATCTTTGAATTACTGTGTGCATGCTATCCCATTATGCATTGAATACAGCAGTATGCTTAGTGTGTGTGCCCATATAATCTGTTTGGGGTGTACTTAATCTTTTGCTTCTGTTCTGGTTAATAGGTGTATGAATTATGAAATACAGCCCTACTTTTTTGGAAGTATTACCTTTTTTCAATATTTTCTAATAGAGATTTGTGATCAGTTCACTAATGAACTGTAAAGATTTAAACATAGTTATAAACCACAGCTACAAAAAGCTGACAAGTTCCAGGACTGACTTTAGTGGGTTTTAAACAGAGCGTAATAGGTGCTTTTCTGTGCTCCAAGTGTTTGCTTTCCTTTACATTCAGTTATTTCTTTGAGAAGCACAGAGGTGGTACCTTCACATTCTTGATAACTTTTTTGTTGCTGCTGTTGTGTTTTCTTCTTCAGCATGTGGAAGATACTTTTGTTAGAATCTAAAGTGTTCCTCTTACAGAATTTTGAAGAGATACCGTTTGCTCTGATAAGTTGGAAACTACAATAGTCTTTCCTTGTTTTTCTGTTTTGATAGGGCCACACGGCTTTTCCTGCTGATTTCATCATGATAACTCCAGCTTTTGAACTGACCCAGGATCCTGACTTTCTTACAATAGTAATCAAAGTGCCTTATGCCAGAGCTTCGGAGTTTGATGTGTATTTTGAAGGGGAAGATTTTAAATTTTACGCTAAGCCATACTTCCTCAGGCAAGTAGTGGAAGGATTTAAACAAAAATTGAACTTGTTTAAATAGATACAGTCAGTAGAGAATGAACTTCATTTTGGTCCCTTCAGAACATTCCTTATCTGCAGCTTTTACACTGTCAACTACAAACAGCCCATTTCGTCAAAGGATTGTTTTTATGGATCTGGCCACTTCATTGTTAGGCATTAAATTACGTTAAAGGGAGTTTAAAGGAATACTTTTCTAAATTTATTTTACAATAGATTATTATTAAAGATTAGTAGCTTAATAGATTAAATATTAATTGATGATGATGATGATTATGAAAGAATAGAAGTTCTTTACTGTGAGAGCTGCAAGGCACTGGAACAAGTTGCCCAAAGAAGTGATAAATACTCCATCCCTGGCAGTGTTCAAGGTCAGGTTATACACAGCCTTGGGCGACATAGTCTAGTGTGAGGCATCCCTGCCCATAATAGGGGATTGGAACTAGATGATCTTAAGGTCCTTTCCAACCCAAACTGTTCTGTAATGGTTAATTGTAAAATGGGAAAACAATTCTGGATGTAAGATGTGTAGAACAAATGTGTATTTTGCCTGTTGAGAGCGAGACGCGGTATATTTGATGAAGAATGGATTTTGATTTTGATTGAATGGATTTTGATGCACTCTTAATAACATAAGAGAAAAGCCATGTGAGTGGAGGCAGTAGGAAATGAGCTTCCAGCTGTATCTTTTCTCTAGATAGTAGAGTCCCCACTATTCTGTAGAAAAGGAAGAAGAGGCAATCTTGGTGTAAGAGTGTTAAGAGAACCTTTGGCATGACGAGTTATTAACCTTTCTTATTTTCTATATCCTTATCTATATTCTTGGGTGTGCTTCCGCTTTAAACATTAGTAGACCACAAGGGATTTTAGTGGACTGGTAGAATGAGTGACTTAGTTATTCTGAATAAGCAATACAGGAGCTCTTGAGAGTTCTCATATCCTGTCACTATGGGTTAGCTTATAGGTTTTAAATTGTAGTATCTTCCAAGTGCTGCGTATAATGCAAAGGGTGTCATCTCTGTGGTGGCTGTAACCTCACCCAGGCTGAGAGCCAGGAGTCACAAATCTCATCTCAGATGCTGATCTCTTGTGCCAATATTTAGGGAAACGGATTTTGAAGTAAATGGGGATTTAACTGCATGACTTCCATTACTGTTAAAAGGAGTCATGTAGCTAAGTCCTTTTCGCTACTTTTGGAATATGCCTTGCATTTTTATAGGCTGAGACATTAAGTTGTAGAATTAGTGAGGCATTCAATGAGGCATCTTATTTTTGCTTGTAGGTTGACACTTCCTGGAAGAATTGTAGAAGATGGCAGAGAAAAAGCATCTTATAATGCAGACAAAGGTATTCATTAATGTTATTACTATATATGTCAATAAAAATGCTCTCCAATAATTTATATGTTATGCTGGAATTACATAGTACTTTAGTGAAATATACAATAGTGTAAATAAAGGTAAAATTTCTCCTATGCTACTTAGCATGAAAAAGTCTTACTCAAGTTTTCTTGTATGTACTCAGGCCATCCTTAAGCTCAAAGGATGTGTCCAGAACTGTCCTAATAGTGAAATAATTATGTACACATCCTTTTCAAGCCCTGTGGGGGCCAGACATGTTACTATACTGAGATTATTTGCCTAGTAAATCTGCAAAGTCAGGTAGTGCTGAGTAGAAATGAGATAATCCTGAGGCAGTCCCTTGGCTATGTTTTGAGAGAGAAGGCATTAGCCTTTCTCCACACTTCAAGGTGGAAGGTATTTCTGGAATAAAATACATACCTTTTGGAATTAGGTGAAAATTGGTGAAGCCTACCAATAAAACTTAGAATTTGCTGCTTGCGAAGTCTTTATTACATGCTTGACTAGGACAATAGATTGCTGAATATAGTTTCCTGTGATCTGTTGATTGCTTGATTGATGGTGGAAGGTTTGTGTTTCTATAAAAGTGAGTCAAAAGACCACAACTTGTTAAATGCTCTCGTTCATATTCTATCATTAAAATACTTGGGTTTTTTGAAACTTGTGAACTAAGGTTAAAAACATGCACAGAAATTGATGCATAGTGAAATGTGTATGTCCTGGTTTCTATGAGTCTTTCATTAGAAGAAAATGCACATTTTCATTTGTTTTGGGTGTTTTCATGCAATAACTATTTTCTGACTTTCCTTTAAGGAACTTTTACAATTCGGTTACCCAAGGAGATTCCTGGTCAGTATTTTGAGGGACTGGATATGCTGACATCTCTTTTAGCACCAAAGAAATCAAGATCAGCAAAACCGTTAGTAGAAGAGATAGGTATGACGAAACAATCCTATTTATACACGTACATAACAAAATAGTTATAGAACTACATAGTGATACATGTAGAAAACTACAGTATTTCTGTTAGTGTCTAGACTAAGGTACAAGAAGGCTGTGAATGGATCTGAAAGTATGGGTAAATATAGGAACAGAAGTATTGTAGGTGATATGCATGTCATCTTAGTTATGTTTACATTTTTCCAAGAGGTACTTAGCTTATGCTCATCCTCTGTAGATCGTTGTACCCCTCTAGTGGCTGTATCCACCACACACAGTTGAGTCTTCTGCTTTCTACACACTAGCACAACTGGACCTGTAGCTCAAATGGTAGAGGCTAATTAAGGTTCTAGTGGGTGACTTTAACATCAGTATTTAACAGACAAGAATGTTTATTTGTGGTTAATTTTCTTATGCTTTTCTTCAATTGTTGATAGCATGGCTTTGCTCCTGGTTAGTGTTGTCTCAGCGTCAAGTTTTGATCTTGCTGAAATCAGCAAGAATAATCAGCAATTATTTCAGTCTTTGAGGGCATACAGTTAAAAACTCTAGTGTTCCTGGTTTTCATTTTTGAAAGTTGTAGAATTTGGAGCAGAACCTATGGATTATTGGTATTAGCATCTGCCTGTGTGACCCAGCATTGTGTAGGATTTCTTAGAAGGTGCGGTAAAGTGAAGAAGGCTTATTGTATCACCAGTGTTTGCCTTTCTATTAAAACATAGGTATTTTCTGTGTGATAATTTTCCTTCTCTGACCATGCAATACATATAGCTGCCTCTGCTGAGTTGTCTGAGGAGGAGGAAGAAGAATTTGACTGGGAAATAGAGCAGACCCCTTACAAAGACAGTGCAGAAAGCAGTCTACCACTACAGTACTGTTATGGCTTTGGGAACTTGCGGTCTGGGGTGTTCCAGCGGCTGCAGGTAGATGCATTTTTGCCTTTTCCTATCATAAAAGTACTGGGTATTGGGCAGTCTTCCAGGCTTGTTCTGTGGACAGGAGGGAATCATTAGTAACTGTTTTCCATTATCCCATTCTGTTACTGAAAATACTCTGCTTTTGCATGTAGTAGTACAGACAAATCCTTGTCCCTGTGGAAGTAGGGAGTGGTCAAGATTGAGTAAATTGTATAGCAGAGTCAAGAGGCTGATCTGTCTCTGCAGTAATTTCAGCACTGGAGAACAGGGCTGAATAGGGCCCTTGGTAAAATCAGGCTCTGGAAGTGTGCTGCCATCACCAGCATGGCTCAGCTGGCCTGTGAAGGCATGGGAAAAGGCCTCTAAAGTAGGCCACGTGCCAGGTGAAGAGTTCTGACAAGCTGCAAACAGTCTGAAGGCTGTTAACAGTCTGCTTTAACACTTTTGCATTATATTTGGTACTGTCTTCTGTTCTGACTTCAAACTCTTTTAACATTAGTGTGCAGTGTACTTCAGATGCCATGCCTTTTAATTACTTTTTAAGTTAAAGAGAAATCAAAACCAAACCAAAACTAACAACCAAATGAAAGCTGGCTAATCTGTGTGGTTGTTGCAGTAAAATTTTTTGTCATTGTGAAATTTGTGGTGATTTTCTCACTGTACTTTTTATTTTAGACTCTTCTTACCAGACAGGAACTTTTGAAGTGTGCACTCTTCAGGCTGTCTGTCCACCTGGTACCTGGGGGATTTACGAGGGTTATGCTGATGCATTGCAATTCGCTTTTGCAGATTAATTGTTAAGATAGGAGCTTTGAAATGCAGTTACTTTACAGTTACGTGTTAAGCAATTTAAGTTGTAGCTCCTTAAAGCAGCTTAATTATGTAACTGTACTTACAGCATGAATTGTAGAATTATCAGAATGCATTTACGTGCTATTAGGATGTATACACTAGTTTATTACAATTAAATTTGTGAAGAAGTACATTTTCTATCAGCTTTAGTGTGCCACTACTTAATGATGCCTAAATGTTACTGCAGTTGCCCATTAACTAATGTATGGCCACTTCAGGCTGTGAGAGTAATCTCAAAAGTTACAAAAACAGTATCTGTGGGTTTTATCGTGTCTCTGTGATTGTGTGTTTTTGTTAAACATTGCAGATTTTATCATAATGCAGAGTAACCCACTGCCTTATGATAAAACAGCCTGAATAGACTTTGTGATATCCTGAGTTCTAAGGAGCTTCAAGTAATTGAATTTCTTTGGAATTTTGATGTTTTATTGCACAATGGAGCATGAATTTGGAAGATTTGAAAGGGAGATTGAAGAGCATCTAGGGATTTCAGTGTAGTAATGCTGATAAGCATTCTTCCTAAACTCTTACTAAATAAATCTTGTATGTGATACATGTGGCCTGGTCCTATAATTTTTTGTTGCATTTGCAGGATGAACTCAGTGATGTTATTGACATTAAGGATCCAGACCAAACTGCTGTAGATGAGCGTAGGAGGAAACGTCTGGCAGCTGAGGCTGCCAAGTTTGAGCCTGATCATTACTTGTGAGTATTGATTTACATCACCTAGTCAAGTAGAAGTACCTCAATTGAAATATTCACTTTTTCTTTTCAAAAATGATTGAGTTTAAGATTACTTTTGGAAATTATAGCTTTACAGCAGAATGAGGAAAAGTTCCAAACCAAGACTTCGTGTTTCTTTCTGCTTCATCCCATGAACATGAAGGTGGAAGTGATTCTTCATGCCTTTCAAGTTTGAGTATTTCAGGTCAAGTTAGGTTCAGAAACTTCCAGATAAGTAAACTAAAGTGAAGCCATAAACTCTATTAATATACTGTGACTCCTGCAAGATTGATTTGGTGGAAAAAGAGCATAGTCCCTGGTAGGGAAAATTAGTACTTGTGTTTTGTTGGTGAGAGGGAGGCTTAACACACTTGGAGTTGTTTCAGAAGTTATCTTTGCAAGCTTGTTTTTTTTTTCCCATCAGGTGTTTCGGAGGCAGCTCTGTGTGTTTCTGTAGCACATAGAAAAGCCTTCTTGAACCATCACTTGGAAGAGCATTTCACTTAGAACTGAAGTAGTTCCTAACCTATAATGTGATGACAGTAATTGTAAGTTTCCATCTTAGACCCTGTGTTCTGGCTTGGTAGATGAGCTACAAACATTCAGGCTGTGTTTTGGTTGCTTCAGATAATACCAATCCTTCTTCAACAAAAAATGTTTTCTTGTGTATCCTGATGAGGACAGATCAGGGAGAAACTGGCAAACAAGTGTTCTGTTGCCTTTCAGGAAAATGCACATTTGCTGATCTCTTTTAGTTACTTTATAAAGATACTGAAGGAAGGCAACAAAAAACTGTCAGTATGAGAGTAAAGCAAATTGTGTCTGTGTTCAGGAGACTTGACAGGTTTTGTGTGATGATTAGGAAGGTATTAGGAATTTTCCTGCATTTTTTTTTTTTTTAGTTCTCAGTATTTATATGATTGCTTGTTGTGAAGAAAAAGCTGAATAAGAGGAGGCTTAGAACTTGAATCACTTTGTATAAATCCTCCCAGAATTGCTATATTGAGATTTTTACCACAGTGGCTTTGTGCTGAGGTGGAGGTAATCTCTCTTCCAGAATTCATGTACAACTCTTCTTTTTTCACCTCGCTACACTAGGCAGGCCGTTGTTTACCTAGAAGTCCGTCCCCATCCCTATTATGTCTTTGCCCTTCAGCTGCATACCGTTCCCCAAAGTATATACAAAAGTGCACCAAGTGGGAGTGCTTCCCAGTAAAATGCGGTTTGCTGCCAGTGACGTTGTCTGAAAATTCTTCTCTTTAGAGTGTTTTCCTTTAACACCCAGAACAAGTCAGGTTTGTTCACCTTCATGTCATGCTGCAAGCTCATCAATTTCCTAGGTTTCTGGGTGGCTCAGAAAAGGTGGAGGAAGTGAAGTGAGGAAGGGATATTGTAAGATAGGAGAATATTGTTTATGCCTTTAGTAATGATTATTTTCTGCTTTTATGTCAGAAACTATTTCTGATGTATGGAAAATAGCCTACAGCCAAGTCAGGTGTATTCTATGTATGCATTAAAATATAACCACATACACTTTAGTTGAAATAGCATACGACTGGTTTTGGTGTTTGTTTTCTTTCTTCTTTTTTTCCCCCTAGTGCTGATTTTTTTGAAGATGAAGCTGTTCAGCATGTTCTGAAGTACAAACCATGGTGGGTTGATGCTAATAAAAAAATGACGGCCTTGAAGGGGGAAAGTCATCAGGATCAGGACACTCATACAGTTGGTGAGAATATATGTGTATATATATAAGAGCACTTGTTGCTTGAATGATAATTGCTGTGATGCCATGTTCTCTTTTAGGTTATTGTTCTTAAGGGAAAAAGGTACGGTTTTAACCCTACAACTGTTGGTCTTAACCATTCTTTGTAAAGGAGTGTTCTGTTACTTCTGTCCTCCAGTAAATAATAGATTCTCTGAGGGACAGCTTTATACTGAAATGTTGAGACACTTGTGTGTGTAATTAACAGTATGTTATAAAGTGGTCATTTCATCTTAAGCATTTTATCTGTTAGTTGCCTAGTGTAGTGTGTGATCTCTTTCATCTACAGAACAAATTTTGGAGTTAATTGTTCAAAAAGGCTGTTTCAGAATTTCAGGTATCAATGAAGAGAAAGTTCCGTTTTAAGGGTTTGCTGTAATCTTTAAGATTTCAAAGGAGATACGAATGTCAGTAAGTCATAGCAATTGAAATCAAATCAAACCTATCTTTGTTTAGTGATTGTAACAGCTAGAAAATGGGTCCTTTGTTGCTGGTGCTTATTTCTTTTTTTTTTTTCAGATTTTTCAAATAACTGTTCTCCCTTTCTTACTTGTATTTTCAACGGGAAAAAAATTGCCAAAACTGGGTTTTGTGCCCAATTCCAAATAAGGTGCAGACACTTCACATCAAGTTTTGCAGGAATCAGCTGTGGAAGATTGTACTAATATCAGCCATTTAGCTCAGATGAGCATGTCTTGTTTTATTGACACAGTAGCACACATGCTTGTGGCATTTATTACTCTACTGATACTTTTATGGGTCTTGGAGACTTATTTTCAAAGGAAAGTGTTTATGTCCTTTTAGAAACTAAAAAGGATGGTTTCAGGTTTAGTAGATGACCTTGTAGCAGTACTGTTAACAGGTAACTGAGGTTACCTGTCTGTACACAGTGATTGCAGAGAGCCATTACAAGTTACTATTATGCATATTCTTTTATTGTCCTTTGTTCATTTCCTGTGTAGTAGGAAAATCCGACATTACTGAAGTAGATAATGATAATCCCTTCACCAGAGGTTCTTAGCAAATATTAGTGCACTAATAATACCTGTACCTTCACATTTCCTCCAGAACAATGGAATCTGTGTAAATGTTGTGTACTTCACTATGAATGTAATCTGATCTTGGTTACTGGTCTCTTTTCAGCCTCTATAGCCAGAAATTGTAAATTATATCCACCATAAGCATTTGATTTAAAAAGCATTGTACAAAGGTACAAGAGGCTTGAAAATAGAATAATGAGGGGTTCCTCTGTTTATTTTCATCTGTTTACTCCTGAGTAAATGAAACACTGCTAATGTTTGCCTGTGTTGAGGAATATAATGAAAAGGAAGAACTGCTGGATGATATTATCGATAAAGGATGGTTTTAGTTCAAATTGAAATTCTGAAGAAAAAATACACAGTATGTTGCTGGGTTCCAGGGACAACAACAGCAGACAAACTACTCAAAGCCTGGCAAGCTAATGAAAGTTATGCAGAAAATTGAGCTACAGAAAGGATCATCTTTCTCTAAAACTGTTGTTTTAACAGATGCATTTAACAGGAATGATCAAAAGAATTTAATGTGACCTTCCTATGGCTGAAAGAAGTGGCTCATGTAGTTTAGTGCATCTTGAGGAAATTTAAGGAACATGAGAGGCCATCTGGGTTATGTTCATGACAGCAACCCACCCTTTTCCTTAAAAAGACCTCAGTTTTGGTAAGGGTGTTTGAATGGCAACAGCAGATGGGGGTGGCAAAGGGCAGAATGGGAATCTGAAACCAGTGGAGGTTCTTAAACCTGAGTGAGTTGTGGTGAAAGCAACCACCATGAGAGGGAGTACAGGTTCTACTTGAAGGCTTCTTATGAATGCAATGCAAAAGGGCAAAAGGTAGGTCTGGGTTCTTGGACCTGGAGTCTGACTATCAATAGGATGAATTACCTGTGGTTTTTTATTGCTTTTATGCTTTATCTAATCAGTGGGATGGTCTGGCTAATCTGAGTTCCAGATTCAGGAATTCTTACCAGCTGAATGCAGTTCAGCTGTGTATCTGCATTAACATGTATTCCAGTATGCATGCTTGGTGAGTGAAAGTGACATAAAAAAGGCACATAAAAGCAACAAGGACCATGCTGAGTGAAGGGCCTTCTTTACTACTTGAGAAATGTTATTTCCACTAGAACTGGGGAGAAGTCTGCATTAAAGGAAGGTATGCTCTACAGCTAGAGGGATAAGGAGGCTGTCACTGGCATTAGAGTGTGCTTGTAGTAAGAAGCCTTTGAACACTAGTGCTTAACTACAAAAAGCCAAAGGGTACTTGAGCACAGGAGCTCTAGGGGCACAAACACATATTGCAGTATGTTCCGTGGTGTGTGGTAATTCTTTGAGCCTGTGTATATGTGTATCCCTGTTTGCTTCTGAACCAGTTTAAGGGCATAAAGAAGGAGGGATTGAAGCCATCATGCAGTTTCTTTTTATTTCTTATGGAAAAAAGGCATAAAATGAAGAGTACCCAGATTTCTTCCTGAGTTGCAAATTCATATTTTCTATTCAGAAAAGCATCTGAAATTAGGCCATTTCCATTGTCCTTCATGATGAGGACTTCTAAGCATACAGCTTGTAAAGAAATGTCAAATATTGGGGTATTTAAAAGGTGTACAACTTGTGATAGGTGTAATATAGCCAGCTTGCAGAAATATTGCCTGTCCTGTGTGCAGGAAGGTTGTGTTCTTAATTAAACATGTGCTCCCTGAAGCCCGTCCACAAAAACATAAAAACTGAGAGATCAGATGGAAATAGCTGTCAGGTGTGCAGCATCTCATACTGGGGAAGCCTGCTGCCCTCCAACATGAAATGCTGTATCTTTTTAGAGGGTTATTAACTGAAGTTAAATAACTGCCATTCCTACCTTCTTGTCTTACCAATGTTAAAGCATTATTGATGGTGGAGTACAGTACAGGCTGCCACAGTATTAGGGTATTGGGACTAAAATTTGACACTTGGTACCTTTAGAGTCCCTGTTTTCTGTGCTTTGTTACTGCTGCCATTCGGACAGGTCCCACCTACACAGTGTCTGTGGAATTAGGAATGTTACTGGGAGCTGACTTCTCAAGTTACTGTGTGGAAATGTAAGTTTAGTGTGGGAAAGTGACACAAATTACCAGATTCTTTCAAAGTAAGTTTTCTGATTCAGAAACCCTGAACTAAGAGTATTTTTGTTTTGTTTCTTCCTTTGGCTAGTTTATATTGATGTCTTTTGGGTTTTATCTTCATTGGTTCCTTGGAATCAAAAACTTGATTACTTTTGTCTTTATAACGCCTTTGGCTACAAGGAGCAATTAGAAATACAGATTGCTTTTTCTCCCATGGCACTACAATTAACTGCATGTTTTGTTTGGTTGATACTGTTCTTACTTTCAGCCCTGATTATTCTCTCTCTTATTTTTTCATCATCAGGTTTTTGAATGTCTCATTACCAGATTTTTGTCCTTTTTGGATCATTTCTTCTCATTAGAATTTAAAGTCTTCAGCTCTCTTCTGTCCTTGCCTTGAATCTATTTTTATTTAACCTCTTTACTTTTCTCCCAGCTCGTGTGCGTGTGGTGTATTTTGTCTTTTTAAAGTTTCTTTTATTGTCCTATGTGTTTGTTCTTTCTTTTGCCCCTTTTTTACCTTTTGCTGTGTATCATCTCTTCTTGCCCTTTGTGGGGTTTTTGTTTATCCCCCCCGTCCCCCAGCTTACTAGCCACCCAGCAGCTGAGAGTATTGCCCTTACAGTGTGGCTGAGGAACCAGTGGAAATACGAGAGAGTAGGTTTCACCAGCTTGTTTGTAGCAAAATACCATTTTTGGAGTGGACGTTTTCTAAAGCTGAAAGGCCCAGATTTTGTTCACGCTTATAATGCCTAGCTTAACTAATTACACAGCCTTTTTTCCCACGAGGGAACAAAACTGTTGGAAAGCCCTTGCTTTCTACTGCTGCTGAAGTTTATGTTACAGTCTTGCTTCTACAGATCCCAGATGAAAGGTTTTGTGTTTTCTAACAGTCACATTCAACTTAGTGAAAAGTTAATTTTTATTCTACTTTGAATTGCATAACTGTAAAAACTCCCTTTTAGGCAGCACAAGGATCTTCAAAGGCTCAGGCTAACATGTATTTAATGTTGCATCTGTGTGTTCCAAGGATATTTTATTTTGTTTGCAGTAACCTGTCGTGCTTACCAGTGACCATTCTGTCTTTCTGATTTCTTTATAGATTGGGAAGCAATTTCTTTTTAAAGATCTGCCTTTCAGGAGGACTCTGCTCAAAGATAAACCATTAGTTGTAGATTCATAAGTTTAAGATGAATCACTTACCAGATTTCTGCAATTGATCTGTTTACTTGTTTTACTCAGTCTTCTGGGCTTTTGCAGCATGTGTTTGTTCCTGCTGCGGAGCAGGTATTCTTCATGTGAGGAAAAATTGCTGTTCATTCATGCAAAATTCTTAACATATCATATGATAGGACAAATGATAGGTCTCTGTTGTAAAGTATCTCAGATTTGAAAAGGCAAGAACAATAAGACATGGAAGAAAGAATGATGTATGGGTTTGATACGGTTTATAGGAACTGCAGATTTGTTAAAGAATAATGACAAAAATTAGTATAAAGGAACTTGCAAGATCCAGGAAAGACTGTTCAAGTCCAGTGACTTTATGGAGAATGCCTGGAGGAAGAGCACCAGAATTAGTATGGAGGAAATATGCTATAAATGTTGATTTGAGAATTAGAGGAAGAAAAGATGATAAAGCAAAACTTTGAATGGAAGGATTGTAAAGGAAGGGGAGGGATGAACAAACCAGATTTGACGGATCATAGTTTAGAGCAAATATAGGTGTTCAGAGGAGGTCAGTTTCATGTTTTTAGGGCTCTTGGCTCACTTCCTGAAGAACTGAGGCTTGTCTGATCACAGTCTCCTTGACAGAGTTCTCGTGGGTCCTGGTGTAATGGTTGAACTTGATGATCTTAAAGTTCTTTTCCAGTGTAGTTGATTCCATGATTCGTGATTCTAAAGATTGCCTCTTCCTACAAGTTCTAAAAAAATGGCCCTTGTAGAAGGGGAAGAGTGCATTTATTGGATCTTCAGTGCCATCTTTTTAGATGTTGTATAGCCCATGCAGGAAAGATGTTATTGGCATGTCAGCACTGTGGAAAGTGTCAGTAACCTTTCACATCTTACCAGTTAGCAACAAATCCAGACACAAATCAGTAGAAAATTTGGCTTCATTAGTTCAGTTATTTAAGGTTACAGTATTGTTACCAAGTGGTTTTTTTTAAGGCAGTATCCAGCACTGTGGGAAATGCTGATCCTAAACAAAGTCTTTGGGTGTCTTCCTTGTCAGAGTAGTGCTGCCTTTCTTCTTTTAATGTAAGAGTGTGGTAGTTAGCTCTGCTCTTTTCCTTTGGGGTAGCTCTGGAATTCACAACTTGGCTTGACGGGACCATAAGCCAAGGCTCTGCTTTCACCAGAAGGCTGGACCAGCTGATTATCCTGGCTCCTTCCTGACCTATACTTTGCTGTTATTTTCTGAGTCTGACCACTAAGTCAGCTATCTGTCCAGATAGCACATTTTATCTAAGTGCCTCTAACACATTTAAAACCGTAAGTGTCATAGTAGTCTTGAGATACGGATCTTATGCTGGCTTGATTTAAGTGATGTTATTGTCAGGGTAAAACATCAGTAAGACCATAACAAAACACCCTCTGGCTGTCAGACCTCATCCTCCCCTTTAAAGATTAAACTGTACTTCATTGACAGTTGGGTACTGAAGGGCAATTTGAAATACATTTAACATGAGAAATGGCTAGTTTAGAGTAAGTGGAGGAGATGATTAAAAAGTAAGGCTAATCTCTGCTGTATCATCTATCAGGAATTCTGGATGTGAGATTAATTTGGTTCCTTTAGACATGCATACATTAATACACAGTTGTACTGTGGCTAGAAGGAGCATGGTTTTGGCACTGACAAGTGTACAAAGCATTTAAAAATAAATCGTAAGGAAAACTTGCAAATTCAGTACTTGATAAGTAGCAGCAGACGCTGCTTTGCACGAAACTAATATTGTTGTACAGATACTGTTAAAGCATTGGTAACACAAGTGTACAAAAATGAACAGGCTTAATTAATATAGCAGAAAATGCAGTTTTACTTGTTAGTCTTATAGTATGTACTTGTATTTTTGAATTGGGAAAACAAAGTAGGTGGTGGTTTTGGCTGTTAATAATGAGTTTCAGGCCTGGATAATTGACTAATCAGAAACTTTAAGGGATGGGTAGATACCTATTTGTAAAATTGAAATGTTTTCTCCAGAGAGAGAAATTTTATTTTGAATACCAAGCACTTTGCATTGAGTTAATGAACATCTTGTAACATTTATCTTTGGAGTTGTCTAGTCTGCATCTTGACATTGCTTTCTAGTAGACTTGCAGTTTCTGTGTTTATGGTCCAGTTGTGTATGTTAGATGCTTCAGAAAGTTTGCATTCTAGAGGAAGAAAACTTTATCTCTTATGTTTGGTAAACTTCACTTGGAGTTGTTTTGCTTTCTGTTTGTAGGGAATGTATGGATCACATTTATGTATTCCTTTACAATGTGGATTTTAGGGAATCTAGCCAATACTTGTTAGTAAAACTTTAAAATTTCCATCTTTCTAACAAACTTCTTCATTACTGTAGTCATCAGAAGTGATTTTAAGTGTTACGACTCTGATCTGCTGTGGTAGTCTTTGCTAGCAAACTTCTGGCCGTTCACCTCTCAGAATTTCTTTCGCATCTTTAGCTTCAGTTTCACCTCTTCTCTTTTGTGCTTTTCTTGAGGGTGGAAGTGCCACTTACATATGCTTGTATAATAAATTGTTTTGTATTTGAGGAGAGGGTTTTCTAGTGGAAGCCGGCTGAAATTGGAAATGTCTTCTTTAACTTCCAGTTGGACCTGCTAACTGTAAACGCCCTGTTGTGATACTTTATTAAACCCACCCTACTGTAGCAACTTACAGAATGGTTTGATTTTATGTTTTTCAAATGTGCTAAAACATTGCATGTATGGTTTTATGGATAATTTTAATGTGAGTGATAGAGGTGGCTCACTGAAGAATCAATGTGATTTAAGAACTTAAAATTGCTGATAGAGCATAGATTAATCATCTGTATTTGTGATATAAGGGGTAATACTGAACCACGTTGCATTAACAGGGAAACAGAACTGCTGTAGTCTTGCTAAATAGTCGCTTTGTACAAGATCATAGCAAGTGGGAGAGATAGGCTTTCTCAAGATGATATAAAAGTTGGAATTTCTTTTTGTGGGAGCTTATAAATAAATGGAGACTGGCTTGACTCCAGGGAAAAGTTTAGCTCACAAGAACTGTCTGTAGACGTTATATGAAGTATTTCATGTTTATGAAGCTGATAGAAACATTTTACAAGTTCATAAAGAAGAAACGTTCAACAATATTTTGCCTAATTCGTAACTTTGTCTGGAGATGAGGTGTGTGCGTATATACGTGCCTTTGACATCACTGACATTTGTTTCAAAACACATAATAAAATAAGGAAGTTTGTAGAAGGCTCCTGGGATAAAGAAACTGCATGTCTTAAAGGCAGACTCCCTGCCTCAGAATCCCTGAGTACGTGGATTGTGTAAAACAATGATGAGCAATGTTTGAGGAGAAATATCTATGAGCATGCATGCAATCATCATCCTTATGATAAAGAAAGGGTCAAGGGCTGTAAAAAGGAGCTTGGTTTACTAGGAGTTGTAACCGTTTTTTTGTCTGTAACCCATGCTGTAACATCCCACAATCCTGCGGATATTTAGCTGTGTCCGGGAGTCCAGGGCTCTGGATTCTGGGTTGTGCCCGGCTGTGTGACCTTGGCTCCTGCTGCTGGGAAGGAACTGTGAGAAAGTCTGCAGGAAAACAGGAATAGTCAAATTGCAGGTAGGATTGTTAGTAGTTCCAGGATTCCACAGGTAAATACCAATGTGGAACATTTAAAAGCCGAAACTGGAAAAGTGGGGATCAGGTTAGGGCAGTAACTGTTGAGTTATCAGGTCAAGGTGTAAATGCTGATGAAGCTGGTGGAAGATGGTGGCTCAGCAATACTCAAGGATCAGTCTCAGAACCACAAAGGCTGACCCTTCCCAGCTGCCTCCCAGTCCAGCAAGAACTCCTCAGGTGCTTTATTGGGGTGATGAACATATTAATATTTAGTATCACATCCTCAGCTTAGTGTGTTAGCAATTAATTAGTTTACATTTTAAAGTTTGTACATCTTCAAACAGCTTTTCTCTGGCCTCTCCCGTAAGCGTGCCAGAACATAGTGACTCAAGGGGTAGTAAAGTATAATTCAAGAGATACATCAGTAGTAATTGTAAGGTTTTGGTTTTGCGCCCTCTTCCCTAGAATAAATAATTAAAATTCAGTGAGTTAAGGCATACATCATGTACCTACTCCTGGCACTTAGGGTTTCATTTAAAAGTGTGACAAGAGTGCTGTCTTAGGCTTGTTCCTGTCCTTAGAGAAATCTCCTTCAGTCATGGTATTGTAAACTCAAGCTGGTTCTAGTGTTACTGGTGCTTGAAGAAATTACGGAGTGTGACTTCCTCAATGCAGCAAAGCATCAGCTGTCAGGCTAGTAACATGTCTCTCCTGTCAAGTCACCTTGTGCCTGTAACTTTCTTCTGTAGCATGACCAAAATGTGCTCACTACATCTGTCCTATTCAGTGAATCAGAGCCTGCTGACATGGAATGCCTGTGCTCCATGCAGCCTGGCTGAAAATCTCTTACCTCTGGCTTCTGGCTGTTTTAATTGTACTAAATGGCTTCTTGATAAGTGAGTTTGTACAGGGCTGGCTTCTCGTCAGTTATCTACTTAATCTCTACTGTTATTTCAAGGCACTTATGCCATCCTTTCTGAAGTGTTTTAAGTACTCTTCAGAAGGTTACCATGCAATATTCAATCCTAGCTATCTGTGTCTTTGCCACTCTTTCTAAAGAAATACTTTGCATTGTCACAACATGCCTCCTGTGTTGCTGTTGTCTTCCTTACGTATCTCAAAGAGGAAGTACTGGGTGAGAAGATTCTTAGGGTAGGCTCAATATAGCCACTCTAAATACTGAACATAAGCAAAATATGACAGTCTCTTACATAGTATACCATAAGGCTTTGGAAGGAGGTACAGCTTTCATACCAACATTGGTGGGATCAGGATTTTGATCTTTCTTTTTCTTCAGACACTGAAATGATGTTATCACACAGCATAAATGAAGCTCTTAAATCATGTCTAGGTCATGAGTCAAAATTGGTAAGTCTTGGAAATGCAGAACTGTACCTTTTTTCACCTTCCCTGTTTCTTTAGTTCTTAGCCTTTTCCACAATAAGAAAATATATATATTTATCCTGTTTTCTTTTTTTTATCCCATACAATGTGGACTTAAATTTACTTGGATCCTAATTATGCATTTATCTCTGGTAACATACCCAGATGTCCACAGAAATCCTTGGCACTTTTGGGGTGGGTACATGCAGTACATTGCAGAGCTAGAACTTGACTTTGAAAGGAACATGACAGAGTTTAATAGAAATTAAAAATGAAAGTAAGAATGATTTAGGCTTCTTCTTGAGTGATGAGTGACCCGTGATTAGTTACATGCTTCTTTTTAAAGAGACTGTTTAAGTAGTATTACCACCTATTAAAATGAATGTGCCAGCTTTAAATTCATAATCAATTATCCTTTGACTTTTTATAGTTGTCTTCTCTGAGGAAGAGAGAGAGCAGCTGAGGAAGTTCACAAATAAATCTTACCTTCTGGATAAAAGAAGCCGTCATCATGTGTATCTTGGTTTAATTGATATCCTTCTGGCCTATTGCTATGAAATCCGTGTCAACGAAGGAGACAAGAATGTAAGTCAAAAAAAGTTTCAGGAAGTTACTGCAGGACCCTTCGCTGTCGTTTAGGAAACTTACCTGTTAAAGTGAATTTGCTTCCAAGCATTAAAAATATGTAATTAAGTTAAAATGAAAGATTTTACATCTCTAGCTATTGGGATGCATGTAGGGTTTAGTATGATTTCTAAAGACTTCTGCTCTTCTGGAGCAGCATTTTAGCTGTAGAAGAGAACTGCAGTTGCAGGAGACTCCAGGCAATTGTTTGTTTCTGATTTGTGTTGTGATATGTCTTGATTTATGTAAATTTTGAGTTCACAAAATAATTACTCTTCTACATTGATGGTTTTTCCTTCTGTAGTTTGGACAGTTCCATAATAGGGAATTACAACATAATAGGTATTATTGCAAACAGGTATGTGTAATAATACCACTAGTGATTTGGATTCTGAAAGAGCATGGGAAATCATTGTCTGTAAAACTAAAACTATGCATTAGGCTACCATTATATGCCTTTAAAAAAAGTGAGTTTTTTCAACAGTTGCTTTCTTTGGTGGGTACCTTTTTTTAAGCTTATGCACAGAGCATGAAAGGTGTTTCCTGGGGCATTCTGGAAACCAGAGCGAGCATTTAAAACTTTTAAAATTGACACATATAAAAGAAATAATAATAAAATGCTAATGCACAGTGTTCAAACACTCAGGAAGGCAGGAAGGCATGTTTCCATTTTCAGGATTCTGGTGTTCGCCCATCTCTTCCACAAGCAGCAGCCAGCTTGACTTTATGTTCTGTATCCCAGGCTTTGTGCAGGATATTAAGAATTAAGAGTGGAAGTTAAGGATAGATTCCATGCTGTGCTGTGGACAGCTTGCCTTTTTGAAATGGACTCACTTCCCAGATACAGCTTTGTGTCTGGCATCTCCTCTGCTGATATAAACCAATACAGTGTTTTCTCAAATGCTTTTAATCAAAATATTAGAACATATAATCCAAACCATTCTGTCTTAATCAGACTCACGTGTGGGGCATGGATTTTAGAATGGCAGAAATGTCCAGACCTGTTTATTCAACAGAATAATCTGAGACGGTTGTGTTGTGTGTTAGTGTTGCACAGAACCACAAATATGCAAGGAACACAATTGTACAATCCTTTAGTGACCTTTGCAATAACTGTATGGTATATGTGGAAAACACACTGTAGTCTTTTTTTTCTTCTTCTGTTTTTTTACACACACCCCTCCAAGATCTTCAGGCCATACAAATCTTTACTAGAGCCAGTCATTCCTGGCTTTTTGCCCTAATCATCCCACTAGACCACACTACCACACAAATACTGTGAATCTGTAATGACATTTTACATGTACTGCTGGCTTTAGTAGCCTCTTTGAAAGCCAGAGTCTTGAGCTGTTTTCACGAAACAAGGCGTTTGAGCTTGAGCTTTGAATCAAGTTTGTTGCTTGGTGAAAAAGGACAGAATTCCACTGAAAAACTGTGTTTTCTGTGATTGCTCTTGTATTTAAAAGGCTTTCTGCATAGGCTAGGTATTCCCAATACGGAAACCAGTTCAGTTATTTAACATCTGCATTGCAATATAATTTTTAATGCTGTCCTGTGGCCATTTCAATGCACATAAAATAATTGCTGCTTCATATTCACAAAGGTTCTAAAATTGCTGCCAGAATGTTACCTTAAATAGTTTGCCAGCAGTTGTGAATGTTGAATTAGGTAACACTTGTTTTAAGGTCTCCTCTTAAAATCAGGTTGAATCGTCTTGGAACATAAGGAAACTGAGTGCAACATTGTGCTGGCTGGAGGTAAGTTAAAACTTCAGTTTTGCATTGTCTGCTTGCTGTATTATTTGGTTTTGGTAGTGGATGTTGCTTTTGTGGAAAGCTTACTGTTTCAGTATGAAGATGAATTAAGTATATGTCCTCTTTTTAATAAATGTTACGAGAAATAGATTGTGACTTTTGGGCTTCCAGCTACTACCACTCCCCACAGGCTGGCATATGACCTCTCATCTGTCTGGGAATGGGCCGCCTTCTCGCCCATTCTGGAAAAGCTGAGGTTAGGCACCACAGAAAAGCTGCTTGTCCACACACTGTCCTGAGCTCCTGGGCTTGATTCATAAATTCTGACCTTTATTTAGGAAGTAATTGTAATTAATCTTCACATGTGTGTGCAACTCCATGCTTAGGGCAACAGAACAGAGCTACCTAGCTCCTTGATCGGAAGTCATAGATACTTCCTATTTAATCGTCAAAAGCATGTTAAAATAGAAAGGGCATATCAGGGCATAAAAAGCAAGGACTGTAATTTCTTAGTGGTTGTGTGTCCTGTAAGTCCTACCTCAGATACATGTTTTAATAACTTTTAAAGATGGCAGGCCCTGATAAAGCAGCTTATTGTTCACTTCTGGGTTTTTTGACTGCTGAACTCCTCTTCAGCCTTCCTAGTTCATTATTCTGCACTTCTAGCTCACTCTTTTTCTTGCCTGCAAATGGGGCACCTTCTGGCTTCTCCTCAATTCTGCTGTGTGGCTTCAGAATACGTTGGGAGAGCAGAACTGGGAAGCCCAGACACAAATGGAAAGCCAGTGATAGGAAAAGCTTTTACAACTCAATCAAAAGGTGGTTGGTGGTTCTTTTTCTTCCTGTCACGGAGAAGGTGAATTCCAAATTCCATATTCTTGTAGCAAAAAGACTTCTGTGGTTGTAGAACTTTTGTCTCAGGGTTTAATGGTTGTGTGATCTTTTAGATGCTGAATACTTTTGTTTCAGATTTCTTGCAGTTAGTGGTCGTGTGTTGCTTTACCTGCCCCCTTCTTTGCAGCATTATTGCCACATCCCTGTTTGTTTAGTTGCTGTTAGCCCTTTGAAACCAACATAGACTAGAGGAAACAAACTGAATTCTGTTCTTTGCACTTTCACGTTGTTTACTGAAACCACACAAGCCTGTATCATTAAGTTGTTATGATCCTGAAAGTGGAAGGAACTTAACCTGGTCTGTAATCCACAGTTTCTTACAGTGGCAGTAAGCTAGAAAGGACTGTCCCAGCTTCGTTCCTAAAGTTACTGAGCCCAGTATCAGTTTGCAGGATGCAAAATGAAATTTGATAGGATTTTTGGGTTCAGTCCTTCAAACGTTTCTTGTAGTGGTGAATGTTATGTTCAGTGCTATGGTTTTCTAGATCTGTTTTAATTTGTTTCCATTGAATGTTCTGCAGTCACAAAGAAATGCAGTTAAAATGCGGTAATCATCTTGAATCTTGAGTTCTTTTCAGGTCCACGTCCAAACATAGTGAAGGAGCTTTCTGCATGTGCTTATCCTATAATATATAAGTTCTTAGTGCAGTCTGTGCCAACAGTGTATTTCACACCCAGAAAATTCAGTCTCCTGGCACCAAGCTGTTAATAACTATATCTGTTCTACAAACCATGTAGAGGCGGGTGTTTTCATCAATCTGTAAACAAAATTGCCTCAGCTATGGTTTGATTGAACTGACTGCCATTTTGCTGTGTGTGACATGTACACACCTTAGAGTCTAAATATTAAATAAGAAAGCATAAATTATTTAAATGCTTACCGGTGCTCCAGTAAAATGAAAAATGGGTTGAGGTAGTTCTATAATGCAAAAAAAGTGCTGGTTGTCAGCAAAGCATTTTTATTAATTTGAATAAATTGAGAGTTCGAGATGAAATAGGTGTTTTGATTTGCATTCATAAATGGAATATTTTGTCTTGAAAAGTGAAGCTGGAAAGGAAATCACTCTCTTAAGTTAATGCCTTTGGCCTGAGTAAATTTGAGGTCTTCCTCACTTGTGAAGAAGGACAATGAGCTGCTTTCCCTGAGCAGGTATATTTATCCCTGTCTCAAATATCTGTAATTTTCATGAAAGACGAAGTCATGTATCATTTTTAAATATCTTACATGTACACATGTATTTTGTTAATATCATGTGGGTTTAATTTTTCTTTATTCTTAAAAGGCTTTTTATAGTTTCCCCTTAATATATGTAATAATGTGGGACAGATGTAATATATTGCTTTAATCTAAAGGATGGCAAGGGCTTGAGTTAGATGTTTTATTCTAATGTTCTCTAAGTTCTTTTTTTAATTCAAAACCACTAAAACGTATAGGACTTCAGTTAATCTGCCATGCAAACTGAACGTGCAGTGTCTTGTTTCTATTGAACATGTTGATTTCCATAGCTATTAAAATACACATTTTTAGATGAATAATATATTTAAATGTGCTCTATTCTGCTACGACTTTTTTCCTTAAAGGAAAGCAAACAACGACCTAATTCTTTGTATAGGGAAGCACACAGACTAATTCAGATTTTTCACTGATACACACAGAGTTTCACTAGCATTCATGATGTCCTGGTATCTTTCGGAAGAAGAGTGCTGTGCTATCCCCTATACAGACATTTTGGATTGGTGATGCGTGCCTTCAGTGATACAGTCATGATACTGCAACTAGGTAAGTTTTTTAAGGATTGGAAGTGATGACACATAGCCACATTCGGTTTATGTCTGGGGTTTCTAATGATTTCTTCTAATCCTTTGGCCAGTTTCACCCACACTTGATAGATAGTGACACTTCTGGACATCTTGTGGTTTTGTGAAAATGGGGCTGGGGAGAGGACAAAATTCGTGTCCTTAGCAGGGAAAAGCCCCTGAAGCAACTCATTTATTAGCCAGCAGATAATGCATGCAGTTGTGGTGTAAACTCGGCTGTATTATTCATGGCAGAAAATATTATGAATGAAAGATACAAATAAATTTCATTAATCATCTTTAGAAAAGTCTTTGATTCAGTGTTGTAGTTTGATAGATCAGGATTGTCAAACTGTGATTGGTAAAGCTTTAGCGAAAGGCTCTTAAAAGTATTTTTCTCTATACTGTATTTGTTTGTAAAGAGATTTTTCTGTTGGACAAGAACATTTTAATGAAGCTTTTGTTATGGTAGGTTAGATGCTATAAATTTTTTAGACCCTATTCTGAAGGTGTCTTAAGTTTTTATTTCAAAGCAGGGTTTCTTACAAGTATAGCAGCAATCACTGTGTTTTCTGCTGTTCTTTGTGTTCTTTAATTACCCAACTGAAACTTGAAAAAGATTGGAAGGATTTCTGATAACTTCCATATTTTGTCTCCTAAGGGAAGTTTGTAAAGCATCATTGTCTTCATTTATTCCAACTGTTCTGTTTGATTAAGGTCTCCTCATCATGGTTTTGTAGTTGCAAATCTAGGCAGCTTCTCTGCATAACTTACTGTTTGAAAGAAATACTGTTTTAATGTAACCCTTGTCAGTGATGATGAGATTTTGACAGAAAGGAAGCTTACCCTCACGTGGGCTTCCTGCTCTCCTTGCCGGTCTCTTTTTCTAGAATTAGATCTTCTGTTGGTTTGTGGGTTGTTTTTGTTGTTTAACTGAGCCAGTCCACTAATTCTTTTCCTTTTCCTGTTCAAAATAACTATTAGCATTCTTTATTCCTAAACGCTTCCATTGTGTCCCCCATACAGAATCACACATTTGAGAGCAAGAGGTGGATTTGTAATTCATGTTCAATGTTATAGCTCTTTGTAGGAATAAGGCAAAATGGTTGAGGTGACTGTGCAAGTCCAGTGGTAGTTTGAGAAGAGCAGAGATCTTGAATTTGCGTCAGCAGAAAAACTTACTCTTTTAGCCCTTCCTATATAATTTTTCTCTGCTAGAAGCAGAGACCGAAATCTGACTTGCATATGTTATCTTAGTTCTCTGCTTGTTACTAGGAAAATAAGGTTGTTGTAAGTAACAGCTGAGTAGAGCTGTTCCTAAAAAAACAAGCAGTGAATACCATGAAAACCATTCTGTTGCAAAATAAATAAAAATAATAATGGAAATTTAATTTAAAACTGAAGAAAAGGCAGCTGACTGCACACTATGTAGCTTTGTTTTGTTTCACAGTCAGGAGTGGAGCTGTCACCTTAATGACTGCAAATTATTCTTTCAGCAGTGACATTTATTTATATATTCCCTGTTTATCCCAGACAGCTTTCATGTAACAGACCAGGTTTTCAAATCTATGGTTATTCCAGCTTCAGTTGTGCAATTGTACACAGCCATGTTTTATCTTGGGTTGTTAAAGTGACTTGCAACTTTTCTATTTATTACTACTTTCAAATAAAAGCATTAAGTGCTAGGTACATGTATTACTTTTTGGACAGCAGAATCACTCAGAAGCAGCTCTTTGGTTTGTTTTCAATGCTTTTGAGTTGCAGGATTAAAACAAACCAACCAGAAAAACTAAGCAAACAAAAAACCCCTGCAATCAAAACACAACTGCCAAAAACTATTGATGATTCAAAGTACCATTTACATTATAAGAGTCAGGTAGTGAAGTTCTAAGGGGAAGATGTATCTCTCCCTCTTCACTTATCTCCTCTGGCTTATACTGCTGCTCATAAGTGGAAAAAATGAAATTCTGATAACAAAACAGAAATACAGAGCTGTCAGACTCTTAGATCTTTTTCTGAAGAAGAGAGTACATGAGAGGTAAGCTGTTTGCTTTTCTTTTAATGCTACGATGGAAAACGGTGAATGGATGAGTGAACATTCAATGATCCAACAAAATACTTGCAGCAGTTTTGTGAGGGAGGTGGCATCTTGTAGAAACTCTTTCAGGTTTCCTTATTCATCCTCCTACACTGGACGTGTGGCTGACGTTACCTCCTTACCCTATGCTTCCAAAGCACAGTGGCCCAGTAGTTCTTGTCATCATGGTCTCCTGGTGTCACTCATGATGGTCTTGCTCCAAGAGCAAAGTCCCCGTCTTCTCTGGAGGAGTATTTTTCTTATGCTTACCCATTCTTTGGTGGGACAGGAGATAGGCCTGCCTTGTTTTTTCTAACCTCAGTGATTTGTATTAAAATCACTGCCATAAGCTTTAGAAGAAATTCAGCTTTATTTAGCTGACGGTTCAAATGATTTAGAAGCAGTGAAAGAAATTAAGAAATGCAGCAGGTTTGGCTTTGTTCTGTGTCTGTGCTGTGCTGGTTTATTGGGAAACAGTCTAAATGTTTCTTCCTTCAAACTTCACTAGAAGTCGAGCCATGCTTTTGAGGAATTTCTGTTACAAAATCCTCTGCAAAACCCTCTTTTACAAAACCCTCTTTGTTTGCTGGAAATGGTGCCTACCCAGTTTGGCACTGTATTGCAATATATTTCTGATGAACATAAGTAAAAATGACTGTCAAATAACAGATAATAAATTCAATTAAATACTAACGCAAAACTGTTCCTCCTTGTATAGATGCAGGAGAATGGTGTTTACCTTAAAGGGAGAATTGCTTTGAGTTGACACAAGCCGCATCCTGACTTGAGGTTTCTTTCAGGATGTTGGTAGCAGAAGCTGGGACATAGTGTAATACAATGGTTTAATAATAATATGCACAGTAAACTAATTTATTTTAAAATACAAAAGAATTTTGATGGGACTGAATTGTTACGCCTCAAGTTATGTGACTTGGCTTTAAAAATCTTAGAGTTGTGTTGGTGGATCGCTTCCAAGGTGCAGAATACCGCATTTTTGAGCTATTAAGGATCCTTGTGTGTGGTTGAAACACTTTATTTTGAATTAATACTTCCTGCCAAAGTGTTAATTGTAAATTGAATGCATTAAGCTGATGAATGTTGCGGTCTTCAGCAGATATTTTCGTAGGCTGTTTTAGTGGTATATAATACTTAAAATACTTCAGCAATAGTGTTCAAAATTCAGCAGCTATCTACTGTACTTACCTGTTCTTTGGATAGGATTAATAAAGGAAAAGAAATGTAGTGGTACATCCAGCTACAATGCTATTTCCAACACAATGTGCATACTGCATTTGGCAGTTGACTAACGGAGCTTCGTCAGGTGTGTCTTTGTGTAAATACATGGAGCCCTTTTTCTTTTTGTAAAGAGCTGTTATAAGTGATGTGGGCTAGTTCTGTCTGTATTTACTGACACTGTAACCATTGCATAATACTGATTTTGAAGTTATTGTCTATGAGCCAGTAATGAAGAGAACTCATTTGTGATTTTTTTTCTGTGACATAAAAGTTGCTGTGCTTCTTTCCATGCAAAAGTTAATAGATTTTGGATTATACAATTCCCTATTAAAAACAGTACTATTGCCTCACTGGGGTAAGTTATTACCAGGACATTTCCATTTAAAAGTCAGTGAGTGCTTTTCCTGTTGTTTTTAAGAATGCTGCTATTCTCTTTTTGGTGAGACAATAAAGTTCAGTTTCTCTTTTTAGATAAATGCTCTTCCTTCTTGAAAACATGGAAGAACATAGAGAAGTCTCCAGGAAAAATAACTTACTGTAAAATAGAAAGATGGAGCTATTAATTTCCTTTGCTTCCCGTTATTCAGTATAAAAGCTGGTAGAATTTAATGATGATACAAAATCAGTGTGTTATTTATATCAAATGGCAGAGAGAGCTGGGGTCAAATTATTATTATAGCCTTTTCTGAAGTAGTCTGTGGAAAGAGGACTGGATTTCTGCAACTGTAGAATTAAAGTTGCAGGCTGTTATCTACCAGCTATTGTAGCAATGAACTCCAGAAGAATCCTGTGATCTGCACAAATCTGCTCTGACTTCTATGATTCTTGCCTTGTCTGATCAGCCTCTCTGCTTCTTTTCCTCTGAAGTTGCAGCTCATCCTCTCCCCAGCAGGAGTACAATGATTTTTTTAATGGCAGGTAAAGAAAACCACTTTTGTCTCAGAAAAATGATGGCTTAATACTTAAGAGTTGATATCCCATCTTGCAATATATTCCAGTTGCAAGTTGGTTGTTAACCTCCTTTACATCTAACACAGATCTTCACAGCAAAAGAGAGAGAGTATTAGGGTGTCTTATGTTTTCTGATCCAATTCATTGTATGGTTTCACATATAGTTGCAGTGGCACATGGTAAAGAGCTGTGGGAAAGGGGAGGCAAAGGAGTGCAACAAAGAGCACTCAAGCCAGTGTAAATAATACTACTACTGACTACATAGCCACAGCCTTAAAGTTAAGACCAGCTGTATACTGAAGACTGAAGTAGATAGCCAAAGACAGAACCTGTGGTGTGGAATTTCACAGAAATAGGCCAAGAATCATCATCTGTGTGTGAGAATATCCTACATTAGGCTTAAATAGTGTTTTTCAGCTCTGATTATTTTATTCCTGTGGTAAGGAGTTAAATGCAGTTTTGTCTGAGGACGTCTTGTTTATAAGGTGCATGTATAAGATGCATGTTCTGAAAGTAAAAGTGTAGTAGTTTGCCACAGTTCATGTTTTTGCCTTGAGAAGAAGGTTCCCTTAGTAAGTCTGGCTAGATTTGAAGCCTCTCTGATTAGAGGCCCATTAAGCTGCTGTAATCCAAACCTTTAATTTGTGAAGTAAGACTACTTTTTATTGAGAATTAGTGTGTTAGTCACTGATTTACATTGTTACTTGGCAGGTGAGTAACAGGAGAGGATGTTGGGCTGGCAGCTTGACAGCTAGAACCTTAAAAAATTAGCAAAATTTTCATTCCACATATAATTTATTTTTAAAAGAGCTCACTTTTCATTCGCAATAGCTAAGTTTGACAAGCTTGGCTCGACAGGCAGTGCTGGTGATACAATCAAAAGTTCATCAGTTACGTTTGGGGTTTTATGTTCTTTTTCCTGACATTTCTTCAATTGGTCTCTTCCAAACCAGCGGGTTTTTCAGTTCTGTTGGTGGCTTTTTACTGTCCACATCCTTACACCTTATTGCTGTACACATTCTTTAACATTCATTCTCTGTCTATAGACTTAAAGGTAAGCAAACAGATTTTGTGCTTGAACAGCAGGGGGAGTTCTGTTGTTTTTAAAGGCTGTAAAATGTAAGTTCATCCATGTTCAGGTTTCATAGCCTAGGAGGAGGCAGCCTCTTGGGAGAGGATTATTAGATTCCATTTGCAGTAGTGGCTGTTTTCACTTGACTGGGATTTGGGGTTTTTTTCCCTCCCATTAAACAGTGAAAATAATTATTTATTTTTGTTTAGTGTTCCAGCACTTAGCTTTCTGATGAAAGTTGCTAAAGGGCTAAGGGAGGAGATTCCAGCTAATTGGAAGTTACATCGATCAGTTCTTTTCTTCATAAACTGGTTGCATATGAGGAAAATCAAACAGACTATGGAAAGGTTTCCACTTTAGAATGAGAAAACATGCAAGTTTTTAATCTTTTACTGTATTATCAACTGTAGGTCCAATGACACTGCCTTGAGCCTGAAATGAGTTTTTCTTTCTGGGGGCTCAATTTGCCAAATTATTCCGTAACTAACAGAAGCAGGAAAAGTTCTGCTACTTTAAAGCCATGGTGAGATTTTAGGTGATGGCATCGCTTATGTTGGCTTACACGATTCCTGTGGCTCCTGCGTGCTTGACCCTCTTGTAGCCTGTGTTCCCGACCTTGCTGCTTTCCAAGGCAGGTATTTGTGTTAGGCATGTAGAGAAATAAGTTTTCTCATTCTTCACAAACTGTATGACTGTGCTGGAGTTAGGGCCAGCACAGCTCAGAAGAGGTAAGGCTGAGGGAAGGGGCTGCTTCAGCTGCAGGGAATTACATGCATGACTCTGCAGTGAGACTTTAGTCTTGAGGAGAGATTCCTGCTGAATTCAGAGACTCCACATACACATAGATGTGGATACTGAAGGGCATAGTCCTATTACTGCCGTTCAGAGACTGTGAATCAAAAGTATAAGATCTTTGTAGATAGTATGGTTATTAAAGTCTCAAAGGTGAGGAGGTGGTAAAGATTATCTATGGTTTCTAGTGAATTACAGAACTAAACATCTATTTCCAGGAAAAGCTGCAGTTTTGAAGTGTCTGCTGGACATTCACAAGATTTTTATGGAGAATGACCCTGCCTATATCCTGAATGATCTCTTCATTACAGACTACTGCATCTGGATTCAGAAAGCTAAGTAAGTTCTTAGGTAGTTATTGATGTGGGAAGTGTTTTTAGCATACTACATCTATGAACAAGTATCAGTAAAATTCTATCTCCTATAAATGGAAATGTGATCAGTGCTTTCCATTTAGTAACCTTGGCTATCCAGCTATTCTTACTACATAAGCGAAGACATGCAATGCGTTTTTGTATGTAGTGACATCATTGGGGGAGGGAGGGAGGAATCACATTTTAGATAAAAATGTGAATTTTCATTAATATTTTCGTTTTTTTGGGGGGTGTAGGGGAATGAGCTTCTGGAGAACTTTCATTCTCTTACAATCTTTCTTAGGAAGAAAAATGTTTATATGGCACTTATGCAGCATTAGGAAAAAGGTTGGAAGTAACTCCTAGTTTGGGATTGAAATCTTGATTTCCAGTAGAAATGACAACTTCCTGTTCTGGTTAGACATGTGCAAACCATTTACATCTGTATGAAACAGTTGATTTATGGATTGTAGCCATTGTACTAATTGATTATTAACAGCAGAATGTGTCACAGATCTCTGTGCACTGTGTGCTCTTGTCCCTGTACTTGCTGCCAGCTCACTCTCCCTGGCAATACACTTTGGCTTCCACTTCACTTGAGAGAAAACAGTGACTCTGCCACTTCCAGACTAAGTGGCTGTTCAGCACTTCTGCATCTCACCTGTGTTCTATCAGCTGGAGCCAGCATGGCTTTATTTATTTCCAGAGGCTTGGGAACCTGCAACCAGACTGCTTAGAAGTATCAGCATGCTTTAATCGTTTAAAAACAGAAATATTGGTAGGAAAACAGGGAGAAATGGATTAAATGAACAAAGAAAGCTGCATGTTCAAGTCTTACTAAGCTTTATATTTTTCTTGCCAGCTTTATTCTATTTTTCCTATAGTTAGTTTTTCTTCCTCCCTTTTTATGTCTCAGCAGCCTTCTCTGAAGGCTTTCAAAAGTACATGTATGAGTTGCAAGTAACATTTCTCTCAAAAGGAAGGTATTACTAATACAAACAAAAAATGCCATTGGTGCATTTGTTAATATAGCAACATACAGACTCATGTTCATAGCTCACAATCTAATGAGAGACTGTAGGAGGAAAAATAACTTAAGTGCACAAGACAAAAGAAACAGTGAGGGAATATAGAGGGAACTTGGTAATAATCATGATCAGAAAGAGGGATATGAAACAGAATTGAGCCAGCTTGCATAAGCTTTATGCTTAGATGTGACTCCACCAGTGCTTCTTAGAGAATTAAAGGCTTTCAGTTCGTAGCTGCTTATTACATGTTGTACCTATTGCTGATTTCTATTCTTCGTATGCTTTTGATGTCTATGTTCTTATAGGTAACAATACACAAAATATTCTAAAGCAACTACAGGCGTTTCCAGACGTTTTCATTTGTCCATCGTGATCAGTTACAGGAACAGTTGGGAACAGCTGGTTCATTTTGCACTGTCATTTTTGAGGAGGTCTTAGCCACACCTTAAGTACAGGAGTTGAGAAAGTAAATGGAGAAGGAGAAAGTTACTTTGTGCATCTTTCACAAAGAAACGAGGCATAAGACTGTAAATTACTGCTGCCCATATCAGTGTGTATAGTATCTAGCAAGTCAGTCATAAAAGCCAAGGCTTTCTTTAAATACAGCCGCTGAAACGTATGGTAGATATAAGTGACTGATACATTAGCACATTTACTCCCAGACGCATACATTATGTACCAGTTAAGCAGAACTGACAGCTTCTGGAAAGAGGGCAATTAAGCTATCTTATTGTCATAATGACATGGCACAATAGTTGTCTGTCATTAAGAGAACAGGAGAAAGAGGAACTGCAGAAATCTGTCCTATTTTTAGGGTCTGAATCAGGAAAGCATTTAAGCATATGCTTAAGTCATTCCTGTTCTGTTTAGCAGTGAAGCATGTGCTTGAGTTAAGCGTGTGTGAAGTGAACAGGAACACTTTGTTTTGTCCCTTATGTTGAATGTAACAACAAGTTCTCTTGTCATTCAGAAAATACCTTAACAGATACAGAAATTGGGTGGTGGCTTGTCCATTAAGGACAAGAGTTCCCAGCTCCCCAAGGTGAGTAACACGTCTGAAGAGGAGGGTGGTACAGCTTTTGTTCCAGGCGAAGAAGGTTGTAACATCCCTCTGGTAATTGCCTTTGTGGAGAAAGTTTTGGGAGGTGAAGATGTGTATAGGTATTTTTGTGGTGGTCTTTCAGTGACGTTATTTGGATGTCTGGTCAGTCTCTGTGTTGTGTCTCAGCTATTCTTTGCTCCCTGCAAGCTTCATTAACTTTCTTTGTCTCAGTTTCCTCCTCTCCATAGCTGTAGTTCCAGGGCACTCTCAAAACCTTTGGAGGGGTTTTCTTTGATTCCTCTCTTTCCCTGGTACGTAACCAAGTCCTAGTGGAGGTTGGGGCCTCTTTGCTTAAACAGTTAAAACAGACTGTAGGTTCTTTTTAGTGAAGAATATGGTCACTTTAAAAACAGCTGGAAGCAAGCTTTTTAGCTCACCTGTGCTGGCAGAGAAAAGTCTGGGAGCTGTAGGTTTAGAAAAGAAGGAAAAAGGTAATGGAGGTATGAAGTGGTGGGAGGCTACAGTCCTATTCCAAATGAAGTGTCCAAAAGAGGAACACCGCTGGTAGGTACTAGCTTTTAAATGCACAAACCTCATAGCCAACAGTGTGTCAGTAGCTGATTACAAATTTGGTTTGAGATCATAGTTTGGCTGTGACTAAATTAGATGAATAAATGAATGTGTCACTGGGCTGGCAAAAGATGATTTATTTTAAGCACGATGTACCTGGAATTGGAAATGCTTAAGCTGAATAAAACACATGCAAGTGGCTAATAGTCACTTGGGTATGGTGAGTACAAGCTAGTGCTTTAATTCTATTTATTTTTTCCCTCTCAGAAAAATGATTTCATTCAGGTATCTCTTACTAAGTGAAAAGTACTAGAAGTCTTAGACAATGCAGGATGTTAGCCAAGTATAGCTAAAATTTCATCTTCCTGTTCATAATTATGAAGCTAACTTCAGCTGCTTTCTAGGTTTCTAGAATCTCTCTTTGAGCTGCTTGTGAAGTTATTATTAATAATTTGATCTATTGTATAAAGAGGCATGTAAATCCTTGTAAGTGTTCATTAGGCTTTGAAAAAAGGGAGTATGTTGCTCAGCAAAACTTGCCAGAAAAGAGGGAGAAGTAAATGTTAACCTGGGTAACAAAAGCGAGACAAAGGCAGCTTGTAGTAAATCTCGGCAGGTGGTGTCAACATTTGTGTTGAAAAGCCAGATGCAGCCAGATGGAAAATTGCATCTTTAACCCCTGAGGTCATAATGACATGTCATCACTTCATTTGATCCCCTTGCTAAGTGAGCTTATCATCCACCCTGCTGTCACTTCTGTTATTACTTTCATTTCCATAATAAAATTAAATTTAATTTGCCTGCTTTGCATGCCTTTTTTTCTTTTAGGTCAGAGCTTTTACAAACCCCTATTATACATATGGCAGCCTCTCCAAGGAGAAGTTTGATTGAATTTGTATTATAAGTCTGAGCTTTTCTCCATCTTTCACACCTTACTTCGAGCAGAAGGAGATGAGGGAGAGGAGGAGTTTTGGGGAAACCCTGGTTGTCTGATAGCTGCAATATGGGCTGCTGAGATCAGGGGAGTCTGAGTGTGGGTTTGTTGCAGGAGAGCTTTTCCCCTTCTGCCGGAGGGCAGTTACATGTCTGTGACCCCATAGGAGTTGTGTCCTTTATTAGAAGTCGGACATTTTACCCACTGCTCTTGCTGTGCTGAGGTTCCTTTGTGCAGCCTGATGCCTTTCTCCAGTGTTTTGTATCCTCTTTTGTGCCTTTCTCTATTCATGTTGCTTTTTGTTGTCCCCTGTTGTACATATGTGCCTTCTGGTAGCTGAGCTGCTTGATGCCTGCTGGCCATAGCATGAGTGGCTAGGTGGAGGGCTGATCGACTCCCTAGAGTCCTTCTCCAGGCAAGCAGTTCAGTGCATGCTGTCCTGCATAAGAGAACAATCAAGCCCATGCTGATTTTAAGTATTTTTACTTGCCATTTAAATACATGTGTAGTTTAAAATGTGTAACTTTACTTAATGTGTTTCTTCTGTGTTCCTGGATTTGAGGTGAAGCTGTTGGTGTTCCTGGCAGTTTCCGAAGGGTTAGTACACTTACTTATGCACAGTTGTATACTTCTCAAAGATTTAGGGGTATGAGGAATGCAGGAGAATAAGACGTTCCCATGTAATTTGGTTATATTTTTCGTTATCACTATTTTTTTACTTTTTAACTTACCAGCTCACCTTTTATTCATCTGTTCTATTGCAAAAAATTACAGAGTTATTTGTGTTGTGTATAGTAGTAGCTTCAACTTGCACAATAAAGGAGATCTGTATGTTGAGAGAGTTGACCTGCCTCAGTAAGCCCTTTGGAACTGTATCTGCAACTTGATTTGTTATACTGGTATATAGACCGGTTTAGTGTATGTGTGCTCTGTGTACACATGTATATGTGCTCCACAACCTAAGACAAATGTAATCTTGCTAATTTGGGTGACTGTAGGTGTAACATGCCAGTTCAAGCATGGACTATTTACTTTAAATAAAAATCAGGGTTCCTGGTGGCATTTATACAGTCTCTGTAGAAGCTGCTGTCTTTATTGGAACTAAATTAAAGCAAAGATATTCCTAAGTGTGTTATGTTTGCTTCTCTTGATTTGCAGGTGAGACGTACCCTAAAAGATAGGCTAGGTTCATAGGTCTGTTTTCCTTTTCGTCTGCTTGTTATAATTGAAACCTAGTCCTTGTTACAAAATTACCTAGTCTGAAGCCAGCAGGGAATTGCTGCTTTATGTGTAGGATGTGAAGTTCTCTAAATGTAGGATTAATTACGTTCTCAGCATGTCACTGAGGTGATGAGATTGACTGTGATTGTTCAGCCCCCCTTTCCTTTTCCCCAGATTTTCTGAATTACTGTTTTAATCAATATTAGTGTAATGTGGACCTGAAGAGTTAAGACCTGATGTTGCAAAGGTATTAAGGAGCCCAAGTCTTTCAGAATAAGAAAATAAGATCTTTGAGATCTAGGATTTTTACTGCCTGTGTCACATTGGATCGTAAAATGCACAAAGGAGTAAGGAACGCGACCTTCAGCATCGTAGTTTGTCTGTTGCATTGGTTAAAGGTTGATAGAAGAAAGATTTCTTTATGTTCGTTCTGACCTCTTTCTTGGCTTTGTCTGACTTTTAACATTTATTTTACAGGTTACCATCTCTTTTCTATTTGCAAAAAGGATCAGGTTTCAATGTCTGAGACAGCCTTCTAACACTTTTTAAAGCATACATTTGATCAGCAGAGTAGTGCTGATAGTTTGACTGTGGTTGTGCCTATTTAAATACACTGTACCACACTGAATCTTCAAAAGCCTCTCTTCAGTTCATTTAAGTATTCACGTAGCTATATGGGTTTATTACTAATTTGCATTAGGTTCTTTACTCTGTAGAGCATCTTATTTATTTTCCTTGTATCTTGTTACACATGACCAGCTTGCCCTTATCCTATGCTGGCCTTGCTTGTAGGGCAAAAAAGCGTTTGAGAACAGGTTATGCGTTATAGCCTTCCTGAAAGAATTACCTTAAGCTTTTGTTACGTTTGGAAAATATTTTGTAGCATATGACATACTTGCCTACAGAAGCTTAAAGATTGCAATCTTTTGATTCATGCAAATGGAATGTAAACATGTATTCCAGTTGTATGTTAAAATTATTTGTGAAACTGATCATCTATCTGCAAACTGAAGGAATTTACCATGGTTATTATTTGCTAAGACCTGGGAAACTTTGGAAAGTGTTGCAAACTGTGTAGAAGCCGTTTTCGTTGGGCCATTTCTGCAGCTGTTTCTTGGCTTGTTTGTTGTCTTGAGTGGTTCAGGGTTTTATAAAGCTCAAAATACTTGAATAGAGCAAAAACAGGCTGTTGATTTTTTATCTTTTTGCTGCTTGTAGGGTTGATATTCATGCAGTCCTGTTCACTCTGTGGCATTACCATGTAACATTTGAAACTTGGGAGTTTTGTATTGCTAAATGAGGGCTGAACAGTAACTTGTTGACTGTGCACCTCTGCTATGAAAGCATTCAGTTCAGATAGGAGAATGCAGGAACAAAATTATCCTAAAAAGTTTTCAATGGTGAACTGCTAACATGTTTATTAAATTTTCAATCTGTAATGGGGGGAGGAGGGAGTGTATTAACAGATAAGGAAAATTAATCAGTGCTTTAAAGTGTTGTCAGATGCTCAAGGAATATGCTAATTTTCAGCATCCAAGATTCAGAACAAAGGTGTAAGCAGTAATATATTCTGGATGAAAATCCTGCTTCGTGGCTCAGTGGGTTTAGACTGAATTGTACAGCATGTTTAAAGCACTTCATATGTTTGAGACCTTAGGCAGAATATACCTCGTGTAGTATTATATTTTATGTGTATTAGTTTCATGGTCAGCTGTGCCCTACTCTCTAGTTACAGTTAAAACTCTCTAGGTTTTACTTTGCCTTCACTGCTGCCCATATTAACTTCAGTTTAGTGAAGGCTGTGGTAATGTCAGGTTGGATTAAAAACTCTGGTATTCAAAGCAGGTGGTGCATAGGAAAGCTGAATTGCTTTCACCTTACTGCTTTGAAAGCAGCTTTGCCATCAGCATTATGTTCTGATGTAGCCAGTTTTATTACTTGCCAGATAGTGTAAGCACCCCACTGTCGCGATCACAAAATTCCTTATTTCAGTCTGTCGTGTAGTTAGAGGATTATATTTTTGACTATGCTTCTTCAATAGTATTGTCATTGTGGATACACTGAAGCCTCTTAATTCCCTGCCCCACCCCCTGCAAACCAACTTGTTGGTGTTTGGAGATTTTTGTTTTGAAGGCTGTTTCCTTTGCTGTTTCATCTTAGTAAGAGCCACGCAGGTAAAAGGGATAAACCAAAAAATCGTGGTGCTACTTGTGGTCACGTTTTTTCCATAAACACAGCAAGAAAGCTGTGTTTTATCTGGTTGTCTCACTTCACCCTTACTGTCCTGTGATGACTTGCTGTAATTACTGTAATTCCTTCTTAGCAGGCTTTGCAAACTGGCATTACTACTGCTGGCAGCTTCAGTGTTTGCTTACTCCCTTGAGTAATCATGCTGCATTGGGTTTGCTTTTCATTCACTTCTTTGGTGGCCTGCAGTGCTGTATTAACTTTCAGATGTCCCAGCTGATTTTTGAGCTTTTACCAATAATGGGAGTGGCCACTTCAAATGTTCTCTTTGAGGTCCATTTTATGCATATTTCAGTTTACATACCACCGACTGTAGGAGTTACTAATATGTCAATGTTCTAGGAAACATTGGAAGGGGAGGTTGTGAAAAAGCCTGTGAAAAGACAGGCTTTTGTTGCTATGTAAACTTAAGATAATCCATTGTTTTCAGAGTCTCTGTGAGTACAGTCCAATATCTTTAACAATCTGTAACAAAATACAGTATTTTTCTTTTAAAATAAAAAGTTGTGATACTAAAATTTTATTTAGTTAAAAGTAGAAAATGAATTGCACAGGCAACATGTGCAATTGAACTATATGCATTTTAATACAGCCACGTATAAGATGACATATTCACAATAAAAGATTGTAGATCACAGTTATACATTGGAGAATACAAGACAGTTGAGTGCAGCAGCTCTAGAAAAATAGGCTGAGCCATGTTTGGGAATGGTTTGAATCTGAGCACCTATTTATCTCTGAAGAGGTAAGAAGGTGAGTGCAATCTTCAGCTGAAAAAGCAGAGTAGTATCATTTAGGAGAAGGAAGTGGCATGACTTAAAATAGATGATTTGTGAGACTGTACTAAGCCACAGACTAATTCTAGTGTCTATTCAAAAAGACGCTATAAAAATGAGAGAATCTGGGGAAGAGAGTTTCCATGAATATACACATCTGAATGACCTGTGTTTCAGCGAGAGACCCAATGAACTCAGTAGTTCATTGATAAGAAAGTTAAAGATTGATTTGGACTTGCCTGCAGACATGATGGGATATAGGTTTCAGTTCTTAGCCATTGTTTAGTATAACAAAAAAGAACTACAAATAAGATTCATGTAGTTGAATAGGAAACGGGAAAAAATTCAGGCAGCAATAAGTTTTCACATTTTCCTAGTGAAGAGGAGTTACGAAGTGGCTCATTCTCCCCTGGATGTTGGGTAGTTCTGTACTGTCTTACTTGTTTCCACCAAGATAGCCTAGCTAAAAAACATCTCATGGTTCCTATGCTAGCTGTGGCTCTGGTGCAGAAAGTATTTGAGATTCTGTGTAATTTATTATGCTACTAAAACAGGCTTTTCTAGTCTTACAAGAGAAAATGCTATCATTTTGCTTAAAACTTAAATAAGAGTTTACCAATTTATCAAACAGTATATTGGCTGTTGGTGCCCGGATTTATTATTTTCATCCCAAATCATCTGCTTTTAATCCTTAGATCTCCATTCTGTGATTTAAAAATAGTAACTAATAATTTGCAAGCACATTGTGTGTCTCCTGTTTCATTGTTTTGATGCATGTTCTTAATACAGTTTCTTTTTGTTTACTGTCATCCTGAGCTGGCATGCCTCTCATTAAATGTTGCATCTTATTTAAGGCCTGAGCTGTCACTTCAATTGTCTGTAAAGCGGGAGGTGCATGTAGAGCACTTTGTAAATAACAATACCCAAGTAATGTAATACGCTGACTTAAGAGGCTTAAAGCAAAACACTGTTAGCCCTGAAGGCTGAAATAGGTGATAGACAGGTGGAAATAATACCAGAAGTTCTCCTTTATATATGTTTTAGCAAGCCCTGTAAAACATGGATTTTTAACAAGGGATTTAATCTCTCCTCCCAGCTGCTAGCTGCAGTTTCTTTTGATGTCTTTCCTCTCCTTTCCTCTGTTGTTTTTTTTCCTATTTATTCCATTGCTTTTCTATAGCTCATATTCCTTCAGGCTGTGTCTGAATGCACCTTGCTGTGGCTAGAGAAGGCAAAGAAGAAAGCCATTTTTTTTCCCCCCTCAGGCTACTGCTTTGATTTTCCAAAGTTGTTGGGAGGCAGTTCCTCTCTGCCTGCAGAAGGGTCAGTGATCTGTGTCATGTCTTTTCAGTCAGCACATCTCAGCTGACTCCTCTTCTGTTTTGACTAGGGGAAGGATGAGCTTGTGTGGTTGTTGCCTCTCTAAGCAGGTGGAGTGTGCAGCTGTGATCAAAGTGGAAAACTGATCTGCAGGCTGATAATGTCTTCCTGTTTTGTTTCCAACCTTGTCAGTAGCTTGCTTGGTCTCTTCCACCTACACCTTGCAGTGATTGCCCCATGAATCTCAAGACAGAACAGAGGCAGAATGAGAGAGGAAACAAGCATGGAATGAGATGGTGACTTAGCCTGTGGCCTAATGTCTGCTCTCCACTATTCCCTGGGAACACCTCCTTGCAAAAACTGATCCATGGCCTGCAAGTTGTCCTGTTGTGGTCAAGAAGACAGATCTCCAGCCAGTTCAGTGGGGGGTGGTGCAATTATTATTACTACTAATTACTGTTATTCATAAGGGGCATGATCATCCTCTAGAGTATCTGATAGTGGGTGTCCCACAAACACAGCAGGATGTGGAGTGAGAGCATGGGAACAGGCCATTCAGTTTATGCCCTTGCAAAAAATCTGATTTCCTGCCAGGAGTTTGCAAGGTGCTCAGATACGGTGTCTTGTTATGTTTGGGTTGTGTGAGTTGAAAATGGATTGTGAGTGGGAAGTATACAGGTGGTGTTTTCCCTTCAAGTGTTAAGGGCCTCAGTCTGAAGTAATGGAGCAGTGTTGGAGTTAAAACTCTGATAAACCTGACTAGGACTTCTGTTGTTTGGTGGTTAAGTTCCATTGTAAAGGGGTAGGATCATGTTGGAGTAATGTGTTTGTTATTGTGCCTTTAATCCTGTCCATTGTCCTTGTTGTTATTTTTGTAATACATGAATTTACTAGCATTATCCTGACACTGAAATTCACATTTTCTGCAGTGCTTTGTGAGTATCTTTCACTCCCATATTGTAATACTAATTGTATAATTTACAGTATTAAGAGTGCTGCTTCTGGATCACCGGCAGTGATGGTGAAGACCAAATTCTAAATAATGGCAGTTAAGAAATTTGAGGGAGACAGGGCTAATGTAGAACAATTGTCAGTGTTCAATTTCTGTAATGTAGCCAATACTTTCTATCACATTATAAAATCTGTTCCTTTCTCACTGTCTCTATTGTGGTGAATTATCTGTTCATCTTTCATTATTTGTATTTATCATATATGACTTTGGAAGCTGTGCCATTGTTGAATGTTTGGACTGACTGCAACTTTCTGAAGCTATTTTGGCAACACTGAGCTACTTCTAAGCTCAGTTAAAGTATTCCTAAAACATATAAATACCATTCAGATTCTTCTTATAGTCCAATATTAATTCCAAGTCTGTTTTCTCTTATGAATATTTTCATAAGATCAGCTACATAACTAAGCTGTACTTGATTTCTTTTATAATCCATGATTATAAAAGTTTGGTTTCAACTTAACAAAAAGACCAAGTAATGAAAGTAAGATGTTATATTGGAAAGCTTCATTTTTATTTTCTTTTTAATATTTATAAATGTGAAGTTCAACTCATGCAGGTTTCAGATCAGTAGGAATGAAGTGTGTGGAATTTCAGAATAAATACGGAGGGAAAGTCACTTGAAGTACTCAGACTTATAAAAGAAGTCACTTAAATTGAAACGATGGCACTGTGCTTTACGTTTGATTTATGGTTAACAAACTGTAATACTTTAAGCTATGTGGATAGCAGTTCATGTTTACAAGGCTGCAAGTTGGGTTGAAGTGTAAGTATATAATTTTCTTAGTTTCAGAATTCATTTAATACCTTTTAAAAGCCAGAATTTCAAGATGAAAGCATCTTATGTTCCCCTTAAACCCACTGGATTTTTTCCACATTAGCCTATGGTGCAGGACTGCTTTTTGTCACCTGAAGATAAGTGGTGGGTTTCTCTTGTCAAAAAGTCTCTTCCTACTGTATTTCTGCTCTTCTAATCCTGTCAATTTGAAGTGGTGGCATCTTGCTTACAGGGAGAGGTATTTTCCTGTCTTCTTTCTGAACCCAGTGCTCTTTTTTTTTTTTATAGTGTGGTTTTCCTACGTTTAAGGTAAAGGTTTTGTGTGGCGTTAACACTTTTCCAGTCCCCACTTTGTCTGATGTCTACAAGGGAGGGAGCAAAAAAAGGTGCCATGTACTTCTGCAAACCCAAGCCTGATGCCCTAATCTCCTCACATCGTTTGACACCTCTACCAGGCAAGAGGCAGCATAAGCAGTAGCTGGTTTTATCACTGATCACGTTTGGTATGTGCATGTCATGGCTTCCTAGCGAGCCAGTACACAATAGCTGTCTTCTGCTTGTCTTTTCTTATGAGGGTCGTTATTTATACATCTGCTTATTTTCATCAAATATGTAGGAATTTGAAGATCTTTTTTAAAACTCTAGTTGCTCTTAAATTTGATTGGAGTAGCCTAGTTTCCAAGAGTTGTTAGAAAGGAAATAATTAACAGTTAGTAGAGACATGGACAATGTAAGTCTATATATACCTAGGCTATTCAGGCTAAAAAACAGAATCCATCCTCTTAAGAAGTGGAAAGAATGAATTCTTACCTGCAGTTACATCAAATACCTTAAATAGACTGAGCACGTATTATTTTAACATCTGGCTTTTCATAAGGAAGTATAGAAATGAAGCAGACATTAGTGGGTTGTGTGTTTCTTTCCTATGAAGACAGTGGTTAATCTAGTACTACATCATGTGAGCAAATGTTGCGTTATTTCTGTTGTGTTTACACTCATCTGTCTCTTTTTTTGCTGCAGATAATGTAGAAGATTAAAGTTTAGGTCCATTTTTACCTGACTCCTGAAAAAAATGGTTCTGTTTCTTCTTCACTAACACATTAAATTCAGCTTTCTTCTTATATTATCTTCCATACTCATTGATCAGAGCTAATGAGATTTTAATGGAGTTAGTTAGTGGTTCTGCTGCTTACTATAAAAATGTATAATAAACTAAGCATGTGAAACTGTTGAGTGGTGCTGTTTGTGTTCCTCTCTGTTAATGTACTCCCTATTCCGTGATTCTTTCAGATCTCATAAGCCAGATAGGGTTATGATGGGCTAACCAGCTAATGAAGGCTGGAAAGTGACTTAAATGTTGCAGGTTCATCTTTCTGTTTGATTGATACAATAGTGAACTTTGTGGCTAGAGGTGCCTTTTTTGAATAGAGGTGTCAAATAGGTTTTACACTTCTCTGTTCATTATGACCCTATGACATTTTCTGTGCATGGTGCAGGTATAAAAGAGTATTATCTGTGCTCTTCTGAATGAGGGCCTTTTCTTTCAGTGAGAGGGTTGCCCTGTGTTTCAGGTGCCATGTATGTTTTCTTTTCCGTTTCATGCCTTGAACTTCATGGTAGCATCATTATGCTTTAAGTTTTAGCCATGCTTCACCATAGAGAATAACTGTTCCCAGAGGCCAGATGAAATAAAAGTTTCCACAGGCTTGTGGGGAATTGGGGTAAAGGCGTGTATGAGGTACTTTGCACTAAAATGAGTGTGAGGTTACATTCCTTGTCATAGTCTGTGACGCACAGTGTGTGCAGATAGGCAAAGTGGTTGTCACTGTCTGTTAACACTTAACCAAGACTGCAGGCTTTCTGTTGTGCATTTCTTTTAGAACTTAATTTGGAGCATTTTAGTTCACTGATCCTGAACTTGGTTTTTCAAAACTACTTCACTATGGTTGGAGGTCATGGACTAGTGTATAATTTGAAGCACTCCTTAGGAGTAACCTTGAAAGTGAAATAAAAATGGTGAAATATAGCATCTCATATAAAACACATGCTAAAAGGTATAATTGAATCTTAGGCTCTTATCTCCAGGCAGATTCTGAAGCTCATGTTCTTTTGTAACCCATGACTTCTAAAGAGTAGTTTTGTCAAATGGATGGTGTGTTTAGTGTGATGAGTTTCTCATTATTGCAGCTGAATGTGCATTTGTAAAGATTCTTTTCTGAACTGGAAGATATATTTTTTTTCTTTTTTACCTAATTTCATTATTCAGTCATTTGTGCTTTTTTTTGTGCATGTTGACTTCAGATGTTTCTACATTAATGAAGTCTGCTTTTGCATTCAGTGCCATCACCATTATTGCTTCTGTGTTTTACCAGTCGGGGTTGATCAAACCTAGACTTTTTCAAGTCTTGAATATTTTATTAAAATCATATTGCCTTTCAATTCTATGTCATAAGAATTCAATCAGTATATTGTTTTCTTCTTTCTAGCTGTTTGAAGTTGTATGTCAAGTGTGGAGGGATGCTTGGCTTTGTTAGGTACCTTTCTGAAGGAAGCATGCTACTTACTGTTGTTTAAAGCACAGAAGTTACATTATAGCAGTTTGAGAGTATCTGTGTCTTCTCTCACATTATCTCCACCTCTGGGTGTCAGAATATGCTGTTCCAGTAACTTAGAGTGTTGCCTAACAGGCAACAATGCTTACTTCAGGAGTCTTTCCCCAAAGCTCATCAGTTTGATTCCTCAAGCAGCTGTACAGAACTAGAGAGGACATCTGGGTTTTAGATGGAAGAGCAATTTATTTTCCTCTCAAGTATATTTAAGAATAGTTGGGTGCTTTGTCAGCTGTGTCATTCTTGTATGAGCTTATGTTTTATCTTTTGGTATCATGGTTGGCTGTGCCTTCTGCTTTGAGAGAGCTCAAGTAGTAGACTTACTGCCATAGGATTATTGATTTTCATCAAGATCGTGACAGAGTTCCTGTGAGAAGTTAATGTTGGCATTATCAAGGGACTGAACACTGAACAATGTCTCTTGAAACCCCTTGTGCCTAGGCAGACAGTGATGGATAGAATCCAGCAAGAACCACTCTGGGCAGGGGAAAAATAAGATGATCTGAAGGGTCTGGAGAGTCTGCCCCTTTTACAGGTCCACTTCTGGTCACCAGTGACAGTCCATGCAGAAATACTAGCCATGTCCTGTTGCAGCCTGTCCTCAACAAGTCTTGTGGCAAGGCAGAAGATTTCGTTATCCCTTATAGTTTAACTGTCATTTCAATATCTTGCAGATACTAAATTTACATGTTCTCTGTATCTGAACTGCTGAAGCTCTACTTAGGGATAATATCTGGTGGTGTCTCAGATATTAACTCTGGAATTGTCTTAATACTTATGATGCCTCTGGCTAAAAGAATAATTGTGGGAAATTGTAAGCAATGCTGCCAGGTATGTTATTTGGAACACTTTTAAAGTGGTTATACTCTTAACTGGTTGTACTGCTTGTTATCTTATCTGATGTATCTAAGAAGAGGGTGTCTGTGAAACTTTGCCTCATATAACTCTGAGTTTTGTCAGGCCTTGTTGAGAAAGGTAATTTAATTATAGGTTGATACTTTCTCCTTAAATTTGGTAGCTTCTCATTCAGTAAATACATAAAATTAAGGCAGTTGAGAAAACCTTGTGATCCCACAGACAAAAAGCCTTTTGCTTAATGCAACAGCTTCACTATTGGCTGGATTCTGTGTGTCCAGAGCTCTTGCTGAGTGAAGCTAAGTTAAATAGCTGCCCTTTTTATATTTATCAGCCCTGCTGACTGGCACAGCATCCTGCTCGTTGGTATTTGAATGCATCTCAAGGAATTGTAGGCCTACCAGGAGATGGCTGCTTGACAGTGAGACAGATCTATTTTCGTATTTGGTGGAACCTATGACACTGCAAAGGCATGTCTGCACTTGAAGCATCTACTGTTTCTATGAGACTTGTTTATCTTGCCTGTAAGGTATGAAGATAATTAAAGTGGTTTACACTTAGAACAGGGCTTGTCAGCCCTGTAGAGCCAGGTTAGAGCACTGATAGCATGGAGGACTGATTCCCATTGTAGAATCATAGGATAGTTAGGGTTGGAAAGAACCTTAAGATCATCTAATTCCACCTACCTTGCCATGGGCAGGGACACCTCACACTAAACCATGTCACCCAAGGCCTCATCCAACCTGGCCTTGAACACCGCCAAGGATGGCGCATTCACAGCTTCCCTGGGCAACCCATTCCAGTGCCTCACCACCCTCTCAGTAAAGAATTTCTTCCTTATATCCAATCTAAACTTCCCCTGTTTAAGTTTGAACCCGTTACCCCTTGTCCTGTCACTGCAGTCCCTGATGAATAGTCCATCCCCAGCATCCTTATATATATATATAACACATAGTGAATAGCTCTAATAGCCCTAACCACATTCAAACAACATAACAAGACTTAAGTTGATTCCAAGATTAGTTAGGCTTCAGCTCAGTTCCAGAACCAGTTAGGTCACGTTCAAACACCAGGCTGGTAACCAAAGCTGTTAGCAACAATTTAGATACACAGGTTCCCATGCTTGCTGCTGTGTTGTGCTTGGGCAAGAACAGCTCAATGTGCCATGGCAGCACTTGCACGCTGTACACTGACTTGATTGTGATTGAGCCAGGGGAGATAATGAGAACGTTCTGTTGTATTTTGCTATGTCTCACACCTGGTTTACACTGTGTACTTCAGAAAACTTACAAGGCAGTAGAAATAATCCTTCTATTGTTTACAAAACAAAAGCAAGCTAGAGCTTGTGCCTGTGCAAGAGAAGTCATTTTTCATTCCATGGTGAAATATTACTGACTCCCGCTTTGAAAGGCTGTGCTGCCAATCTGACTGTCTACTGCCATGTTTGCAAATACCCTATGCAGTGTTTTAGATATGTAACTCTCATGCCATGATGGAGTATGCAGTGCCACCAATCATACAGAATATTGCCATGGCAGGGGGATTGGAACTAGATGATTTTAAGGTCCTTTCCAACCCTAACTATTCTATGATTTTGTATTTTCAAGTACTCTTTGAGTTCTGTTTGCTTACTTTTTTCAATATAACTAAACTGCTAAAGCAAGAGAATTGAATGTAAGGCAGATGGAAAGGCCTGGTCCATTAACACTCCTTCTTAAAACCTTTTGTTTTGTAGTACTATTGTTAACTTGATGGGCATAGTATACAGAAGCATGATTACTTATTTTAACATTTGAGAAGAAAGTGGCTTTTGTGGCTGGATGTGTCCCCTAAGTCCTGCATTTATTTTTTACTTTCTGTGGCTAGGTTGACTTTTTTGTCTTCCCTTCCAGCTTATGTTAAATCTTCCCTGTAACAATCAAATCCCTAATGTATGTCTTCTGTGAGACCTTTTTCTCATAGCTCTGTGTTCTGGAGATAGGAGCTGTCTTAATTCATCAGATCCTAGTGCCTTCTTTATTCCTTGGAACAGAAGGTAGAACCAAAGCTCTTAGAAGCATTAATCTTGAACTGGAGAAGTTGTGTCCTGCTCTCCTCCCACCCTGGCTGCTGCTTATGTGTCAGCATTGCAGTCAGTCCCTATCGCCATCACTTCCCTTCGTGCTGCCACAGGTGGGCTTTGCTTTAAAACTAATGATTTCCCTTTCCTGTGGCCGTAATTCTTTTTTTTCCCTTGTTTTATCCACATCACTTTATTTGCTAAATCTCATGATTATTTGTTCTTTTAACCCCAGTTTTACTCTTTTATAATCTGAGATCTCTGGAACAAGATTTTTTTTCTTCTAGCACATGGAGAGACTCTCTCCTGTGCCTAGACAAGGCCTACAGTAGTTCTGTCTTAAAATCTAAATTCCAGACCATGTGGGCAAGCCCTGAGATGCTGCTGTCTGTTCCTCAAAGTTATATATTAAACAAAACAGGCATCTGCTTAGTTTAACCTGTAATTAAACATTTTCCTGAAGCAACTGATATCGTGATAACTGATTATCATGTATAGCACCTTTAAAGCTTATTATGCATGTTTATGTAAGAACACTAGCACCATAATAATTCAATATCATTACCACGTATGTGCCTACTGAATGAGCATGTCTGAAAATAATCACGCAGTTCCATTAATCATACTTGAAAAATTGAATTATTTGCTGTCTAATTTCTAAACACTCCCCAAAAGATTTTGGAAACAGCAGGACCTGTTTACTGCAAGTCTCTAATACACAATATCTCGTTTCTGGTGTCTCATTTTTGTATCCTGAATTGTTGCTTATCTTCAGCTAAGGAAATCATTAGATCAGAGACCCACAGGCTTGCGTTGAAAGTATTTCCATGCTCTGATTTTTATGTTGATTGCCTTGGGTTTTGTCCATAAAGTGCTGCCACCTTTTCTTAAGGCTGATGTGAAATGCACTCCTGAAACTCAGTTTTCCTTGATATTAGGTAATTGCCTTAAACAAGGAGGACAGCTAGCTAATTCTAATTCTGTTAGTTAGGGGAAAAGCAGGGGGAAGCAAGCTGTTCTTCAAGTAATCCTTTTTTCCCTTTTAATAGGTTTGAAAGTTGGGGAGTGGGGTTTTCTGCTTTTATGTATGAATTTGTCAAGAGTATGAGGTTTTGAGTTTGTTTCTGGTACTGAAATGTTGAGCTCTGGAAGAGACTTAATGGCCAGAGCGAAAGTTGGGAAGAAACACGTAGCCTATTAAGAAATCTGAGTAACTGAAAAGGAGACTTCCATGCTATATAAATCAAATCCCTGATGTGGCTAAGAGCTAAGAAAAATAGTAAAATATATTCTATTTTAAAAATTGTTTATTAGAAGATTCCTACTGTGGTTGGCCTGACATGCTCTTTGGGGCATTGACAGTGTAGAGAGAAAGGAGGTCTGCCCCTCTTCCCCTGTCCTGAAGCATGCTGGTTGGTAGTTCATGGACTGTATGTATTCTTGTGCATAGTGTTGGCAGTCACACTGCTCCATGGGACCACTGTGTGAGAGAGCTGAACTAAGGTGGTTATGGAGGTTAAGAGGACAGATGGAATTGTTGGCCTTTGTAGACGTTTCCTCATCCAAGCAAAGTATCCGTTTGTGCTGTGATTGTTAGAAGGGAAGAACAGACTGTTTAATCAATGGCTTTTTTTTCCTGTAATCCTTTGTAAAGATAAAAAGCATGTCCTCTCTCAGTAGTTCTGTCGAAACCTTTGGGGGAAGAAAGACTAAATGTGAAACTTGAAGCCACAATTGGTTTATGAAATCAGTTATTGTAATTGTTTTGATGTGTATTTTGATCACGCCAAAGGAATTAACCCAAGATTTTCAGGCTAAGAATTCCTTCTGCAGTTTTACAGTTACCCAGTAGGACTGGTGTCTGTATCTGTCAAGCACCAGCCTTTTCACTTCTTCCCTTTGAACTCATTGATAAAAACCCATTTGTGTATAGAGTGATCAAACACTTGATGCTTTAGAGAGGCCATTCTTTTATCTGTCGGTAGGACCACATCTAATTTAGTAACATAATGTGTGTTGAGTCAAATCAGTCTATCACTGTGTTTTCTTCCTTAACACTAGGCATTAAGTAAAATGGAGCACAGGGAAGTATTCATTAATGCTAGAAAGTACATGATGCCATACATCTCCTTAATACTTGATGTAGTTATGTGGCATGTTTCTGTATCTAACATGTTAAGTGCATTATAAGAGAACAGTAAAGGAGGAGGAGAGGATTTTAAGGCTGTGATTTCAGGGACTGAGAATATCTAGCAGGAAAAAGTATTAATGAAAAATCAGAACAGCAGAAATAGGGAAAACTAAAAAAAATACATGGAGGATTTGGAAACAAAGTGACAGACATGACAGGAGAGGTGAGAGGACAAACAGCACTTTCAGAGTTTATTTGCCATCTATTAATGGTAGTAGTAACATAGGTAGGTGAGACTAAGGTGGCTGGAGCTGGAGATGTATCACTAGAGGAAATGGTTGTGCCTACAGTTAGTTGCTCAGTGAACTACATATAAAATGGGTACAAAACAGTGTTCTCTGTCACAAGGCACATTCAGCTTTTAAAGATCGTTGTGTACTTGTGAACAGTCAGGCAGTAGGACAGTAAAAAGGGTTGCACTTTCATATTGGTAACTCTTGCAGCCACTTTAAGCACTGGGAGCTGCTCTCAGTTCCCCGGGAGCCTTCTCTTTTCCAGGCTGAACAAGCCCAGCTCGCTCAGCCTGTCTCCAGAGCAGAGCTGCTTCAGCCCCCTTATCATCTTCATGGCCTCCTCAGAGCTTGCTCCAACAGGTCCATGTCCTGCTTATATTGTGGCCTCAGAGCTGGATGCAGGACTGCAGGTGGGGTCTCACAAGAGCAGAGTAGAGGAGAATCCCCTTCCTCAATCTGCTGCTTATGATGCAGCCCAGGACATGGTTGGTTTCTGGGCTGGAAACGCACACTGCTGGGTCATATTGAGCTTCTTTCTCATCAGCCAACACCCCCAAGTCCTCCTTCCTCGGGGCTGCTCTTAATCCATTCTCCCCCATCCTGTATATGTGCCTGGGATTGCCATGACCCAGATGCAGGACATTGCACTTGGTGTTGTTGAACTTCATGAAGTTCACACTGGCCCACCTCTCCAGCCTCTCCATGTCCCTGTGGATGGCATCCCTTCCCTCCAGTGAGCATGCATAGGTATAATTAGAAGGAAAGGGACTGTTTCAGAAGCAAAGCAAAATGCTTTCTGAAAAGGATGTAAACGTGTGACTTGGGGTATAAACCAGCTTCTCACCAATGTTCAAGGAGCAAATTTCCTTGCAAGCCTCTTACTTTGTTACCACCTACTGCAGAGCTTCATGAACCTTTCTGTTTATCACTTGGCTTCTTTTCACGTATGGAACAGGGGGAATGCTTTCTGTGTTCCCAATTAGGTTGGCAGTTTCTCAAGTTCTCTGTAACTTTTGAAGAAAAATTGCAAGTTCTTGACAAAAATAAAATGGAAATGTATCCTCAAACAGCAAAAACTGGAGCAGTGTGAAGTAAGCAGCTTTCTCAGATTTGGTACCCGTGTTCATAGTGGAGGCTGCTGGGATGATGTTGTGATTTAATTTTTAGCTTCAGATTGAAAAATCCTAGGAACAGAAATTTTTCTTTGTTGCTTCAGTTACTTCTGGTAAACACTTGCTTATTTCTTAGTTTTCTAAGTCTATGGGTTGAACGAAGGAAGTTTTAGTATGTTTTATTCCAAGTTTAGCTTTAAATGTTGTGCTGTCTCTGTAAAAAGAATCTGTATTGACTTTCCCTTCCCCCACTGTTAAATACAATTCCTTTAGGAGAAAAAAAAATGACGTGTCTGTGTTATACTGAGTAATTATGCCCCCTGGGAAATAGAATATAAAGATCTTTAAAATCGTTCAACTGAGAGAACAAGCACTTTAACTTTTGCCTCGCAGGAGTCATGTATTACATTATCAGCTACTTGCTCCAGTGTCAGTGTGTCATGCCTTGCAGGTTAGCAGGTTTGGCAGAGGAAATGAAACCCAGTCAGTTACTGCAGGATTTATAGTAGACCTGCTGTTGCAGGAAGTGGTGAAAAGTTGATTGATAGTCTGAGGCAAAACTCTACAACAAGAAACAGGATGTATGTTTGTTATTTTATACCCCTTTTTCCCGTTACGCTCCCCTTCCCCTCCGTCCCTCCCCCCATGTCAAGGCACTCTCTTACTTCTTGTTCTCTCTATTTATAAAGCCATGATGCGCATTTCTGGTAAAGCATGTGCTGACTTCAAAACGCTTGAGGAAATGGCTTTGGCTATACCAAAGATCTGAAGCTGACGTAGCGTGCCTACTGTGTTAGAGGTGTTTATCTAAATGCTCCTGATATTTCTATTGAATTATATTTAAGCTGAGTTATACGTGAAAGGTGAAGCATATCTACAGACAGCACTGAATATCTCCTGTTATCATGGGTGCACCAAGCTAGCTTTGACAGGAGGAGAATGTATCACCATGATGGACCTGATCAGTTATGTTCTATCAGTTCATCTGCATTTAACAGACATATCTGGAAGGGTAGTAACCCAAAATAATATTTCTGTATATGAACTTAATCCAGCAAGCCAAATACTGCAGGATTGCTGCTATCAGCATTCCTGAAAAGGTCTGTTTTCCCTTACTGTGCACTGCTGAAACATCAAAGAAGCACTATCTTTTCTGAAAGTGTCACCATAGACGTTCAGGGGGTATTGGCTACCCTTGTGGGAAAAGGTTACCCAAAATAATAGTAATTGTGAATACTTTTGATCTCCGCCGTCTGTAGTATCTACTTCTACAATCATAATTGACAGAGAAAGTTGTCTGCAAACCAGGCAAATAGTAGGAATGTTTAAGATTTGTGTTCTTATTATCAGATAGGAAAGTTCTGTTTGTAAAGTTCTGTATCTTGTTCTTTGTTAAAGGTCAAAAAAGTTGGCTGCACTCTCTGAGTCCTTGCAGAAAACCACACTCACTAAGTCCCACATAGGATTTGAACTAGAAGAGCTGGAAGCAGCAGCAGTGCTGGTACAAGAGGAAGAGAGCATGTTAAAAGCTGCTGGCAGAGTTTCCAGGCAACAGCTGCCTTCCTCTGAGTCGGAGACAAGTGACTCTGAAGAATCAAGCAGTACTTCATCTGAGACAGAAGGCTCTGATTCAGATGAGCCAGAGTCCTCAACCAGTGAAGATGGGGAAATAAATTCTGTACAAGACACGCTTCAAGAGGAGAGGACAGCTCCACTTATTGACTGTAATGGATTAAGGCAGGGCACAAACACTTCAACGTTTGAGGTTAGTGATGAAAAATCAAAGGTTTCTTTGCAATCTGCAACTCCTCCTGGAAAATTGATAGTGGAATTAGGAAAGCAAATGCACACTGCAATTAGACTTTCAGAACAGCCTGAAGGATCGGCTACTCCAGGCTGCATTTTGCAGGAGCAAGGCGAAAACCGTGTATCTGAACCTGACAGACTTTCAGAAGGTACTGATGGGAAGGGAAATTACTTAGAGGTGTCTTCGAAGACAAATCCATTGCTTTTTCTTTGTGGCACAAATGAAGATGAAGACTAAAGGACTGTGTTAGAACACAGTGTGACCCACTAGCAGTGCAGCTCGTTGCTATAATGAGGTGTTCCCAAGGCTATCTTGAGCTGCAGAAAGAAGCTGGTATTTTTCTTTTTTGTTGTGTTGACAGTTTGGAGGGCAAGACTGCTTTGAAAAGAATTGACATGACTGTATGATAGATACCCTCATAGTTAGATTTTTCAGTCTCACATTTGATCTCTGCATGTGGGAATGTGTAATTTCAGTAAACTTCTAGAAACAGTTTCCATTAAGCTTATTTGGTAGTAGAATGATGTCCTAATCAAATACAATTGAAATGATTTGTAGCATCATTTTAGTTATCTTTAGCTGTTGGCATTTACTTGAAAAATATCCTCATTATGTTTGTATGAAGTTGTTTATGATATTTTGCTTCATAGCTCTTAAAAAAATGGTTATAACTTTTAAAGTCTAAATAGTGTTGAAAAATATTTTTAAGTGTATATTTTCTATTTTTTGTACAAAATAAAGGAATTTATCAGTATAAGAAGGGTTATAGCTTATATTTCTGCAGTTTTTCAGTTATTTCAATAGTTTTGTCATGTATTTATTCTTTTACGCTGTTTTTGAAAGGTTTCTATGTGTGGACGCACGCTACTATTACTCTTCAAAAACTAGAAACTAATTATTTGTTTCTTTCTGTGTGTACTCTTGGTATCACCACAGTAATGTTAGCCAAAATGGAAGAAACAACGGGGTGCAGCAATTGAGTGTAGGACTGGAAGCAAACCAGTACTGTCTAGACCTAGCTATGTTACCAGTGTTTCATGTAGCTTTGGCTGACTCATTTTTGTCTTTATAATGTTAAAATAATCCAATCAGTCAATATATTTTGTGCTGATTATTGTTAACTGTAAATAAGTTCATGAATTCAGGTGGCTGCTGCAAATTCTTTGCTGTTATTCAGTCTCTACAAAAGGATTTGGGAGGGAGACAGGATGGGACATGGACCACCAGGTTTGCTTCACCTGCCTGACAGAACAAGAGCCCCTGATTCGTGCCTCTGGAGCAGCAAATGTAATTACTTTTCAACATTTTTGCTACTAAAAAGTGTATAAAAATCCTAAGCTTAAAGACTTATTCTTCATCAATGCTACACCCTGCTGGAAAGCAGCAGGCGTGCTCTGTTCCTGCGCCGGCTCCTGTTCAGGGAGGGCTGCAGCCCTGATCTGCCACTATTTTTTATGTTCTTAAATACCCACCGGTTGCTTAATCAGTCTCTGTGTTCTGTTCCCCAGGGGAGGAACCTTTCCCATCTTGCGTGTCAGTGAGCACTTACTCTTCTAAATGGTAGCAATAAAACCTACACTGCGGCTGCAATTATGCAGCATATGCCTGAGAGAGGGGGAGAAATGTGCTTAAGAAAAAGTAACCCTCCTCCCACTGTCCCCAGATTACAGGTATGAACTCTGAAACTTCCTTCAGCTGAACATGGGCTGGAGAAACTATATAGCATGAGTTAGGAAATACATGTTGTGAAAATTGATAGGTATTTGTAATAGCCCAGGTCTTGAGCACTTTTTATTTCTTCTTTCCTTTCCTCACTCTCCCATTTTGTGGCAGACTGTTGAGGAGAGCTCTTTCCAACAGACCTTACTTGCAGGGCCTGGCTGCCTCTTCTGGAGTGAGGACAACATCTTTAGTTAATATTTTTGCTCTTTGTGTGCTTAAAGCATGCTTTCTGTATGCCATTTGTGAGCCTTTTCCGTCTACCTGTGTGAATATCATTTGGGTGTAAGTATCTGCAGTGTCCATACAATGTGATGCCATAGTAAATGCACACAAATGAGGAACATGCACACAGATGTTAACTTCGTTGTCAGGGATTTTGTCACCTTTGAGACCCTGCATAACTGAGCTCTGTTTCTGCCTCTGAAAACATCCTGGTGCCTGTTCGCTTCCCGCAAGTCTCCAGTGTCCTGTCTTTCCTTCTGCTGTTGCCCTGCTCTTTCTCTGCACATCTGCACTTGGGGAAATGTGCTGCGGTGTGTTGTACTCTCGGGCCCATTCCCGTTCCCAGCTTTCTTCCCCTTTTCCTCCAGTGTTGATGTTCAGCACTGCCTTTTTGCAGAGCTCCACACTTAGTGGTTGTGGAACTGATAATGAATGTGAACAGTTACACACTGATCAACAGCAATTTCATGTGACCGTTATAGTGATGGGGTGGGAAGTTCTTCCATACCGGGTGATAAGAATTTCATGTGTGTCTGCATTATCCAGCACACCCAGAGTGCTCAGGATGAGCAGTGTCTGTGTGAAAGAGAAGCTTTGCTTCTCCAGAAAGAACACACAGAGACACTTCTAAAAGAAACGTGGAGCTCTGCAACCTTGTTTAGGCAAAACTGAGGCTTGCTGAATCCATGAACCACTTGGGGGGGGAAATACCCCCCCAAACCCCACCACCCCTGATGCTTCAATCCTTTAAGCTCCTGTGGGTTCTGTAAGAAGCGAGTCAAATTTATGTAGAGGAGCTGTTTGGATACATCTATAGGAATTGTTCTTACGCAGTTTTTCCAGGCTGGAAATTGGTTCATACATGTGGAACTCATGTGTAGTCTGTTCTGCTGGTTTTACAATTCTCCATTTCTAGTGCCCCTGCCCACCTTATCCACCCAAGCTTATTTGTAGCACAGCCAATACTTTGTTTTAAGGCAGTTATTGCTTGTCATCGTAAACAGTCTGAAGGGAAAGAACTGCAGTGTTTGGACAAAATTCCTACTGAAAATAAGTTGGAATGTGAGCTAAGCCTGAGGGGGGAAATGCTGTGGCATTTTGCTGGGGGAGAGATTAGGCAGAGCTGGAAATACAGTTTGTTGAATGTCTTGTTATTAATCAGTTACCTTTACGTTAGAGATCTAGGCTAAATAGAGCGTTTTGTTCCCAGCCTTACGCTGTGGCAGTGGTGCGGAGCTCCCTTGAAGCCAGCTAAGGTGGCTGTGGGAAGATGGCTTCAGTTAATGTCCTAGCACTTCTCTACTGCAGCAGACTGTCGCTGGGACAGCACCAGTCTTCATTCTTACCCAGACCCTGGTGAAGGCAAGGTGTCGTTCCCAGCCCCACATCCTTCCAGAGATGTTCGTGAGCTGTCCTTACAGAGAGTAAGTAACCCTGGGTAAGTAAATGGTAGCAGCCTGGCTTCATGCCCGAGGTCCCAGGGGAGTCTGTTCTCCATCCTCTCTGCTGCCTGGAGTGCTGCTCCTGCCAAGGATGGCAGAGAGAGATCAGCAGGACCTGTTTGTGCTCTTGATGGCAGCCCTGTTCTCTTGACCTGCTGAACTGTAACAGAGCCCTGGTGAATGAGAACGAAGGTGATTCCGATGCTCTCAAGCTTTGGCTCTGCTGCTTGGCAGGACAGAGGGGAATACATGATGCGTGTGCAGAGGGAGGGAGGCCCTTGCATCCAGCAGTTGGCTCAGAAAGAGTGCGGATGCACTTGTGTTTTGGGAGACACTTGTTCATACAGTGCTTTAAGAACTGGAAACAATCAGAAGTAGCTAAACACAACTGTTTTGTTGTCTTCTCCTTTTTTCAACAGGGACAGGGTGACCCACAGGATGTTCCACAGAGAAAAAAACAGTGCTGAATTGATTAAATATTCCCACACACCCCTAGCTTTTCCTAATTCCAAACAGCTTTCTGAAAAGTCTGCAAGGGCTTTGCTCTATATCAAAAGAAGAAAGCATCGATTAGACTTGATTTACTACAGTAAATGATAAATATGGCAAAGAAATTGATTCACAGCACTGGAGTGAAGGAGCCAGGCAACCCTCTGCCATTGACACAGCTGAATATTGTCAAAGCTTGAGCCTCCTGTCTCAAGGCTGGAGAAAACAAACAGGGAAGCACATGTCAAGCAGATAAATAGCTCTGCTGTTTAGAGCTCTCCTTGGAGGCCATTTGTCTCTGAGATAAGCAAAAATGCACTCCAAAACTGTGAGAAGATAAGCTGGGAGAGCAAAATGAATGTGGAATTGCTGTGGTTGGACTTGGGCTTTTACATGGAGCAAATCTGGTTTCTACACCCTGGGGGTCTTTGCAGTGAGCAGGGTGCAGCACCCAGGGAAATAGCTAATGGGAACTCACAGGCTTTTCTGAAAGGCTTTGGCAATGGCTGATATTTACACCTCTATAGCACACAAACAAATGCTATTGGTGTCAGTTGTGTTAGCAAGTCACTGATTTTAACGTATTTTCTGAGCCTGTCATGGGTCTGTTTCCCTCTTTTTTTAGTGGCAAGTGGGCTGAGCCTGTGGTTATGTGGGCATGTGTGAGGCATGATTTTGCACTGACACAATGAGTTTGTAGTATTGTGGTACCCATAAATCAAGCTATTTTTATATCCTTAGGTTTTGGAGAAGTGACAGTACCACTTCCACAAATACTGCAGATGGAGACCTGACTTAGATCATACTTGAAATGCGTTTGGTAATGTTGGTTTGCATTTCATTACATGTTCTCTCCTATTCAAAAGCCGCAGTACAATTGAGCACAGTTGGCGCCATTTTGAGGATGCTTCAGGACAAGAACAAAAGCTGTGTCCTTTAGGTGAGGACTAAGATGTTGGCAGAGCTCCATGGGGGAGGACAGCTCTGCCCCAGCATCTCTGCAGGAGAAGCTTCATTTACTCGGGTAGTGCTGGATAGTGATTTGCATGGAAAAGGACAGAAGGTTTTAGGTCAGTGAGGTGGTAACTTTACTAACCAGTGACCTCAGTGCCTGGTCCATCTCTTTACTGTTGATGCTCTGAGTGACTTCCAAATCGTTTTCGCTGGTTTCACAGAGGTATTGGGCCTACCTAGCTCAGGAAAGTCCAGGCTTTGGAAAAGGAAGACAGAAATACATTGAAAAGTAATAAGCTCAAATCTGGCAGTGGAAACTGCTACTGACCTGGGCTGAGCAAGGGCATGAGACGAAAATCTGCAGTTTGTGATGTATCCTTGAATACCTTTCTGTGTGTCAGTAACAGCGCCTGACTGAAGGCCATCGGTGCTTTGGGAGCTGAGGTTCTCAGCCACACCAGCTGGAGTCACTGCTCCTCTAACTCCCTGAAAATTAGAGAAACCTGGCCAAAAGCAGATGCCAGAAACCTCTTACAAAATACAACAAAAGCGTGTGTGAAGGCTTGGCTCCCTGTTCCACTGTGTATTGATACCTCTGTAAAGCAGACCTCTTAGCCCTCTGCCCAGCGGGGTCTGTGAGGCCTCACACTACTTGAACAGTGCTTCAGTGGTTGTCTTTTGGGTAGACCCTGATCTCTGGTGATCCCCAGGCATAGCCTTGCTTCGAGTCAAGAAATGAGGATAAAACCCACTCTGTGTGTGTGTGTGTGTGTGTGAGACTGCTTCAAGCACTGGAAACAGATCCCTGGGGTTTCCACTTGGCAGGCAGAGCACCTTCTTTGAAGAGCTCAGAAATTTAATAGCCTGTCTTATTCTCATCACTGATTTGCTTTCCCTGTGCACAGCCCCACTTTGAGCACAGAACCCCGCTTCTCGTGAGCTAAGCTGCTCTTGGTGTACCTCTGTACATCACTCCTGTTGTCTGTTTGCCTGTTCACAGGGCATGTGTCCGCAGCACGCCTGCTCTTTATGTCAGTCTATTTTATTTCTCACACCTCTATTCTGCCTCTTGGATGTGGTGAGTCTGCACCCCCTCCTTTCAAGGGATGGGAGCTGCAGGGGGTGAAGGAGCAGAGGTGAGAAGCTGCTGTGCAGGGAGCACAGGGCCAGCATTGACCTTAAACAAATCTGTGCCTGGGGAGCAATGAGAGGAGAAAGTTTGTCAGGAGACAGCAGCTGTGTGTGCTCGGCCACTGCCATGTGAGCTTTGGCTCTCCATGAAGGACAGGGAGGGATGCTGCATGCAACAAGCGTTTTGCAACCTTCAGTTGTGCTTTTCAGTCTGGAGGCAGTGGTAGGGTGAATGGCAGTAAACATCATTCTCTCTAATTATGGACGTGTGAGAGATTTGGGAGTACAACTCATAAATGGTAATGAGATGTTTAAGGCATAAATCAACTGCATATCAAGATGAGAACAAACTCCCCTCAACTGTGCTCCACACAGTCCAGGTAGTGACCTGATTGCAGCCCCTACCTGCCAGGGCTGTGATTACTTCTCATCTTGTGCTTGCAATTTTTGGCAACTGTGTAAAAATATCCCATTTCCTGTAGTAAATAAATTGGGATTTGTGTTTTGCCTTGATGTAACTCCTCCTCCTCTAATATGCTGCATTGTCCATTGATTTGCCTAATTATGTGTATTACAACTGCATAAGGCGCTGGGTAGCAGCAGGGGTCCGTACTGTGGAGAGGAGGAGGGTGATTGCTCCATCTGTTCCTCTGAGCCGCTGGGAGAAGCGTCGGAGAGTGAAGTGGGAAATGGAGGGGAGGAATTACCATTTAGTGCAGGTGCCTCTGGAAGGGGAATCCCACTGCCAGGTGCTGGCAGGCAGCTCTCCTGAGCTCCTCGGGTGCTTAATTACCCTATAGCGAGACTTCCCATCTCAAATTAGAGCAGGCAATCGCAACTGGAGTCTTGAAACAAAATGGGGAGTGTATCAGCGCTTAATCTATTTCACTATAGAGACCTGCATTTCTCATTCAGCAAGATTCATGCCCCATTCGGCTGGATTTGAAAGCAGTTACCTGGAATTAGGTGATTCATTTAAAGATCTGAATGTAGAAGTGTAAAAGCAGACAAGGTCAAAGCACCTGAGCCTGTGAATCAGGGTTTCAGTGATGATGTGCTAAAAGGAAAGTGCAATACTTTGTTCTGTGGGTTTAGGAAGAAGTAGCTCAGGACTGTCAGAGCCAGAGCTGGGAGTAGCAGGCAGAGCATAGGGACAAGCTGTCACTGCTACTCAGTGTTTGCTGTCCTGGACAAGCAGCTTAATGCCTCCACAGCTGCTCCTCCCTTTCCCATCCTGAGGATTGCTGATGGATCAATAGTGGCAATAGGGTAACGTGTTGCTCACTCTCCTGCTGATTTCTGCTAGGCTGCTAACAACTGGAAGCAGGTAACTCATCAGTTCAGTTTGTTTGTTAGCCCAACTGGAAAATACCTGAGGAATAAAAGATGGCCAGGACGTGTTGTGTGCCATTGTAAGGACTAATGCACAGGGGCTGTAACATCCTGGAAATAATGCATTTGGAAGGCAGGAGACTGTCATTAAGTTAAAGTTGTGATGTGTATCCTTCCGGGTTTTAAATTGCCTTATCCATTGGAACAGTGCTGTGAGGAGTTACAGTGTGCATCTGTGTGGGTTTGTGTCCATGGGCTGTATCCTAACTTTGCTGTACCTGGCACATTACTCAGGAGCTGCAAGCCCTGACATTAATTTAGGAATCCTCTGGAATGATCACATAACTAAGACAGCATTCAAAAGTTGAGAGTTCTGGTCCATCCTTCCAGTTGCTTTCCCACACTGCTTTATACCTGTCGTGACTGCTCTGTGCCTGGTCCCTATAGCTGGGGTGAAGGTGTGAGCTGAAACTGCCTCTCCCCAAGACCTGGTGTAAGTTATAACACTTTGCTTTTCTTCCTAACTCTGCCGTACCTGTGCCCTGCTCAGGCCTGCAAAGCAACATCTGAGCTGCTTTGGGAAACAGCAGAGGCAAAAGCCCAGGAGCAGAAACAGTGTGCCTGGAAGGATTGCTGTGGCACCGTGTGGGAAGGACCACGGCTCCATCCGCCGTGACACACCAGGCTGTATCGAAAGCCAAAGTTGTGTGAGGATCATGTAGGAGAAGTATGAAACTGAACCGAGGTGCCTGGCAGCGCTCCAGTCATTCATCCCTGCTCTGAACTATTAGGCAAGGATTTGGCGTGGAGCACCAGTGGAAAGTTGCCTTTTGTCTTCAGATGTCTGACAGCAGACTTCATTGGCCACGGTCATGAAAGATATGTACAGCCTCTGAGAGTAAGTGCAATGGTTCTAGAAGTTGGGAAGAATCTTTATTCCAAGAAGATACCGATGCTAACGTGATTATGCTCTCAAATCCTCAGGGATCTGAGTTATGAATAATTACAGTTATACGTCTTTCCTGAATCTATTCTGTATTGCAGAAGTAGTAAGCTTGTGCAGCCTTAATCCATGCTTTTAATGACCCTAATGAAAAGCCCTAAATTGTGCTATTGTTATTAATTGCACAGCTGATCGGGTGTCAATGAACGTGTAGGCAGGCAGCAAAGGAAGCCTCTGTGTGTGTGTGTGTGTGTGTGTGTACATGTGTTAATCAATTTGCTTTCCAAAGTGGCTAAAATCAAGTCTGAGGGGGTTCCCCTTGCGAGGTGATTTCCCCAGGTGCTGCTCAGTTTGCAGCCTTGGTGCTAACTGCTTCTTACACTAATGGTATCCTCTCACCAGAGAAAGCATCCCTACTTCAGATCTGAAGTGGTTGGCAGAAGCTGTAATTAAGGTGTGAAGTGACTTTCCACACAAGAACCTGCCTTCCAGTGCTGGGCTTCTCCTTTGTCTCGCTGCAGAACGCTATTAGCGGAGGCCCTTTAGCAATTAACTGTTTATAAATGGTCTTGGGAGCCTATTCCTATTACTGCTATTCTGTTTGGATTGTTAATTCTCTGATATGCACCTTAAATCCCTTAAAATAAAACAAATGTGGAAATGTTAGCACGCCAATTGCTGTAATATATGTAAGCGAACAAAATATTTATAAATGATTTTTGGCCCCAACTTTATCAAAACCAAGCTGCAGTTGTTTTTTTTTCAGTACCGATAGTTACTAGAACAGGAATTATGAGGCTTAGAAATACAGTTTAAGATCATTTTTTGCTTCAAGAGTCATTATCGGCATTAATTTAGTATAGATTTATATGTGGAAAAAGAGAAACTAAAGAAAATGATGATGTATTAGGGTGGTAGGAGGTGACATTCAAATTAATCTGAGGAAGCAGGTGAAGTCCCAGTCCTGTAAAAGAACCAGTTGGATTTTGGCAAGTCACAGGAAGATACTTGCATTGATAACGTGATACAGACCCTGCTGCATGTGCTTGTGTGCATGGGAATGCAGCAGGCATTGTGCTGGCAGCCCTGAGCTGCGAGTGTGTTGCCTGCTGCTGCTGAGGGATTGACATCAGCTTTCACCAGGGGCCTCTCCCTAACCAGGTCCTGCAAAAAGGCCTGGAGTTGCAGTATCAGGTTTTCCTGGCTGTTATTTTAATACAGCCCTGAATTCCCTGAAATTGGCCAAGTATTTCCACTGGATCCAAGCCCAGGTACAAAAGAAGGAAAAAGGGGCTGAGGAGGAAAGGATGCAGGATAGGAGACAGGTAATTTGGGCTCATCACTCTGCTGCCATTCTCTTGAGTGGCCACAGGCATCTCCTGGCACCCGCTTTCCTTAAAATGCACATAGCAACACTTCCTGTGCTGTGCTGCGGTGCTGCCAGTTACAAGCATCAAAGAGATGAAATCTGTGTTCAGATTTCTATTTTTTGTCTTGAACTTGTATTTTACTTACTTAAATTACAAGTTAATCAATGGTACAACATAACTGAATGATGTAGTTTAACTGGGCCTGAAAGCTGGAGAAAAACTGACAGCTACAAGCTGTAGCTGTCAAAACCCCACTGTGATACAAATATTAGATGGATGTATAGATTAGGGAAAGTGGGCTGGATGACTGAAGCGACGGGGAAAATGTAAGTACCTGTAGGCATTCAACACTGGAAGTGTGGTTTGAGTGCTAAACTGACCATTGCATTACACAAGCAATTACAAGCTGTGTGGTAAGCAGATGTGAACTCTGGGGAGGTTTTAAGCTGGTGTAATGCATGTGTGAGGTCAGGCAGAAGAAGATACACAAAACTCCCCTGGAGAGCATGAGCTGCACACCCTGGAGTCCTGGCTGGATTTGGTCCACGAGCATGCTGGTGTGGTGGTGTAACTCTGCTATGGTGAGCTGGATGTTGCCTTCTGCCAGCCCAGGCTGCTTGTGCTTGGAGCTATGGGGCTCTGCAAGCAGGCACAGTGTGGGTTTGCAGCCTGGGATGGAGCACGGGGGCTGTGTTTAATCCACCCTGAAGATGCAACAAGAAGGTGTTAAAGCACAGTGTCTGTGGAGGCTGGCTCTATGTTCAGCCACAGGAGATGCTACAGTCCCACGGGCTGTGCTTGTGCTTTCTATGACAAGCTCTAAGCTACAGCTCTACCAGGCTTTGATGAGACTTCTGGCACTGCCATGTCCTGGAGGACAGCTTCCTGTGAGGACAAGGGCATCCTTTCAGGTGAGGGACTGGAGAGTCCTTTTCCAACTTGGTTATGGCTGCTGCTGTTTTGTCCCCTGAGCTCAACCTTGTGTCCTTACAGCAACCTGGCATAGCAGATTCAATAGAGCAAGAGGCCAGAGGTGAGACCACATCTTTCCTGGCCCCTTCCCTCACTGGTAAGTTTGCATCTTGCTTTGAGGAATGTGGACAGAAAAAAATGGACACGTTCGGCTCAGACTTAAAACTAAGCTGCTGAACTGCAAATTCCATCAGCGCTGGGAGATGCCGAGGTGCCCAGCAGCGGGTGGGGTGGGAAATCCAAACCTGGAGACTTCACAGGCAGCAAGACGCTGGGGCCTGACGAGCTATGCAAAACAAACTGAAGAGCCCGATGAAAAACTTCTCCAAGCTGCCAGCCTGTATTTTCACTCCACCCTAGTCCAAAAGCAGCCCCTGGCAGTTATTTGTTGGCTGAGATTAGTACGTGGGTGTCTTTAATCTCAAATGCTAAATCGGAGAAGCAGTTTCAGTTTGGGCAAACCTGCCCGTGTTCAGTGTTCACTGCGAGTTCTGATTCTCTTTTTCCGTTACTTTCTCCCTGTTGCTACAACAATTAATTAAGAATGGTTCTGCTGAACCCTGTTGATTCATTTGGCACTTGGAAGCTTAATGAGGTGTAAACCTGCAGGCTGTGGCAGCGATATAGCTGACATGGTAATTTATATCAATTGGCGTGATTAGTCCAGGTCCTCAATCACTGCATTGTTTCTCCATGCAATCTGCCATAGCGCTAACAGGGGGACCTTAATGCCGGATTTCTGTTACATTGGCAGTAATGTTCTCAAGGTGCTGCTAACAAGGAAAATACAGCTCATGTGATGCTTTGAGAATAGCAACATACAACTTGCTTCTGTAATAACATGTACTTTTCACTCCAGAGATGACTGAGATCCAGGCTCCGGAGCTGCCTGCTGTCTAATTTGTGTTTGCAGTTACAGCAGCTGCAGGTCTGGTGTGCAAATACCTGCTTGAAGGTATAACTTCAGTTGCTGTGGTGTTTTGGGAGGGTTTTCTTTCGAGACATGGAAGCACCTGGCCAAAGGTTCTCATTGCTTCAGTCTGTTAGGAGCCTGCTGTGAAAATCACTTTGTGGGTGGCCGTGTTCACTCTGCCTTGACGATATTATTCATCAGTAGCTATTAGTTCTGCAAACTTAGTCAGGGACGTTGGAGCCACCCTAGAGGAGTTCTCTCTCCCATCAATCACCCATAGCAGAGGGGTCGAGTAGAGCACAGCAAGGGTTGTGTGACCTCTCTGGAACCACATGCACTCCAGCTATGTCATCAGTGATGCCACTGCGTCCTATTAACTTCCATGTTCTAAACAAATGCAACTATTCAGAGTTCTGGAAATGACTTTGTTGGTGATGAGGTATGGCAAGAAATAGAAGGAGAAGCTCCTTTTTGGCAGCGTGGGCTCTGCAAAGCCAACAATGAAAACATCAATCAATAGCTCTATCTCTGCTGTTCAAAAACAGTTGGTTTGTGGGGTAAGCATTCAGATAGGAGGTGCAGTTATGCAGGCTTGGGTTTGGAAGCATATTGCCTGTTGCTGTATCATCTCCAGGTATCCCTGTACACATGTGCTTTGTTTCTGTCCTTTGCTGTTTGAGGAGGGCACTTCGTGAGCCACCAGTGAGCCCGTTGCCACATCCTGGCTTGGGGCAAGGGCTGGAACAATAGTGAAGACCATAGTGAAAGCTGCTGCTGGAGACAAAGAAGTGTCAGAGCACAGCGGGACATGCAAGGAGTTACTGTGCAGCAGTGGCACAAGGGCTTAGCAGAGGGCAGTAAAGCAGCCCTGGCAATGGGGAGTGGTTTAAATCAGCCTGATTGAGTTTGTGCAGTTTGTATGGAGACGGAGCTACTTTTGTTTAATCTGAATAATGGAAACAATCAAACCACCCCCACCCTCAGAGGCGTGAGAAATTGAGCTACACCAATATAAACTCACCTTAGTGTTCCCCTAAAGCGGGTCTCTAAACAGGTTAAATGAATACATGGATAAACCTGAAGAGCAGTACAATTAAGGTAAAGATCTTTTTAATGTTTGCAGAACCAGCAGGAAACTGTTGGTCCTTATGGAAAAGAAAATCTGTCATAAATTCTACATCTTCAATGTTAATGATTTTAAACTAAGCAATGAGGCAAGGGCCAATCCATTCCTGTAGCAGGACTCTTCTGTACCACTGCAGTTGCATAAAGTAATTTTAATGCCCTTTCTATTTTCAGTGCAAAGAGTCCTTAGAGTAAATGAGTGTTTGACCTGTAATCATGGAGAGTGGTATTCACTTTGGGGCCTATGTGTAGAGAAATATAATTTATTTTAATGATATTTCAACTAATGAGCTTGGCTAATAGATATTTCTGAAGCCCTTTATAGGGGTTCAGTCATGGGACAACATGCCACTGGGCAGAAATGCTCGTTTACACTGCGAAATGTCAGGGAATGGCCCATTTATTAGTAAAGTGCATTTTGTTTGATTTGTAAGAATATATTTCCATAAATTACTGGCCCAAGAAATGAAATAAATCAGCAGCTATTCAGTGGGATCTTAAATGTTAATTGAGAGTCACAGGAGTGACTGGAGCCAAAGGAGAGAAGGGCATGATGGTGGTGAGCTGTGGGGATGGCTCTGATGGGTGTTTGTTGAGGGGCTTGTGTCACCTGCATGGTGTGCTTTACTGACAGGTCTCCTATGAATGCTTTCACCCCAGGTCTGTATTACCTTTTGATGATGGGTACCTCGGCCAGAAACCTCCCCGTGGCCAGGTTAATGTCCTGCTGCCCTGGGTGCTGGCTGCTGAGTGAGTGGGGGTAACTGCCTGTGCTGGGGCTGCTCCTGAAGCCTGAACTGAAAAGTGAACCCCAGGGGAGGAGGAGGATTGAGAAACTGTCTCAGGACCAGAAAGGTGATGGTCAAGTGAGTCACCACGGCTCTGCCCTGAGTACCAAGTGCAGGCATTTGAGTTACATCTGTGTAGGCTGAGGTGTCTCCCCTACAGACCTGGTTGCATCTTGTGCCTCATCATTGTTCCTTCCTGCATTCTTATTTTGCTCAATGCTGGCTAACCAAGGTTGCCCTTCGAGGGAAGATGGTTCCTACCACCAGAGCATCTGTGGCCAGCTTGAGCTGGTCACATTTTCAGCATCCCTAGAACTTTACAGGACCGGGGAAGGAAAACTGTACCTGCAAAGTCACCAGATCAGGGAAAATGGGAAAGGAACAGACCTTTCAAGGTCCATTTTCCAGCCCTCAGGCAGGTTGATCTGTGTCAAATCATTCCTAGCAGCTGTTTATTTAACCCACCCTTCACTGCCTCACAATGAGGTCTCACAATGTCTCCCTGCCAGCACCATAGCAGTTTCAGGTACAGCCTGTGTCATGGATATGTTGTTATACAAGTGCTTCATAACAAGGATGGTGAGTTTCTCTCCCTCTTGTTATCAAGCAGCAGTGTTGTGAAGCTTCTTTATGCCACAGAATAGTGGAAGCAGAGTGAGGGGGCAAGGGCAGCAATTAAATCAGCACGAGCCTTGTCTGTGGGCAAGCCCTGGGGCTGCTCAGTGCCGGAGCAGGACCCCAGATCTGAACCCTCCCAATCTCCTTTTGAATTCCTTCTGTCCTGTGAAATGGTTTGGGTTTGTTCCCTCCATCTTCCTCCCAGATCTTGGTCTGGGCAGGGAGTGAACGGCACCAGACAGGCTGCTCTGTGGCACCTCCAAATGCCAGCAGCCCGGGTCTGCGCTGAGCAGCTGAAAGATTATAGCGATCAATTTGGTGAGAAGGGAGATTTTTCTCCATCTGTCCACCCTCAAGGCTCTATTTCCTCATAAACCATTCCCCGAGACATCAAGGAAATTGGAGCTGTTCAGAAATGGAAAAGATAGTTAACCCAAAATGAATGAGTATCTGACACACTGGCTGGCTCTCCTGAAACAGAAGGGAAGCAGCCAGCTGAACCAATGTCTTTCCTGCAGCATGCTGATTTTTCAGAACAGGAAAGTGCCTTTGTAGCTGTTGTTTTCACCCAGCATTGCTCATCCCTGAGCTCAGTGAAGTGCATTGCAAACTCTCCTCCCCCACTGCTCGAAGGTGCCTCTTCCCCACACCATGCAAGACGGGGGCTGAGATTCAGCCCCCAAAACTGAGGTGCTGTTGTGTGCCCTGGCTGTGTTGTTAGTGCTCATTAGGAAAGCCTGGAGGGCCTCGGCGGCTGCCATTTCATTTGGGATATGGGCTCCCAGGCCCCCAGGTTTTCTGTTCATTTAGCAATCTAATGTGTAATGTGTTTTGATTCTCCTTTTAAAGGAATAGCAAAACATGAAGAGGAGAAGACATTTTAAAGCGTATGTATTTGTGAAGCTTTCATGTCCTGTAATCCTCTTGGCTTCATTAATGCTCGGTGCAAGTTGCTTGAAACAGGAAGGTCACCTCTGGGGGGCTGCTGCAGGTTTCCAGGTGGGACCTCATGGTACAGCAGGGTGCCTGCCACTGTTTCCCTCTTGGAGCTGAATGAATGGGAGGGTTGTAATTCTGTGCCCTTATCCTAGTGTGCCCCTCTCCCTGCTCTGGTTCTTGCATGGAATTTAACTGTCTCTTCCTCCTCCATCACTTTTTTTTTCCTCACTGCAAGCACGGAGAACATTTACAACCACACACAGGCTTCTTGCCAGCTGAATACACACCTCTGATATGCTCATGCGTTTGCAGACTTTTCTTAGTGCATGTTCTCTCAAATAGTTTTCAAGCCACCTGCCAAGGATTTTCTTTTCCTTTTCCATCACATGCTTGAACTGCTCAAGACCACTGAGTGCACGTTTAACAAGCTGCAGCTACAGGAGAGGGCCTGATGCAGAAGTGCTATATCCCATTCTGTGGCACTGTTTGCACAGCAGCTCCTCTGCATGAGCAAAGACCTGCAGAAGCTGTAGTTTTTCCTGCAGGAGATGCCCAGCCAGCTGGTGTCTCTCCTCCTCGCTTGCTGATGGCTTCTGTAATGCACAAAATCTCAGAGTTAACATGGCAAAATTGCATGTCCTTAACTTCTGCTTCATTGCTTCATTCTGTAAGGTGCTGTGTGTGACCTGGTTTAGCAGCTTTTGATTCTGTGCTTCTTATTGTTCTCAAGGGGTTAATTTGTTCTTTCATGGGTATATGAGTAGGTCAGAATACGCGTGTCACTGCATCTCTGACCAGGGTACCAATATGTGCAGGAGGCGGTGGGGTGAGGATGCTAAAGAGGGTTGAATGGGAAACGCAAGACTGGGCAAGACTATCTTCATGGGCAAGACTATCTTCATGGGCAAGACTATCTTCATGGGCAAGACTATCTTCATGGGCCAGCACAGGAGAATGTGGCCATTCCCCAGACAAGACCAAACAAAGGTGTGAGTTGCTGGGTGTAGAAAGAGCCTGCAAGGAGAGTGCTATGGATGGATTTGTGGGTGAGCCTGCTGAAGGGAAAAGCTGAGCGTTTTCTGTAGGTGTGTGTAGGGGTGGCTTTCCTGAGGGCCAGACATGGCCAAGGAGCGTGAGCTGGAAGAGGATGTTGCTCCTGGGAGAAGCTGGGAGCTGCAGGGCAGACCTCAGCCTCCCTCTCTGCCCTGTTCAGCCCAGGGATGCTTCGCCGCCCTGAGGACATGAAGGCACCACATGGTTTTATTTTTGCCTGGAGCTGTCTGTCTGCCAGGAAAGCTTCTCCCACACATCCTGATCAGAGGCTGTGTGGGCAGCCCCCAGCAGCTGGTGCTGTCTCCCACCAAAGTCCAGTGTCTGTGGTGGGGAGACCAGAGCTGCATCCCTAAATAGCTGGGGTCCTCACAAGCTGGAGACTGGTGGAATCCGAGGGAATGAGAACCACTTGTCCTACACAAATACCCCAGGCATGAGCCATGAGTGCTGCTGGAGGATTACAGAGCAAGGGGATCCTCATGGGAGCTCCTTGCTGTCACCTCAGCCTGTTGATGTGCAGGTCAGGGCTCAGCAATTCCCACAGCACCATCCCTGTCCCTGTTGTCCACATCTTGCAGCTCCCTCTGGGCTTTCAGATGCTTCTACAATGCAAGTAAGGGTATGGAGTAGCACGCTATTGTAAGCATGAATGCAGGACCAGTCCTTTTCCTACCAGCTGTCAAAAAGTATTATTTAATCTTAAATAGCTCTCTGTAGCTTTTTTTGTTTTGTTGTTGCTGTTGTTTCCTCCAGTTTGTTTAAAGGAGGTTGTTGAGTGTGAGAAAGCAGGAAGTGGTGTCAATAACACAGTGGGTTTTTTCTTTTCACAGGCACCCTTTGAACTCCTTTTACTTTGCCTCCCCTCCAGTTACATTTACACACCCTATAAATAACCCTCTAGTGCTTTGAAATGCTTTTATTAAAGCTAAAAGAGGGTTTTTTTCCAAATCCAGCGTTATTTTCTACATTATCTTTAGACAACCTTCAGAATAATTATTATAAATGGCTTCAGGTTTTAACCCTTTTCACTGTGTTTGCTGAATGAGAAAGAAAAGCATGTGTGAAAGTGGCAGAAGCTTGTGCAGGCGATGATGGATGTAATCAGCCCTGGGTCCCCACGGTTGAGACTGAGCCTGGTGCCTGCAGTCCTACTCGGGGACAGCATGCAAGTTCTTACGTGAGCACTGAATGTCTGCATCCTCCAGTCTCTACACATGACGGGTCCGCTGGAAGGCACTGGGAGCAGTACTGGGGAGTGAAGGTAAGTGGGTGAGATTTATGGCTGGCTCCTGGAGCGGGTGTGGGCACACCATGAGCAGGATTCCCCAGAGTCCAGCCTGCTTTGCCCAAGCCCCCAGCAGAGGCAAATATGCCCCCTCTGCACCCTGGCAGGGGACCTGGGGCTGATGTCCTCATACCTGGGATGAGTTCAGTGCAGTCTGACTTGCTGGGATGTGCATCTCTGCTGCTTAGTTGTTACTTTAAGCTTTGCCATAGTAACTCCATGGGCATTCCATGGGCACTCCTGATTCACACTGATGTCAGTCAGAAAATGATCAAGTCTTCCATGCTAATTATCTGGTGCACTCAGTGCTATGTGTGCTTGTTTTCCCCTGCTAGAAGCAGAGCTTGCGATAAGGCTTTGGGGCACCTCTGCTCCAGGTCACCTTCCTTCCTATTGCTGTCCGTCTTTTTGTGGTGTAGCAAATTGATGACAGAACCACCCTTATGGCTTTTATTGCCCTGCATTTCATTCTTTACCCGGGTTTTTTTACATTAGTCATCACTAATACATCACTAAGACACTTGTGTGTCTTACAGAAGTGCTTGATACAAGTTTTGCTATGTCTCCTGGAGTCAAATCCCTAGAAAACCACCCAGTACCATTAGTGTAGCACTTAATGACAGCAGATGAAGCTTTCTGTGAAGCTAATGAACCACGAGGGAAGATCACTCCTTGCAGCCTACAGAAGTATTTGTCTCTGTCTCTTGTTATCTCACTGAATGATGAAAACCTTGCTCACCATCATCAATCTTCAACTTCCTGCATCAACAGGTTGATCCCAGTAGATAACCCCTGCAACTCACCTGGGTGAGGGATGGGGGTCATGGGGGGGTCTCTGCTGAGCTTCTTGATCAGTGTCCCTTGCAGCCACCCTCCACAGGTTCTGATGGGAGGTGGTGTCATCCTGAGATGAAGTGCATCTGCTCTCATACTGGCACACCAGCTACTCTGCTGCAGCATTTAACACACCTGACTTTGTGAAAGATTAAGATCTGGTGCAGGGACATTCCTTACCAAGTATCTGAGGATGATGAGGCACTTGTCACCTCCACTGACCAATCTTGTCACCAAGTTTAGCCTGGCCAGGCAGTCACTCACATTTTCTAGAGCAAAACAAGTCTTTGACCTGCAGTTTAAACAATACAATGCAAACAGCTAATTGATTTTGAACCAAAGAAAGAAAAGGAATCAGCAAGCAGTCGTGCTGTCTTGTAGGTCATGCCACATGGCCTTTCATGATTTGGCTTCACTGGCAAACGTATATTCTTCTTTGGGGGGATTTATAAAGATATAACTAGCTTGTAATAGTTACTTGTTGAATCTCAGCAGGCGCAAGGGATGTCATGTTGCCTGCACGAGGTGGGATGATGTGCCCAGTTCTTTTGGCGGAAGCTCTGTCACCCACCATAGATGTAGAGCAGGTTAACTGCCCTGTGTCAGCCTCAAGTCTGTTCACTGAAGACCAAGGAGGTGGCCAGATGCTTGCGAATGAATTAAAAGAGCAAAGAAGTTATTACTTCTCTCCTGCTCTCTCTAATTGATTGCATGAGCGTTAATAGCCCATAGCAAATAGATGTGCCACTTTGGGACACGGTTTAGTGGTGGACATGGCAGTGTTAGGTTTATGACTGGACTCGATGGTCTTAAAGGTCTTTTCCAACCTGAACGATTTCATGTGAGAGCTCTGCTTAGATCATTCTCTACAGGGATTTACTGGAGGTGTTTCCTTTTGAATCTGTGGTTACAGAGTATTCACATTATATAGATGTTATATATAACATTTATAAAGAAGTTCCTTTGCATTACTTCGAACAAAAACTATTTTCACTCAACTGCTTCCTCCCCAGTCTATTAATTTCTGAGTTACTGGTGGCTCTGATTCCTTGGCTGCGATATTTATAATTTTCAATGTTGACCTGAAAGTGGGAAAAAGATGAATTTGCAAGTCAGGAGATGGCAAAACCCATCCCATGCTATTTGGAAGTATTTGAGAGCCTTTTTTTCCTTGCCTTTCTTTGTTAATAAGTACAGATGTGCAATTAAAAACAGACAGCTCCTTAATGGGTAGTGTGAGTAGAAAGTTACAAAGTGTCTGTAATAAATTTAAATAGATTAATAGTAACGTCATAGTAGTGGCTTAGATGTTCTTTAATTTTAACACGTATTCTTTTGCTATTGATTTCACTGTTTTGAGGTGGATTATCTTGGAAAGGTGAATGAAAGCAAACAAAAAAGGCCCTTGGGAAAATAAACCCACTAGTCCTGAAATATTTATGAACACGTTGTTGGTGATGCTGGGACAGTGTATTTTGGAGGAGCTAAATGAAGGAGGAAAGCTTTTGACCAGTTTGCTGCAAGCCCGGCAGGTCATTTTCTATTCCATACATAGCTTTTTCAGGAGAGTGCAAGCGATGAAGGGCATTAGCTAAATAAGAGATGATTTAGTGGTGATGGCACTGTTGGTCTGCGTCTCCCACAGCTGCTAAATTTCAATATAAACTCCATAACTCTGGATGCAGAAAGAAGTGAACATGCACAAGAGACTGTTTCTGAATATATTTCTCCCCCCTCTCTCAATAAAAGGCACAAATAATAGCATATTTTTCAAAGCGCAAAGCACTTTACATAGCAAATAGTTGCATTAAATTTACATTTCATGGGTGAGTGGCTGTAGCTGCTGCTTGCCACATCCTCGCTGGTGACACTGCAGCAGTTGTACATGATCTACTGCCTGCTGGACCGTGCGTGCCTGTATTGTCCAGGATTAGAGGTGGCTGAGGGCAGGGTGCTGTTCAGTGTTAAGTATCTTCCATAGCCTTGCCTTCAAAGTCAAAGGCAAAGAAGCAGAAGCACAGGCAGGAGACAAGGTGCTGGGAGAAGTCCTTGTGCAGCTGTGCAGTGATTTCTGGGCAAAGCCAAGGGCAAACTGGTACTGTCAGGACATGATTCCTGTGCCCTCACGGCAGGGGTAGTGAGACATCTCTTTTTGACAGTAACAGGCAAGCAGAGCACTTGTGCTCTGCGGCGGAAAGCCTGCAGATGCTTGGTGTCTTCCCTGTAAAGGTCAATAGAGAGGCTGTCCCCATTCTCTGCAGAGGTAATCGATGCAATGCAAGCACTGTGTTGACAGTTACGCCTGCCACGGAAAACTCATTTTCCACTGCTCTTCATTGGGATGGGCACAATGGCTGCTGTTACCTGATAACGGCTGCGTGCACCATGCCATGGGCAGCCCTTCTGGTTTGTGTTGATAGAGACATCTTCAACACACTTTGAGGAGCTCACAGGTAGGAGCCATGCTGGCAGTAGGGGCTCCTCAGTTTTCCTCCCTGATCAGAAACAGCCACCCTCTCCTCCCTGTCCTTGCAGATGACTGTGACTGTGCCTGACACCACTCTGCCTCCCACTGCCATAAGAAAGTGTGGGGATCTTTTCCTCCTTTCTTTGCTTATCTGCGATAGCCTCGATGACTTTTCTGGTCAGTCACTACTGTGACCTTTCTGCTCAGCACACTGTTTTATTTCTAGTCTCAAGGTTTGTTCTTTGTCATTTATCTGTGTTGGCTTTGGCACCTGCTAGCCTGGGGTGTGTGCCCAAGTCACTCCTTACCTGGCAGGGATTGTTCATTAGTCACTGCGCTGGCAGTTACCATCCTGGCAGCCTCGAGATCCTGCCTGTTGCGTGAGGCCAGGCTGAGTCACAGCTGGATTTGCATCCATGGAAAATTAAAGGTGACCTGAGAAGCAGTGCTGCCATCTAGTCCCATGTCCTGAGGGGGCAGTGGGGCAGGGGAGCCAGCACACGAAGCCCCAGTTGGGATGTGTCCATTCCCCAGCCTGGCCCAGATTTGGGAATCCTGTGGGATTTGCCCTGCTTAGTTTTCTGTCCAGCAGTGTCCACACTCACAGATTAAAACCCGATGTGGGTCTGCAGCCTGTGCTGCAGCCCTGCTCTCATGTGCCTGTTGGGATTTGCTCTTTTACATTTGTTTGCAGGCTTCAGGGAAAGATCTCCTGTTTTATGGCTCTTTGTGTCTGCACGCTGTGCTCTTTCTCCCTATGGCTGGCAATACAGAGGCATTGTGCCACCAAACCCTGCACCATCCCACTCAGCCATGCCGCATCGCAGGGCCAGCTCCTGCTCACACCATCTCAGAATGGTTCCTCAATGGAAAAATCTCGAGCAGCTCCTTCGTAAACTCATTTCATGTATAAAGTATTTAAGTGTTGTATAATTTCCTGGTAAGCCAGCGGGTCCCCTAATAAATGCAGGAGCATTGTGCTGGCTCCCCCCCAGTGCCCAGGCGTCCATGGCAAGTTGCCGTATACCAGCTCGTAAAACCCTCCCTTGTAATCTCCCCTTCCCATCCTGCTCCCTCTTTGAGACCCCTGTGGTGGCACAGCCAGGCACGGGGGTCCCAGGAGCCCCTCTCTTTCTGACTTGTTGCCTTGTGCTCTGTGAGGAGGTGAAGAGAGCTGGAGAGCATCACCCGGCCACCGTGTCCTCACAGCTCTTGTGGCAGAACCAGTTTTTCTCCTCTGCATATGAAGCCCTTTCCCCAGAGGTCAGATGGTTTCTGGCATCTGCAGTAAAGCCACAGGAAACCACCAAATGCTGGGGTCTCTATTGATTTTAGCTGTTTCGCACCCTTCCAGGCACTTAACTGAAAATGTGGAAGAGTGATTCATCCCACCCTAGAAAACCAAACCCAAACCCACCGGGGAACCAGCTGAGCCTCAGCCAGTGAGTTAAACCTCCCTGTGCCCTAAAGTCATCACTGTGGGGGCCTGACTCAGGTACCTTTAGGGTCTGATCCTGGGGGCCTGACAACTCATCCTTTCTTTCTGCTTATTAATTCCCCTCAACACCCCCCCCAGCAGGTACCTTCCCCGTGAATCTCCCTTCAGACAGTGCCTGGACCAGGATGTTGCCGGGGTGCTGCTGCTGCCGCCAATGTGCTGGCCATCTGATGGAAGCCGCACTGCATTTGAGCAGGAAGGGAGGTGGGACCAGGATGCAGCTTCAAAGGCTCTGAACCAGTTGCCAAGAAGTTCAAAGTGGCAGATTTAGGTTTTATTTCAAGCCTCATGAATCTTGATACCTATTTGCTGAGCCATCAGGATGTTGTTATGGGGTTAGGAAGGTTTGTTCTCCAGGCCAGGCTGGCTGCTCGGCTTTGAAACAGGTCGTGTTTGGTACAGACATGCTCTGGCCAGCAAATGCAGCAGCTGATGACTGAGTGGATGTAACAGTCCCTGTTCCCTCCTGCCCTGGCGAGCCTGGGAGAGAAGGAAGGAGGGGACCGGATGCCTGTATGTGTGAATTGAAACCATCTGTGACGGACAGACAGACAGGCATCAAGCACTGGGCTGTGGGAGCCTGGGCAGGCGGTGGGGTGTCTCCAGGGAGGAAGGTGACGAGAGGAGGATGCAGGAGTAGGCTGTGTGAGAAGGCCCTGTATTTCCCAGCCAGGTTGCGCTGTGGGGGGATTGTCTCTTATTCCACTGGCTGCTGGGACTGGGCATGCTGTTCCGCATGGGTTTCCTGTGGCAGCTCTGTGCCTGGCATCAGTTACGACCACCCAGTTCTATGCTTTACATTTTGGTTTCAAACCCTCTGCATCTTGAAATGAGCATCCATTCGGCAGTGAGCAAAGACTGAGCTACAAAAGCTGTGTGTGGCTGTCCCGTGCTTCAGCCGCATTAAAACAAAGAGCAAAGGCAATTTCCTGCATGCTCCAGGCCCAGGTCAAAACCTGCTGAAGCCGAGTTTTTCTGCTAACTTCATGGACTTTGGGCCCTGCCCTTTGGCACACATGTACCACAGGAAGTGATTAGTGCCCTGTGTGTGAGAAAGCGAACTGGTGGGAAGACCCTTGCATTTTCCCATCCCTAGCACTTCTTTCTAGTTCTGGATACTTCATTGTATTAACACATATTTATTGGGTAGGTCAGGTAAAAGCACATGTAAAATTGTTCTCTCTGTTCCTGAAGGAGAATCGCTTATAGGATCAATCACAGCGTTTGAAAGGTGTGCAGGCCTCAGTGCCCAAGATGCAGCGGTGCTGGGGGTGAGTCTGATCTCTCTGGGTAATTTGTGCCAAGCCAAAGACACACCAAGATCATCATGCTCCTTTTGTGGACTGAATGCTCATTGGAAGGATTTAGTTTGCCTGGGAGTTTTGTTACTGAAAATGGGCTCAGCAAGGGGTGGCACTTTTGAATGTGGCAATTCCACACTAAATGCATGAGAAGGTAAAATCTACTGGCAGACCTTCCCTTGAAATACTCTCAAGCACCCATCTTTAGCTCATTTCTCATCAGCCAGGAGCTGAAGTGCACATTTCAGTCCTGTTCACCTTCCTGGTGAGCCCTGCATATGTGTTCACCACAGAGGAGAGTGCCCAAGCACCCGCCCATGTGCTCTGCAGAGTCCTAGCTTAGAGCACAGTGTGTCTGTGCTACAATTGAGGCTTTTACCCACTATTTTGTGCAGGACCTGTATGTACCTTGTTGCCCAGTGTGGTTTTCTTTTTCTCTTTCCAGGCAAACTGCAAATCAGTCTCTTTGCCTCGCTTGTCCTGCAGCCATCTGCTGCATCAACTTCTATGAGTGAAGGTTTCGTTCAGACACACGTCTCATGAAGACGTCAACTGTGGGTTTGTCTGATATTGTGCAGAAGGGAACTGGTTATCCAGACTTCCTTATTTTTGGTTAAGTGGCCATCACGTCCTAATGATAGTTTGTCTTCTTTTTAACTACTGTGCTCAATTTACAGCCTAATTGCCCTTACCTTGTTTGTTTAATGAAGCTTATATAATGGCTCCTGTGATCTTCATGAAACATTACACTGGGATTTTTTTTGTTTCTCTTTACTTCATAAACTGTGATTTTATATTAATGTTTTATAACCTCAGGTTTCTAATCATGAAGTCATAAGGGGTTTAATTGATTTGAAACTAGCCATGCCCTGAAGTGTGTACATGTCAGATTGATTTAAATTGATCCAATGTGTTTAAATAAAGCTTGTGCCAGAAGCACATAGCACCTTATGCTACCAGATATTTGCCCAAAGCCCTCCGGTAACTTAATTATGCTGCCATCTCAATATAATTATTGACTAGGATATGTTTTTACGTGTGTTTGTTGTAGTTTGAGAAGCCAGAGAAAGCCCCCAATCCCACAAGACAGCGTAGGCACATCGTGTTGGAAGCAACTGGTGCAAACCTGTTCGGTGCTGTTACCACTAAGAGGCTCTGCTCACTGCAGCACTTTGCAAGTGTCTCATCACATCCTTGCTTCTTCTCACAGTTTGGGTTTGGTTTGGCACTCTAAGAAGCTACTTTTGCCATTTGAACAAAGGAATGGGAGGTCAGAGAAGCGAATATGATGTTGTGGAGCCAAGCTGAAGCTGAGAAAGTGATGGCAGCTGATTTCAAACCCAGCCATCAGCCTGGAGATCCTCTATGTTTGATCTGCTTGGTAAGACCTTTGTGTATGGACCTGTGAAATTTACTCAGATCTGGTGGACCCAAATGATATCAGATCACAGACATTCAGCTCTATTGCGCACAGAGGCAAACAGGGTCTGCTAAGGATGCTGTCCCCAAGGTCTTGCAAGCTATAACCAGCACTGTCTCCCACAAGGTGCTAGATATGGTGTCTCTGGCTGAGCAATGCAGAGGCTATTCCTGCTGTTGAAAACATTCAAGAAATCAAAAAATCACTGCTGGATTGACCTTCATGGTTAAAACCCTGCTGACTGGTATGAAGCAAAATGATAAGGTTCTCAGCAGCCATGGGAAATGCCTTTTGGATGTAAGATGTGATCTATGCACCCAGGATGCAATCAGCAAAATTAAATGCTCGTTTACCTGAACCTGCCAGAGCAGCACTTGGGTTGTATCAACCAAGGGTATCTCACTGGGGTTCCAATCCCTTCCTTGGAGTCCTTTACATGCCTAAAAAAGCCTGGTGGGCTGATTTACATGAGTGCAAACTTGTGAAGTAAAATGAAGACAGTTTAATCTAGAAAGACAGCAACAGATTTTTGTCTTTAATTAGACCTCAGTATTACTATTGGATTTTTATTTATTCTGTAGCTGGGTTGGACTTTAATAAACCAGTTATATATGCTCGTACATACAGATGAGCACAGACAAAGCTGCTGCATAGGCTAAATCACAGTGAAGTTGATTACAGTGACCAGTACTGTGCAGGCTGCAAGTAATGAAGTCGTCATGGTCAGCAGATTCTTCTTAGAGACTCATCCTGTCCTTCTTCTCAAGGCACCTCTGGCTAGGTGCCTCTGCCCCACCGAAGCAAAGGAGTCGGGATCCCTCTCCAAGGACAGCACAACCACGGTGATGGGCATTTGCAATGCAAGGCTTGGCTAGACAGTCTTAACTTGCCTCCTTCTGCAACCCATGAGACTCCTCCTGGCTGAAGAAAATACTTACCTGTTCCTGGGATGGAAGAAATAAAACCCTCAGGGTTTTGTTTTTAACTGTCTTGGATTGTTTTGTTATAAATCTGTGCAAAACTCAATTGGCTGAGCTGTGATAGGAGTTAATGCGAAGGTACATAAGTAAATTAAACCCCCCCAGGTGAATTTTGAGCATCAGTATTTCCTAGTGAGCTCTTCCCCCTCAAAGCCTTCACTGCACCAACAGCGGTGGCTTATCTGCTTTGTAATCACAGGGGTGAGAGGTTGTGCCTGAGGTGAAGAGCTTGAGCTCTGCTGCTCCTACGGTGGATGGGGAGGTGAATCCTATGGAAAAGCATCCTTGGGGTCATGGGCTCCTGTGATTTGCCTGAGTCAGCGCGGCAGGGCAGGCAGCACGGGTGTAGTAAAATGCAAAAATGCTGTTATCATTTGAGCAGCTGATTTCCAAGTTTCGGGGTGAATTTCCCGTGCTGCTCCAGGTTTGGTTTTGAATGCTCTTTTCTATGTAAATAACACTAAGTAACAAAATGAGCTGTCCTCCACACAGGCAGGACTTGTGAATTGAAAGAAATCAGAAACTGCACCCAGTGGGTGAGCTCAGAAAACCAATGTTAATTTTCTTCTAATTCAGTTTTTGGTTCCTTGAGAGCACAGAGGTAAGGGAGGGCTTCGGGCACATAGCACGTGCACTGGAGGTGCTGCAGAGCAGTGACTGCAGCTGCACGAGTACCACTCATGCGCTCTGTGTGCCGCCCTGGCCTGAAGCAGGCAGAGCCAGAGTCTTCTCAGCTCAAATTTTACCCCTGAACTCCAACAGACAGAATTAGTGCATGCAGTTCTCATTTTAAACACTGCAACTTCCATCTCTTCAGCAGATCTGCGTGAAGCAGCATCCTCTGTCCCATGAGGAACCCTTGCGATTGTTTTCCATGAGCGCTACAGTCAGATCAGGGCAGTGAGCTGGCACTTCACTGCTGTTCAGAAAGTGCATTGAGATCCTCAGGTGTCAGGAGCCTTGAACGTGACTGTGCCAGCATGGGGCATGGACCAGCTAACCGTTGCTCAGTGCTGTGCAAGGATGGGCATCACAGTGGGCAAACAGCACTGGTCTTACTGGAGTGGTTTGCTTCTCTGCACGAATTCAACCTGGTGCCACCCGTCTGGGAAGAAGACACAGGTGAATATATTTCATCTGGATTTTCATGTTTGATTTTGTGAATGCGTGAAGAGTTGGAGGAAATTGCTCTGCTCTGCTGAAGGCATTGAAGACAATAGCAGGAAAAGATGCAGGACTACTGTGGATTTTATTTTCTCCATCACACTGGATTCTGTCCTGCTTGAGAACATTGCTGCTGAAAGTGTCTGGTACTTTTCTAACAGGAGAGATCCACATAAATCTCACCTTAGGCTGTCATCTCTCCTCAGGCCAAACAGACATGCTGTGCATTGATTCTAGGGGAGAATTCCCCACAGAGCACTCATGCTTGTGCTACCCATGTCGAGGTAGTCCTCTGCTTTCATTGTATAAATCATACATCTCTGCACTGACTCGCTAGTAAAATACCGGAGCTCTAGAAATAATGTGCATGGCTCTCATGAGAATATTTGTTATCAATTGGCCCATAAAAGTTCACCAAGGAATTATGCGCACACCAGTATGTCTCTAACATCTTCCCACTGATGCCAGCATCTATTTGGTACAGATGAAATTGAATTTTAATTTGTTCTCTTTCACACACAGGGTTTTATTTTCTGGGTGTATATATGGTGCTTACATGAAACAATGAGTCTTCTGGGATTTTAGTTATATGCCTCACTACTTTTCATGACTTGGTGGCATTGGCCGACAGCAAACATTACAGGCTTTATACTATATATCTATGGCCAGCCAGCTCCATTTCGGTCTCTTGCATATTGCGTGCCTCGTAATCATTGCTGAATCAATTGGAAGGGACAGATTTCCCTGGGTGGCCGTGGCAGCTCTGCATCCCCTTGGCACCATACTCTGGACATATAAGCGCTGCAGGCAGCGGCTGTCTCTCTCTTTATGCATAACCTGAGATTTGCACCAACTTCTCGTACCTGAGGACATTTCTGTGCTGCCTCCACAGCCATGGTGGTCCCTAAGTGCTGGCAGTGAAGTCATCCATATGAAGCCTGGGCTGCTCTGACAGCAGCCTGGCCAGTCTGCCGTTGGGCTGCAGCCACATAGACTGCAATCCCAGCCCTGCTGGCGTGCCAAGGTGCTTTGGGTCATAGCGAAGTCTTTTTGCAGTAACAGTATGGCAGATGTGAGCTTTGGGCTGTGTAGTGTGTAGTTTTCTGCATCCACAGAGGTCTGAGGCTGTGAGAGGTGTCGGGGGTGAAATACATGTCACAGAGCCAGCCATTACAATGGGGTTTGTATCCAGTGGTGTGGCGGGGCAGCAGCACATGCTGGCCTCCAATGGGATCTGACAGGCCGCCAGGGTTGAAGGCACAAGGAGATGGTGACACAGACGAAGCTGGTGAGTGTTGTCTGCAGAATGAAAGGGTATTGCTCAGCTGGCACCAGGTCCCCGGGCATCCCTCAGACTCCAGTCTTGGGATCCAGCCTAAAAACCAAGTGGATCCAAACACTGTTTGTCCTGATGCCCAGGTAGGCGTGTGTTTAAGCTGTGGTCTCCATAAGCTATCTAGAATAGGGCATTTAAAGCTGAACTGTAAATTAAGCACTCCTTCTTTTCCCACACTGTGGGGAGAGCACTAGGACAGTTGAAAAAGACCCAGTCACAGTCCTTCATGCTGGCTCTTGCAGCTAAATTGTGTGACGATTGGAAGAGGCCAAGCAGGGGTTAGGCATAATGGCAGCATGAGGACAGGATGATTAATCCCAAGTCACTGCTGGGCAGGGGGATGTCTTTATCTCCACCAAGCCCCACAGCTGGCTGATAGAGCACAGCTCTTTCTCCCTCGATAAGCATGTGGGCAGCATATATAATTCTTGCAGAGGCTTCCTCCTAACCTAAACAGAGATTCTGCAAACTTTATGTGCTCAGAAGATAAAAGGTAATGAGACTCCATACATTTCCTGGCTAAGCCCCTTTACCAACCTTTCAATTGCTTCCAAAATGCCCTCTTGTAACCTCTCCATTAGAAATAGATTGGAGGTCTTAATTCTCTTCTTATCACAAACAGCGCCCAGGGGAAGGAGTCATGTCCTTCTCCTCCTGCTCTCCGGAAGAGATTTGCTTCCCGGTCAGGTTGTAACCCAGAGCAGGTCCTGTGCTTCAGGCTGTAATGCACACAGATGGGGAGGTGGCAGGGATCTGTGGCAGTTCATATATCTGCGCTGATGGAGAAGAATGAAAGAAACAGGAGTTCATTGAAAGCAGACGATCGTGTTTCTAGGGTCGGGCTATTACATTTTGTTTATCATTTAAAAATAATATGTCTGCTGCCCTTTGAAACCTGCTGAAATCCAGCCCTGCTGGTGCAGTCCTGAATTCACAGAAAAGAGCAATTTCTCTTCTTCATTAAACAAAGATGCCACAAGCTTTTGGTTTCGTGGTTCAAAGTTGCTCATGTCTATTTTAAGGCTCCTGATTGTTTTAAACTGCAGCTGGCACTTAGCATGCCCCTACCTTTCATTGCTCCCTGGCTCCCTAAAGCATTGCTTTAGTCTGGTCCAAACTCAGAAATCCAGGGTCAGTTCCCAGCCATGAAGGAATGATCCCATTTCTAGCACTGAATTCTGTATTTCCTGTTCTGTTTCTGCAGGTAAATAAGCTAAGCTATGGTAACCCTTCATGCTGTGTAGTCTTCCAGAAGCAGGCTGGGAGCAGGTCTGAGTGTGCTCCAGGGAGCTCTATGCCTGCTCTCCTGCTGCAGATGCTCAGTGTATCCATGCACCACACTGGGGCCTGCTGGTGATACCTGTTGCTGGTGTAGGCTGGGATGTGTTTCATACAAATCTGACATATAAACCTGTCAAGGCTCTCATGAGGCTGCTGTGAGGTGTGCATCCTGGTTTTCAGGACTTTTAGGATGAGCGAGGTGCATGCTGCACTGCTGGGGGAGGACCTGGGCAACCTCAAGGGACCTTTCCAGCCATCTGATGAGCTGGGGCAGTCCCTTGGACAGGCACAAAATGAGGCTCCTGAAGTTTCAAATGGATTTATCAGGCTGTGCTGCTCAAACAACCCAAAACTATCTGACCAAGGCCAGCCTGACCCTTGCTGGTTTTCACTTACTCTGGAGACAGGCAAATCAGAGCTGCTCCTCCCAAGGCATTGCAATGCAGCGAGCTGGATGCCAGAGTATCACCAAATGACTATTGATTTTCTAGCAGGGCGTCTGAGCTGTAGGCAAGAGAACTGCTCTTTAGCCTGGCTGCACGTTGTGAAGAAGACAAAATCAGTAAAGTGTCATTTAAAGACACCGGTGTGCCTCACTGACTTCACACACACTGGGTACCAGAGATCTTTACTTCCACGAGCAGCAGTAGGCATCTGTGTTGGTTCTGTATAATGTTGATGTAACACTTTGGGGGCAGCGCAAGCAAAGGAGGCACAGGGGCTTGCTTTGTTATGGGTCTATACCCATGGATGATGGTGCAAAGGTGGCTGGGGAGTTCTGAGAGCACCCAGGGCAGGCTTGTTGCAGCAATGGGCTCATGCCCTGCGTGGGAGCTGCACCCTTTGCCCATAGCCCATGAGGTTTTGGTCGCTGTTGCTGCTCAAAGGCTTCATGGATGGAGTTGCACTTCTGAAGGTGCAGCCCAGAGTTGCATAACTGCTGCAGATCAGCGGCAGCGCCTGTTGCTATAACTACAGTGCTCAGAGAGCCAGCCTGCACGTCCACATGCGTGTCATGCAGGCAGCGCTCCCTGCGTGGCAGGGTGTAGGAGGGTTTGTTTGGGTTAATGTTTATGGCATCAACTAGGGTGAAAATGTCTCTTGCAGCTGAATTCTGCCAGGTTTGTGTCTGTGTTTTGGGGACCTCAGGAAGAGACTGGATCTCCAATGGCCAGGCTGCCAGCTGGCAGCACGGGCAGGGTGTTCCACAGCCACTGTGCTGGCACCCCTGGACCCCGGTGTGATGCCTCCAAGACAGCAGGGCTGGACTCCAGCAACACAAAGGTTCATTGCCTGAGGTCATTGCTGAGACAGATAGTATGTTAAGGCCAGAGCACTGAAGTGATTCTCCTCTGGCACCTTGAGAGCCATTTGTGTTGCAGAAAGTGCTGCCTCAGTCTCCCCTCCATCTCTCCAATAAGTTCACACTTATCCATGGTATGAATACAGCTCCTTTCCCTGTCTTTTAGGAAGGCACGGTAAGAGCAGACCTGGCCTCAGTGGACAGCTCTGTCCTACTCCTGCCTCCCTGCCTGTCTCTGCCACTGCTGCTCCTGGTCAGGAACCTCAGCAGTCAGGTCAGACCCCTGTCCACGCTGCTGCTTCCCTCACAGCAACACTCCCAGCGATGTCTGAGCATGATGCTCTGCCAAAGACCCGAGCTGGCATCTTTTGCATGGCCTGCTCTGATCCGCCAATCCCAGGCATGGTCCAAGGGATGCTTCCCAGAAGAAAGCCCTGCAGCAGAATGCAGGAGTCAGTTCTGCCTTGGCGAGTGCTTCATCAGGAGCCATGTCCAAAAGCCACCATTCTTCCCACTCATTCTCTAAGCCACAGCACCCTGGGGTGGGAGGAGTGAGGCAGCCGGCAAGGTCCCTTCCAAGGCTGCTGCACCCCAGAGTTTATCAGTTGCTCTGCTCCCCCTGCCCTAGAGAGGTCATTTGGCTGCAGGAGAGATCAGAGGGCACAAAAGCCTCTGCATAACATGGCCAGGTCAGGGTGGTGCGGAGCAAGTTTTAGCTGCTCAGCATCAGCTCCTCCCTGTTACAGCAGCACTGGGGTAGTCTCTCTGCAGGGCCAGAGGTTTGCAGCTGCTTTGTTTGGAGACTGAAGGTTTCCTGGGCTAAATCAAGCCTCCAAATTGACCATCTCTTTAGCTTGAGGAGATGTGCATCCTCTTGGAGCCTTGCAGTGAAGACCTGAGCCAGGTAATGACTTTGCTTGGCTAATTTAGCTCCTGCCAAACTCGAAATAATTACAAGCCCTTTTAGCTTTGTCTTGCGTGACCCTTTTAGTGTTTCCTCTGGAAAAAGAGCCTGTGAGAGTCTCAAAGCCTTTCCAGGATAGCATCAGACACAGGCTGCCAATAGACCAGGCTGCAACATGTGTGGAAGAGCTGCGAGCCTGGCAAGGGAGTGCTCAGGGCAGGGAAAGTGCTGGCAGCAGCCAGCAACTTGATATTCCTCCTAGGAAGGAGGGAGGAGGGGGAAAGCACAGCCATGTTGGACTGCATCTTCCACCTGCACCTTGAACTGAGCAATAAAACTGCACCGAGGGATTCGTGTTTGATGCTCGGGGCACTGCTTGCAGAGGAGATGTGGGACATTAATTTCTGCTGGGTCGGGCTTTACTGCCCTAGGCCACTGCTCCGGTCCTGCTCCCACATCTGTGGGGTGACCTTGTGCACGAGGCGACTGTCATGGGACTGGGATGGGGTTTGCCTGTGACCTACCACTGCAAAGCACCGTCTGAGAGGCTTTTGTCTATAGCTGTGCAGGGCTGCTCTTGCATGCAAAGGTGGGTGTTGCAGGTGTACACCCATGCATTCGGCACTGTTTGATGAACTGGAGGTCATTCAGATGTATTTTATAGCTGCAGTATCCTGGAGATGGCAGCAGGAAAGGGGCTCCCTGAGGGATGCTCCCTGACGGAAGCAGACCTCAACCTGGCCTCCCTCAGCACCAGCAATGAAGACCTGACCTGTACTGCCTCTTTCCCTGGCATCCATGCATATGTCGGGGCAGCTTGTGTCCATGTCTGTCCCCGTTTGGCAGGGTGGGGAGGCAAAATCCAGGCATGGAGCTGGTGGCAGTCCCCTCCTGCTGGGGCCAGGCACCTCAGGGCTGTGAGCCATTGTGCAGCCTGGGAAGCAGATGGGCAGTGATGGTGTTAAAATAAAGACAATTTGTGTGGTGTTGGCAAAGGTGGGTTATGGAAATCAGCAGCTACCAGAGTTATGGAATGGGTCTGGCAGTAACTTGGTGTCATACGCTGCAAGGGGATTATGCACGGGGGAAGCATGGCAGAGTTATCCAGGGATCAGCAACCCCATCAGAATTTATTAACAGCAAAGATTCAGTATTTATGTCTTAATTGTCTGCTAGAAACAATGCCCTGAGCAACAAATGGCTTGTTTTCTCTCCCCAGCTCTAAAACATGAATGATGATCTCTCCCCCACTTTAAGAAGGGATATAGCCCTCTCAGTGTTGGGTGTTTAAACATGTCAGCGTCCAGGCTGGTAAGACTGGGAAGGACCTGTGTATGTTTTCAGCATCACAGCTTAACTTCCCTGGCAGCATCACCGAATAGCTGGCATCTCACGGTGCTCTGCAGGAGCAGGGAGGTGTGTGCAAGTGTGGCTGCGACACAGAGATGTGTTTATGAATGTAAAATAGTTATTTAGCAAACCGCCAGAACTGGAGGCTAAGTGATGTTAAATGGAGCAGCTGTTGGCTTCTATTTTCCTCCAGCAGCTTATCAGAGATCATCTCTTCAATCAAAGGCACTTAAAAAATCTTTGACAATCAATTCATATTCTACTCTGTGCCGGGGAGCGAACAAATACTAATAAAAGACCTCCCATGATTGCCTCTGTAATTTCCTTTGTGCAAGATAAGTTTAGGTCCCAGTTTGTAAAGTACAACACATAGGGCATTAAGTTGTTGTTTTACTCAGAAAAATGCTACCAACCCCTAAAGAATTCAATTTTGTGATTCATTAAACCTTTATTCCATGTCTCTATATCACACTCTATGAATACATAATCCCAGACTGACTTGATTGGTTAAAAGATAATCCTATTTTTAGCTTGTAAAAACATCTATACATCAGCAAGGAAAACTTTCATAGCAGAGCAAGGAAAAGATGTAAGACCCTGCGACGTTAGGGTAACAACAAAATGCTCATTAAAACTGATGTCTTTATAGAAGCTCACTGGAGCCAGGGAAAAGACCGTACATAAATACATGAACAGCACTTTGTTCTGTCGTTATCCTTTATTATTCATGTCCTTGAAGTATCTCCTGCAGAAAGACAAGTGCTGTTGGGATCCCAAGGAGACAGGTGAGGTTCCTGCTGCCGGTGCAGGGGGAGCAGGCCTTGGCCAGAAGGATGGCCTGAGCCTCTGTCTGAGGTCTGGGAGGAGAGGTAGTGGTCTGCTGCTTGCCTGGGCGTGCGAGGCAGCTCTTCTGCCCAAAGAAATGCAGGGGGGACATCCCCAGGAGGGGTCAAGGTTAAGATGTGGTTCGTTTTACACTTTGCACCACAGCAGAACAGGCTTGCAGTCTTTCTGCTGCTCAAATCTGAGCTTTCCTTTCGAAGAATGAAGCGAGGTCTGCAGTGTTGTTGCCTTTTCATCTTGGTTAAGGTCTTGACAAGAAGGTTGGTTCCTAGCCGACTGCCCCAGAGACCTGGCAGTGGGCTGCTCAGGATGCTTGTAAAGCAGCTCCCCTCCACTGATGAAACAAGCTTATTAGGAAAATGCAAATTCACCAGAGAGCAGGGATCAGGTGAGAGATATTATCTCTGCCCAGGTGTTTGTGCTCAGTATACAGACATTTGGATGTGCTAGCTTGGATCTTGCTCTTTCTCCTAATTGTAAGTAATGTGAAAGCAGATGTTTAGGGCCACATTCAGCAAAGGCACTTAGGTATCTAACAACTGCTGTATGGTTTGCAAGCCCCAGACACACATCTTCAACTCCCTTTCTCCAAAATCTCTGCAAGGAGGACGGTTTTGGGGTTTGTTTGCTCTTTCATCAATTAGAGATCAAAGGGATGAGCACGGAGCCAGGTGCTGGCAAAACTGTGCCTGCAACACCTCTGCTGCGGATATGCTGCTGACAGCTTCCAGACTCCGGACCCAGCTCCTGAAACGTCTGTGCTCCTCAGGGCAGGTTTGGGGTTTTACTTTGTGATTTAAATGTTTGAACTAGCAGTGCTGGGCACTGGGGTATAAGCTCCAGGAGCCCCCAGCCTGAGAGCTGCCAGGCTTGTTGGCACCTCTTCTTCAGTGAGTGGCTTAAATAAGACCCATGGCAGCCAGCAGTGGGGACACCATGGCCACAGCCATCACCCCTGCCTGGTCCCTTCCCAGAGAGGCTGGATGGGTAATAAGGGAGTTGCTACCACATCCCTGGCACTGGAGTGCAGGGGCACAGGGACTGAAGGGTGCCAAGGTACCCAGCTCTCCCACCTTGGCCGGGACCCCCCCATAAATCCCCAGGATCCCTGCACACCAATTTCTGCCTCACTTTCTGCCAGTCCTGCTGGGAATGGAGCTGTTTGTGCCTCCTGATTGATGGTGGGTATAAAACCCTCCTGCTGAGACGAGCGTGGTTTATTGCTCTGTAATTCATCCCCTGGGGGAGGCGGCTGCCCTGTGCCCCTATTGTGATACCCAGCTGCAGTGATATACAGCTCCAAGGCCACCACATGCCCGTGGTCCCCAGCCATGCTCCATGGTGGGATGGGGCTGGTGTAGGGGGGGAAGAAACCCTGGGGGTTGCAGGAGGGGTTCAGTTTAGGCTGCTCAGTCTGAAGCTCTGCCATGGACTTTACCAGAGTGTGTGTATATATATGTGTGTGTATATATAAATATGCACCTGAAGACCCTCTCCCCATCATCCTCCTCGAGGGTGGGGGTGTCCAAAATCTCCCAACTAGCTGAAAATTAGTCCATGCAAGGAGCAGCAGCCTGTGAGCATCTGCAGGGCAACAGGTAGCAGAGCCAGCCGCTGTGCAGCGAGCATCACGCCTGACCTTTATCTGCCTGAGGAAGGAGCGATAACTCACCGGCAGCGTCGCCACCACTGGCTTAATTGGTCTCATCTCATGAACAAAGATAAAGGTTGCTTCGTAGCTGAGTTCAGCCAATATGTTCTCCATATGGACAAGAAATGCTTCTTTTGTGTTAGCCATGTGCTGAAGTAGGGCTTGCTTTTTTTTTTTTCCATGGGGTTTTAAACTTCAATATAGCTAAGCACCAGTCATTAAAAAATAGGTCCAGAGATGAGAAGCCATGGTATTTATAGGCAGTTAAAAGAAAATCACTTAAGTGCATGGTTAAATTGCAGCATGTGATGAATCCTTGCCTGCTTTGGCAAAGCGTTGCTGCATATGTGCACCTTCCCTTGCTGTTGGAGGGACTTGAGCGTGCTCTTAAGAGGGGAAAAGCAATATTTATGGACTTTCCTTGGGACTGGGATGAATCGAGGCCATTTTATTAGCAGAAAATGTAGTGATATTACATCAAAGCAAATGTTATTGATAAAGAGCCACACTCCTTTTCTGATGACAAGACAATTGTGGGAAGTGATCAAAGAAGGTTTGAAAGCTCAGGTGAAGGCACATGGGAAAGGAGGACGTCCTCACGCGTCTCCAGCTTATCTGCTCACAAGCTAATATTGACATGGGCTCCCAAACACCATGCTTAAGGGCACTGCTTGTTTAAGTAGTGGTATTTAACATAACAAACACGGTAATCATTGTATCAACACCCATGGCTGGGAAAGCTTGCATATCTGAGGAGGGTTTCAGTCCCCTGGAGCTTGCTGCTGGGAGGGACACTGGTCTTGGCATGGTGATGCTCTGTCAGAGGCATAGGCAGGGTCCTCTCCTGAACACGCTTTTCAGAGCAAGGAATGAGGACCAAATCTCTCTTCTGCCACACCTCTTTAGCAAGCACTGGCTGAACAGCCTCAGAGGCATGGAGAGGGACATGGGATTTGGGGGCTAGTGGCTGACTCCTGCCTGACGCTAGACACCATGTGAGGGGTATCTCTCCTCTGAGCTGGCCCCAGCAGGAGTGGACTGGGGGGGGGTCCGGTGATGCTCATGCCCAGTGCAAGAATCTGTGGGGCCATTTCCTAACATCCTGTTGCTTCTGGGCAAAGCTGAAACTTGGATTAAAGAGCTGAAGCCTGAATTCAAAACCCAGTCCTGGAGCAAGGAGGCAGGGGATAGGGACAAGGCTAAGCACGAAGGTGGGGTCCCTGGAGGGGACCTGGCTGGGACTTTGCCTGGGGAGCTCCACCTGCGTGGAAAAAGCCCCCTGGCTCAGCTAAGGGGCTCATTTATCTCCCAGGAGGAGGATGGGGAGTGCTCGTTAAGTGTTCTCTAAATGGCTCACATTAATAGCACTTACTCTGAGGCCTGCTGGGACAGCAGAGTGGGAGAAGGTGAGGAAGGAAGCCAGCTGCACTGAGGAGCTCCCCTCCATCGTCCCTGCGTGTACATGTAGCAAAGCACACTGCTGAAGGCTGAGTGCTGCAAGCCCACCCTGGCTGAGTTTGTCAGTCCTGTGCAGGAGGGTCCACAAAACCAGGAGCATTTCCTCTGCAAGGCACCTCCTGCCAGTGCCAGCTTTCATCAGAACGTAAAAGCCTGAATAATCTCAGCTGATCTTTTTCTAGCCGCCCTTTCAGGACCGAGGTGTGGAGGATCAGATTCCTCTTCCTCCTTCCTGGAAAAGCAAGTTATCCAAAGAAATCCTATTGTTATCCAAAGAAATCCCATTGTTATCCAAAGAAATCCCATTGTTCTCTAGAGAACTGGTGTCCACAGGAATTCAGCACTAATGACCAGAGCTGGCATTTGTCCTGGCCAACCTGGGGAGGTGAGAGCATGACAGCTCTGTAGGGATGGTCGCCAGCTCTGGCCTGAGATTCACTGGGGTTGAGGTGAAATCCAATTGCTTCCTTTGCAGATGGCAGTGAGGCTGTGACCCAAGGGCTCAGGAGCATCTCCGGTTCCTGAATTTGCTTCCCTTCCAACACTTGATGCCAAATAATAATAATAGAAAAGAAGTAGCAAGATCCCAAGGTGTTCTGGTTTCATGGTGCTGGTGTCACTGCTGCCTCTGAGCTCACAGCCGTTGGTGTTCAAGTGGTGAGGACAGCCCTGTCCCAGAACAGGAGGGTGGGCTGCCTGGGAGCAAATGTCTGCACCCAGGACCATTCCTCCTTCAGATATCTGTTAAGGCTTTGAGCCCTTGAAATCCACTATTGAAGACTCTTTTTTGAGCTCAGCAGGAGCAGGATTTCATCTCCAGTCCAGGTTCTGAGCAGAGGAGGGATTTCAGCTTGGGCTGGATTAGTCTTTTGTGTATGGACTTCAAACATGTTTCACATTCCCTTTAGCTTTACCTGTGTTGAACCAGGAAATAAATAATGTATATGGGAAGTAGGGTAATGCATTGTGGCACTGAAACCCTGGAGATGGCTGAATAATAAATAAAAGCCTCTCTCCTTTTATCAGTGCCTTATGTCCTCGCTGGCTGAGTATCAAGCTGGGCAGCCAGAACAGTGTAAGGGTGAAGGGAGAGGAGAGGGAAAGGCAGCAGGAGCACAGAGGCTCTGCAGGGAGCCCTCCCAGGGACCTCCCAAGAGCAGCAGCAGGCTCCCAGCAGCACTGCTGGCCCAAATCTTGCTCTTGGGAACCACAGTTAGCAGCCACCGTATTCCCCAAACCCTCTCACCCAGTACTTTTGGGGTGCTGCCAGAAAGAGCAGTGCCTTCCCTGCATGGTGGTTTCGTATAGGGGTTATTCATCATTTATGTGGCTGTATCACACTCAGGCTCGGAGCACACGTAGGTTCTGGTGAGGATGGGATCTTGCCCTGCAAACAGTGTCCCCCCTCACAGAGGGGTGTGATCTGTTTACGGGTAGGTGCTGAGGCAGGGTTTGAGGAGGCTTGCTGATTGCCTGGCCGGGGTGTTCCACCGAGCCATGCCAGGGGAAGGTCAGCACCTCCAACACACAGAGGGGAATTCAGCGATCGGTTCAGAGAGAACTGTTAAATCCTGACCTCCATGGTCATGAATTGCAGGAAATGCTGGGAGAGGCCATGGGGAAGGGAAGGTGAAGGGGGGAGTCTGAGCCTGAGCTGGGCCCCAGAATAATGTGTGTGTAACGACTTCGGGATCAAGACCCACTCCCACAAAAGCGGGACCCAGCCTGTGGTCCTGGACTGCAGCCATGGGAGCTGTGTGTGCATCCCAGCAGCCGCTCAGCTGCTTCAAACAGAGGATGCTTTGGAGCTGAAATGAAGCATTGGCAGTTGCAGGCACAAATTGCTTCTCTCTCTGCATACCTGTCTACAAACCTTTTAACTGCATTGTTCATGTTTAGGCTGCAGCAAAGAAACGTGGTTTGTACATAATATTTGTCTCCTCTGGAGAGTGACCCCAGGGGAGCTGGTGGGTTTCTGGGTCCTCATGCCCCAATGTGTGCTCCTGGAGGGTTTATCCTCAGCCATCTGAGAAAGGGAGCAAATGGGGGCTCACCCCACAGCTCTCCTGAGGGAAGGGATATACCAAACCACCTCCCTAAGGAGAGAAGCTGATTGAGGAATTCATCTCTGTGAGACCTGCTGGAGCCTAGATCCTTTCTGCAAATCTCTGCCCGCTGGAGTTAATCGATGCAGTTTGTTTGTCTTTGGGGCAGAGGGTATCGATCCCCTTTGTCTCCCTCCCTCCTTGTGTGATGCCAGGTGTCTGAAACGTGTCCAAGTTGTGCCGGTGCCAGGGCGAGTGGCAACTGAATTATCACCTGGGTCACCCGGTTGCTGTTGGAAATGCACAATGAGCTCCCAGCTAAGAGCGAGAGGAAAAGAAAGCCAAACAAAACCCACAGCATCTGCTCAGCAGCTCAGGCAGGCAAACCCTCTCCACGCAAAGAGCATGGCAGGAACAATGCCTGACTCGTGTGCTGCCCACTGCTCGGAGCCACTGTCCCCATTCATTTGGCACAGGGACCCTGTCACCAGGGTCATTTGCAGGGGCTGGCTCCATGTGGGTGCTGCACCCATGGGAGGTGTCCATGGCTCCCCATTGCCTCCAGGGTGGTTTTCTCTGCTTAGCAGGGGGTGGTGGCTGTGGCAGGGCTCTCCTCCTCCCGGCAGCTTTGCTCTCACCATTGAATGGCTTAATGCAGTTCGCTTTCCAGCCTGGCTCTGCAACAGGTACCGGATCTAATGAGGAAAACTTAAGGGGCCCTATGCAGTGGTTTATGAGCTGACTGAGCCCTTGTATTCAGCCAGCTCCAGTGTGACAGTTTCCCCAGGGAGGTTTGTGCTGGGACTGCATTTGCTGCTGGCAGAAGAGATCTATGACCCACCTCATACACATGTATTGTAACCAGTGGACTTCCACCCTGTCCAACCACAGAGAGGAGCAGGATGAGGCCATTGCTGCTATGTGGGTTTTCTGAGTGCCTGTCTGTGATTTGTGTGGCCAGCCACGTCCGTATGTATATGCATACACATCCTGTAATGTGTGTGTTTGCCTTCTGAGGGCACGGAGCTGCAACAGCCTCTCCTCTCTCAGGCTGTTGGATCCAGCATGGTGTATTTTCCTCCAACAGTCAGGACTGTGCCAAGTGCTCAAAAACATATAGTGAGTGCTAGAAATAGTGATAGTGATCTAAGATCTGGGATTCTACATTAACAATTATTTGCTGCTTCATTCCTTTTGCACTGTGGTCATTGAGGCTCTGCGTGGACCAGCTTTCCAGGGCTATTTGGAGGAGGAAGAGAAGATTCTGTACATGATGGTGACAGTCACACAGCTGCTGGAGATGGAGATTTTGTACAAGTTGATTCATTAATTTCCCAATCAGCTAATGAGAAATAGTGTTGCTAGTGCCCTTTCAAAGCTAGCAGTGTTGGTGACAGCCAGATCTGGTGGTCACTCTGATGGCAGTCAGGCCTGAGTGATCAGAAGGGCTCAGTTCACATAACTACAGCTGGAGTTTCCCTCCTGCTTGAGCACAGGTATGATTTGACAGCATCCCAAAGCACCCAGCCTTCAGATGCTGTGCACCTCTCAAAACTGGCTAAGGCACCCATGAAACGCTCAGAAACCCATCCCTTCAACAGACTGGATTCAACTGTACACCTCCAGGAGCACAATGAGCACTGAAGTAGCAAAGCGTGTTATTCTAGCACAGCCAAAACCATGAGGAGTGCCTCTGCTAAGGCTGGAGAGGCAAGTTTAATGCCTCTTTTGATACTCAGCAGAAGCATTAACAGAAAGCAAAGAACATTTATCAAACACCTGAAGTACACGTCTCTGTGACTGATGTGAGCCAGCTGCAAATGTTTATACTCGTGCCTTTGCTGAGGGAGCCGAGAGGGGTTTCCTCTGTGACAAGGAAGTGCTGTGTAAGCAGCAAATAAGTGTGTTTGGACTGGGGCTGCTGGGCTCTGGCCTGTGTTACTGGGGCTGGGTGGTGTGATGGGGTCTTACAGTGGGTCACTGCTGGGCTATGAATAAATGGCTAAAGGAAGCTCAGTGCAGGCTGATTCCTGAGCCCTGATGGGCAGAGAGCAGCTCTCTCCAGGCATTACACCAGGCCAATTCCATTCATCTGGATAGCAAGGGAAATCCCAAACCAAGGATGAATTTGCTGCTTGGGCACAGTGCTGTACCCAGCATTCACATGACTTGATCACTCCTTTTCATTTTCCTGCAGGAAATAGCAGAAAAAGCCCTCCTCCTGTGCCATGTGTCACCAGGGAGCCTACAATCTCCCTGTGCAGCTGGGAACATCGCTGAGCGGTGCCAAGCATCTCATTCCCACAGCATGGCCCTCAGGTACCTGTTCTGCAGTAGACGGAGAAGCGCAGCCCTTGGGAGATGCAGGACCCTTGGGAGCAGCCTCTGGCAGCTGTAGTGGTACCAGCCTGATCCGTGCTGTCGGCTGCATCATCTCCCCAGGCACCTTCACTGTAAGAGGGTGACGAGCAGGGGGATGAGTGCCACAGGGCCAGCAGCACCCATGAGAACTGGGCTGGTCACCACGTTTGTCTTCTTGCTGCTCAGCCAGGCATCAAGTTCCACAGCTGCTCTCTAGATGCAATTTAGAATCCTGTGCACACATTATTGCCGTTCACCAAAAGGTATTTTGACAGGGCTCTGTGATACACTAATTAGAAACAGTCACTTAAAATCCACATCTGAAGTGCGTTGTGGAATTGAGGTTCAAGGAGTGCAGGTTTGCTGCAGACACTGGATTCCTAAAGAACAATTTCCCACACCTGAATAATGATGTTTTCCATCATGTTACATCCATTAGCTATAGCTTGGCAGTTGCATCCATCATAATATGGTATTTCAGGGAAATAAATGAGTGTATTTTTCTCAGTGAGAGCCAAGGCAAAAATATCTTGCTGCTGAAATATTGAGCAGGTTTATACAGCTAGACCAAGTGCAGATTATTGCTCTAATATGTTGATTGAACCATTAACATACAGCATAGACTAGTCTTTCTTACAGTCTCGTAACTTCAGAACCAGCATTTTCATAGTTACTATGTATTAAGTTTTCTTTTAAACTATGCAATTAGCCTCCCAGCAATGTTACTAAATGATATCATGACTCCACCAGAACCAGCCTGCCTGTATTTATAGCCGTTCCCAATAGCGGGGGCACTTTTTAGTCCCCTTGTCTTAGGAGGGCGTCTGCTTTCCCTTTGCTTTTTAAAAGCATTTCAATTGAATTTCCTAAGTTCTTCCCCACCATAAAGATGTGTCAGCAGATCCCTGATTTTCTGTTTCCAGAATGGGGACTCAGGTAATGCACTTCAGAGAGAAGAGTGTCACAGCTCCAGACACATATGCTTTCCCTGATCTCTGTGTGCCACTGATGGGAAGAGCACTGACATTCCCGTCGTACTCTGTCGGCATCATTTCTGCTTTCTGTCGGAGCAGGATGTGCTGCTCCGGTGGGATGAGCCAAGGAGGAGGAGTGGAGGAGTGTTGTGCTGTGCTGTGAGTAGCACCCCTCATGCGAGCTCCCTGGGTATCCCTAGTTGCCTGTCCTGTCTCATTTTTCCATCTCTAAACTGGAAATGAATGCAGTCCATTGTCCATCTCATGAGGGTTAACAAGTAGCTTGCAGTGCTTGCAGCACACCAGGTAAAAGCTGCTTTTTGCCAGTCTTACCCAGTTCCTCTGAGGTTGGTGGGACTTGAAACAGATTTACCAGTCCCTGGAAGGAGGAGATGGTCCATCTGGGGTTGATTTAAAACTGGCCCAGGCTGCAGTTTAACTGCATCCATGAGGCTGCTGATGCGAAACTGCTCCTTGCCTGGGAGGAAGAAGAGAGAGGAAACAGCGGCTGCCAGATGCTCCCACATCCCCATGGGCGCTGCTCGGCCCCTCCAAGCCCCCAGCCTTCAAGAAATGGTGCCTCATCTGCTGGGGTGCAACCAAATTGTGGGTTAGGTGGGCAATACTGAATAGGAATGAGCAATCAAATATACCACTTGTTCCACATTGTGGCCAAAAGGTTTGCTAGCTGGGAATCCTTTCCCTGATCAACAGTGGGAAAAAATACATTGTGGATTGCCCTGGTGTATCACTCTGCCTTACTCTTGACACCCAGGTGATGAAATGGGGGATGGAGAATCCTGGGCTGATTGATAAACATCACACAAACAGCAGAGGGTTTGGAAAATGTGCCAGTTAGAGATTTTCAGTGATACAATCGCAGGGTATTTGAAAAGCTTGATTCTCAACAAGCCTAATCAAAGGGAAGTTCCTGAACATCAGCTACAAAGTGAGACTCCATGCTGTAACAGCACGAGTGCTAATCTCAGAGGCTTTAATAGACTACAAGAGCAAAAAGTGCTCCTGGGACAGCAACAGTAGACACCACATGGAGTGAACGAGCAGCAGAGAGAAGCAGGCTTTGGAGTCGGCACCTTCCTCTCGCATGCTGGGAGCTGATACAGTAGGTGGGAAACAGCAACGGGTCTTCTGCTTCCAACAGTGCTGCTCCCATTGATTTCTAAAGCAATAAAATTGGTCTTTAGTCAACCACTGCAAAGTTGCATAAAGCAGATTTGATGGATTACACCTATCAAAACTTTTAGCGAAGGGAACAGGTACAATTAACAGGCTGCATACAGGATCTTCTCTGCAATTTTTTCCTTGACATCATCAGTAATTACCTGCACTAAACATGCTGCTGCTGCGCGTGGGCTTGTCAATCAAGAGGCAGCTCAGACCCAGAACATCATAAATTCACTGTCATAAACTTTGCTGCCAGATTGAGGGGGAAGTGCTATCAGAAGGGCTCGTAGCATCCGCAGAGCTTCATATCCCTCCCCGTGCCCTTGTGGCTGAGGATGGGGAAGGAAATTACCACGGAGCTGTGCCACACACACCAGCTGAAAATGCCGGTACTTCCAGCTCTCCAGAAGAGCCATCCCACAATTACCTTATGTGAGCCTGGCAGTTCCCTTCGCTGGAGAGATACAGGGTTATTAAGCAAATATGATTAATGAATAAAAGAACCTCTGGCAAGCTGGAACGAAGCTCCAAGGCCCGTCGGGCTCCGGGAGGATTCATCAGCTTGTGCTTTGGGAACTGTGTCAGGTTTCTGCAGTAATATGATTAACACGCTGTGTAATGGGCTAAATCCATCCCAAGCGTCCCTCTGGTTAAGCCTCTGTGTGGACACCTGGGATGAATTTGGACCTTTTAAGAGTGGATTCACTTGACAAAGTCTTACTAAGCTGGAAGAAAGGAAGGTACTGAGTTACTGCTACAGCTGGGGAGGAATGGAGAGGAGGGAGGGGTCTGGGAGGGATCCAGATCAGCCCCTGCCCTTGCCACCCTCCCGAGCATGGGGTGGGCTGTGGGGTCAGAGCAGATATGTGCTGAGCCTGTGTGCCGGCTCTGCCGTGCCTGCCATCCCCATGGCTGCCTGCCACACCGCGGCACCTCCCAGCCAAAGCCCTGGGACTTGGCCACACGCTCCTCTGCCACGCGGCGCTGCTGTTCCCAGCTCCAGCAAACACGGAGCTGCCAGACGCCACCGGCTGGAGGAACGGGAAGGACGGGGAGCACTGCCTGCCTTACCTGCGGGGACAGATTGCGAGCAGCTGCGGGCAGATAAGGAGCGATGGAGATCGGCTGCAGGAAGGCGTTTGCTTCCGCTGCAAGGCAAACTCTCCCTTTTCCTAGCGCACTCCGGCAGCGACCAGGCTGCCTCCTGGGCAGGGAATCTTCTCTGCTGCAGGGATAGAAACAAGAGGATGGATGATGTAAGAGCAGGAACTCGAGTGGCTGATTTCAGTTTATTTGCAGACTTCTGCTTTATCTCACTCCCTCGGGGGCCACTGCTGCTTCCTAGCTCCCCTTGCCCGGGATGGGTGTCCCCTGATGAAAGGCAGCGTGGCCAGGAGCAGCCCAGAACAAGATGCACTGTGGTGGCCAGGCTCAGCCATGGGTTTTGCTTTGGCATTGCAATGCTCTTTCATAGGTAGGCTCCGTCCTGCTGTAGTGTCCTGTGCAGCATTAATTGCAATATGATATTTCTTACTCATTCCAATATACTTTCCATTTTGGGTAAATTCCATGTTTTTGTGCTGTTTTAATCATTCTCAGCAGTAGCTTTGTTTTCCAGCCTTGGATAGTTTCATTCACGTGTTCATTGCGATGCCTTACAGTTTGCTTTAGTCTCGTAATTACTGAGTGATCGCAAGGAATCAAAGTCATTTAAAGGAGCTGCCTAGAAAGGGATTAATCGCAACCAGACCTCGTTAAAATCCCGTTGCCACACCAATTCCCCACACTTACAGAACCTGACCACAGTGTGAAAATTGATATTTACACTGAGGAGTGTCAATACGCTGCCTGTGCACTGCTCCCTGCTTTACTGTCCTCTGGGGCTGCACTGAGATGTTCTGTTTCATTTCTAAGCCCCAAAAATTAAATAACTGCCCACCTGGGCCCTTAAGCACCAAATGTGATCAGCACATTAATGCTGCCAGATTCTGTGGACTATCAGCCTCCAGCTTTAAGTTAAGTTGCCTGATTTCTTGCAGTCTGATTCCTACAGACTTGTTGAACCAGATGAAAACAGTAGCAGAACAGCCAGATTTTGTGATAGCGATTAAAAGTCTGCTGCTGGGCATGATTTAAATTCATTCTTCTTGGCCTGTGGTCTCCCTCCATCCTGCTGGCTAATGGGGGACAGCCTCAGTGTGCTGGTGACAGGTTTCCAAGGAGGCCAAAACTGTTGGGGGAAGTATTTTCAGAGGTGAGGTGGCTCCCTGGGTTGTTGGGGACCCATCTCCTCCCTGGGCAGCACGTCCTAAACCTGGTTGAAGAGAGCTCCCACCCCAAGCCCTGGGACGAGTTTCAGGGTTTGCTGGGAATGATAAAAATCTCTCTTAGCTACGAGCATTATGACACAACAAAATAGAAGATTTTGTGATGCTCTTTACAGTGGAAAAACTCTTTGAAAAAGTGTCTGTTGGCTTTGAAAGTCACTTGCTCCAATACTCTTAACAGATGGACGGCTGCTCACAGCGATGTGGCTGGTCTGTGCTTGCAACCCTTTAGCTCCCATGGAGACATAAATGTTGTGCTAGGAAAGAGCAAGTTCTGGCTGAGATCGCTCTGGAACATGGGTGCGTGCAGACTGGAGAGCAGGAGCTTGATACCCCACAGCTGCCAGGGCGCACCATGCCCAGCCCACATGGTACCCAAGGCACCGCCGTCATATTTATACTCTGCAGCTCTTCCATGGGATGCTGCTAAGGCCTGGGTGAAGCATCTTGCTGAGAGGGATGCCAAGGCACACTCACCAGAGCAGGGACAATGGGTGCTAAGAGTTGTAATGATTCTGGTTTGACCAATAATGGATCTGTTAAAGTAGACTTTGCAACTAGGAAAGACAGGTTTATTTCTGTACCTCCCAGAAGACAGGCTGAAGCTATTATAAAGTTACTAAGCTATTATTATACAGAGGTATTAAGGCTGAACGAAGGAGTTGAGTGATATGAGGGCGTACAAAAGATAAACCTCAGAGGTGCACAGGAGAAGCTAGGGGAAGCGATGGTGAGGCATTTGAAGCGGAAAGGAGCTGCTTTAGCCGTAGGACCAACCAGAGCTAGAGAAGATAAACCATAAGTGACCTTGGAGCTCTCGACAAGGTGTGTAAACCATTTTCTTCTGCCATACAGCCAATTTGGGAGATTCCTGCGGGGAGGTGAGCAAAAGATCCGGCCCCATGCTGAGGACACCTACTTACCAGATCTCTAAATGCTGTTGTGCTCTTCAATGTAAGCAGAGACCAGTCAAGCTTCAAAACTCAGGTAAGAGTCCACCTGAGACTGCGCTTGTTATGGGCCTCTCCAAAAACTATGTTGTACTCTGCAAAGCTTTTGTATTTGGTGTGAGCCAGTGTGAAAAGCCTCTAAGGTTTGAATTCAAGTGGCCGGATAGAGAAGGGAAGCTTGGTAAGAAGGGAGGGTGCCAAGTGGAGCTGGCATGTGGAAAGGATGCCTCAGTTCCCAGTGTGGGTAGCATCTTGGATCTGCTCAGAGCTTAGAAGCTCTAAACACAGTGGGATACAGCAGCTGGATCTTTTTCCAGTGATCTGAGCATCCACCACAGGGAGCAGAGCCAGGGCTGTGACACATGAGCATGAAGCGTTAGTCAGAAAGGACAAATGGAATGTGAAAAACCACCAGAAACTCTCAAAGTGGGTCAAACTCCTTGAGAGATCTAACAATAGATGTAGGATGGGAAGGGCAGAATCAATCTGGTTGCATGCCATCCCGAAATCTGTGGGCCTGACTCCATTGTGGTGCAATTCAAAGCAGGTGGCTGAAATAGTGGAAGCCAGAGGCTCCGGCTGTGCCTCCTCTACCAAGACCTGCCTGGCATAATATTAGCTTCACGCCTGAGTGAGGAGGACTTAGCTTATTAAACTTGCAAACCTGCCTTGTGCTAGCCCATGGGTATTTAGGACTGCCGCGTCTCTGGGGCAGGATGCTCTAATGCTACTTTTACGCCACATCTACCACAATGAGGCCTCCTTAATTGGCTTGTGGTTCCCACCAGCACTGCAAGCAAAGAACAAGCGATGGAGAAAAATCTGTCCACACCACAGCTACCGTTCAGTGTTGGTACATCATTAGTTCACGTCGTCCCCGTCCCCAGAGACAAAGAAGCTGAGTAGCCAAAAAGGTCTGTGGGGAGGATGCACAGCAAAATCCAAGCACAAGAAGTGGGGGGACAGGCAGTCCTTGTCCCCAAGGTGTCTCCCTGCCCATTCTGGTTTCTCCCCTCTGCCAAGTCTTGAGTTCTCAGTGGCATGAAGGAACTTGAAGAGAAATTTTCTTTTTTTCTCTATTTAAAAGAGACAGGCCCCCCCTTCCCTGCTTTAATCACTTTAAAACAACCCTGGAGGAGTGAGAGGAGGGTAAATAAATGTGGGAACCTTGGGAGTTCTCGAACTGTTAAAGAAATCAATATAAATCACAGAGTAACCTTGCCCTGGTATCTTCCTTATCACCTCTGAAGCTCTACCTGCCTTTGTCTAACAACAATCTCAGTTAATTAGATAATTAATCTAATTATCTAATTAGGTGGAAATGTTAATAGCTATTCCACCTAATTAGGCCAGTGGCTGTATATCAGCAGTGGTGGTTCGCTCTTTCTGGCTAACCCTCCACCTTCTGCTATGCCTGAAACCAGGCTCTGACACAACTCATGGCTCTTTGTTTGCTTTAACCAAAACCACCTGGAAGTGGTTTTACAGTCTCACTCAGGCTTTCCTTGAATGAAAGCAAGGTGGCCAGTTGGAAAGCAGAAAAGGAAGCTCTTAGCAGAATGAACACAGGAAACTCTTCATTTTTTTAATTCATTCTCCTTGTGTAAGATTAATTTCAGCTCTGAACACAGCAAGTGGTTAGGAATTGATCCTAGGGAAGCATATTGCTCTGAGGCTGGGGAGACAATGTAAGTAGCTTCCCCCTGCATCTTATTTGGGCAAGCTTCACTAAGTTGTGGCTGCCATCCCAAGCACGCTGTCTTCCCCTGCAGAAATGCAGGTTGCTCTCTTACTGCAGCTTTCACAGTGTGTCCTGTGTGTGATGGCATGAGGGAGTTGGCTAGAATTAAGACCAGCCTAAGGCCCGCTGGCAGCAGAGTCCCACTGCTTGTCTCTTCAGGGATGCTGTAGCTGGCATCATGACACTAGTTTTGAACCAGGGATGGCAGCACCGCTGTCCCCTCAGGAGCTGTAGATGCCTCTAGGGCTACAAAGCTACCATACGGTACTCAGGTTTTTTTCCCTTAATGCCTAAATTGGATTGAAGGGCTTTTTTGTACATTCCAAACCAAATTGGCAGCTGTCTGCAAAACAAGCATCCAGACCTGGCCCTGAGGAAAGATTGATGTGCTCATACTTTGTACCCAGAGCTCTGCTTTCTCGGGAAAGCTGGTGCTTATGCACCAGTCTAAGCATAGGAAAAGCCATTCAACATATGAGCAATCAAGAATTTAGACTCTTCCAGTCCTAGGAATGTTTAATGGCTCATGACATTGCTATTTGCTGCTGGAGAACCTTGACAGGGCCCCTCTGATGCCTACAGCCGTAGCAGGCACTACTTGATGCAGTGCTGGGGACGGAGGCATTGGGTTCAGAAATCACCACTGTATGTAACAGAGTCCATGGGAACCCTGGCTGGAGTCTGGACAAGGTAAAATGGCCAGGTAGGGTCCAGAAGAGCATTTCTGTGGTAGATCACTTCTCTCTCCTGGAAATGCTTGCTTCCCATAATGCTCTCAGGTTAATCTGCTGCAATAGCATCCTGACCTGTGATCTGGCTCTGGGAAGAGAGTCCTGCTCCTGCTTACACGCTCCTGCTCAACTGGGAATGATGGGCAACAGATGAAAACATGGCTTTTCATTTTGCTTTCTCTGTTTTGGTTTGGTTTTTTTATATATACGTATATATAACTGTAGCACCATAAAATGGCTCCTTGGGGTAGTTTGATTTTTCTTTATAAAAAAACCCCAAAACCAAAAGAAGCTATATATTATATATATATTTGTGAACTGCTTGGAGCAAAGTTGTCTCAGCATTCTCATTTTGAAATCCCATATTGAGGTGTTTATTACAGCATCATGAAAATTCACATTTAGTTGAAACTTGGCAAATGTCTTTTGGCTTGAAGCAAGTTTTCTTTTGAAGAAGTTTACTATTAGGTGTTTAAGGATATTTTTTCCCTTTCTATTTTTCTTCTCAAAAAGCAACACCTTCTGGAACTGGGTTGAGCAGCAGTAGGCCAGCTCAACAGCAAGTGTGAAAGCTGAGAGTCAAGCACAGAGCTGCAGCCATTCATGCTCTTTTCTGACATCTGTTAAGGGAATGGGAGGAAGGGAATTCAGCTGTACTCTAGGAGAAAAGAGGCTTTTTTGTTGTTGTTTTGGTGAGTCCTGAATAGCTGCACTCCCACCAGATGCCACAGATCCTAATGCCAGCTGCACAGAGCACAGCATCTCTGATTGCCTGGAGCTGGTCCCTTCACATGGGCCGGAGCAAGCCAGATTTGCTGTACCTGTAGGCAAATTGAGTGTGTGGCAGACTTGTTGCTGTTCTATGACATAGATGTGTACTGAACAGTGACATTCCTGGCAGGAACTGGGATCGTCTTGTTACAGTTCCACTGGAGTAAATGCAGTTACTGCCAATCTGGGTTGCGCTATGGCCTCTATAATGATGACACAGTCTATACATGGCTTTATACTGGTAACCTTTTCTTCCTTTTCAGGTGTGCAGACCCATCTTTTTCAGTGTGAGGATGTGTGGGTAGATAACTAGGTTTATATAACCTGTACCAGCAAACTGCACATCCCACAAAGCCAGGAGCGGGAGTCAGCTAGTGGTCCTCCCTTTAGGCAGCAAGCCTTCCTTCATCCCTGCCCTGCATGGAGCATTTGCTACAAGGCAGCAGGAGTGTGTGTGCCCAGAGCTCTTGCTGGGATGCTCCTCTATGTCCTGTATTTCTGCATAACACAGTGGGTTTGCGAGGAACAGCCCAGGAACTGGCATCTGGCACCAGTGGGAAGTGACTGTTGCTGACCAGGGGAGCCCAGCAGCACTACCAACATCCTCTGCCCTTTTTCAGCCTGTGAGCTGTGAAATGGGTGAGGATGAGGATAGACAGAGCAGACAGTCAGATCTCAAGCAGCACATCATAAGTAGGGGCAGCCCTAATGGTTTCCTGACAGGAGACAGTTCCTAACCCTGAACCCAAATGAGATGACTTCTGAGATTCTGAAATGGAAACAGGATTGTTTGGTATTTTTTTCGGTTGGTTGTGGGTTTTTTCTGCATCCAGTTTCTAGCAGCAGCCAGAACTGGGAGTACCAAAGTCTCGAGAGTAGCCTGCTCCCTCTGGCTCTATCTTGCAAACTCAGGAAGTTTGAAGAGGTCTAATAATCATCCTTACCCTTCCTTATTTACCAGCTTAGGCTTCACTCGAGGGTGTTCCCAGTGACCTACCTGAGGTGGCTCTGCTCTCATGGCCTGGCTGGCTGCCACAGCAGTGCTCACTAGAATGGGAAAAAATAGCATCGGTACTTTAGGTCCGTTCCTCCTGGTGCTTTTTCTATTTTTGCTCTCCTGTCGAAGTTGCCAAAACAGAATTGTGCTTGTGCTGTGAAGATACCAACCTATTACCACCATTTTGTATCACAGACATAATGATTTTCACTGCAGTATTTAAGATACCTTGCTGGAATACCTGCAGTTGGAGAAGCGTGGCTTTATCTGTACTGGGCTTCATCTTTACTGAGGCTTTTCAGCCCCTTCACAATGCATAATTTACTTGGGTGGTTGAATTGCAATGTTGACTTCCTCTTCTCACCCCTTATGTTAACCTATTCTTTTTTAATTTATTTTATTAGATATTATTTTCTAACACTGTACTCCCACGCATCACAGTATGCAGATGTTACACAGATCTGTTTACCATTTTCCACTTGCTGTGTTTCATTACTCTATTCAGCAACTTTGTGTCTTTCCTTGTTGCTTCAATGTTCTACAACCTGCCTGGAGCTGGAAGATCAAGATCCTGCTTTTTCTTGGTTGCCAGCATCTAGCACAAAAGGGAAGGCAGATCTGGAGACGTTGCTTGTTTCTATGGATAATAATCAATAAGACCCATTAGGGAGACAACTACATACATCACTAAACTTTGACCTCTGTTCTCCAGAGCAGTCCCAAGATGCCTATTCATATGTTGGTGACATCCAGATTGCGCTATTGCAAAAGCCTCTTTGCTTCGGAAGGGATTACAGATTTAAATTGCACAGCCTTTGCTATCTGTAGAATACAGCGTGCAGGATGCTTAGCTAGAGCCTCTAGTTTTTGTTGGCTTTCTTTGCTACTCAGCTGAGTTTTATATTTAAGGCTGTTGCACGCAGAGGTTTTTATGCCTTTTTACCTTTTCAGGCTGTTTTCTATTCCTGTCTGTCTGGCATTTTAAGGGTTTGCAGACCCTGGAGATTCTTGGCAGTGGCTGTTGCTTGCATACGGCTCCTCATCTTTCAGATCCTTTTTCTACTACGTTGTTCTTCAGCAGGCTGTTCCTGATAGAAAGTTTTTGGCTTGCTGTTTGAAGTTCCTGATAGTCGGCATTTGATCACTTGTTAATTCAGTTCTAAAACTACTTTCCAAAGAACCCATGAAAGACTATCTATAAATAGGGTATGTTAAAAAAAAAAAAAAAAAAAAAAACAAAAACCAAAACAAACAAACAAACAAAAACACTTAAAAAAAGACCCTTATTTTGCTGAATAGAGGAAGCTTTATGCTTTCTGGGAGGAAAACAACATATACCAAATTTAGAAGCAAATCAGAAATCCCATGGTATTTGAGAAACAAGTCAGATGAGATTAGTTGCTGTGGGTGAGGAGAGAGAGCCAGGACTCTGATGACAGCAATGGGGTCTTCCCTCAGAAGGATCATAGGGCTGGGAGGGACCATGGGAGCCGCTCTGTCGTGATTCCGTCCATAAATGATCAAGGTCTGTCTTTACATTGAGTGCCTTTGCTCCTCCCGTTGCAAAGCTGTTTCTGTTCCTTGCTCCTCTGAAGGTTAGAAACAGATGTCTAGTTTCCAGCCTACATGTCCAGCATGGATCAGTTGTGCTCTTCATTCTTGTCTACTAGCTCTTTTATTGCTGTAGTGTGCTGCTTCCTTCCCCACTGTATTTTCCAGAGTGGTCACATATCCTCCCAGCCTTTGTTTCCCTAGGCTGAGCAAGTTGAGTTTGTAGAGACTTCTCTCATAAAATAGGCTTTCCATTCCCCTGACCATCCTAGAAACTCTTCTCCATGCTTCTCCCAGCTTGAATGCATTTTTTGTCTTCAACTGGAGAATTGTCTGGAGAATGATAGCTTCAACAAGATCTTGCCTGTACACTGTTCAGTGTCATTATATGCTTCCCTGTCTCTATTTGTTGGTACTTTTTCTGATACCCTTTACTTAACATTGACCTTTTCAGGAGCAAAGTCACACCAGCAGCACACAAATACCTGAGACAGGTCTTCTCCCTTGTGTGTGTCATACCAATGAGCTTCTGCTCTGAGTCAGAAAGTTTTATTGCAGGCACCCAGCTGCCTAAATTGCATTTCATCCTATTTCCATTTTGCTCTCTTTCAAAGTTATTATCTTCTTCCAATGTGACATTCTGCTTCTCATCTTCAGGTTATGAGAACAATCCCTTCTTGTCCTAATGTGGTCACTAAGGAAAATACCAATGTTCATCCCAATGCTATTTTTTGAGAAGTTCTACCAGTGATCTTCCAGCTTCATGGTTCTTCTTGCTTCATCCCTTGCCAACTTTGCGGTGCCTGTGCTCCCAGCACAGCTAAAAATATCGCACATCTGAGTCTTTATTGATGTCTGGAAAATGGAACACTCTGTGGTAACTCTTCCTTATCTTTCTCTCCCATGATTATCAGTAAAGTCTCTCAGTGCCCCTGTATTAATCTGAGATGCTTGTTAATTCAGTACATTCTGCCGAAGCATGCATAAATCTCTGGAGCACCAGGGCCATCCATCAGCCAGTTCTGTGTTTACACAATCTCTAGCACAATGGTTTCCCCCAAAAGCTTATGAACAAAGCCAGGGGTGCATTTTCAAAGATGCTATCAAGTGCTAAGTGAGACTTCCAAGAGTAGTTTCTTCCTGACTTCTCTCTGGCAGCAGCACCTGAAGCCCATGGCAGTCAATGCTGTGCTTTAAGAGTAAGAGAGGATGCAGTTTGCCACCAGTGTCTTTGGCCAATGTATGTTTTCTGGTTTGATGTTTTTCGTGGTGGAGACTTACAGGTTTTGGAGCATAGGCTCCTGCTTCCCTTGCCAAGGATGCTCTTGTGGTGTGGCAAGCATTATGCTACTTTGCATGAAGTCCACTGGCTTTCACACAGCTCCTTTTTCTTCCACTCCTTGATATTTCTCTTCCTCCTGGAAACCTGGGAAGGCCAAACACATTTAATCCCCTTCAGGACACAGTGAAATGAATGCTGGCTTTTAGGTGCTTTAGTGTAGCTGGTTCACCATTTCTACCCTCAATTGCTAATTTCCCTTGCCACCCACTTCAACTAAAAGGTGCTAATGGTGTGATACACAATTTCCCTGCCCCAGAGAGCAGCAGCATCACTTCTGATCCTTTTAGCTCTGGCTAAACTAATAGAGAGATCTGTGTTCTGAGCCCAATTCCAACTCCTATGTAAGAAACTCCTTATTAAATCCACAGAAAAGTCATTTACTAGTGGTTACACTCTGGGCTGTTCAGGGCAGCAGTCACTTCTGAGAAGTTACGCACATCTGATGCAGAATTACAAAAATGCATATTTACCACAGTGGCCAAAGGGGCTGAGGAACTCAATATTTATATTTGGCATTGAACCTTATGCACAAATACTGACTTTGGCTGCATATGTAGCGTCCCAGTTTGTTTTTCAATTCATTTATACCGATGGTCTGGGCACAGGGAATTACCTCTGTGCTCCTGGCATGCCAGGTTTCAGAGGTCTCACTGTGCTGAAGAGGCTACTAACAGGGGGCTTAGCTTGGCACTTCAAGTGCCTCTGAGCACCCTTGGGCAGCAGGTCTGTGGAGGGTACGGAACGTCAGTTTGAACTGTCTCCTGTTCTCAGGGATGAAGCAAGGAAGCAGGAGCAGCCGTGATGCTGCTAGGGCAAGGGATGGTTTGGGCGAGAGAGATGAGATGCTGAGATGGTGCAGAAGGGTAATGGTGCTCCATCCATCTCATCCCAACTTCTCCATACTTGACATGAAGGATGTACTCATGTACAGCCAAAGCCAGAAAAGCCGTCTGTGCATAAGCTCCCAGCATAGGCTGTGGCAGCCAGGTTGGCCTGAGAGGTTTGTGCCCTGCTCTCCCAGCTGCTGTGAGCATGCCTGTCCCGGTGCAATGTCTCTTGTCACAGTCTGGAAGCATCTGCAAACAGTGTCTCTTTATAAGGCTTTTGTCATTTAAAATACACATGGTGGGGGAAGGAGAGAGGTGGAGAGAAGTGTGTTAACAGGATCCTCTTGCAGCTGAGAGTGGTCTCAAACAAGGAGTTGCACACAGTTGGTACGGATGAGAAAGCAGCATCTTCTGGAGGCAAGGGTGGGAATTTCTTCAGGGGGATTTACCACCAGCTGAACAGCATTGTGGAGTCCAAAATATTTAGTTGGAATGAGTCTGGTTTGAAAACTTGTGCCATAGATTCAGGTGTGAGCCTAGAAATTGGTTCCTTTCACTTTTCAAATCCAGACATTTGGAGTTCATGAGAAGAAGTACTAAATGACTTGTCCAAGGCTACCCTGTGAGCACAAGAGACCCCAAACTCCATTAAAAATCCCTAAATTCTCAGTGGAGTATACCGCCCATGCCACCTTGGTGAATTTTGAGGCCAGCAGAACAGCACACTGTGCTAACACTGTAGTGTGAAAGAAATATCACACCAAGGCATTTGTCATTTAGTTTGCATTTACAGCCCTGATTTCTGCCCATGGTTCCTGTCTTGGTGAGTTGGTGTCTGGAGGGCTCATGATGCAGGACACAGCACCCCAAAAGCTCCAGCTGGATCAATGCGTGAGCCCACAATTGCACTCCTCCAGGAGCCACCCATGAAGGCAAAGACACACCAGCTGCAGTTCGAAGTGTGTTTAACAAACTGGAAATGATCACCTTCCATTGCAGGTACGTGATTGAATGAAGTCCCACCATACTTAGGTTGCCAAGTGACTTTGAAGGCTTTATTTGCTGAGGAAGGAATGTTTCCAGGGGAATTGATAATAAAGGATGTAGTAAGATTTTGGAAAGAAAACTGTAACTCTGAAACTTTTTTGAGGAGAGAAATTGCATTCTGAAATGGGTTGTAGCTCCCTAATGTTCCTACAATAACTTACTCTATGCCTGTGGTGGCTGTTGCTCTGCTGAGCTCAGCAATGGGGAGCTGAGAGAAGCAGCTGTGGCAGAAAATCGGAGTCAGACTGTGCCTGGATCTCCCCCCAAGCCAAAATTTCAGCACTTTCTGCCTTTCTGTGCTTCTTCTCAGTTTCTCCGCCGACCTTGTTCCCAAAAACAGTGTTCTTGCTGTCCCCATAAGCATCATTGCCATGAAGTTCTGGTAGTGATTGCACAACAGGACTCTGCGCTTACCAGACCCCATGAGCACTGCTGAGCTACTGTTCCCACACAGATTCCCAAAGCAAACGTTACTGCTGTAATCTAAAAGAGCAAAAATGTTTGGAAAACAGCAGATGCAATGGGAAAATGACACTTCCTACATGTGATAATTGCACAACCTTAACTCTGCCCTTGGAGTATGTCTGTTTCTCGCTGTATTGTTCGGGAACTTGCGTGGCGTAGCAAAAAGTCATCGTAAGTCTTCGTCTGTGCAAATCACAGCTAAAGTTGTTGGCGGAGGTGCCAGCAAGGGTTAAATTACCTGTATGGGGATGAGGGGGCTGGGTAGGGTGACTGGATTACATGGAGCTATCAAGTACTGGGAGGTGACTCTGTCAGCATGATTTTACTGTTATAATGGGCATTGGCAGAAGGGAAAAAACCTCTGTGGCTTGTGAGTGAGTCCAGATCACTGAAGATTTAAAGCGCAAGATGTGGTTATGCTTGCCTCCTGCTACAGTAGGACTGTATCCTGCCATAAGCCACTTAAATAGGTTTGATGTTTAGGTATTCAGCCTTATATTCAGCCATTGGTTAACTTGGTTCAGGCTGTCTTCACCTTCACTCTGCAGCCCTGCTCACCACACTCTCAGGCACAGCCCTGTGCAGCCCACAGACATCCCTCCTGCCTGTACTGTTTCTTGCTTGGTGTTGAAGTTTGCTCTTCGCTGGTGGGAGCTGTTAGCTTGGCTTAGTTACCAGTGATAAACTGGGAAAGCACGGTACAAAAATGTCTGCCCTGCAAGGCTTGTGCTCGTGCAGCTAGGAGTGATGGAACCAACTTCTGTCTTTACTCATCACTCACTATCCATCCTTCCTCGGCTGTTCATTGCTCCCATCTCCTGCAGCTGCTGCTGAGGAACCAGCCTGGAAGAGGCTCAGCAAAGACAGTAAGGGCTCGTCCTTGCCACATTGACACCCAGCCCACCATGCCAGTGTTTCCACAGGCCTAAAGAGCCAGGGGGGAAATTTGAGGCAGGGCTGTCGCTTTCTGGGAAACACCACTTTTTGCTACCTCGGGAGCTTTGCAGAACTACGGCTTGCACTTTAGGTGGAATTGAAAGATCATGGAGGGATTGACCTGGAAGACCTCGGCAGCTCTATCTAAACGCCCTCGGCTCTGCTCGGGTTGGTGACCTGACCCAGAGCGTTAAGGAGATTCACAAAGGTGGCAGCCGAGGTTTCCGTGGCGGCACAGCGGGCCCGTGCCCAAGGAAAGGGCCCGGAGCAGGATCTCGCTCCTGCCCGCCCAGCTCCGCCGGGTGACTGCGACCTCAGCGGCCCAGCGGGGCGAGGCAGGGGTTTGGCCGCCCAGCCCCGCACGGAGCGGGGCCGCGCGTCCCCCACCGGTACCTGCCGCCCCCCACGCGGGCAGGACGGGGCCGCACGGCCGAGCTCTCCCCTGACGGGCTCCAGCCCTCAGCAGGCCCCGTCGGCATCAGCAGCTTCGGCCCCGCTGCCCCGGGGACGGGCAGGCGACGAGCCCTCCGAGGGGGAAGGGAGGGGAAATGAAGGGGCCACCCGCCACCGCCGGCTGAGAGGAGCCAGCCCTCCCGCTGCGACGGGGTCCCCCTGCGGGGGGCAGCGCCTGCGGCGCTGAGGAGAAAGAGGGCGGGAGGCGGCCCGAAGGGGCTCCTGGCCGGGGGCGGCGCGGCGCGGGGGGCGCTCCCCGCTCTCCTCCCCGCCGGGGCTGGCGGCGGGGCCGCCCCCATTGGCCGCGGCGCGGCGGTGAGCTCCGCCCGCCGGAGCGGCGCGGCGCGGGGAGGGAGAGAAGGGAGGAGGAGGGAGGGCGCCGGGCTGCGCTGCGCTGCTAGTCTGGAGCGGAGCCTGGCAGAGGCAGGAGCGGCGGCGCGGGGGTGAGGAGCAGCCGGAGCCCGCTGGACGGAGGCAGCCCCGTCCCCCTCCCCTCCCCTCTTTCTTTGTGCGCAGGGCAGGGGCGGCCCCGATCCATGGTCATGGGCGACAAGAAGAGCCCGACCAGGTGAGCGGGGGCGCGGGGGGCGCGGGGAGAGGCACCTAAGATGGAGGGAGCGCGGCGGGGGCCGCCCCTGCCCGCCCCGCACCCTGCCCCAGCGGCAACGGCGGGCCCGGCCCGGCTCGGTGCTGGCGCGGCGGGAGGGGATGGCGGTGGGTAGGCCCCTGGCTGGCAGTTGCGTGCGTGTGCTCCGCCGCGGGGGGGGGGGGGGGGGGCTGCGAGGGGCTCCTAAGATGGAGGGAACGCTGGGAGGGGGGCGGCGAGCCCGCGCCAGCCGGGCAGGTACTCGGGAGGTCGGGGCGGAGGGGGGGGCTGCAGGCGCGGAGGGAGCGAAGGAGGTTCCTAAGATGGAGGGAGCGTGGAAGGGCAGCGGGAGGAGCAGTGCCGGTGTCTCCCTGCCTGCCGCCGGTGCCAGGGCTGGTCTGGTGCGAGAGCAGCCATGGCGGCTCCGCTCGCTCGCACTCCCGCTCCGCGCACTCGCTGCTCCCAGACAAAGGGAGGTTTAACAAGGTGGAGGAGGGAACGCGCCTCCCAGCCTTCAAACTCTCCCACCCTCTCTCCGAGGGGAGGGGGGCGGCCCCCGCCGCTGTGCGGGGGGCGCACCCGGCCCGGCCCGGCTGGGGCCTCCCGCGGCGCGGGGCCGGGGGCGGAGCGCGGGGCCGCACCGCACCTCTCCGGGCGCCGGCCCCGGTAGGTGTTTGTCGGCTCTTCCCGGGCGCGGGGCGGGGGGAGCGGCGGTGAGAGCAGGCGCTGGGTTTCGGGGCTCTGTAACATGGTTTCTCATGTGTGTGTTTTCTTTCTCTCCTCCTCCTCTCCCTCCTCCCTCCGCCGCCTCTCTCCTCCTCCCCAAACACACACGTACACACACGCTTCCCCTCTCCCTCCCTCTCCTCAAGGCCGAAAAGGCAAGCCAAACCTGCAGCCGACGAAGGCTTTTGGGATTGTAGCGTGTGCACCTTCAGGAACAGCGCCGAAGCTTTCAAGTGCAGTATCTGCGATGTCAGGAAAGGCACCTCTACAAGGTACGTCCGCACCTTTCGACGCGGCTTTTGCTCCATGCTGGGCTGCGCCGACTTGCTGACTTTTTTCCGTATGTTCCCTGGATATCGGCTGATTGCATCCCCCCTTCCCCCGGTACTGCCCCTTCTGTCCCCGTTCTAAAGCTTGTTGGTCTTAAAAATTCTCTTTCAAGCATTTAATTGGAGCTGGAAGACATGTTCTGTGGATGTGTCGGCGACCTGAATCTTTTTGTTGTTCTGTGCGGTTTTTGTTGCTGATGTACTGAAGACCTTTTGGAGATCCGCAGCTAGCCAAAAGCATTCTGACTGTGGTTTGGGGCACATGGTCTTCTGTGGTCTGGGTGGAGATTTACCTGTGTTTTCTGCAGGAGTAGAAATGACTGAGGATTAGGGGATGAGAAAGGAAACGGCTGATGCCATGAGAACAACTCCCTTCCCGAGATGTTGATCTCTCAGTGTCTTTTGTCATCTGAAAGGAATTGGCTTTATGCTCGGTGTGGGAATGATGCGGATTTCTGAAAGCTTTAGCTGTCGGGTCTCTGTGATTGCCTTGCACTAGGTAACTGTGGAAGTCTTTGTGAGATGGTGAAGCTGATGTACAGTAATTTAATTAATTTAATCTAAATAACCCCCCCCAAACTTGCACTCTCCTGGTTAATGGGTTCAGAAAGTTTGCCCTGGAAATACCAGTTGGTGCTAAAACAGGCATGTGGTGCTCTGCTCTTTCTTTCTTTTTCTGTTTTGTTCTACTTTTGTTGACTTCTGATTTTGCTCATGTTGTACCTTGTAAATATGAATTCCGTTGCTCTGCCAAGGAAGTAGTCCTTTCCATTGTGAAATGCATCATTTCCCTGCTTAGAGTGCAGTGGTGTATTGAGATGCTCTCATCAGCAGGCTGTTTGCATGACTTAGCTGTCTTGATGTGACTGACAAAGGAGGTGAAAGCATGTTTGGTTGGTTATTGTTCACACTGTGCTTTAGACAATGTGAAGTGCCTACATTGTTAATGGAGAGCGTGCTTTTGGGCCACTGAAACTCTTGAGTTACAGCAACAGAGAGCACTGTAGTCCTTCACTGTGTGTTTTAGGATGCATGTTGGTTACAAGGTATCTCTGCTTTTTACAAAATATACGGAGATCTTGAACTTAAGCATTTTAAATAGCATAGTTGTAGCATTGAATAAGGTCGAGCTTTTGGGACAGTAGTGTTCTGTATGCACCTAGAGCTGGTTCTTCACTTGTTTTGTTCAGTTTTGTTATGCAACTAAACCTTCACAGCATGCTTGATTTCTGTGGGTTTCTGTTTCCTTGGCTTCCCTGTGTGCTCAGGTGAAACACATTGATCCTGCAGTTGCCTGGTCTTTAACTGTGTGTGCTACTACAGCGCGTAGCCTTGCAGTCACCGGGAGCTCTCACAGCGTGGCGTGAAGCATGTGCATGGGTGTTTGTAGGAGAGCCTTAATGAGATGTAGGAGCCCATATGGGTTGTATCTTGTAGCAGATTCAGTCATTTTCATTTGGCCACCATGCTGATGTTCATTTTGAGAGCTTTTTGAGCAGCTTTCTCTCCTGTGCCTTTACTTTTTTTAATGGTAATTTTCAAACTGTTTGTTGAGGTAGTAGGATGTTTTGTCTGTAAAGGGCCATTAAGAGGGATAGCAGTTGATGATTTCAGGTTAAGAGCCTTACTTGCAGATGTGATCCTTGGGTCTAGAACATTGTACTTCTCTTTAGCTTTTAATGGACCCTTATGAATAGCTTCTAATTTTAATTCATTTAATTCATCAGCTTTCTATTCATTTTTGCCGCTTTTTAAATTGCCTTTGTTTGGAGAATTTGAGAAAGTATTTAAAATATTCAATGGGCCATCATGTCGTCTTGCATATTTGTATAATTTATGAATAAATATAACTGAAAGCAGGAGTGATTGAGCATTGTGAGGGAGTGTCGTGTGTTGAGAAGACCTGGGAGGTCAGAGTTCTTTGTGGTATCTATTGCTGTGAGTGTTACAGTATGTGACGTATGAGTTGGTGCTGGGGAAATTCGTCAGAATTTTTTAGCTAAATGACTGATGTAAAGATACTTAACAAGTTATGATTGATAATTTATTACTTGAAATATAAGGTGTCTGATGAGCTTGACTTTTAAGTTGCATTTTGACAAGTTGATGACACTTTTCCACATTTAAAAGCTGTGCTTCATTAAGGCTTGCTTCAGTAACACTTATCAGAAATCTATCAAACTTCCTCTAAAAAGCTCAACCAAAGTAGTGAAAGACAGGCATAGACATGGTGAGGCAACTGGTTTTCATCAAATTACTGTGTGCAATTAAAGTATGCCCAGTTTTTTATTAAGATCTGGTATGACCTACTCCTCCCCACCCCTCCACTGTGAAGCCATTTATTAGCTGTAGAATTTATTTTGGCTGATAAGTATTCTCTGATTTGAGAACTAGTTAGGACGTTGGCTAATTCACACTGTGTGTATTTTTTCAGACTCGATATAATCTGTTGGCGTGTAGGAGGATTGGCTGGCGGCAGTTAGAAGTTTTACTTTGTCAGATCCGGCTATCCTCTTTCCTTAGGATCTCATAAAAGAAGCTTCAAACACGTGAGCTTTAGAGTTGACCTGCAAAGTCAAAATCACTATAGATGTTAAACAGTTAAATTGCACCTGAATACTTTTTCAAAAGGCTGTTTATAAATACTTCAGTTTGCTTTTAAATAAAAATTAGGTCAATTCCATCTCAAGAGAATTGGGAGTTGTGGTGCAAAGATTACATTAAACCTGTAGTACTTGTTGAATACTGGGTTTGTTACAATATGTCACTTAATTCCCTTTCCTCAACTTTATTCTTGCAATTTTATGGTTAAACTTTATTACACTCTCTTTAGGCAAGTATGTTGAGCTTTTCTATGGTTTTCCTTTTGTGGGGATTATGGCAAAGATATAAGCTGTGTTCAACACAACATTCAGTTGGGCGAGACAGGTGATGTAACTGGCTAGCAGTGGTGATGTGCTTGCTAGAGTGTACAATACTCGTTATTCTTTCCCAGAGGTTTTTGTGTTGGTGTAACCGTGCAGAGAACTGGTGCTGGCCACGACTTCCACTTGAGTCCTGCAGCTCTTCTGGTGGTTTGCTCTGATGTGGCCCTACCAGCTCCTGCACACAGGAGAAGGCTTGAATTAAAACTTTTACCAGGAAGTTTGCTTCATGGACACGTGTTCCTTCCAATATCCATTACTTCTTCAAACACGGAAGGAAAGTTTGCTTTGGATTTCCTAGGAATGTGAGGGCAGAATTTGGCCTCGTATTTCCGGTTACCAGGAGCTGTGTATTCCTATCTGAGGGCAGGAGATGACTCCCTGTTTTCATTTGTTGTATTTTTTTAAATGGTATTCTTGCTCTTCTTTCCCTTTGGTTCTCCAATGGTTTACATACACTGTGTTCCTGTACACCTTGTAGCTTCCTCTCTTCTCTCAGACACAGCTGTGCAGAGTGCTTCTACATGGGGTTGCTTTCAGACATCATTGTGAAGAAGAGTATTTCCCCCTTCCTCTTGATTTCACAGAGGTAGTTTCTATTATCTGAAGCTTTCCTTCTGGATAGATGGCAAGCAGTGTGATGTGGTGGAGCTTCTGTGATGTTAATTTTTCTCTAACTTTAGGATAAGTGCTTTCCTTGTCTGAACTTCACATCCTCTATCATGAATGTGCCTTGATTACAGAGAAATGCACTAAAAATGTCAGTGGAAGATGTGAGAGCAACAACTGGATGCCTGATTTGCAAATTAACAAAACAGTGGGACGCTGCAGCCCAAAATTAACAAGGTGTAGCATGTGTGTCCTCTGCAAGGCATGCACTTAATAAGCATTTCTGTTGTATTTGTTGCTAATACCTGTATGCTTAAAGTGCATGGTTTGGAGTTTGGATCAAGTGATTTGAACATATGTTTCATTGTGGAGTGCTCATGGAGCATATGTCAGTAGTGCTTCACTCTTTTACTACCCTTATTTTTGAGGGTAGGCAGAGCTGAAACTATTCATCATAATTTAAAAATGTATTTTCTCTTGTATGGAATAGGCATCTCAGATATTGGCCCTTCAGTTCTCCAGGAAGTTTCTTTGTATGTTTGAAGAATGTAAGCTAGCACCTTGAAGGATATAAACTACTCTCCATGTTACCAGTGAAAAGTATCCTCTTGTTCTGCATCCAAGCTGGGCTGACCAGAATAGACACCAGATAGTCCTGCTGTTCCTAGAATGACAAATCAGGCTCCTGATCCTGATCTCTGTACAACTAATATATGCGCTGCTGATTTGCCATGTATTTGCAGGACTGTTCTAAAAATGTGTAGCTGTGGTGTAGGTTGAAAGCAAAGTGGTTTCATTCAGTTCTTTCAAGTTGGATAGCTTTCACCTGCATTATGCAGGGGGATTGTTATTCAGCATCATAGCTGGCCTTTAAGTGGGTTATTTTCTATAAAAATGAGGTATGTGACTCATCTGGAGAAAGCTGTTGTGGAAGCGACATTGGTGCTTTTACTCTGGGATATTTGTTTTACTAATTGGCCATTCATATCTGTGTTTAAGTTATCCGTATTTTTCCCATTGATCACTGAAGTTAAATGGCTCTTGGATCAGCCTGGAGCTGTGCCAGCGCTCCATGGAGCTATCCACATCCTGAGGATGTGTTCCCTTGGGTGATGGATGGGAACAGCATATTTCTGCCTAGATAGTTCTGACTGCTGGAATACATGATACCTATTTGCAAAATGTTTGCCCACATACAAGTAGTTCTTGAGACCTCTCTTGTCTCATACCAGCACTCCCTAAAAGTAAATTACCTGTTGCAGTCTGAATCTGTAGATGGAGGAGTACTTTTGCTGGGCAAACCTGGCAGGGCAAGAGGAACCTCTTGCAAACCTAATATTTTACAAGCAGACAATGCTGATGGTTCACAGCAAGCCTTGAATTCCGTGACTGTGATTTGACAATATAGTAAGTTTGACTTCATAACTTGTGTTGCTGGAACCCGGCTGTCTTGGTCATGCGGCTTAGAGTATTGATCCATTGACTAGATAAATATAAACTGACTACCGGTAGAGATTCATGCTGTGCTTGCTTTTTAACTAGCATAGTCTGAGACTCCATCTATGAAGCTCTTCAGCTTCAGATCAGCTATTATCTGTCATCCTGATGCAAGCATTAGCCTGGCATAGGATCTGTGTCTTGTACTTTGACTGTTTGAAAGAGAGTTGTGTCCTGATTTGCTCTTTGCTGGTGTTTGGCTCTGGTATTAATGATCTCATTACCATCACCCCAGGATTTCTCTTGGGTCTCAGCACCTCTGGGAAATCATTCTCAGCAGGGAGGATCCTCAGCATTAACATGCAGCACCAAGGCAATACTGCTTTGCTGTGGTTGTCAAATTTGGGTACTTGAAATGCAGTAGGTGACAAACACAGTAGGTAGTGTGGTGGGTACTGTCACTCGCTCTGCTTCTGCCACATTTTGTTCCTGAAGGTCCTATAAAGGAATAATGCCTCTACCTGTTAGGGTGCTTTTTTATTAGGTGAAAAAGATCCTGGGGTAATGATTGGACTTGATGATCTTAAAGGTCTTTTCCAGCCTAGTTGATTCTATGATTCTATGATTTTTTTGTTAAAATAAATAGTAAAATCTTTAGCGTGGGTAAGGTGTGTTGTTATTTTTATGTAGATTACCCATTTGAGTTAAGTAATTGTGGGTGGTAGGGTTTAATATTAATCTTTGATTTCTCTTGGAGACTGTATAAAAATCTAACAGATAAGCTGTGACACGGAGCATGTTTATCACTGGTAATATGCAGTGTGGATATTATTCATATTTCTCTTCCTCCGTAGACTGCTTTTTTGGGAAATAGGAATCTAAACCAAAGTATGTATGTGCATGTAGGAGGAGAGGGCATGCAGCTTTCTATTACTGCTGCGACCAGACGTGTCCACTGGGATACTGACCCCTTGCTCTTGGCAGGTCTTTGTGGGGAACTGGTAGGCAGAGGAATGCAGAGTGACTTTTCTCTGAATGCCTTTCTTAATTGCCCTGATTGTTTCATGTTCCCATCAGCTGGCTGCTGAGGGGCTGCAGCATTTGCACCCTGATGTGGCTTTGTCTAGCAAGTAGAACCTTGCATGAAATGAAAATAAAGCATGCAGTGTTGCTTGGAGTCCTAGAGAGGAGGGAAGTGGTGGATGCAAAGCATAGTTCTCTGGGGCCACCCATGGCTCCTGCCAAAATGCATAGGACCAAAGACCCAAGAGGGATGAGGAGTCAAGAAATACGCTGTGGGCTAATAGGTTGTTTTGGCCGGCTACATCCAGCTTTTGTGCTGCAGCTTGGCCACCCCTGCCGTAACTCCAGGCTGGTTCACGGCTGATCATGAATTAGGTGTCCCTTGTACTCTGGCTGCTGCGAGACCTGCTTTGCATTGGCAATGTGAATGAAATGGCCTTGTTGTTGGTAGGCTTGCTGTTCCTCGCTGTGGTGCTGTTCCTTTTCTTCCTGCTCCGTTGGGCTTGAACACATCCTTCTGTGAGCAGACATGTCTTTCCAGGGTCCCTCGGTGAGAAACACCGGAGTTCATGGCACTTCTGGAGAGTCCTGTTGGCGTGCAGGAATACAGCAGCAGGGCAAGAGATATGGCTTGCAGAGTGCTCACTCCTGCGCTCTGATTGTCCTTTATTATGTGCTTTTCTCCTTGTCTGTGTAATTCTTCTCACAAGGAAACCCACTGACCTATTTTGTGGGATTTTGGGTGGTTCTGTAGGTTAGTGGGTTCCAGTCCTGCAATGTAGGTCACTTGCGAGGTGTGCTGGAGTTTCGTAACGCAGAGTTCTGACCTGAAATAAGATTCATACAAACCCCCTGTGTCCACATCTGGCAGCTATACTTGGTATCTTTTTTTGCGGTAGCCTCCTTCACAAAGTAAAAAGAAAAGTCTGGGCATTCGCAGAGGGAAGGAGTCTTACAGGAGGGTTTGTATTTATTTAAAGTGTGCATATTTCAGACAGGTAAGGGCAAATTATCATTATTGCTACTTCTGTTTATTAAGGACATGGCAAAAAAAGCAGACCACAAATACTTAGTAACCTGTACATGTTACCCTAAGCAGATGTCCAGCATTACACAATACTGTAGAAATAATATGGAAATACCTCCATTACATTTATGAAGTTCCTTTTACAGCTGACACATGCTAAATACATAGCTTTTTGTGCAGACAGATCTTCTTTACATCAACCAGAGCTCCTTTCACTTTTTTGGTACATCTGGAGGTCCAGCCAAATCTTAAACACTGCTCTTCCCATAAGCCAGCTATTAATTAGGAGCATGTTCTTTGTAGCAGATGCTAATTGGTACATCAACAAATTCACTGCCTGTTAAACATGGGAAAGATTGTAATTCTGAGTGGCTCAAATATAAATGAGAGGGCAAAGCATCACTTCTTTTTGCTGGCCTGGTGGGGTTTTGTTTGAAAGTTCAGTAACTCTGTATCTTCAGTCGGGTGAATCTCTACTCATTTCTAAAATAAAAAACCCTGACAAAATAATAACAAACCCAGACCAAACTGGCTGAAGCTGGGCGTTGTTTTGATAGTATTTTATTATTGAAATGCTGCCTGTGTTTCTGACAGTTGAAAGTACACCCACTGCCAATATTCTGTTAAATAGCACTGGAAATATGTGCAAAGAGGAGATTGCAGGGATCTCAAGTATGGATTGTGAAACCAGGAGACTTGATTTTGAACCTTATGTGGTCTTATTTGAGATGCTGGTCTCTTGTAGTAACCCCCTTTGCTACAAGGATCAAAGTACTAAAAATTTGTGATTATATTCTGTACTGCAGAAGCAACAGTCAAATTGCTTTTTAACTTTGACTGATAAACATTTTGAAACATACCTTTTATGGCAACTTGCTGAGAGCTGAAATGTTCCATAGTTGGGTAAGCGTAGTATATGTTTAACATCAGTTACTATATGGAGGTGCAAGCTTCCATATTTACAATTTAGATAGGAATATGGACGTGGCAATATGGATAGCAGGATTGAGTGTACCCTCAGCAAGTTCATTGAGACACCAAGCTGTACAGTGTGGTTGACATGCTGGAGGGATGGGATGGGATCCAGAGAGACGTTGACAGGCTGAAGAGGGGGGGTCAGCGCAAACCTCATGAAGATCAAAAAGGCCAAGTGCAAGATGTCCTGCACATGGGTCAGGGCAATATGAAGCACAAATACAGGCTGAGCAGAGAATGGATCAAGAGCAGCCCTGAGGAAGAAGGACTTGGGTGATGAGAAGCTCAACATGACCCAGCAGTGTACGCTTGCAGCCCAGAAACCGTCTGTGTTGGACTGCAACAAAAGGAGCATGATCAGAAGATTGAGGGAGGAGATTCTCTCCCTCTACTCCACTCTTCTGAGACCCCACTTGCAGTCCCGTATCCAGCTCTGGTCTCCCAACATAAGGAGGATGTGGAGCTGTTAGAGCAAGTCCAAAGGAGACTGCAGAGTGACAGACAGAGAGCTGGGGTTATTCAGCCTGGAGAAGAGTCTCCAGGGAGACCTTAGAGCAGCCTTAAGGTACCTAGAGGGGCCATCGAGAAACCTGGAGAGGGACTTTTTACAAGGTCCTGTAGTAACAGGACAAGGGTTAATGTCTTTAAACTGAAAGAGGGTTGATTTAGATCAGATATTGAGAAGAAATTCTTTACTGTTTAGATGGTGAGTCACTGGCACAGGGTGCCCAGAGAAGCTGTGGCTGCCCCATCCCTGGCAGTGTTCAAGGCCAGGTTGGACAGGGCTTGGAGCAACCTACTCTAGTGGAAGGTGTCCCTGCCCATGGCAGGGGATTGGAACTGGATGAGCTTTAAGGTCCCTTCCAATCCAAAACATTCTGTGATTCTTTGTTCAGGAGTTCTAGAAACTTTAGTTTGGGGATCTTACCTTATTGGTTGTCTTTAAATAAAATGAAAGCAAAACAAGTTGGTTTTGAATTCTGTTTAGGGCTAAACAAGGAATAAATGTTTAGACGTGTTTTCTGAACCAGATTGTTCTTCAGGATTACAAAGTTATGATGGATTGCTTGCAACATGCAGAGGTGCTAAGTGAGACAAAATATCTTGCCTGAGATAAAGCTACCTCCTTCAAATCTATATTGTTGAGTACATACATGAGACTGATCATAATCTGAAGTAATTTTCCTGAGCTAAATGATTTTTGTGCACATGGAACTACGTCCAGCTAATTCATGTGAAACTTAACATGGTTGAATTGGGGAAGTGGACAGAGGATGCAGAAGTACTAGGATTTGGTGGCTTCGGTGCTGTGAAGTTGCTCAGAACCTGGTGAGCATTGAGCATGGGTTATTCCCTGTACCCAGTCCCAAATGTGCAGCATTTTTTTTCATGTTAAGGGGTACTTCTTTATTGAACAGGATTACTGCCTTTTATTTTTTTAATCTATGTACTAAGTACATACATGGAATGATTTATATTTTCTTTTCCTTCTATTTCAGGTGTCAGTAGGAATACTGTGATGTTAGTGTAATTTGAGCCTGTGTAAAAGAGGCTGGAATTCACCCTTTCGCGAATCAGCTAGCAAAATATTCTCGAGTTTAGTTTTTTTAATCTTTATGATTGTATTTGCTGTCCATGTTTTAATTTGATAAATCTATATATATGGCAAGTGTTTAATTCCCTTGTTTAATAAAAAAATTACAAAAATCATCTAGATTAGCAGAAGGACGTAGGTCTTACTTGTCCTGGTTGCACAAAGCATGCGTGTATGTTCAAATTGTTGGAAGTGTGTGCTTCTGCTGAAACATTTGGCTCCGATTATGTATGTTGGAGCTCTTATTCTGAAAGTGCTTTACTGTTTTTTCAGAAGTGGTACTGAGCACTTTCTCTTCCTGAGATGAGATTTCAATAAGAGAGGCAATACATTGATGGATGATGGCCCTGTGATGGAGTCAATCAGCCAGTGCAGTCATTTGTCTCCTGGGGATACAGGGTAGAGCACATCATTAGCAGCAGAAGGAGAGAGGCTTTCCTCTGTAATGCTAATAGGGTGAGGGAGCTCTGGTTTGTGCCTTTTTGCTGCTATTGCTCAGTTATTACAGGTGTCTTATGGAGAAACAAACCCGTTTTCATTTGTTATCTGTAACAGTTGTGGGTGTGGATCAATTTAACAAAAATACTTAATGAGCTTTAGGAAATGCTTCCAATATAGCCTAGTACACCAGTTTGTAAACCTGTATCACATAAAACTGCTTGTCATAGAAATGGTGAATTACTTTGGGGGAATTGTGTTTTATTGTTTTTACACACAAGTAGCTTGACTTGTGTAGGAAAGACTGGCAGCTGCCCAGTGCCAGTGTGGGATTCAAAGTATGCTTCGTCTTAATCAGAGGAGTGTGGAAAGTGAAGCCAGTGGGTCGCAGAAGTTACTCTTAATAGCATCTGACGGCACTGGGTTTCTGTCAAAGCAAAAGGGAAAGCACATGGTAGTGATGTTGGGTGGCTTGTCTGAGGGATGGCTGGGTGATGTGCTGTTACATGGCAGCAGTTAAAGGTAGCTTCGTGTGCTCATCTAAGGTGGTGGTGGGCATCATCCAGCTTTGCTCAGGGAGAATGAGTTAACCTGCAAGTGGCTGTTCCTCGATGGCTGCTTTCCTCCTTTCTGGGCTCTTGCCTCTCTGTGGAGGTGGTGTTGCAATGGGGCCATTGGGAATGAGCATGGGCTTTCCCTGGGGTGGGCAGGAGCACTCCTGTTACAGGATACAGGGCTTCAAACCTTGCGTAAGCAGTATCTCGGTGTCCAGAGATGGTTAATGCCCATGTGACACACAATGAAACTATAAATATTGGCAGAGAAGTGTTACTGTGCATGGCTGGTGGGTATTTCTGTATACTCACCAGTGCTGTGAGCTGGAGTACTGCTTGGTGTGGGGACTTCCCTCCCTCCACCCTTTTTAACTTGCTGTAACTCACTGACTCTGTGCAGTTAGGTTACTCACATGCATAGGTTTACCTGTCTGTATAGCAAATGTAGTAGCAAGTCTCTACTGCATATGGCTTATAGGAACCAATCTTTGGAAAACACTTTGAAGTTCTGAAATATCTTTTCAAAAACCACACATGAAGTCAGACTTAAAGCAATGTTTATCTTCCTTTCTCTGAACTGTATATAAAATCACTTCAGAGCAAGGGCAGCAAGAAAGCAAATGATAATAACTGCTGGAAAAGTGTGGTGGGTAGACTTTGTGCCCTTCATTTCACTGTCATGTACAGCGATGTGTTCGCTCCTAAAGCACCAGAGGAATGCAGAGCCGTGTGCTGTATGGGTACTAAAGGCATGGGTTTGCTAAGAGTTGCACAATTTTACGTGGGCTAGCAGGGTAGGGAACATATTTAACCATGGGTGTGGGAATACAGTACTCTGGCAGCAATTAAAAGTCATTAATTAGAAGTACTTATTACCGGAAGTGACTCAAGTTAGTTGTAAGTTGCTTAACTTCTGAGGTCAAGAAGATGTAATGCATCCGAGACAAGCATTGTTAGTGTCCATAGGACTGCAGGGCTATCCACAGGGATGGTCCGTAATACCAGAGCTCTAACTGAAATTTTGAGGTTCGTTAAATGACTTATTGACAGTGACAGTTTGGCAGCACCTCTGCACACTGGGATCACACATTTGTGTTCAGAAGTTTAGGCCCATGAAGGGTTTGTTGAGGCTTCTTGGTTGCATTGGCTGGGAATGTACAGTTGTGTGCTGGAATTTACACTGCTTTGTAGAGAGTTACTGTTACTCAACCAGCAAAGAAGTGATAGTGAAAGCTGTATCATAAACAAAAGCTTTCCTGTCATATGAGGATGATGACATTTTTTTTCCAATCACAAATTAACCAGTTGATAGAAAAATCAACAATGGACAGGGTGGTTGGAACGTCATGCCTTTAAGGTGCATACCTCCGCTGTAAGTGCTTGGGAGATCACACCTTCATGTTCAGACTGTGCGTTTATAAAGATGTGAGGACAGTCTCCCTGCTCATGCCTGGAGAGGCATTACTTCTTCCAACAACCAGGCACACTGAGTAAGTAATGGAAAAAGCTCTGTAATGTGGTACCTGTTAACAGTTCTGTGCCAGTTCTCAGTTTTTTCCAAATGTGCAGGAAGAGTGAGGGATGACATCTGGCAGTAGTTGGGTTTTATTTACAGCTCTTGAGTTTTTCCCCCTCTTGCCATTTTCTTTTTGCATTGTAAGCCAGACTGACTTTCCCACTGGCACTCTGAATTCAAACCTATGAAATTGCACAGTTACGTACTACACTTACTTGTTTTTAAAAGCCTGTCACAAGCATGAATGGTATTTTTTTTTTTTTTTCCCCATGAAGGCATATAATGTAAGGAACAGGTTTACTTAGTCATGGGTGTGGGAATATGGATGCCGTGCTAAGAAATCAGTTTAATAACGGTTGCTTTATTCCAGAGTGTGCTAGTGTTTGCAAATCTGTCTTGGTTTGACACATAGTTGATACTTGTGGAGAATGTGACCTTTTTGTTACTTGCATTGATTTTTCCCAATTGTGTCCAAAGTTCTCAGAAGTCAGTGCAGCACTTTGTTGTCAGCTGAAAGGGCTGGATCAGGCCTCCGAGACTGATGCATTGAGAAGAAAGGGAATAAGTTGACATGAAACTTAGCACAGTCATCTTCTGTGATCTTGCTTTGTTCCAAGGCTATTTCTTTCCTAGTGAGATGTTTTTAATAGATAAGAAAGAATTGAGAAGTAAGTTGTATTGTATAAAGCCCTAAATGAGACTCGGGGGAAGAACTTGGTGTGTGTCTGTGGAAGCAAAGGACTCTTCAGACAGCTTGCTGCTCTTGGTTGTCCTGGAGCCTCTGAGGTTGGAACAGGGGCTGAGGCTGATAAAACTTTGGATCCAAAGTTGGGTCACTGATGGTGACCTTAAATGTCATTTAAGCAGAAACAAACAAAACACCCAGAAAGCCCAACATATTTGCCAATTTTTTTAGGGCTGTTTTTTAGGGCAGTATTTCTCAGTGAGTCTCATCTACCCTAAAGTTTAGCCTTTGTACTGCCAACTGTATAAAGTTCTTGAGTTTGATGTTAGTGTACAAATATGCTAGTCCTCATATACTGATGTGCTCAAAAGGATTATATTCCTTCTCTGTGAAGCTGCGTCCATGCCTTTGTTTATACAGCCAGCAGACTACTAGCAGGTTAACAGGAACTGATTATCAGCACCTTGCTGCTTTTCCTCCCTGCTCTACTTCAGTGTTATCATTAGCAGCTTTTAAAGCAAGGTTCCTCCTGGAAGAATTTCTGGCTCCAGGCAGAAAAAGTTTTCTTACCAGTTTTGAACAACTGAGTCTGTTGTGTTTTTTGAAATCTATTCAGCGCTTCACAAAACTGTTTCATGTGGCACGTACATCTTGCTTCATGCATAGCCTGAAGAATATCCTGGGGATAGGGAGACAAATAATTGTTTAATTGGGCTGCTCTGTGTGTAGCTTATATCATGTTGAGTATACGGAAAGAGCTGATTTTATTTAGTGTCTTACTGTAACAATTCTGCGAATCTTAAGCTGTGCATTTATCTTAGTAAAATTTGATATGGTTGTAAGCAAGACATGCAAATGTGTTTTGACTTAAGCTTTTAGTTTGTAAGCAAAGATGTTGCAGATCTCTCACCTTTCAAATGTTTGGTAATTATGCTAACTAAAATCTTAGAAGGAAAGCAACATCCAATTGGGAAGAAAAAACTTTGTGATTAACACTTACAAATAGTTAATAACTATTTTTATATTTCATTATATTTGTGAAAAAACATGTCTCAGTGGTTGTTAACAGAAATGGCAAATATCTGAGTAATGTATCAACATTGTTTTAATTAAGAATACATTGATATTCTCATAAAAATTCACTTCTGACATCCAGCTCTTAAGCTAAAAACAAATGTCAAATGTAGCTTTTATACTCCAGGAAAACATGCTCTTCTGCTCAAAAGATGCTGCAAATTCAATCCCATGAAAATCAATTATAATAACAGAGTACAGCCATTGCAAAATATTACAATAGTTAAGTAATTATCCCACTGCATGACTTAGCAAGAGGGATAAATAATGCATGTAGAATTGTGTTGGAGCTTGCAAGGAAGATTCATGCTAGCAGAGTTGGATGGGAAGGGCAAAGACAGAGCCCTGTCTGAGGAAGGGGTCTGCTGGGTCTGGTGTGTGATGACTGAAACCTTTTGGTATCTGTGATAACGGAGATGCGAGAGAGACCCAATTTTCTGTTGTACTTACAATCTCAAGATGGCTTTTGGGAAGAAATCTTCCTTTGCTGTGTTAGCATGGTGTGATTCCAGTGGCTTCTTGGAGCCACCCAGCTGGTCCTAGATGGGTGGATGTTGGGCTTTGGGGTGTGAGCACAGCCAGCCTTTAGGGGGTCACGTTTTGGAGTAGTGGAGGAAGCACCCAGCCAGGGTCCAGATGTGCTGCTGGAAGGGTGGGAGAACCCTGAGGTAGTGCTGCATCAGGGTGCTGATGCCAGCAGCTTGCTGCCTTGCTGGCACACCACTCTTAATTTCACTGTATTTTACCCACTCTGTTTCACCACTCTGTATGTCTGGGCTGCTCCTTATCTGCTGTTCATGGGTCTGAGCGAGCTGCTTAGTGCATTAACATGAGGCTTGGAATCCCATCTGCAGCATGTCCCAGCCCTTGATTGAGCTGCGGGTCTGGTCAGCAGGAATATTGGCTGTTTTAAAAGCGGACAGATGAGGGGTTTGATTTTTTTTTTTCTCCTTTCAGCTATATCTGAGTACTCCAAATCTGTCAGTTGCTGTCAAGAGGATTGTACTTTGGATTAGTGAGCTACTGGAAGCTGTTAGAATCATTGCAGTTAAAAGTGTGCTGAACAGCGTTGTAGTTAATACTTACATAATATCACCAACAAGCTTAGGAAACTAGAATGTAACTTGAAAAGAATCACAGCCCCATGCCGTCCTGTGTCACCTAAGGACCACCATGCATTTAAAGGATGATGCTTTTCTTCCTGGGACCATTATGGTCAGAGCAGGTTTATGGCTGTTGTGTTGGTTCCATCACGAGATGTGGAAGCACCTTTCTGCCCCTTTCCCCCTTTCACCTTTATTTTATCTCTGATGTCTTTCTCATCAGGACCCAAGAACCTTCTCACCTTAGGCTTGTTGGAGCTATTCTTTGCTTCTGCAATTGCAGAAGTCTTCAATTGCTGCATAATTATTGATGCTACATGAAATAACTCTTCACCTCATGAGGATAATCCACGTTGTTGCGTTTTTGAACAGAAATTTCAGGGAAATCACACAAGACCTTTCTGTTGTACAGTACTAGTAAAACTGTCAGCCCCTTTACCACTTGAGTTTTTAGGGAAGCTGAAATGCTTACTGAGATTTCCAGAGTAGTTTCTGTTTTGTGACAAGCTCAAACCTGTCTAGAAAAACTGTCTCATTCAGCAAAGAAGCAGATGAGGCTGTGCACCTGAGACCTTCTGTCTTGCAGGTGTTGAGCTGGAGGTGTAATGCTTTCAAGTTGTTTATATTAACTTCTGTGAATATCTTGAGCACACAGAGACAGTGGTCAAAATTCTGGGTGAGTTTGATAAAAAATTAATGTCACTATTATTCCCTTGGCTGATGGGATGCTTCAGTTGTCTTAAACGCTTACACTCCAACATTTAAAAACACTTCTAGTTGATGTGTAGATGTGGTGCTTATAGTGGTGACTTGGCAGTGTTAGGTTTATGATTGGACTTGATGATCTTAAAGGTCTTTTCCAACCTAAATAATTCTATGAAAATGGGAGGGTTATACAGGTCCAGAACTTGGCATTTCAGTTTCTAAAAAGGTACCTTATCAAATGTATTGATTGGGGATTAATTAGAAAGTAATTGTCATGTCTAAAAAGAGAAACTTTACTTTAAAATGTGATACTACTGTTAAGCAAATGTAAGGCTGCCTCCCCTCCAGCTTTGTATCTGCATTGCTTCCTGGAGTGTCAGTTTGCTCAGTGTTCACTGCCATTGACCTTGGATAATTAAGAAAAAAGTCTGCTGTTCTGAGGAGATAAATGCAACTTATGTTTGGAATGTGGCTGATTAGCTCAGTTGTGAAAGTAATTTTATGTCTAGTTTCTGGCAGAATGGATGCTGCCTTTGCAAAACTTGATCTCTCTGTTTTGCTCCCTGGTACCCAGTTGAAGCTGTTGGTGAAAATATCCCAGGACTTGGAGAACTGAAACTTGCAGTGGACCTCTTCCATTGCCAATGAAAAAATATAGTTGTCTTTTACTTACTGAATCACTTTTTCACTTTCTGCCTGTTTCCTGTGCAAATACAAGGCTGCAGTTGTGCAGTGGGTGGGAGTTTGGGATTCCTGGCTGATGCGGTGACTGGAGCAGGGGTTGGTGCACGTGGACTTCCCTGTTTCAGAACAGAGTTTGTGTCAATGGTGGCTGATGAGAGCTGGAGCTCACTGAGGCCACCAGCACTATGTGCTGGGGTCTGAGTGGAAAGTAGAGAAACCGGTGGAGAGGAAAGGCCAAATCATAGAAGCAACAAAAAATTGAGAAGCAGCAAAATTTTTCACAGGCCTGGCAAAGTTATTTGTCAGAATTGGAAGGTAGGGGATGGCAGGCACTGGGATCTGTTGCCAAATCCCCTTTCATTTTCTTCAGTGCTGCCAGTTGGGCTTCATTTCTTTCTTCTGGGTTTTCTCTCCATATGGGTGCTTGGACCATTTGTGACTTTCATGCTTGTTTTAGTGTGGGGGCTGTTTGTTTTTTAAACATCTTCGTGATGATCACATAGTTGCATGGTATTTTGGTGGGCTTTTTTCTTAGGTTTTCCACATGAGATGTTCCACGACTGTATTTGGGCTGGCAAAGTACCTTGGGCTGAAGATGGTTCATAAAAGTGCATTTGGGTCTTTTGGGGGTTTATTTACTGATCTAATAAAACCATCTTAGGGCTGGATGCTGCCCAAACCAAAGCACAGCTTTATAAGTGTAACTGCATCCATGCTGTTTTGTGTTGAGTTGTGTTTGGTTTTTCTAGTTGGTGTGTCAACCTCTTTACCTTCTTTAGAGACAGTACTGTAGGGATATTTTGCATATTTGCCACGTTGTCTTTTGTTAATATGCAGTAGGGCACTGTTCCTGATGGGATCTTCAGGTGTTGATGCGACATCAGTACTTAGCAGGAAGATTTGGGATGGCATGTGGTTTTTACAGACTCTTTGCTTTAGAAGCCAAATCTGCAGCCTTGAAAATCTTTGGGACTTTGTAATCTTCCCCCCTACAAGGGTATTATTTATTTGGGAAGTTGCATAATACGTGTTATGCAAGTGGTCTCCTCTCAGCCTCTGTGTAAGTGCATTATAGAAGAAAGTGTAATTCATTTTCTTTTTAAGTTCAGGCAGCAAGTGGCACAAAATAAATCCCACAACTGAGATGTTTTAATGAAGAGAGGTTTTAATGAAGGTTGTATTCTGTTTGTAACTGAGGTAAGGCAGAACTGAGCACAGCTCCAAGAAATGTTCACACCTGTTTTCTACACAAAAATTCAGTTCCCACTGTGCATCTGATTGTGAGGAGTGGACAGATTGTGTTGTGGATAAAATCGACATAGGTCTATTAAATCAAAGTACATTTTTCCTGGAATATTTCTAGTGAACAGCATATTGGGTGAAATCTATCCATACCTGGCTTTACAACATCTCATTTAAGGATTTACTGCTTACACTAGGTTCTAGATCTTTGCGCACATGTCTGTACATGTCTTGAAATAACTCATTTTGTAGACAGCTCTCCTTTTCCTCTGCAGGCCGGTGCATCATCTTGGTTTTGACTTTCCCTGAGAATCTGTTTTTTAAAAAAGCAGGAGTTGATTCAGTGGAGTATTGCTGGGGTTGGAGGACACTGGAGCCCTCATCCCCTCTGCACCTTTGCAGGCAGGATTGGTGAGGCTCAGACCCCACTGCCTTAAAGTGCACCGTGGCTGCTTCCCAGCATCAGGTACCTTACAGGTTTTGCATTCAGGTTTTAGCTGTGTGCCTTGAATATATGTGTTCAGTTCAGATAGGGTTGTTTCATGTAGAATGTCTGAGGAGAAGAGTTACTCACTTGAACAAAAGAGACTTAAAATGAAGCTGTTAATTGTCACAGCTGGTGACTTTTCCCCCGTTTGTTGCTGCCAACTGAGAGTGCTTTAAACTCACATCCAAGGCATGAGAAGGCCCATACCTCTTATCTCCACCTCCCTGAGTAAGGAAAGGAGTCATTCAGTTATTCTCTGTAATTAGTGTACTTCAGTGGGTAGGCAGGTGTTAGTCTTTTTCCACTGTCTTTAACTTTAGCAGGAGTGTTTGCCTACCAGTGTTCTGCCATCACCTCTGTCCCCAGGCATCAGGGATAGTCCTTACCTGCTGAGACCTGTGTAATGAGTGGGCTGCTCCTAACACTTGTGAAAGAGGGAGAAGTTCAGATAAGTAAAAAATCAGTCCAGCTGATGTAAAGATGTCTTGTCCAGGTTGAAGGAATTTCAGAAATGCTGTGATTTCAATAACCTGTGAAGGATTTAATTGTTTCAGTTTGGTCCAATTTTGCATGGCTGCCCTGAAAGCAGGCTTGCAGGTGTGAGGGTCTGTTTTGTTAACTACATGGTGTTGGTTTAGACTAAGCTTACATTTTCCAGCAGAAACTGTTGAACTTAAAACTGCAGCCCTTCATGACCCTAGTACTATTGTTGCTGCTGCTTTCTGTGAAATGCAGTTACAGGTATTGCAGCATCAAAAGGTTTACTCATCATGGAGCACTTGTAACCCAGGCAGGTTGTTTGTGCACCTGTGTATGGTGTGGAGGGTGTGTGCATATAGGATTAAAATAGTTTAACTGCACAGAGAACTTTGCTGGTCTGTAAAATTCTGACAAAAACTATTATGAGAATGATTTTTTTTTTTTTTTTTTTTTTCTGTGAATGAACCAAAGGCGGGGAGTAAATGATCTGAAGTTCTTGCTGATACAAAAAAAAATCCCAAAACTATAAGAGGATTTTGTTGTTGGAACCTGTCTTACAAAGGTGCCCGATAAGTGTGCCTGTGAAGCTGCTGTGGTGATTGTATTGTTTTGCACTAGTGAAGAAATACTTTGTGAAAGGCCTGGGTCTGGGTTTTGCAGTGGGCACTGTGCGTGGGCATGATTTGTCTGCTGCTCACTAATGGACCAGCTTCATTAGACTTGATGATTCAAGTTTCTTTTTATAAGCTTATCAGGTATTTCATGTCACTACATGTCAGTCATTGAAATGGCAGTCTTCAGGAGAGAGCATCTGTTTGAATTAAAAATCTGCTTTTCTGAGAAACACCTTTTCTTAGTGACTTCTTTTATCAAATACTTTGATGGGAGTCTCATCCTGGTGATGCAGAAGGCAGAGCAGCACAGGATCCATATGCCTTTCTGTCAGTGTGATTCTCATTTCAGTCAAAGCTGCATCCCTGACCATCAGGTCCTTGCAGCTTGTTTTGCCCCATGTGACAATTACTGCGTTGTTTTGCTGCACAAAACACAACCATGAACTACAGCCTGCTGAGTGTTGGATGTGCCCAGCCAGCCGCTGTGACTGCTCACCTGTACTGTAGCTACAGCCACCACGACTAGCATCACTGGGAACAAATGCTTGCACAGTCTCTGCAGTGGTCACTGTGGGGCTTTGAAGGCCTGTCCTGATGTCAAATGTGTTATATCCCAGCACTCAACTGTTAGCCACATAACATTATCACAAGTTCTGCGGTGCTTTATGTACACTGCAGTCACATACTTTTTTTTTGCTGGCAAGGTCTAGCTGAGATTAGGAGAACAATAGACCTGATTTTACACCTTAATGCAAGTGCACTGTTCCCAAAGAAAGTAGAGCATGACTTGTGCTCTGTCGAAATGCCTTCTGTCCCTGGAAGATCCCTGTACAAGAGCTCTACTGTTGATGTCAAAATGAGCATACTTTGTTTGCAAAGGATGTTCGGTATCCAAATTTCCTGCTACAAATGTGTGTATAAAAGGTTTGTGTTTTACTCTTCCTTCAGCCCTCAGTAAGTCCTTTGCCTGCCTCAGGCAAAAGTAGTTCGCTTGAAGTTGGTAGAACTGGTATCACTGAGGTTAAACTTCAGTGTACGGTGGATTGTCTGAAACACCACTGAAGTGCACTTGTCTGTAACCATAGAAGTCTGATGTTTCCCAAGCATTTGGTCACCATACGAACATCTCTGGGGAATGTCTGCAGCCTTCACAGAAGGAGCAGACTTCATTTCCAACCCGTGCTGGTTAACAGTTGTGTAAGTAGCATTTAAGCTACATGGAGCTTAGACTGTGTAACTCCATTGGCTTTTCCCTTTTTACTTTCGTTACCTTCTTTCACCTGAATGTGACACTTGGGGAAACAAAATAGGATTTTTTTTTTTTTTTAAGCAAGCTCTGAGGTGATTTGCTACGTTTTCCTGTAGAAAAGACTTGAAGCTTCATCCAAGTTCAGGACCATGTGTACCTGAGTTTTGTAGAGCACCATAGAGCGGCTGTCGGGGTCCAGGACTGCTTGTTGGTTTTGGATGAAGCCACTTGCCCTGTGCTGCCCTGACTGCCACTGAGAGAGGAAAGAAGCTGAATAAACAGGGAAATGGTGAAATAAACAGAAACAAAATCTAACCTAGCCCCTGCCTCGGGGCATGGGCTCATGGCAGTGAAGCAGCTGTTTCAAAGTTAGACTTCCTTTTGTTAAAAGGAGGCACACAAAAGCTTTTCTGCTGTTGTTTGTATGCCATGATGATAATTTCTATGTTTTTTTTCTGTTATTTGACTGCTTTCAGTTTCAGTCTGAGAAAACTGATTTGAAAAGTGAGCAGTTACTGCAGCAGTAGTAGGTTGCAGAGGTAGTTGTAGTAGTGGTAGTAGTAGGTAGCAGAGGTGGTTGCTTCAGTCTTTCATGCCTTGCGTACACCTAAGTGTTCCAGCCAAAGTGACCATTTTCAGGTAGTGAACTTAAGCCTATGTGTTTTTCTGAGTTATCACTCAGTCTTTAAAGATGTTAAATAGATTTTTGGGGTTCCAGGTCAGGCTGCAAATAGTTGTGCTGAGGCATCAGTGCTCATGGCCTTCCTTGCTGCTATTCACCATGACCACTGAAGCTGCTGCTGCACTGATGTCAAGCTGACTGGCTTTGTGGCTGCGTTGGGAGCTAATGAGGGGAATAGGTGGAATTGAAAAGCCAGTGGCAGGAGCAGGCAGGGCTGTCTCATGTGGAAAGCTTTTGCTATTTGTACTCCCCGATTTTGGTGCAGAGCGAGGGTGTGAGCTCCTTAGGAAGTGGTTGCTCAGTTTGGTCAACACTGTTTTCCACAATGGGGTTTGAATTCTGTTCTTTTTTTGTCTAAGAACAAGGTTCTGTTTTTAGCTTTCTATAACTTGGAAATGCTGTTGATAAGCAATTAGCTGCACAAATCCAGGAAGAAATTAGAGGAAGCAACATAGTAATCTCACAAAGTCATCTTTGTAAATCTCCAGAAGCAAGTAATTTCTGTAATCTGGTAGAGGTATATTGCCAGTGTGGTGTAGTCCTGGGGCTCAGAAAGACTTCATTTATTTTCTTATGCTGTAGTCATCCTCGAGCAACTCACTGTTTGTCAGAGTATATTTGTAGCTAAGTGGAAATAAACTGAACTAAGGTGTCTTGATAAGTACACCTGGGACTGAGGTGCCTGGATATTGTGATGCTGAGAGCTGGGGGATATGCTCTCAAAACCAAACCCAGCACAGCTGGACTGCTTAGTAGTGGGTTTTAAGACTTTAATTTAGTAGTTCTGTTAGCTGTGTTTGTTGTTATAAAATAATTGGTGTATGTTTGTTAACAGAAAAATAGGTCTACAATATGTTGTCTAAAAATCCCTGTATTTAGTTACATAATTGGTAATCTTTTATCTTCTCAGATAATTCACAAAAATCTGTAATCTGACATCAGATATAAAGTAGAAAATCTTTGATGTGCTGTCTGAGGAGGTTGTAGAGGATGTGCCATGTGCTGTGCTTGAGCTTTCTGTTGTATTTTGTTGTATAGAGGAAGTCAAACTTTAGCTGTACTTTGTGTGTTGGTTTTTTTTTTCCATTTCCAAGTAACATCTCTGCTGGCTTCTGTATTTCATTCATCTACAGAGAAGTTTCACTTTCATTACACTTTTTAGTTAGGCATGCTGTTAAATTTGCGTTTATTTCCTATTTGCACGTTGTGTGGTATTTCCTTTTGTATAGTCATCCTGTAAGACTTTACAGCGGGATTTACAGAGCTGATGTGTTGCCTCACACCTGAAAATATCTCTTTACATAGAAAAATGCCCAAGCCCCAGTTCTTTCTGCCCTGCATAAATGCCAGGCGTAGGTACAATTTAATAGCAACCTCTTATACTGAAGAGTGACAACTGACTTAGTGATAACTCATTTTTGAGCCTGTATCTCTAAATCTTCACTGCCATTATTTAGTTAACAGGAGGTGGGTTAAAAAAAAAAAAGCTACTCAAATCCAGAATCTTGATGGGCAGATTTAGAGTCATTGCAGGACTACAAGCAAGTGAGGATGGATGTTTTGTACAGAAAAACCCTGTGTAGACTCTCCAGCCTTTGCTTAGAGTATCGTGCTGAATGCTTTTTGCTCTTGTATATTTGCCTCTCGGGAGGCAAGCAGTGGCAAACACTCAAACTCACTACTGTACTTTTTCCACCAGTGAAGTGTAGTAGCTGGAAGTTTTGGGATCCATTGGCCGTTGCTATGTGGACGCTGTTGGGTCCCGCTTCGTCCTGAGATTCTCCAGATGACACAGTGCATTAGGCTGACAAACCCACACGTGTTGCGGGTCAGGCAGGCTGCCAAGTGCTCAGTGCTCAGCCAGCAGGGAGAGAATCCCAATAATCCACACATCAGTCTCCATGTGCTGCTTGGTCAGTGGAGACCAAGCGAGTGAGCTGTGGAGAGATTGTGGGTATTAAGTGGTATGGGTAATGAAGGGCTATGCTGGCGCTGATGTGGGGCTCTTTAAATGGAAAATGACTTTAAATGATGGTGCCAGGGCAGTTGGGGTGATTTGCAGCTGGCGGAGGTTCACAGTGTAACTGGTAGTTTTCCCTGAGACCTAACCACTCCTTTAGGATGGAGCACTAGAACTGTTTTGAGGAATTAAGGAAAATAAAATTAACTTTTAACTCAGTTTGCTTGTTTTCCCTCCTTGGGGCTTGTAGCAGAATGATGGCAATTCAGGATGTGTTGGTCGTGTATGTTCGTGTGTGTCTGTATGTGTACAAATATGTGCCATGTGAGAGTATGCAAAGCTGCAGACTAGGAGTCATCTGGATGATAACTGTGGTAGGACACTCAAGAAGACAATAAAATGAACTTTCTTGAAAAATGATAGTTTTGTCTGGACAAGTAATCATCATTGTTATCTGCAGATCAGGATTTGATTTGCAGAGGACTCAGAAATGTTTCTGTTGTTTTAATCAAGTATTCCTGGTGTTTTGTTATGTTGGATAGTGCTCTCTGCTAGTTTTGTTTATAAAGATAGTTTAGTTTCCCTATCCTACAGTGTGCTAGGCACACATGGATAACTCACACTGCACTCCAAGTAGGGAGCTAACAGTTTACTAAATAGGTTTCTTCTAAGGCTTTCTAGTTAGGGGAAGAAGAAGCTTCCGAATTGAGTATTGTAATATTGTTTCCTGGCAAATTTTGAAAGAATCAGTGTCAGTTCCTCATGCCCAGGAGTAATAATGTTGAAAGCAAAAGTTTCTGTGCTGTTGAGCTCTCTTGTTCCCACAGTGCTTGAACAGCAGCTATTGATAACAGCTCAGTGCTTGACTCTGGCTTGCCCGGATTGCCGTGTGTTGTGCCAGATGGAGCCGGACACTCCAAATTGTGCATCTGTGTTCCTTTACCAGACTGCGTTCAGAGGACACAATGGAGGGAAAAAGAGCTCCTCTGAGCACATGGTGGCCTCTTGAAAAGGCATGTCTGCCTTGCCTCATCATCCTTCAGAGTGTCTTTTATTTCTTGCTGTGTTTAGAAAAGCAGACTGGTTTACTGAGCAGTTAGGTTTCCTCTTAAAGCATTGACAGTGAGTATTTCACACTAGATTGTGCTGGGAACAGCATATGAAGGAATAGGTAGGGTACTTCTTCCCAGTACCAGTGGGTACCAGTTCCTTGTGCTGCTGCTTTAGTAGTGTCCCCTCCACATTGCAGCAGCCCTGATGTCACTGTTAGGCTGCATAGCTGCTGCAGGCTGGAGCTTTGTTGGCAAAGCTACACTCCTGGTTGTTCAAGGACTCTTGAAATGTTGTTTCATATGAAAGGAAATCCTATCATTGATGTCCTTTTTTTAATAAAAAGGAGGTTTTGCTTGCTGAGAAAGCTCAGTGTATCTCATTTAGGTAAAGCCTGTAGCGTCTGATGTAGCTGAATCAAAATTATTGCCTTGCTCAATTTGCTGCCTTATTATTTTTTTAATTACTTTTATTATTAATGGCATCCCTAGAGATTTAGAGCCTATTGAGTCTATTCAGCATCTGTTGTAGAAATGGTAGTTACTCATTTTGCTTCTATGTGAACTTAGCCTGGTTGTTACATGATAGAGAAGTGCGCAGTGTTCGAATGCCATGCAAGCTCAGTGAAATTTTACTCTGACAAACACGCCCACCCCTTGCATTGCCAGGGGACTCTGCAAGAGTTCATCAGTAGAAGTTTTTTAGGTTATTTTTTTAAGCAAAGCTGTTGTGCCTCTCTATACATAAGTCAGGTGCTGAGGTTATCTGCCCCTCTCAAAGAGTAAGTTGTATGTAAGTTTAAGCATTATGCTGTAGTGATTGGAAACCCTGTGATGTAGTCTTGCTAGTGACCATCGCTCGAAGGTTTGTAGGCTGTTCCAGTCCTGTAAGTTCTGAGTTCATAACAATATTTGACAGGGCGACAGCAATGGCAAAACAGTGACTCTTGATCTGTCTGCATTAGAGCTGACTTAAAATTGGAGTTTGAGCATGCAAGTTTATAGAAGTTCATCTTGCTTCAAAGTTAAAGTTTACCTTCCATTTGCTAGCAAGTTATGGATGTTGGAAATGTGTTGTCAAAACACAAATTCTGGACCAACGATATTGGTGTGCAACTTCAAAATCTTAAAATCCCATTCAGCTGTGGCTGTACAACAGGTGGGGTTTTAGACTGAATTAAATTTTGGGGGTTTTTTTTGCAGACATTAGACCATATTAAATTCTCTCTTAAAACCAGTAATTAACAGGCTTCTTTAGCAATGGTGCTATATATGCCATGCCACATAATTAGGCATTAAACGTTGATACATACTCAAATTTGGAGATGCTTGTTCATGTTAACAAATGCTTTTATAAGTGATTTTGCTATAAGAGAAGAGTACAGGTTTTCTTCCTGCTTATCTAATAACATGCTTTTGGAAATGTATTTTACTTTTGTATTAGTACAAGCTTTTTGGGAGGTGATCAATTTCAGCATTTAATTCAGTAGGGAGCTCTTTTTCTCAGCATTTCTTCTTTTTATTGCTCGTTTTCCAAACTTGGTGTCTCTCCTGTGATTTTTGAAGTGTGAAACTTAGGTGTCCTAAAACCTGGAGACAGATGCTTCTGAATGGGACGTGTCAGGCTGGATTAAAGGATGATGTATATGTGACAATTTCTGTTACTACTCAAGATTTCAGTGTCTGAAATGGAAAGATATGTATTAGCAGCAGTGATAAAGCACTTCTTTAACATCAAGTCTGGTGTTCCTAGTTTTTAGCTTTAGTTACAGCTGCTAAAAGTTTTCTTCAGATGTTTGTTATTTTGGTTTAGAAGACAATAACCATGAGCAGTTGCTTTGGGGAATCTACGTGTTAAATTTCCATCAGACTCATTTATACCCTCATGCTGCCAACTGCACCTTCTTACTCAACAGGAAGTTTTGAGCCTCTTTGCTTTCCTCAGGATTATACATAGCTTAATAAACAGTCAAATAGGAAGAAGTAGTTAAGTAAGTGATTTTGTTTTAAATCTGTTATATTATGCACATCTTGGTTGCTGCCAGCTTTATGAACTGTTTTGGAATTTTTGCTAGTGAGAGCAGCTTATTTTTGACAAGCAAGTAAAATGGACTTAGTTTTATCATCATTCTGGTGCTAGTAGGCAAGTAAATTTTGTGCTGAGATCAGTGAATTTTCCATACCAATTTTGCGAGTCCTTGTAAATCATGGAACATTTAGTATTTTGCAGTAAGGTGTGTCTGTAGATAAAAACACCAAAAGCAGCTGCACAGCACGTTTACAACCTGCTGAAGCACTGGCTTGAATTTTCAGTGATGGATTAAACTGAAGCTCTGAGTGGATCAGCGAATGGGTCAATAGCATGATGAGGACGGTTGCAATAAGTTTATAGAAGTGAAGCTTGTGCAGCACTTGCAACATGTGACTAGAATTATTTAGACTGGAAAAATTTGCACACCTGAGAAAAATTACTTGGTAATCTCAAGGTCATCTTTTTTTTTTACATTTACGGTTGCATTCCCATTTCATAAGCACTTGGTTGTGGATTTTATATAGATTAGCACAATTTTTCTCCTGCTGTAGAACTTCTTCCCAACACACCTAACAAATGAGTAGGAAGTAGTGCTTTTTGCTGAATGCCCTGCTGTGGGCCTGACTGCTACTTGTGGTGAGCAAATGCTTAGGCAGAGAGCAAGAAGAGGAGTTGTAAAATTGTTTTAGTTCAGCTGGAATTTAGGGTGATGTTGCAGTTGGGAATTGATACAGTTTGACTCTGTTACGTATTACAAATTTTATTTTAAAGAGGGGAGATGTATTGTGCCCTTTTTTTCTTAATTTCTGTTTATTTTTTTAAATGGGCCATTTAAAAACTTAATAGAAAATTATTTTTCCTGTGAAATACTGCAACAAGAAAGCATCTGAACAACTGTCATTCTGCTGTGTACTTTTGTCTTAGATTTTGTATTTGCTCATGAATCAGAAGTAGTTTTACAATGTTAGTAAACTTAATGAAATTGTGATTATTTGGGCAGTCCTGCATCCCCATCAAACAAGACAAAAAGTGCTTAAAATATGGTAAATGTGATGTTTTGCCAATTCTTCACTAATTTTACCTTTATTTAGATATTACATACATACCCACAAGCTCCTGCAGTGCCTGCTGGTGGATCGCTGTGCAGGTCAGCATTACACAGCAGGCACAGACGGGCACAGTGATCTCTTGCAGCTCCAGGGATGGAGCAGAGACTGTCAGGGAGCAGTTGCCATCATTGGAGCAGGCCTCTTCCAGTGATTCAGACTAGGCAGAGAAAGCAGCTGCAGGGTGAGCATCTGCTGAACACCCTTGGAGCTTTCGTTGGCACTCTTTAGCTGCTGCAGATGTGATATGAAATTATCTCCTGTTGCAGCTTAGGTAGATGCTACAGATGAGAAGAGGAGCAAGACTGCCAGTGCTGTGAGAGCTTCCAGGCAGGCTCTTACTCTAAAAGGAGAAACAGAGCAGTATGTCTTCCAAAACTTCAGCATGACTTTTGTTTTGCTTCCTGCAGACATAGGAAGTTAAATTCTATGGTATTAGTGGCTAAGTAAACATCAAGCTCTCTTCCAATAACTGATACTCAGCTTTGTTATTTACCATCACTGCTATTTTCCATCCATGTTCTCTTATCAGAGGTGGCCTTGTGCTTAACTCTCCTTTTCCCCATTGTGTGCTTTCAAATTAAATAGCTGCAAAAGGGAAGGGTTGTTGCTCTTGAGAAGTGCTGTTTTGCACAAGTCCCTGTAGGTATGGCTCTCCTTCTCCAGCGTATGAGGGAACTTTTGTTTGCTGCAAAGTCTTACACTACTTGGTATCATGAACCCATCACAGAGGGGTATCAGAATAAACCTGTAGTCCAAAACGTGCACCATACAGGGTTGGACATCTCTATTTGAATTATTTTCATAGGGTTGTGTTGTAGGGAAGGACAAAGACCTAGGGCAGTATGATAAGCAGACTGCGTGAGACTAGATGGAAAATACCCAGGTTTGCAGTCAATCAGTGGTACTTCATAACCAGAAACCCCAGACTGATTTATCAATTTTCCTTTAAACAACAAGACAAACCAACCCCAACCCCCCAAAACCAAAATAAACCAAAGTTTTGTGCAAGTTCTGTACATTTGCAGAACTGCAATCAGTGGTGCTTCTCCACTGAGAATTTTCCAACAAATTCCCAACTAGCCCTGTTCTCTGGAAGATGTTTTGTACTTACTTTGACAGGAGGTGAATGGTCCTGATTTGCTTTCATGTTTGGATTTGTGGTAGTGTCTGCAAATGGTATTTGCAGTTTCCAGTTCTGTATATATTCCAATATATTCCAATATATTCCACTATATTGGAATGGGTGTTTTGAGGAATTATGTGACTTCTCAACTTCAGGATGGCAAAATTGTGGTCAAACTGCTTCCAAAAGCATCCTATGGCCCTGGCTTTAGACTGTTTGTAATGGGATTATATGAAACAATGCATATTAAAAAAACTGTGGAAGTATTGACATATCTATTACACTGTGCTATTGAGCAGTTGTACTGAAATAGTTTCATAGATCAATTCTAGGACTCTCTTAGTACTGGCTTTGTGATTTTTAGCATATTTTCACTAAGGAAAAGAAACAACCCAAAAACCAGAAACATGAGCTGCGAAATCTGTGCAGTGGCAACTCTGGGGATAAAACCCTGATTTATAGACTTTGATTTGTAAGTATGCCCAAATAATTAAAAATAAGCAATGCTAAGGCTCCTGTCACAAGTAAGAATCGAGTATTCTTTCTACAGGCACCATTCAAAGAGCTTCAGCTGCCCTGTAGGGACACAGGGGCAGTGACTAGCCACTTTCCAGCAAAACGTGTGATGTATGTGGAGGTGACAGCTTGCATTTAATTTAACCAAATTAAGAATGGGAAAGTTATTCACCCTAAAAAGCAGGGAGCTGGCAGCTTTGTGAGACCACTAAATATTAAGTACTGCAGATAATTCTGAACTCTTTAAGGTTTAAAACCTAAGTACTGTGGAGGGTGTTCAAACTGAGCCATGACCTGAAGTCTAAAAACTTCTGGTGGACAAACATGAAGTTGAAAATAACTCTTCTTCTGAAATCTGAACAGCTCAAGGTTTGTTGTTGTGGCCAGCAAAGCTGAGGCTTCTTTATCTCTGCTTTGCTTATTCTTGGCTCTTTCGATGAGGTAGGAGACAGTGGCTGGATGGTCAAGGAGGATGTTGAACAGTTTGTTGGAGGCTTTCTGGAGGTGGCAGTACATTCTTAAATGTACCTAGTTTATTTTGTGGTGGGTAATTGCTTTGTTTGTGTGAAGCTGTTACTCTCACCTTTTCTTCCGAAGTGTTCAGACTTAACACTCAAGAGCCTTTAAAACACATTGCTGTGCCAGGCCAGAAGTAGGTGTTCTTTAGATTAACTGCTGTATTTTTAACCATCTGTATTTTGAGTTAAAAACCCAGCATTAGCACATTCAAAGGAAACTCTTTCAACGAGATATTGCTCAGTCACATATTTCTTGCTGTTTGTATCTTTCTAGTTGTCTTTTACTGTTTTAGCATTGCTTTGTGGTCTTCTACTGCGCAGATTACTTCTTGGATAAATGCAAACAGCTTCCATACTGCTCTGCAGTTGTACACCAAGGACAGTTTATTCATTCATTCTCATTGCTAAAAAGGACTGTGTGGCCATCACAAATGAGCTGGAAAATATGCATGCAAGAATGAGCGCTTACCTGGTCATGGTTGGGGTTTAATTACTCGAAAGCTTTGGTTCTTCTAAATGTAAAATTCTTTAAAGGAGATGTTAATGTTCATGGGTTAGTTTCTAACCTTGCTTTACAATATCACTCAGAAGTATGCTGATTGTATTATTGATCTGGCACTATTGCATAAACATGCATGAAAATGCCTTTAGTGTTGTTTTCTTGTTCTTCTTTGAGCAAAGATATATTGCTGTGTGACTGGGATTATTAAAACAGTCATGCACTTCACACTGCACAGTGTATAAAACACTTCTCAAAGAAATGGTGGGCCATGCAGAGGTCTGCTGGTATCGCCTCTTACATCAAAGCCAGAACAGCATGAAATTATCCAAATCCTCAGTACTCCACGTTACATGAGGCTTTTGACTCTGAAATCCCACTCGATGCCACTTTCATTCTCCTGATAACATAGTTGTAAGGAAGCAGCAGCATTTGTAATTAGATCCACATTTCTGGGGATTGCCGGGGTTCCTCAGGATCTCTGTGTTGCTGTGGTATAAAGCCCAGCCGCTGTCTCTGCTCCACTGTATCCACAGGAGGTGGGTGGTTTGCCTTTTCTCAAGGCAGCAGGACCAGGGAAATCCCAAACATATACAGAAATTAGGGTCACATAAAAATATGGTGCAACTTATCCTCCTATATCCCTGTTGAAATCCAGGTCTGTGTAACTACCGTGTGTTGGTTGTGAGGTGATTTGTGCTGCTCTGCTCCTAAGCCCACTTGCAGGGGTTACGAGTGGAGCAGCAGAATTCCTGGGCAGCAGCGCTCTGGAATTGGTCCCAAAAGGGGCTTTAAAGAAAGCTTTGAGGTAGAGAGAAGAAAATGCAAGTAGTAAAACACTGTGAGATGCTTGCCAGAACCTTAAAACTACAGTTGTGGTTTTGTTGTTGTTGTTGCTTTTTGGGGTTTTGGTTTTTAATTATGTATTATTTTTTTCATTTCAAGAGCACACTAACATGAGCAGTGAGCCCTTCTGGAAAAGGCTTGCATTTGTTTCACTTCCTAAGAGCCAAACGTCCCAGTGTTGCTTCATATGACAATCTGAGGGTATGGTATTTGCAGGCATTATGTTTCTTTGCAGGTCTGTTAGTGAAAGATAGTAAAGAATATTTGTGTGCATCATTTATGATAGTTGATGGTAAATACCAATGTGCCAAAGCTATGCTCAGAATAGAGGAATGTATTCCAGCTCTTTGTGCCTTAGTATGTCCTTGCTGCAAAGATTGTGAATTGTTGTGCAAATATCTGCTTCTGTGATGTAAACTGCTTTTAACTAGTGTGAAAGGGTTTATCTGGCTGAAGGTAACTTTGAAAGCACAGTTTAAATCGGTTTAATTGCTCTTAGTTTTAAAGGGGTTGAAAAAAGAAAAAAGATAATGTTCATGTGTTTGTCAAGTCAGTGTTGGGTCATAATGGCTGAGTCTTTACCCAGGCTGTTGCTTAAACTAGGGGAAAATTATCTGATCAAAACACAACTTTGTCTTAATGTTCCTTCAGATAGAAGGAACATTCTACCTCTCAGGTAGAAGGAACATTACTTATCTCAGATACTTGCTCAAGCATTTGGGGTCTGCTTAGGAATAGAAGAACCAAGTGTAATACTAAGTATTGCAACTCTTCAGATATTTTTTTGGAAGTTGAGACTTGTTAGCTGAGGTTTTTGTGTAATGTTGATACTTTAAACCTTCTACTAAATGACAATGTACTTCTTCAGTGCAAATGCTGGTTAGAAAGTTTGGAAGAGGCTGAGTTGGGGTTTGATTTTTCTCACTTAGATGAATTCTTTGTTTGTATGAGCCATTTAATGTCACAGAAATCAAGCTGATGAGCCGCTCTGGGGATAAAACACAGTTAATACGTATTTCTGCAGCTGTTTAGTCTTACAATAAAAATATAGAAATGCTTTTAACTTTCTGTTCAGTTTTTGACTCCGAATTCTGCAGTAGAACCCGGAGCATCTTGAATTGTAGCCCAGCTGAGAATGAGGCTTGTTTCTCTCCACTGATACCACTTTCTCCTTCTGTGTTCAGATTCTGCCAGGGAAAGTGACTAGTATCCACTGCAGAGTATCAGCGATTTTGCTCACAACACTCAGGAGGAAGGTGGCTGCTTTGATAAACAGAGTGACTAGGATATGGTACAGATTGCTGTAGAGGCAGGAATGGGGTCTGGAAGAATGATCTGCAAGAGCACATAGTGATAGGAAAAAGTGGAGAATGGCTTTAAACTGAGAGAGGCGAGATTTAGGTTAGATATTAGGAAGCTCTTCCCTGTGAGCATGGTGAGGTGCTGGCACAGGCTGCCCAGGGAAGCTGTGGCTGCCCCATCCCTGGCAGTGTTCAAGGCCAGGTTGGATGAGGCTTGGAGCAGCCTGGTCTAGTGGAGGGTGTCTCTGCCTGTGGCAGGGACTTGGAGCTGGATGATCTGTAAGATCCCTTCCAGCCCAAACCTTGCTGTAATTCTGTGGTCTTTGCTAGTGGTGTTGGCTTAGATCAGTGTTTGCCCTTGAAGTGTTTTTTTGCTAGGCATGGAAACTGGGAGCAAGTTTTGGATATTGCAGCTACTTTACTTGATTATGGTTACTATGGTTATAGTTTGCTTTGGTTAAAAATGCGCTGCTGTACTTGCTTTGCTTGGCTTTTTTGTAAAGGGTTTGTAACCAGTGTATTCTGGCTGTAGTGGCAGCATGTGCCTTATTTGAAGGATTTTATTGCTCCTATTATTATTACTATGAGTATGCTGGTTGCTTAACCTGCCTGGTTTTTAACCTTCCTAACCTTGCTGCTAGTGTGTGAAATGGCCAAATTAGGAATTGGAAAGTGAATGGGTTATTTGCATTATTTAAAATAAATAAATATGTTCTAGTAGATGTTGAAACATGCTTGGTGTTGACAGGAGTCTCAGCAGCTTTCTGCTTCCTTCCTTGGTGTGGCAGGAGAAACCCCATCAGCAGGCCTGGTGCCCCTTCCTGCAGGTCCCTTGTCTGCGCATGCTGCTGCCTGCTCTCTTCCCTTTAGTTTGGGGTTTACCTTTACCAGGGAGCCATCCTGGCATGTAAGCAAGAGTATGCAAATAATGGGGTTTGGAAAAGTTGTGCTAGTTATGGCAGTGGCTGGCCAGAACGTGCTAAAACTTAATGTACTGTCCTGTCACAGATAAGGAGCGGAAGAGCATGGGTCAAAGTGTCTCTGCAGGAGCACTTCAGGGCTAGTCTTTTTTTGATTCCAGCCTTCCCTGGGGAAATGCAGTGTGATTTATTTATGTATTATTTTTTTATTATTTGTTTATTTTAGTTGAGGTCTCCATTTTAAAATTTGTATCTTCACTCAAGCAGTGCAGCACTCCTGCAGCAGGAGCAGCAGCTCTGTCACTGCAGAGATTGGATGTAAGCCTTAGGAGTAACATCACAAGCAGGCACATCAGTTGTGCAAAGCAAAAAATCTATGAAGGTGCTCTCAAATTCTTGAAGTGGGATTTCCCATGAATGGCTCGGGTTTCTGGCTTAGCTGGCTGTGTAAACAGCAAATAACTGTAAGTCTGAGCAGAAGTGGCAGCTTCAAGCAGTGAGGTTAATCATGTATAATCACATAGGGAGATGGTATCTGCCCTCTCTTTGAAGATTTCTTGATACTTTATCTCTTTTTCCTTTTTTTTTTTTTTTTTTTCTTCTTTTTTGTGTAGGTGGTTAGCAGGTTGCTTGACACAAGCTACTGTTGTCAGCTTTTAGTGTGGTTGCATCAATCTGAAAGTCTTTTCCGTGTAACCAAAACACTTCTTCTGACGTGTTTATTCTCAGTCTTACAGACAGAAATTGCTATATATGGGACTTCAAATGCAAGGATGCTAAGTATCTTCTCTGTTCTGTGGAACAGGTAACTGCTTGATATGATCTGCAAAATGTTTCAGCATCATAGTTACTTAAGGCTGAAGATCAGATAATCTTTGTTTGCTCAGAAATGAATGCAGCTTGTAGCATAACATGAGTTATACTTTCTGTGTCGGGTGAAAAATCCAAGTGCCAGTGGTATTGAGACAGGTCACAGGCCTGATTACAACCTGTTGCATAGTTTATAATAACCTGTGGTTGTGGAATGAAATTAAATATTTGGGTATATCTGGCTTCAGTAAGAACATCTTGGTACCATTATACAGAAAGCCAGTGTCAAGAGATTTATTAGATACTTGGATTTTCCTGTGCCTGGGAGTAGAACTTCTCTGGGTGTTCTGTTGTCTGTATCATCTCTGAATGTAGATATGAGCAATTAGTGTTTTGTACTTTTTTCTTTATCACATTAATTCACTAAGTAGCTTATTAAAGTCTCTCTAGATGTTTCTAGTAAAAACTGGATGCAGGTACAGAGCTCTGCAGTAGAAACCCTTGGGTTTCTGTGTGCCGGTTGTGACTTAATGATACTTGTGTACTGTTTTCCTTGGCGATCTGTTGTAGGCTGATGTGAAATACTTGAATCGTATTTATGACCAAGATAACTGCTATGAATGTGCTTAAACAACTATTGCAATTAGTGTTCAGCTCATAATGGACGACTAATGGAGTCAATAACCTGGTTTTCTCCCCCCCTGCAAGCTGTGTGGACACAGGGAGCATAGATCTTTCTGGCATGTTAAAGAGGTTGGATCGATCACGACTAGTCCAAGTGTTCGAAGTATAGACGGCTTTGTGATATGCCAGGCCAGGAGAGAGAGGTGTTAAGCTGGTGCGCTGAGAGGATGTTAGAGTTTGGATGAGGAATGCAGGAGGGACAAAGGTACCAATTTTTACAAGACATGTGAGGACCAATAACCAAGCTATTGGTTACTTGCAAGGCTACTTTTTTGTGTAAATCATAATTTGAAATGGAAATAGTCTTTGAAAAACAGTTTGTCTGTGTATTTTGTCCGAACACCATTGGGGACTGCAGACAATAGTGTAAAGATGGTGTGTTGGAGCCTGGCACAGCTGTTGCCCCATGGAAACCATGAATGCCCACTTGTCTTCTGTCCTCCTGTCAGGGAGCTTCAGTCATCGTCCTTGGGACAAAGTCCTCTCAGTTACCTTCTCTTGCTCTTTGTTATTTGTGCAAGGTTGGCTGCTTTGGGGGGAACCAGAAGCTCATTTGAAAAATTAAATTGAAAATATGAAGGAGACTAATGTTTATTGGGAAACTTACTTTTATCACTCTCTGTTCTCCTTGAAGTGTACCCACAGCATGCAGCTGGCAAACTTCTTGAAAGGTACTTTCACAGTTGACTGTGATTTCATGACATGGATGGAAGAAAGGGAGCATTACCCTTAAGAATGTTTAATGAGGCTAAAAACTGATGAAACAGCAGTTTGGAGTATTTCTTAATGTTAATGTTTGTATCATGTTTGGTAGCAGCAGTAATATTTCACATTAAATAAGAGCATCCATTTGGTTCTTTTAAGTCGCGTGTTCTTCCCCAGTTGCTGAAATAAATCTTCCTACTGCTCTGGGTGAAGTGTTTTTTGTGTAACACTGACTATAGATCTCTCTTTTTATTGTCATTATAGAAAACCTAGAATAAACTCTCAGTTGGTGGCACAACAAGTTGCCCAGCAGTATGCAACCCCACCACCACCTAAGAAAGAGAAGAAGGAGAAAGTGGAAAAACAAGACAAGGAAAAACCTGACAAAGAGAAGGAAATTAGTCCAAGTGTTACAAAGAAGAACGCTAACAAGAAGACTAAGTAAGTTTGAAGGGCACACTATTAAACATGGTGTGGTTTCAGTAGCATTGTGCATTGATTAATCATGTAGTACAGCTAACATCATACTCTCCGTCTTCCTTCCAATTTTACAGACCAAAGTCAGACATTGTGAAAGATCCTCCTAGCGAAGCAAACAGCATACAGTCTGGGAATACTACAACAAAGACCAGTGACTCAAATCACACTTCAAGGTAACTATACTAAAGTTAAACTCTTGGTATCTGACAGCTGTGTTAAATAGCAAACACTGTGGTTTTGTTTGGTTTTTTTGGATGGACAGAGTACCATCTAACCCACAGGGCATTGGTTTAGTACAGCAAGACCATCAGTTGCTATGAGCCTTCTCAGTGTACAAGCACTCAGACACTGCTGGTGAGGACAGATTCAGGCATTGGAAATATTTACTCTGTTGTCCACTCAGTTTTCATTTCTCTGCTATAGTAATCATATTATCAATTGGGCAGTAATGCTTCTGGTGTAAAACACGGCGAGTGGAAAAACATTAACCAGCATTTTGGTTAGTGGTCTGTAACAAATTCTTATCACTTGATAGCAGTAACAAAGGTCCCTTTTTTAACTTCTTTATCTGTAATTCAGTCGCTGTAATTGTTAATTTTCCAAGTATATTGGATTAAAAACCTGCATGAACAGCTTTGCTAGAATCTTGGTACCGACAAAAAGGGTGAATGGTTGGGTTTGTATGTATCTAGGTTTCAAATGAGTAGCTGTCTGTGGAGAAAGGTTTCTTCCTAGTCTTTCCTGTACCAGTACTCCATGCTTGTTTTCTTTAAGTAGTGCCTTGTGCTTTATTTCTTAAATCAAAAATTCAGCATCAAAGAGCAGTTTTTATATTATTGAACTTGGAGAGCTATAAGAGGCAGAATTCAACAGGGCACTTTGCCTATGTGGGCTGTAGAAGAATTGCATCTCTTTTTAAAGCATGCTGTAATAAGTATTTTACAGTGAAGCCACATGAACTGAAGCAGTATGAGCTGCAAACAGTTGTAAAGCACATGGGAAGTATGGTTCATGCTGCTGTTAGCATTAAGGTTGGCAAGACATGACTGCAGAAAGCTGTTGTCTTGGAAGTTTTTAAATAATAGCATAAAAATCTTTAATAAAGTGAATATCCTTTACACAGTAACTGGCTTGAATGTAGTGAGGGCAGTGTGAGATTTGCTCTGCTAGAAGACTCAGCTGTTTGCAAGGACTGCTGTTAACTCTTCCTCAGCCCCCAAAGATCAAAGTGTTCATTCTTCATTTGATTAGAGAAATACGGCTTTATTGCAGTGATTTGTTTTTCCCTGTTCTTTTCGGAATGGTACTTGTTTTCAGACTTAAGATGTAGGAGACTTGATGCACTTAACTGATGACATAATATTAAATTGATAGATTACAACAAATAATTGTTTCTACTCCGTGAAGGAGTCACTCTGTCTACTGCAGAGTCTTTTAGTCCATGCTTTGTAGCAAGCTTCTGTCATTCCTAATTAATCCTTAATAATATCAGGTCTAGCTGAATGTTTTTAAGGGATACATAATCTCCTGTTCTTAAACAGTCTTTTGAAGTGTTCAGTTTAGTGGAACCTTTCTTGCAGTTCGCTGCCCTCAGAAGTGCTGTCTTTTTAAAGGATCTGATTTTTATACAACTTATATGTTCAGATTTTTTTCATGCCCAGATTTCTTAATTGTTTTTGTAAATTGGCTTTTAAGGATCCCTGGATTTTTAAGAAATCCTTTTTGAACTTTTTGGATTGTTTCTGACAAAATATGTTGGTCTGTTCCATGACTTCCTGGGCACTTTCACATTCATGATTTTGAAACACCTTTCTTATTTGGCCATAAACCCTTTTAGCTATAAACATAAAACATCAGGGTGTTTAATATTGCAGAATAACGTGAATGAGCCCATCCCTTTGTCTTCTATAGGAAACAGAAATTGTATGCATGTGCTGAAGAGACTGTAGGTTTCCATCTGTGCTTCATCAGCTCTTTGCACAGGGGAGACCCCTAAAACTGGCTGCAGCAATGGTTGGAGAGCTCAGTTCTAAAACTGACATTGAGAATTGTTCGTGAGCAGGGCTGTAGAGATATCTTGCACTTCAGCCCTGCTTCCACCCAGTCCTTTCAAGTTACTTTGTCTTGGCATTTAAAGATGCATGGGCAGTTTCATTCAGGTGCTTGGTGCCTGGCTTATCTCAAAGGCTGCTGGTAGCAGGAGCTTTTCTGGGCCGAATGCAGCTTAGGCCGTATGAACTCCTTTTATTCTTCCTTTTTTTTGTCCCCTGAATGCCACTATCAGCACTGGCTTTTGACAAGCAGTAGCAAGAGTTCATGTGCCTATTCAACCCTGTAAGGAAGGTGGAGGAAGAAAGGTCTGTTCTGGTATTTGGGCCAGCGTTTTTTTGACTGTTTCTGAGTACAAGAGAAAACAAATGACCCAGGCAAATTACAGGAAGAACTGGGTTTCCTAGAGGAACTTGGGGCTTAGGGAGGAAAATACGTATGCGTACTACGCTTCCGGGAACGCTTGCTGCTGTGTTTGCTACCGATGCTTTGGGGGCAGCCTGCGTCTGCAGAGACGCTATCTGAAAGCTGACGGAAACCCCAAAACATACTGATCTATCTGGCCTTTCTTGTTACCCACAAACAAGGTGACATCATTTCATCTAGCCTGTGGTTATGTGTTGAGTTTGCCAGCGCCTGCAAGTGCGTATGCACAACGCATACATGTGGGTGTGTGTGTCTCACTGCTGCGGGAATTCACTAAGCTCAGTTGTGGGTTCGAAAAGGCTGGTCACTGAACCAAGGGGCTGTTTCAAGTAGGAGGTTTTACTGACAGTTACCCCAGTGCAGTGATTATTTGAATTGTATTTTCTATCTATTCGAAAGGATTTTCCTGTAGTACTTGTTAAAAATTGAACCAGCCTCCTAAGCCAGGTATGCAAATACTGTTTGTGGTGCAGTAACGTCATTTTTGGTAGGGAAGTTTGCAGAAATGCAATTGTTCTATTTTTGAAGCCATACATCCATTCTTAATACTTTATTCTGTCTAGTTGTAGAATACCCCTTGGATAATGACTACTTAAGGACTTTCCGCTTGTTAACTTACCCTGCAGACTGTTGAGTGTGCATGACAAATACCAAGTTTGCCTAATTTCCTCTTTTTTTGCTTTGACCGCACTAGCCTAATGTGCTGCAGACAAGGAGGAGGAAAGGCAGATTGGTTTAAAAGCTGGAGCTTGATCCCAAAGTAAACTAACCTTCCCTCCATCCCTTGGAATAAGGCAGTTTTCGGCAAGCTACTTTTCAGTGATGTATAAAGACTCTCCATTTTAATTTCCCTTTTGGGAATATTCCACTGCTTCAGCCTGACCTTTAATTAGGAGCAAAAGCTGTAAATTGCAGCAGTTGCTGCAGCTGACTTGGAATTCTCTGGTAGCTGGAGGAGTGTCCAAGATTTGTTGTATTAAAGCTTTGGACCAGCTTCTGAAATGTGCGTGAATGTCAGCTTCCTAGAGTCTAGACCCTTATTAGCTGCATTACTAATTGAATGATAGCACAGCATGCAAATTACTGAGATAATCTTGAGTAATAAGTACCAGTGTGGTATGTTCTGGTGGCTTTGATCCCCCCATCCTTTCCCCTAACCAAAAACGCTAGCTGCAAGAAACACTGTTGTACGTTCTGGATTTTATTTACAATAGCCTCAGTTCGAGAGGGAACATTTAGAGCAATTTTATACATAGGCTGATTGGGCATCTGATTTGTATAAGCTCAAAGCAGTGGAAAGAGAAGCCAAGTTGTCCCAGTGCCTGTGTTGTTTGCAGCTGCGGAGTTCCAATATGGGAATGAAAGAACCGTGGTCAAATGCTTTCATGTGGTTTTGTATTGCAGAGTCACAGCCTTGTCTCATAACATCAGGGCACATGATGAGATGGTGAATTTAGATAAGAGAATGCTTTCATCTGCCCCTTGGGGAGAAGATCCTTTGGTTTGTCTGGCTCCTGTCCGCTTGGCTCTGCTGTAGTGTCCTCCTTTCTGGCAGAGTTGGATTAGGAATAAGTCCACAGCAGACACCCTTTGCAAGGCAGGTCTTTCATCTGGGGCTGAACATGCTGCTGCAGCCCTTGCGGCCCAGGCTATCACAGGGAAGCAGGTCAAACCTTCATCTTCTGCTGTGCAGCATTCACTGCTGCCTGGGCTCTCCCAGTTACTGCCATCTGTGCAGGCAAGCGTAGGACAAGTCACATGGAGTTTGTTGTCAAATCCTTTTTCTAATAAACTTTTCCCTTCTCGCTTATTTTTATCCGTTTTATAAATGTTTTCTTGTTTCTTTCAGACCCAGACTGAAAAATGTGGACAGAAGTACCGCACAGCAGCTGGCAGTCACGGTGGGAAATGTCACAGTAATTATCACAGACTTTAAAGAAAAGACTCGCTCTTCTTCCACGTCGTCTTCTACAGTGACCTCCAGTGCAGGATCAGAACAACAGAATCAGAGCAGCTCGGGCTCTGAGAGCACAGACAAGGGCTCGTCCCGTTCCTCCACGCCAAAGGGGGACATGTCGGCAGTCAACGACGAATCTTTCTGAAAATTGCACATGCAGTTGTGGAAACTATGAATCAGGGTATGAAATTCAAACACTCCACCTGCCCATGCTGTTCAGATCCTGGAGAGCCTCTTCTGTGCTTGAACACACACACTCGGACATCGACCTCTTACTGATGCAACCAGGATAACTTCTGCTTGCCGTGGGCATCTGGCCACCAAGGAATTTCTCACCCTGACGATTACTCTTGACACTTTTATGTATTCCATTGTTTTATATGATTTTCCTAACAATCATTTATAATTGGATGTGCTCCTGAATCTACTTTTTTATAATATCTGCTGTGCACAATTTTCCATGAACATTACAACTTTTTGTTTTGGGGTAGGGAGCGGGTGGGGAGGGAAGGGGGCTTTATTTATTGCATTCACAAACTCCATCCTCTTTCAACATATCCTTTTTAAGTTCAGTTCTTCTTCCAGTTATACTGTGTACTATCAGTTTTGATATAAATTATATATAAATATATATATAAATAAATATATATAAAGGGTTATTTGAAACCAATACATGGAAACGCTGGTGCTTGAAACACTGTGAAGTGAAAAAAAATCATTTTTGAACAGTTCAAGATCTGAGACAGTCCCCTTCTGTGAAAGTACTGAAACTGAAATGGAACTGGTCTTAGGTGAAAAGCATTCCTGAAGGTTTGAACCTGGATGGGACCCGTTCTCTCTATTGTTCCTTCCCCGTTTCTTCCCTAAGCAATGGCTAAAATGTACTGGACACATGGTTTTGATTTTTGTAGCTTGGGATCTGAAATGAGAAATGATTACTCCCGGTAGCTTGTATTTCTGCAAGGGTAATTCAGATTGGTGATGTGCAAGTTCATGTCCAGCTGGAGCGTAAGCTTTCACAACCGGACTGGTGTTGGCATGGCACAGAGTCATTGTTTTAGTAATGTGAACATCACTCTCGTGCATAGCCAATCCCACAGATGTTTGGTGTTCTTAGATTTAATGAATTTTGTCCACCTGCATCAGTGACCAAGATAACTTTAGAACTGGAGCGGTTTGCTTTGGGTTGGAAGGCAGCAGGGAGCTGTAGGGCTCAGAGTGAATGCAGGTTGAGAGAGCAAGCTGGTGCTCGTTCCAGCCCGCAGCATGTGGGTCAGTCCTCATCTGTCCCCTCTGTGCTGTTGGGGTGGCTCTTCTCCTTGAAATCCATCTCTATTCCAAGAGTGATTTCTGAACTGAATCTCCTCCAGTGATGATGCTGGGCTTGTCAGCGTTTGGATGCTTCTCAGTCTCCTGTGATGGGAGCAAAAGTAGGGAAAAACTTTCATGCTGGCAAGTGAGTGACGTGTGGCTCGTGCTCATTACCAGCATCTCCTTCATTCTTGCTCTAAAGCTATTCAGACTGTAATTTCTTTTCTTGGCCTGTTAAATGTTGCTTTACAGTTTACCTTCCGTGCATTATCCTGCTAAAACACTAGGCTGAAGAGGTGAAACAAAACAACAAATCTCAAACCTTTTTGGCTTTTCGTCTTTATTTAGTGGCCCCAGGGTGCTTTGCAGTAATTTCAGGTGCAGAGGCTATGGCTTCATTTGACATCAAATGCATAACTTTTGGGCATGATGACAGAGGGCCACATTTTGACAACTTTGTGCCGGCTTGTTATATTGTGAATTATTTGCTTAGCAAGAGTAATTTCTCTTTGTGGAGGCAACTGATTTAAGACACTTTTAAAATCTGTGTGGTTTTGAGTAGCAGACATAGGTTCCTTTCACATTGGTGACAGAAATGTGTGAGGAGGGATCTGTTACAACCCTAGCTCCAAGGGATGCACAGTGGCAGTGCCTTTGCAGCAGTGGTTTTACTCTGAACATGTTAACATGGGCACCCTGACTTAATTTTGCTTATATTCACAGTATAGGCTGTCTTTACCTTTTTAAGCATTTTTAAAGTATTAAAAGAACCAAAGGAAACCAGATGCTTCCTGTGAGCATCAAGACAATTTATTATACATAGTTTTAAATACTATGACTTTCTCAATCCACAATTTAACATTAGTGGGATATTGCAAAGACATTCCTTTTCCAGTTTTTACTATTCCTTTAAGGGTCTCAGGGAGGGTAAACTGGTCAGCCATATTTATTTATTTTACTGAAATGTATTGGAATAATTTTTTAAGAGAGACTTTTTGAAGATGCCCCTGAACTTGTATATTTTGCACTGCTTTATAAGTGATCCATTATCAATTAGGCTTGCGTGCATCTCGGCCGTGATCCAGCGAAGAGTGTGAGTCAGTGGTGAGTCCCTCTGGCTTCAGGTGGGGCTAATTCTGGTGCTTCAAGTCAAACCATGCGCTCGCCTTCTTCACTGAATCTGGGATTTTGTGCAAAAACAAAATAAAGCATTGTGTGTACCAGGAAATGGCTTCTTTTTCAAGTGAAAATGGACCTGTAGATCAGTTGAAAAAGCTTTAACGCCGTAACCAGCTACTCATGGCTATTAGTAAAGTCGGTAACATCTGTCTCTTTGGGTGTGCCTCCTTGATAAAGTAGCTTGTTATAAATAAGTGGGAAAATTTCTTTGGAACAAGTGACCTGTAATTCTGCACTCAGTAGAAATTGCTAGTTAAGCATTGAACCTCCCCAGCCTCATCCGTAGCTGTTGTGTTGTGGATTTGACGGATAGTGTTTGCTTTTACACTTAATTTCTGAAGTTAGCATCCCAACGGCGCGTGTCCATGGGTGGGATTCCCTCTGGGTTATCCCACTGTTGGTGGGGAACGTGTTTAAGAACCAAACCAACCAAAACACTAGCATAGGGGAAGGACCAGATTTGTGGTGTTCAGTGGCACAGAAAGCAGGTAAGTAAAGCACAGTGTTACATTTGCAAAGTTTCAACTCTTACACAGACACACACACACAGACACCAACACAGCTTGCCTGACTTGCTCAGTTTGATGTAGTTCTGCAAAGGGAAAATGACAGCGTTTTACACCACCAGGCTATTTATATTAATTGGAACACTTTGCTTGTTTCAGATTGGACAGATCAAAACAATTGGCAGCAGCTTCTGTGAGTTTATTTCCACTGAGATGTTTTCACCTGCCTTACCAAGATCATTCTCAGTCTACTTTTTTAAGCTCTACCGTAAACTTAAATTATTGAAAATTTATTAATTGCTGACTATATGATAACCTTTGCTTGTATGTAACCGAATGGTTTTAAGAGCCGACATTTAGAGTATGACAATGGAGCTGAACAGTTTTTAATGCGCAAGCAGTTCTGTTCTTGTGTATGACTTGTAACCTTAATTTACTGTGTAAAGATGGTTACATTATTTCCTTAGCTTTGTTTGTTGGAGACAAATATAGAATGCTTGTTTAAGTATGTCAAAACATAATCTTATCTTGTGGATTTTTATGTTAATGTATTATACGAGCTATATTTTTCATTTGCCCAGAAAGACAGCTTGTATAACGCTCTTGAAAGTTTTTCCGCTCTGTAAAGTCTTTAGAGCTGACAGTCCTGTTAGGTTTGTTTTAATCTTCATGCTAAAGTGTCAATGGTGGTTTTGTGAACTGGTCAGAAATTCACAGGTCTTAAATGTTTTTGGGAAATTTATATTGGACACTGCTCTTTGTCTAGCAAATAAAAGATGTTAATATATTCCTGTTACTGGCATGTGCACGACTGTTATTAGAAGCCACTTTATCATTTTCCTGCTTTAAATAGAAATGTCTATTTATGAATTCTGCTTGTAGTTTTTTCACAAATAAAATAGTAAAATTTAATTAAATCTGAAAGCTCTCTTTTTTGGGAGATGCCAGGATCCACAAAAAGCAGAGTCCCGTTCTTGGAGGCATCTGTACATCTTGTTCATGAGCTGCCGCTCGAGCACCCCACTTCTGCAAACAGGTTTGTACATGTAGGAAACTTCAGTCCAGTGAGTAAATCCGTGTTGTTCCTTGGGACTAACAGTGAATGGAAACTGTGGCGGATGTGTCTGCAGAGCAGACTGTCTGCAGAATTCGGGTTCTGGTGCTTTGAAGTAAGCATTTCCCCCTTTTCTGTAGCTGCAGAAGTGACAAGGCTTAGTGCAGAGGATTTTAGTGAGAGCCCTTGGGAGTTCCTTCAGCTTGTGCTAACAAAGTCCCATGGGTAAAATTAATAAAGTTTAATTGAAAGCCCAATTTTGTAGCATAAAAATACATTTTGCAAGCAGTGTTTTGGTGCTCTGCCTTGGAAACAAGGTGATGTGAATTACCGTGCACTTTCCAGTTCTTAGTTTCTCCCCCACCCAAGACAGGGCATGTGTGGCATAACTTCAAATAGGATGTTTGAAAACCAAGCAATAGGTAAAATGCAAAGGAGAGAAAAACTTACTCTAGAGCTTTTTCTTAGGAATCTGAGGACGGTACTAAACTACGAGCCGCCTGGGTATTTTTGTGTATGCTGGGGGAAGTGTGTGTTACAGCTAGAGGTCACTTGAAAAAAAGGCACTGTGCAAACAGACTCTTAAATGCTTTTAACCTCAGCTGGAAGCGATTCAAAATCCTTTGTGCCAAGAATAAGAAGAAACAGGAAAGGTAGTGGTTGTTCTACAGAACTGAAAAGCACTTGCTTGGCACGCTGGACAAATGAGTGGAGAAATAGCCCTTGCCTTGGAGAGTGTACAGGCCCTGTCCTCAACCTGCAAAAGGTGGTCAAAGTAGTGAGAGCTGTGGGAAGCGGAGGAGATGGCTTCATCTTCATCAGCATCCACCTCCTCCATCGCAAGGAGGAGCATTGAATGGAGCCAGCAAATGGCATTCCATGGCAGTGCTGGTACCTGCCAAGCCTGCCCAGTCATCACTTCACTGAGACTTAGGTTGGCTGATCTCCTGGAATTCCCTTGCCTTGGAGCCTCGTGAACTGAGAGCTTTGCTCGATGCTGGAACTGCAGAATCGACCCTGCTGTGGCAGAAGGAGGTTGAAGGCTGCAGGGAGAAGGGTACCCAGGGCTGCTTCAAGGTATGTGGGTGTTGTGTATGACTTGGGTGTTTTGTTGAAAGGTTTATGTTTACTTACAGGTAGCACAGAAGGAGCTGGGGGTGAGGAAATCAAGCTCATGGCTCCTTAAGGCTTTGTAAACTTATTTTCTGGCCCAGTTGCATGTTTCAAGAGTTGGAGATGTTATAAAAACCAGCACCCACTCCCCTGAGAAGAAACCCCCTCCTCCATGAGGCTCCTGTCAGCTAATTCTTTAAACTACATCTGTTTAAATCTGAACATGCCTCCTTCACACGGCAATTTGGGGGCAATTAAAATGAGCAGATGCTCCCACCCTGCAGTGTGGCAGAAGCTGTAGAACCCGCGGCAGGGCTGTGCCTGTTCCTTACCCACCAGACACGCAGCCGTCTCATGATTAGCCATGTATGTCCAGCAGCGTTTTATTGCATCTAATGGGAGTTTGCAGGGGCCAAAGCAAAAAGTTGCCTGTAAAGGACATGTCAGATGCTCCCATGGGAACGTGACTGCTGAGTGCCGTGCTGAGTCAGCAAAGCGCCCTGAGGAAGGGTTTGTGAATCCCAACTGTGGGCAAGCTCCTTCCCATCTCATGGAGACAGCTACATGAAGAAGAAACTGCATTGGTGGCTGCAGAGCTGTTGTCTGTCTTTCCTCATTTACATGAACAAAAGTCCGAAACAACCCCCCAAAACCTGCTTGGGAAACTGGGTGCCCCTTACTGCAGAAGAGGAGGTGTGAAGATGAAGCGCTGCTGTGGGGGCAGGTTTGAGTGTGGCTTCCTCCAGGGTACATATGTTTGGCTTCAGGCAAGTGTCTTGCCTTGCTGCGTGTTGGATGGACTGCTGCAGCCCCATTCATTTGGTTAACTGTAAACCTGAGGAGAACATGTTGTAAAGAGAGCAGAGCTGTGAAACTTCACAAACTGAAAACCTAACAAAATAGCCCCAAACAAAGCCCCTAAACCCCTGGTATATAGGTCTCCCCACATGAATTAGTTTTATTGCTTTTCCCTGTGCTGCTTTCCCTTTCTGCCACCAAAAAAGAAATTAATTACACAAGCATGATAGAGATTGCATTTAATGGATTTGCTGTTTTCTTGAATCCTCTCCCAGTGCTCTCTGGCCATCTGGGTTTCATGGGGTGGATGCCCTGCCTGTGCAGACTTGAGCACAGAGCCTGAGGGTGAGTTGAAACCTTTCATAGGAAGTACTGGAAGCCATAGCAGAGCCAATGTGTCCTGATCATGGAAAGCCAGCAGGATCTGAAAGGAGGAGGAATAGCTGCGATTTGCACCCCTGATTCCTTCATGGCTTTTGTAGTTGTAATAAGGACAGGGAAATGTCAGCTCTTTCTGCCCTTCTCTTTCTTGGCTGTTTCTTTCTAAGGTATTTAGATGTGTAAGTCTTGCTTGTCATTTGCTGGTTTCCACCTTATGATGGCTGATTGCTTGGTGTTTGTACAGAGCCCCTTTTCCAGACAGGGTTGAGGCTGGTGCTGATCCCAGCCGAACCTGTCTGATGGGAAGGATGTCAGCAGCTTCTGCAGTGTTTCCTCATTGCTTATTTAGGTGTCTCAGCAGAGACAAAGCTGCATGCAGAAATCACCAATAACATCAGCAGGCTGCTTCAGAAATTCCTAATCGAACCATTTCAAGCCAGGCCAGTGCAATTATCCCACTTGCAAAACCTCCATAGCATGGAAGCCTGTAACAGTGAAGAGCACTCTGCACCTAACTCTGGTCTTCACCTCATATTCATATTGAAGCTGGAAAACAGTGTTTTACTGCAGCCAGGTCTTGTTGTACTGCAAATCTTGCAGTGCTTGCCTCAAGTCCCCTGTTGCTCCTCAAACAGGGATTGCTCCTCACAGAGCAGTGAATGATCTGGCAGCCTTGGCTGCACAGGAAACTCAGAAGGCACGAGCCGGTTATGCTTCCTAGATGAGGAATCATGAAACAAACAGTTCTTTGTTCTCCTCTGTCTCCATAGGAAAGGAAAAAAGAGAAGAGAGAAATCGCTCCCTGCCAGGGTTATTTATCATTTCCAGGATCCTGAAGATTTCAGGACTTTCTAATGGTTCTAATTTCTTCCAGCTTCTTGTTTTTCAGCATTAGGAGCTGCCAAGACTCTTCCAACATACCTGAGGGGCTGTTCCAGCACCCGCATCGCCAAAACCATTCTGAGAACCACTTATAAGTGCATGGTAACTACTCGGAAGTTACAGTGTGAGAATCCCCGTTGCTCTGCCTCCCTGCTTTGGCAATCCTCCCTTCCTCCTGCCAGCAGGTGAGGCAGAGGCATTCAAAGCCTGTAACACTGATAGCGTTCACTCTAATACCGTGAAATTCCCAGTGTGATAGACACTTGATAACAGCACATCAACAGCTTTTAGGAAGTATTTTGAAGTATTAATTGGCCACAGCTACTGAGGCTGGCTGGAGTTGGAGTTTGGAGTCTGAAGTGTTTAAGCTGCTCTAAATTGCTCTCAAGTGTTGGACAAAAACAGGTTTGGGAGCTGACTTTGGGTATATTGCTGTGAGCAGGAGGAAGCTGGCATGCTGCAGAAACACATGGTTGCCCAGGTAAGGAGAATGGGAATGAATAAAGCTGATTTTTGCTCCATCTCAAGGTGTGCTGTTGGGGCTGTATAATTCATGTTACCTGGGAAGTTTGGGGTGGCATTGGCAGGAGAAGTTTTCCATGCTTGTATGTGTATTTTAGGGGGGGATTAAAGCTCAGAGTAGCGTAGTAAAGCAGGAGAGCCACTGAGATTTTAGTTCTATCTTAATCCAGAAATTAATGCCTATCTAATATTTATAATCTATGTAACATATAAAATCTATCAATATAGAAATCTGAAATGTATATGATCTATATAAAATATATAAATACATAATATAAATCTAAAAATCTATATAATATATAATACATAATCTGAAAAAAAAGTATGTTAGATTTTACATAGGTTGTAGAGATACACTATGTGACAGGCTAAAGACATGGTAAAGGTTAAGTACAGGACTGGTCAAAAGCTCTCTAATAGGGGTTTAGTCACTTGTTGACTTTTGAGGAATCCCTGGTGTAAGCCAAGTATAAATAGGGCCAACAATCCCTCCCACCCCTTTCAGGTGGTTTATTGCTGTTTTACTTTGCAAACTGGCTTCAGCAGCAAGTAGGCTGTCTCCCTCTGTTCATATGCTTTACTTACCAATGGGGTTTATAAAAATAATAGGAAGAGGGCAAGAAAAATGTAGCTTTCCATTAAACTCATTTCTTTCTGATCCAAGAGAGACAAAACTATGGAGCAGCAGGAGGGACCTGGTTAGGGCTCAAGGCTGATGATACTCTCTGGGAAGTCCAATTTATACATCCAGATTTTTCCCAAGATTTAAAGAAATGTCCATCAGCCTGAAGCCTCCCAATGGCTGTTGGAAGAGTCTCATAGAATCTGGATGGAGAAGCCTAGTGCATGCCTCTGCCCAGAAACAAATTAATTGCATCTTTCAGCATTTCCCACATGCTCATGTGCCTGTCATTCCCAGCAAAGAGAAATCTCTGCAATCTCCAAATCTCTCTGAGCAGCCTTTGTAAGAGGTTGAGCCTTTGGCCAAGGGCGAGGGCTGCATCCAGACATTAACAAACCCAATAGCAGAGAGCCAGAGAAAAGCCTGGCAGCATCCCTACAAGCCCAGGATTTGTGCTTGCTACTAGGAGACAGAGAGGATGGAAATGTATTTAGCTGCTTCTATTGTTCTCCTTATTCAACCGAAGTTTTGTTGGTGTGAAGTTAAGGAAGGAAAATGTGGCCTGGAGTTGCGGAAACACTCCCTGGAAAAGGAATATGGTGATTCCTGGGGGGCTGAATTGTTGCTGCAGCGCAGGGCGTGATGGGTGTGTGACAGCCTCTGACAGCGATCTAATTGGGAGTCACTGCAGTACAATGGCACAGGGGAAAACGAGTGATGGGAAACTCCCCTGACTGCAAATGCTCCCGAATTGTGATGACACTGAGAGGGGGAGAAAGCCAGCGGGGAGGCAGGAGAGGCGGGTGCACGGCAGGGCTGGGGGGTGCCAGGTTTTGGGAATTGTGTGCAGGCGTGTGGCTCTGACTCAGCCCCTGATGCTGTCTGTATCGGCTGCCTCCAGCTTCCCACCGCTCCCAGGAGGGTCTGACGCTCCCTGGGCCTTTGCAGCATGAGCAAGCTGCCTTCTGAAGCAGTGGGAGAGGAGTTCCGTCGTTCCATGCTTCTGTGTTGCTCCAGCAATCATGGAGCAGGCTGGGATGGCTGGCCCCACTGGCCACCCCTCACCAACAGCCTCGTCAACCTTTGCTCTTGTTTCCTGCATCAGTTTATCTTACCGAGCAGGGCCAGTTCTGCTTTTAGACCCTTACGGGCCCATCTGTCCTCTTGCAAGTCCTATTAAAGATGCCAATCATCATTTTCTTTTTGTGTAAAGTTACAGATCCTGCAGGTTTATATATCCAAAGTCTTCATCAATCAAAAGATTGAGTTAAAGGGATGAGTTAGAACTACTTGGAGGTGACTGTGCTGTTTCTTTACCCAAAGAGTGGAGGGGGGATGAGCAGGCTGTGGTACCTGAGGTGCCCCGTGCAAGGCAGGGGTTCAGGACTGGCTGGACGGTGCACATGGATGGAGAGAAGGCAGTGATGAGCCCATATGCACTCTTATAGAGATGTGATTTTCCTGAGCTGGGTGTAATGGGTTCACTGTGCTCTTCCTGTTACGCAGACAGCTGTAACCAGTGGAGAGAAGGTTCTGATTTGAAGAACTGCAGGTGAGTGGCCCCTTTCCTCCCCAGATCCATACATTAGCTGAGGAAAAGGAGCTGGAAGGAGCAAAACGTGCTGCCCTTAGAGCTCTGGTCTCACTCCTAGTCTTGGGAGAGCCGTAATGAGCCACTGGAGTTGTTCTTACTGATGTGTTGACTTTTGTATTTTACGCTGGGTTAGGAGTTACATCTCTGTGCAAGAAGGGGATCTGCACCTTGCCCTGCTGCACAATAGGAGATGTTTTCCCAACAGCACATGAACATCTTGTTTGTAGTGAGTTAATGACGGTTCTGGTGTTTAACAGGTTCTCCTGAAAGCTGGGTTTGTTACAAGGGTGTTGGCTTTCCTGAAAGCTGGGATGATGGAGCGGATCTCAGATATCTCTGGGTTTAAGTGAGGTGTTGTTTTGTTTGCTGGGGGGTGGGGAGGAGGTGTTGGGAGGAGATTTTGTTTTGTTTTGTTTTTTCTCCCCCTCCACCTTTATCGGGTGCTAACAATACTTTTAACACCTGGACTAGGGTAAATGGAGGACTTTTTAACTTGACCTTTGTATTTGGATGATTTCCAAGTCACTTGCAGAGTCAGAGCTCATCTGTTCCTGCAGGGATGGAGACTGGAGCTGCGACACTCTGAATGCCCCCCTGAAGCAGAAGATAAGCAGGGGAGGCTGCCTGTCTGCTCCAGCCATCCCTGGCTTGTCATGAGTGTTTGGACCTTGAGATGCTCCTGCTGAGGCTTTCACAAGCCGTGTCTTGTGATTTGGGCCAGTGTAAGTAACGCCACTTAGGAGTCTAAAAACTGTGTTGGGAAGAGGGGGAGGCAGAGCTCAGGCTGCCAGCTCTGTGTGCGTGTAACCATGCCATTCAATGAACTTAAGAAAAATAATAAACAGTGGTGCTCTTACCTCAGGCTATCCATTAGGAGTGTGATTTAGTGCAGGGAGAGCTATAAAGGCAGTTGGTAAATCTTTCGTGCAGTACAAATAAAATCTCTTATGGGAGGAGAAAGGGCCCTGGGTAATGGGGGAAAGGAGGGAGCAGCCCTTGCCCCCTGGTCTAATTAGGCTGCCCAGGAGAAGTTAATATAAAATAATAGATCTGGGAAGCCCAAATCTTCACAACCTTAGGAAGGACTTCATCCCCTTAAATTATAAGGCTAAGACCTCATTCAACAATACTTTGAAGGAGATCAACTGCACTGCTCACGGCAGCTGAGGGCCTGGGCTTCGGCTCTGTGTGATTATGGTACTTTCTGAAGAGCTCATTTCTATTCCCATTGAATGCTACTATTTTTATCCACCTTAAATTCTAGAAGGTATTTCCAAGTGGGAAGCAGAGCAGAGAAAAGCAGATCTTAACTCTGCTCTGTGCAACGATTTCTGTGAAAAGGAGAAAGAAATGTTTGAAATAGCTTATATCTATTTCTGATACCGCCAGTAGGGTAGCAAAGCCCCCAGAGGTCCCTGCAGCCCCTGGCACCCTGTGGGTGATGTGACATGGTAGGGGGTCACTGCTGGCCCTTTCTCTTGTGGGGTTCATGGGCTCCTGTCTCTCTCTGCCTGGAGCCACAATTACCCAGAGAGGGGATGCAGGGGAAGGATGATGCTGGCAGAGAGGAAGTGGAGGATCTCTGGTTGATGCTCACCCCCAGCATCCTCTTCTATCACCCTTCCCAGAGCCCCCTCACCTTTGCAGTGTGGTGGGGAGCGCTTTGATCCTTTTCCATGTGGGAGACCGAAGCGCAGATGGACCTCACTGGCTGCAGCCAGCTGCTGGGGTAGTTGGCATAAGGTCAGACAGGAAAACTGTGGCCTACCAGGGCCAGAAGTGTAGGTGTTGTAGGGATACCTTAGCACTCTTTCGTGCTCTCCTGCTTGAAGCCTTCCAGCAAAACACCCCAAAAAGGCTGGAGAGCTCAGGGCTGGACATAGCTGACCTCTGCATCGCTCCTGGAGCCATGGGATGAGGGGAGCAGTTTGGGCAGAGGATGGGATGGGATGGACCCTGGCTGGAAAACACAACCTGGGACTGAGCATTGTGAGAGTACACAAATAGAGACCAGGATCCATGAGTCTCTGTTGTAGTTTGTGAACTTGGCCATGCAGGTTTAACAGGGCTTTTATCTTGTGCTTACTCCCTTCTGCGGCCTTCCTTTTTACTTCTGTACATGCCCAGGTTCTCTGAAGCTGCTGAGCAGCATGATATTGCCATATACAGCTTCGTTTTGTGCTGGGCAGAAGCATCCTGCTTGAACATGAAATATAAATCAGAGATCAAGTGAATTATTGTGTCATGCTGCTGCTCGGGCAATAGGGAGTCTTTAAATCAATCAGCCCCCAAATAAATAAATAAACGTGCAACAGACACGCTGGAGTGCATGTCTGATTCCTATCACAGGCAGTAATTCAAGGCAGATGCTTGCAGTTTCTCTGCTCCCTGGTCTGCGTTACCTGGGCTGCTGAAGTCGCATGAGACAGAAAGCAAAATTTTTTCTGAGCTTTCATTATTGTTGCCAAAGAAACCACTTCAGTTGGTTGCCACGTGTGCAGTGGATCTGGTTTGATCCATCTGGATGTTGAGGGCTGAAGGAAAAGGGCTCTGGGGAGAAGGAAGTCTACAGAGTGCAGCAACCCCAGTGCCAATGATGCTGCCTGTGTGACTGAGGCTGGGAGCTGGAGGAGGAGCAGTGAGTGCTGCTCCCTGGGGATGCTTGAGGGGCCCTGATCGGTGTTATATGTTTGACCATGAGCATCCGCATGGCAGCACGCACCTCGATGAGTTGAGGCTGAAGGAGCTCCTCATCCTTCAGAGACCCTGCAGACATTGCTCATGGGAGGGCTCTGAGAGCCTGGCGGGAAGAGCTCTCCAGCCTCCGGCACTTACAGATTTCCCTTCAGCCCACACCGGTGCTTCGGAGAGCAACGTTTGAAGCGTTTGATCTTCCCAGGCTGCCATCTCCATCCTGCAGGCACCAGGCTCTGCAGCGCAGCTCCCCGAGGGTCTGCATCTGTGGGGCATCGGTTTGCTCCCTCCTTGGCTGCCCTGGGGGATCACTGGCATGGGCTGAGTGCGCTCTCTGTGCAGGACAGCCCAGGGCAGGAACGGGATCAGTTGCTCTGTGTCCCTGTCCCTGTTACTGCCCAGCCCTGGGGATGGCTCCAACACCAGTGATGAATGTGGGACACTGAGGGTCAGGTGAAAACCACAGAGGGGACGAGGGATGACGCAAGCTGTGCTAGGTAGGGAGAGCAGTGGCTGTGTGGCCATAAGTGCTCCAAGAGGGTGGCACTGGGGGTTTGGTCCCTTTTCTAGGGCAGCTTTGGTCACCTTGGCAGGCCCCTTACCAGTCGCTAAAGCTGGAGTTTGACCATGTATTTGGATTTCAGTATCATTTTGCTTGCAGCTGCAGTGCGCTGCCCTTGTGAGCATCCATGGATGCTGGTGCTCTACGAAGGTAAATGAGCCCTGACGTTGATACGAGGCTGCTGGCATAGCAGGGCTTCCCTTTGCACCATTTCATCTGTCCTGGTGGCATCATTCCAAGATGATATTATTTCACTGAGTCAGAGCCTCCTCTTCCTTTAATTCCTCCAGGAGTGTGTTGAGACTGAACCTTGGACCAGTGAAGCTGATGTTTTCCTGGCATTTTGCAATGGGAGATAAAGCAATTGCAACACCAGGAATTCACCCTGGGTTTCCAAAGCTATAGCCTTGGGGGAGAGCTGAGCTGATGTGTGGGTAAGTTGGTTTTTTTTATCTTCTAAAGCTTTGCTAGTGACCCCAAAATAATAAAGGTCAATCAGTTAAATCCACTCAGCACATAATCCCATGCCCTTCTGAGTTAATACAGCCTGTATAACAAGCAGGTATGTTGATACAAAGAGTCACACTGGATATACAAGTTGTTTACCCAGCCAGACCATAGAGGGTCCACCTCTCAGGCCCGCACCCTATTTTGGTGCGTTCCTCCTCCAGCAGTGCATCCCAGCATGGACAGTGGCATAAATCCTTCTTTGCAAATCATTGACCCAATAGGTCATAAAAGTTCCTTTATGATCTGTCAAGACAAGCTAGGTTCTTTGCATGCACCCTAAGTCAGCACAATAAAACTTTTATAGTGTTTTCAATAACAGGAGCTACTGCACATGAACAGCAACTGATTTTTAAAGCCTTGGTGTTTCAGCTGAGGTGGGTTGTTTTATCCCCAATATGTTGGAAAAGCACTTAGGCCAGTGCTTTCCGAAGTCAATGCCTGCAGTTAACCTCTTTGCTCTGATGGGATGGTCTAACTTTTGCAAACGCTGAGCACCCCTTGAAAGGCGCTTCTGAAAACCAGGCTGTTCTCTGGTGGCATCTGTGCCAGCAGAGAAGCTGAAGTTCAGGATCGCAGCTGTGCTGTGACATTGTGGCTTTAAGAAAATGAAATCCTTGTTTGGCTGTGAAATTGTCATAAGAGTTAATGCGTGTTTATTTAGTATAACAATGGGTGTAAGTGAACTACAAAGGCTTCCTTGTTCAAGGACTTGGGTGCAGAAGGCAGTCAGGGCTGTGCTCCCAGCCTGCCGCCGGGATGCAGGAGCACATTGTTGCCCGTCACTACCAGTCTGCACTGGGCAGAGGGGGCTCCTCAACTCAGCTTGTCTGTGCCAGCTCATTTTGATGCTGTAACTTGACCTTGGGTCTAAGCCTACAGTTTAACCCTCTTGGTTCATCCTCTCCTAACCCGCAGGAACCCTGCTGCAAGTCTGGAGTCTCTTCCCCCCATGTTGTACCTTCTGTCTGTGTTTTGAGTGTTGAGCCAAAGCAGTGTGCCATAAAGTGTGCTTCTGGCTCCGGTTTCTCAGTCCTGCCTTGGGCTGCCAAGAGGAAAAGGGGAATAACGAGGAGTTGAAAGCAGTATGGCAAGGTCTGAGTTACCCTCCAATGAAACTGCCTCCTCTGCCTGTGTCTCCGTAGCCTTGCCTAATTCCCAGTGTTGTGAGCAACCTCGGCCACTTACACGGGACATACTCAGGACACCCCAGGCTTGGCACCAGTCCCATGCCCAGAAGCAAGGAGGCAAAACGAACCCTCTGGGTGCCCTTGGTAAGCAACACATCCCTAATCCAGGTCACTGCCACAAACAAGGGTTTAATGAAGTGAAAGCCAAAGGGAGGGCAATGGGAACACCTTCGTTAGTGAATTAACAGTGTTTATTGAGGAGGCTCAGTCTGCTGATTGCTACAGTCATGATTTTGGTCCTCCAAGGTCACTGCTGTGGCTGCATGTGCCAGCATCCAACCCCAGGCAACTGGGGATCAGCCTTTACAAAATGGGGGTAACTTTTCCTGCTGCACTAGGAAATGTGCTGCTTTACCACTTCCTTCAGCTATGGTGCCAGCCTGGGCAGAGCTGCTGGGATTTGCTGATCTGGACAAGGAAATAGGGGTTTTTTCTTGTTCTCTTCTATGGGTTTGTTTTCCCAGTGAAAACAGCATTCTTTTCTGAGCCCTGCCAGGTCTGAGCTGTCCTGGCTTTGCATCTGACCTCACATTCCTCAGACAAGGTGCAATAGATGCTGTCCCCATGCCTTTTAATTACTTGGGAAGAATGACTGTGCCCTAAACTGTAGCAGCCAGGAGTTGTTACTTTTCTCACCTGCAACACAGCCTCAACCATTTCATTGCTTCTTTTCACTTGTTTGCACCCAGTTAGAGCCTTTGTCCGTTTGGACTTAGGCTTTCACAGAGCTGTGCTGCCATGTCCCCCCCAGCTCAGGGGACCACATGTGCCCCTTGACTCCAGCTGCTGGCAGGGATGTGAAGTCCATGGTGCCATGCAAGCCTGGGTCTCCACTCGCTGGAGCTCTCAGCCACTAGTGCTATTCATGTGTGATGAGATGATGAGCTCTAGGCACAAGTGTGAATTGATCCTGGGACAGTCAGCACTGATTTTCCAGCCCTGAAAGCAGCAGAGAGCAAAAGGCAAGAGAAGCCATGGCGTTTGGTTTAGATTTAGGGTGCTCTTACTACATTTTCATAGATCATCTGGTTTGGTTTTGCTCTTTTGAAAAGAATTAAAAAATCTTAATTTCAAGAAACACACAAACATGGGTGAACCCTTCCTCACTGGGATCTGTCCCTGGCACACGAGGTGAGGCAGTGTGCGGACAGTGGGTCCCCTACGTCACAGCCAAAACCAGGACCTTTGGCACTGGGATAGAGGGAATGCCCTGGTTCCGGTCCCAGCTACAACGGGACATGCTTCTGGGCTCTCATCTTGGCCTCCTGGGAGGGCGGTTGGAGGGCTGGAGCCAGTAGAGCTGCCTCAGTTCTATACAGGATTTGGCCTTCTTCCTCACTGTGTGAACAGCGCTGATGCTGCAGCAGCAGCACAGCAAAGGCTGCGAATGCTCAGGGGAGCCTTAGGGAGGAACTGTTGCTGTCGATCTGTTAATTAAGATTAATGTGCTAGCTGATAAGGATGACTCTGCGCCAATTACTGTTATAAGCCAAGATCCTGCAAGGCAGCGAGCAGCACATTCCTGCTTCCTCAGCAGTTGGAGGCCTGTGTCGTTCAGCCTGAGGTTTGGAGCAGAAAGCTCCCCCGAATGCTTGAGTGCTGCATGGACATGCTTGCTCTGCTGGTGGGGTGCTGGAGAGCTTGGTCTTAGGCTGTCTTGGCAAAGAAACACGTTTTATCCTTTCAGGTGGTGTAAAGGCAGTGTTTTGCATCTTCTCCTCCTAGGTATTGGTGTCCAAATTTCTCCACCCAAAAAGTGCATGAAATGAGGCATATTGTTTAAAAGTATGTGTGTACATGCATATTTTCCTGCCTTTTTAGCTGGGGTCTCTGAGGAAGATGCATGTGCCCCATACAGTGGGATATGATGAATCAGGACTTGATTTGCCCTTACCACATCCATTGGTGTGTGATTTCAGAGCTGAGGCTGCATGCTGCAGTCCCATCACCACAGTCGGCTGCTAGCCTGCTCCAGCCAGCCCAGGAGGAACCTGTGGAATCCATGCTTGCATAGTCCCCAGGGGATTGAAAACACCAGCCCTGCCACTGAAACCCGGGCAGCTTGCATGCCTGCAGGTAAGCTTGTGCTCAAGGCTTCATTGCATCACAGCTTGACAAGGAGTTCATTTTAATGCCCTTTACCCACTTGTCTGCCCTAACAGCTGCCTTCTGCTTGGCTTCTGTGCCTGGTACCAGCCGGATTCAAGGGTGAAGTTTTGTGTAGCCTGATCTAAAGCAAGTGTGTTTGTGAAAGCCTCAAGGTTCAGTTGTTTGGATAGTATTGTTTTATTAGCAAAAGGTAGAATTCAAAGGCATGCTCCCTGAATCCCAGCTGAAATCCCCCAGCTGGATCCCCTCCTGCCTTCTTCCAGCCCTGATCACTCCTGCAGTTGCATTCATTTCCTTGCTGTTCCTCACAAATGCCTCCAGCACTAGCCCTAATGAGTAAGTGCTAATTAACCTGTAGCATATCCCAGTGCCTGCCCACAATGCAGGGGACAGCGATGTGGCCGTCCTGCCACCATGAGCTGCAGCATTAGCACAGCCAGGTGAGGATGACCAGCCATTAGGAGCATCACAACAACCCATCTTAGGTCATGGGTGGTATCTGCTGTAAGGCAGAACAAAGTGCTCAAATAACACTGCCCTGGTCGGAAGAAAAGCCATTTTCCCTGCCAGAAAAACAATTCATCTTACATCAAAGGTGGAGGTCCTTTTTTTCTATCTTTCTTTTTTTTACCCAGGACGATATCTGGTTTTGGAGCCTTTGTTGTTTTACAATTGGTTTCTCCTTGTGGGCACTGCTCAATGGCCTTGCCAGCATCCCCATCCCATCCGCAGCCTCCATCACTTTTAAAGTTGAGCTGAAGTCTTCTTGACCTGAGAGGCTGGAGTTGTATTTAGCACAAACATGCACAAGTCACATATGCAGAATTAGATAACCTTATCGCCACATCCTGCACAGATCAGTAACTCACTGTAACTGTCAGCTTCTTTCAGCCAGATGTAATTGCCTAGCAACGTTGCTCTGTCTCTTTGGATGCAGCCTAATTCGGTTTCTGGTCATCCAGAGCAAAACCTCATGTAGGCATCTGGCAAACAGAGCGACAGACAGGCTGGGGTGGGCTGCTGGAGCATCAGACGTGATGATTATTTCAGTGCTCATGGCTGATTTTGAGGTCTTTATGAGGAGCTATATGACTCAAGTGAGAGGACTCTGCAGCATCCTGTCTGTCAGCCCTGCTCAGTGCTGGGTGCTGCCTGCATGGGCATTCCAAGGAATAACCTTAGGTGTCAGTAATGGTGGGTGTCTGGCCAACTGAAACTCAGGTATGATGGATCCCACAGTCCTGCAGGTATATGAAAACCTCATATGAAACCCATGGTGGGTGGATGGCTGGGCCCTTCCCTGCTCATCTTTCTTTTGTCTTTGTTTTCTGGTAAAGGAATGGAAGATGTGATGATGGCTGTGATGGCAACAACAGGAAAAGAGAGGAGGAGTGAGGGAGAGACTGACATTTCTCTGTTCCAGGGGAGCAAAATTTCCAGAGGAAAAATTTGGTGGCTGTCTACTGGCTCTTCTGCAACTGCATCAGTGAAAGGATTTTAGCCATATGTGCTCTTATGTCTGTAGGTGACTAACAGTGATGCCCAGTAACATGCTTTGCATTGGGAACTGATTAGGTGGAAAGTTTGAGTACTGCTGTCTTGTAGCACAAAGTTTTGACTCAGCAGGACAGATTATGAAACCTTAATTCTGGTATTTACTGACTGGTGAGCATTCGAGCATTTGGCTTTGGGATCTAAATAATGGTCTTGACCTATGCTTCCCATACAGAATCTCTACAGGCAAAGCAGTAAGTCTTTCTGAAATCAATTAAATGCCGGTGCTCATTTGGAATGGATTTATAGGAGGCAGTGTATAGCTCAAGCTGGCAATGTAGGAAGGGAAGATGGAGCATGAGGCATTATGAGTTCAGGATCTGGAGCTGTAGTTTGCTGGGATGCCACTGCTGTACCCTGTGAGGCAGCTCCTTATGACTGGAGGTGGCTGCAGGGAACCAGCTGTCTCATCCTGCAGGTCCCTGTGTTCCTCTTAACGCTGCTCCATGTCGCCCATGCTCCCAGGGATCAGCTGGAGTTAAGTGTGTTCAATGACTTCAAGCGTCAGCCTGGGGATGTTCAAATTTAACTATAAGCACTTTCCGTGTGGATGGGTGAGTGCTCTTTACTGCTGTCACCCAGCTCACTGACTCCCACCAGAGATGGCTCGTGCCACAGGCTTTGCTCTGCATCTGAAAACTCCACAGGGGTGTCCAAGCCCCAGGCTTGGATCCAGCCCTTTCATCCAGCACCAGCTGAAGATCTGAGTTTAAATCCAGACCTGAAGTTACAGACTGCAGTGATTGAGGGATTTCCTTTGAGTTCATCCCAAAGTGAAACCTTCCATCAAAATCCAGAGGTCTGGAGGGCTTTGTGCCATCCTCTCTGCCAGAGCAACCCATCCCCTCTGTGCAGTAGCTCTGGGGCTGATCCTGCGTGTATGGAAACCTCTGGCATCATTTCAATCGCCAAATCTCTACAAGGGAGGGTTTTTCTTGCACAATGCTGTGCACCAGAGCAGTTTATTCTCTTGGCACCTGGGTTTTACCCTGCTCTGGCTGCTCACAGAGGGCTCCAGAGAACAAGGAGCCAGTTTCAGATCTCACCAGTACAACCTCACGTTCAAGAACTACTACTACTATTATTTCCAAGGAAACAGAGACTCACGCTCGTATCTTTTATGTGATTTCTCACATCCGGAGGTTTGCACGTGACTTTGCTGCCTATTTTTAGCGCCTCAAACATCTCTGCCAGGATGAAAGCTTTAAAGAAAACCCACCCTTGAAACAGATGAAAGGGGCATTTGCTTTAATGGTTAATTTGTGACTGTGGGCCCTGAATCTCTACATTTCACGAGCTTGAGGAAAGCAAGCACAAACCCAAGGCTGCAGTTAACCATTTCCTTGTTTGCTGTTACATCCACCTCTTTCGAGCAGCAAAGACTTGTTGCAAACGAGAAATGTTTCTAGAACCAGATCCACCTACAAGTCATTTAGAAGCCTCCTACCTCAATTTCGCAGGTAAAATGTTAGTCTAGCAGGAATTGAGAGGAGGGATTTTCCCCTCCATCTGCTCCTTGGCTGGTCTGTGGGAGGTAAAAAGCTGCCCTGGCTCTTCTCCCTTGTACCACGCACCCTGGGGTGAGGTGGGTGGTAATGGGACCTGTCATGTCCTCGCTGGCATGGGGTGGATGTGGGCATTTGGCTTAGTCCTGTCCTGTTTGGTCTGTGCCAGCACATGGGATGTAAAACGTGGCACCTCTGGCAGATGCCTCACTGAAAGTGGTCTCAGCCTGGTGTTTCACACACCCTGCAGTGCACCTCGTCGTGGGCTCTTGCCAATACAGTGATGGCTCCTCCTCAGTGCAGCCAAGCCAAGCCCGTAGCCACTGGTGGGCCTGCTTGGCATGTTGAGCCACCCAACTTCCACCTTTCCAAACCACTTGCACCAAACACTGTGCATCAAAAGCTGAACTGTTATAGGATACCCCAGAACACTACAAACAACACCCGTGCCATAGTTACGCTTCCATGTTGAACGCTGCAGAGTGGGTAGGATGCACCCCCATTTTTGCTGGGCAGGAAGGCAGGGGCGAGGGGTGGGGAAGGGTAGCACATTGCCCTCTCCTGGCCTGGGCTGCAGGAGGAATGAGCAGAGAGCTGAATCAAGCTGCTGCTGGATAAGCAATTGGGGCTGCTCCAGCAGTGGGAGGTGGAGAATTTATAGGTCCTCGTGGTATTTACTTTTCTTTTAAATGCTGGTCTCTAGGATAGGGGCTCTTTGGTCAGGCAGCTCTGCAGAAAACACTAAAGTCTGTGGAGAAGCAAGGCTTAGACCTGCCTGTCTTCAGCATCTTTAACACGACTGCAGTTAAGGGCTGTTAAACGTGGTCCAGGCAGGTCTCTGCTGAGTGTTGCCTCTGTCAAGCTGCCTTTCTGATTGAATGATCATGATAAGGAGAGGCCTCTGCCTTCATCTTAGGAGTCCTTGTGCTCCATATCCCTGATCTAGGGTCAGTCACTTGCAGGGGAAGGGGTGGCTCTGAGCGCTGGGGGGGTGTTTACCTTTCCATGCTAAAGGTACAAGGCAGTGGAGACCCTGTGACCTCTTATCACATACTCCCCAAACAAAGGTACAGAGCTAATTGAGACGTGACAGCCTGCGAGAGCAAAGTGCCCCTCAGTGCCCATTGGAGACAGAGGAGCTGATTAACAGATGCAAAACCTGTGGCTTTGACAAGCTCCTGGAGGAGCATCATGAGCGAGTGAAGGTTCATCCCAGCCATGGCTTCATCTGCCCAGGCAAATGCCAGACAAAGCCCTGGACTTTTGGATGATGATGTGGGACAGTTAGCTCCTGGGAGAAGCCTTCATTGAGTACCAAGGGCTGCAGGGGCACTGGCTGTTGCAGGTAGATAATCTGGGATGACTGCCAGGCAATTTGGAAGGAAAAGCTGAGTGGGTGATAGGAGAGCAATCCTGTATGCCCAAAGAGATGGTGAACTCTGTGTCTGAGGTAAATTAGTACTGAATGAGAAGAAATGCCTGTGTGAGTTGGGTGAAGGGTGTATCCTCAACAGGAATACATAGAGCCTGTTTCTCTCTTCAAGAGCATAAAAGCATAAAGAAACATAAAGTGACAAAAAGCTGCCAACATTTTGAAGTGAGGCAAGGTTACAATTCCTCAAGAGCCATCCGATCCACAGGGAACCGTGCAGAGGGACCCTGTGCCAGCTGCTCTTTCCCATCGGGTACCAGCATCAAACGAGCACAGCAGCTACACAGCGCGTGCGAGTGCCACACCAGCAGCATGTTATCAGGGTGACATCCTGAAGATAAACGAGCCCTATTATTGCCCTCATTCCCAGGCAGTCCCCTGAGGCCCCCGTGCAGCTCTGGCAGCTGCTGCAGCCCCGGCAGCACAGTGGATGAGGTGCAGAGGGCTCTCGCAGCACTCCTGTGTAGTGTGCGTGTTCATGCAGATGGTGCTTGCAAGGGATCTTAATCTGATCCTGCTCTTAACCTGATCTTGCTCTTAAGTTCCATATCCTTCCTTTGGGAGAATGCTGAGACTACTGCACAGTGACCTTACCAAGAACAAGCCTGATACCATTGTCTCCTAGGCTGGGAGATGGCATCTTCTGCGTGTGGACCTTCTGGAGGTGATTTGTGTGGCATCTCCTTTGCCAGATGTGTGCTGGATGGGCTAATCCTCTTCTTAAATGTTACAGTTGGGCGAGCAGAGATAGGCAGTGAAATACCATGGCATGCTGCAGTGCTGTGTACTGCAACCGTGAGAAACACATGTGATGCTCTGTTTTAATCTTTCCTCTTAGGATTTGCCTCCATCTCCCACCTTGTCTTTCCTTTTGCAAGGGAAGGGAGTGCTGTGCCCCACAAGCATCTTTCTCACCCGCTGGAATGACAGAGTTTGGGCTTGTTACTAGCAGCACTGGTGGAAAACTGCTTTCAGGTTAAATCATCCTCACAGTGATCAGGTTTCATAAATACCTGGTTATGCCTAAAACTGAATGTGAACGAATTTGTGCAGGATAAATCCTTCATGGAGGTAGGTGCTGCCTTGGCGTCCCAGGAATAGAAATGCTTTCTGCACAAACATCTGCGCAGAAAACCTGAGGTTCAGATCCCTCCTCAGCCCTGAGAGACATCATGACAGGTTCATACACCTTCCTGCTCATTAGCTTAAACTGATGGGAGTGTGTAGGTGAGCTGGGGTTGATGTCTCTGCCAGACAGCGCTGTTCTGAGCTGCCACTCATGTGTGACTGTGATGCCAACCCTGCCAGTCCCAGTGGGCAGCAAAAGCTGCTCTTGCAGGAGCTCTGGGGGTGGCACAAGCAGCCCAGGCTCAGAGCCAGCACCCAGTTCAGCTGCCAGATGGGGGCACAGGCTCAGCTCCCCACCCCAGAGCTGGCCCCACATCTGGGGGATGCTGAGAGCTCAGAGACTATCTAGTGATCTGAGTCGTTCAGTTCTATTACTCATAAGCTCTGAATAGACACCCTTGACCTTCTGGTGCAGAACAGATCAAAGCAAATCTCTCTGTAGTGATACATTTTATCTGATTCAAAGGGGAAGCAACCAATGGAGTGCTTGTTTTGAAAACATTATTTTATGTTGTGCCCTATTAAATTGTTGACATGTTGCCCTCTGGCTATTTGGCATTAGTTATACTCAAACGCTATCTACACCGTTAATCTAATTTTGTCTTTCCTCATCTTTATTCCTTGATCTTCGTATTAGGCTGTTCAACAAATCTGTTCAAGGCCAAAATTGTTTCAAGACAGAGTTTGATAAGCTGATGGAGAGGACAGCAGAGCTGCATAGGAATGGTGTCTGGGGTCCCAAGTACTGGAATTCAGAGCAGCTTGAAGGGACAAAGTTTACCTAAACTTTGCTCTTTCCCTCCATGGATTCAGGCTTCCCCTGGTCATGGGCTGTGCCAGGAGGGGTTTGGGGGTTTACCATTGATGGATATTGGACTTTTGGAGTTGGTTTTCATGCCCCCTCCCTTTGAGGAGCTGCAGAGGGGTGCAGCAAGGGTGGGTGTTTGGCAGCTGGGGCATGGAGATCTGCAGTGGGACAGGCAGAGGCAGCCCATTGCCTGTCCCCATGGGTGGCACTGCTCCATGGATGGTTGGTTTGCTCTTCTCTGCAGCTCGTGCTACAATCCTTCTGGATGGATCACCTGCATGTTTCAACAAATCCCCTGATGGTTCAGGGGTATTGCTGGTGCCCTTCATCCCTCTTCAGACCTCCCAGTGATATGCTTCAATTGTGTTTTCTGAGCTTCTTCCGAAGGAGACATTTCTTCAGCAGGACTGGACCTCCACTGCCATCTTGTTTGACGTAAATCCAGTAATCCATCAGCAGGGAGAAAGAGGTTTCACTGCCTTCCAGCCACCAAACCACCAGTCTGGAGATGAAGCCTTTTGCTGCCACTCCTCCAAGCTGCTCTGTGCCTTGGAAGGTTTGTGCTGTGTATTGAGTCATGGTTATTCTGGGCTCCATTTGTGATAAGCCACAGGATTTGGTGGGGAATTTGGGACAAGCAAGCCTTGCTGCGCTGGGAGTGTGCTTTCGCCTGCTCCCTTGCTGGATGCTCTTGCTGTTTGTGTTGCAACAGTGTCTGATTGGAACCAGGTGAAAAAATGGGCTCACAAAGATCCCAGTGAAAAAAGTTTGATTTAAAAAGTGTTTCATTTTGAAAAGGGGAAGAAAGCCTAAACAATCAGTGTTGTTAACATTTTCCATCACTATCTTTTCCATGCAATATCAATTTCTTCCTATGTTTACCAAAGCCCCAGATTTCAGCAGCAACACATGGCTCCTGGGAACCAGTTTTCATTAGGACAGCATGGAAAAACTCCACATAAGTGGACCAGAGGTTTGCAAAATGGAAACAAAGCTTTTCACAAAATGGTTTGCCAAGTTTGTAGTCCTTTCTGGTGGGGTTATAGTGGATCCCCTTTGTGCTGGTCCCTGCATGAGCAGGACATGCAGCAATCAGGCCATCACCCCCAAAGAGCTGCAGCTGATAACATCTGCACATGGATTCCTCCAAATGACAACCTGCCGACCCTGTCAGTCCCTCTGAGGGCTTTGGACAAGGATCCTAGCAATTTTCCTGAGTGAAATGCATACTTATACTTTCTGTTGCTAGTAAACTGTTGTGTGAATAAGAAAATAATAACCCCTGACAAGATAAGACTCAAGTTTTTGGTAAATCTTTCAGTGACATGAAGAGCCAAATGAAACCCTGACAAACTGGATGTATTTAGCACCAGCTTGTCTCTTTCTGACATGTAAGCAGTTGAAAACACAGATATAAAACGACTTGCAAAGCCAGCCTTTAGCTACAGAGTATTTTACATGATTTTTATTAGGAGCTTTGGTTTTTATACTATTGCACCAATAATATAGACTTTATATATATATATATGAGAATACAAATAAATGTTCATGGTTTATCTCTTTTCTGCCTCCAGTACATTGACTTTGCCTAAACAGCTATATTATCAGTGCAATGTTAGCTATATAAATAAAAGAAGCAAACTATAAAATGTGCATTGAAGCTGAGTATTTCTTTAGGTAAGTGGGTACATATAGAATTTGTAATTCTGGGGGTGGTATCCACCTTTATTACACATTAACAGTATAATCTACAGCCATGGTCCAGGTTTACAAAAGTTTATAAGACTCAAAAGCAGTAGACAAAATTCTTTTTTAGGATTTACAAAGAAGCCTAAACAAGATTCTCAGCTCCTCTTCACTTTCAATAGGAGTTAGGTACCTTTTGTAAGTCTCCCTAAGTTTATACCTGCATCTCTAGAAGTCTACATGTCTGTTGAAAATCCAGCAACCCCTCCCTGCCCTATTATCATATGAACCAAAACTTGATAGCCTGAAGGATGGGAGAGATGTTTTCTAAGTGGGGAATTGGGTCCCTGCCATTAAGGTCACATTTCTGCAAATATTTTTAATGCAAACACTGAAGAAAAGTCATTTTATTGTGTACCAAAAGCAAAACATATCTTGTAAGTGGGTGAAGCTGCAGGATACCTGCAGCTCGGCAGGTGTTTGTTGTTGGTCAACAGGCTCCTATATCTATTCTACAACCAAAAGACCAGCCTACAGCTAAACATACAAGCCCAGCACCAACTTGGGAAGCCCACTTTCTGGAGATGACAAACATCACGAGGTAAGTTTTAATGGATTCCTGGGCGACCCTGGCTTTTTACAAGGATGCTGGAGAGGGACTCTTCGCTAGGGACTGTAGTGACAGGACAAGGGGTAATGGGTTAAAACTTAAACAGGGGAAGTTTAGATTGGATATAAGGAAAGTTCTTTACTGTGAGGGTGGTGAGGCACTGGAATGGGTTGCTCAGGGAAGTTGTGAATGCTCCATCCCTGGCAGTGTTCAAGGCCAGGTTGGACAAAGCCTTGCATGGCATGGTTTAGTGTGAGGTGTCCCTGCCCATGGCAGGGTGGTTGGAACTAGATGATCTTAAGGTCCTTTCCAACTCTAACTATTCTATGATTCTATGAGTCTGAATATAACTCTGCTTTTTTAAAGATAAAATTCTTCATATGATGTGAAGGGGATAATGATGCTGCAGAAAGAAGAATGAAGATCAGATCCAAAGCTAACAAACAAGCAAAAAGACCTCAGAAGAAAGAGTAAAGAGATGGGTCCCTGAAGGTCTACTAAACATGGTGGTTTAGTCTCCAGCCTTATAGGTATCTACACAGTAGAGTGTCAGAAGGTGAAAAAGTATGTGGTAAGGATTATTCTTCACTCCTTATACTCTGCCTAATTCTTTAATAGTCCATGGTGAACCATCTATCACTCTGCTTTTGAAGTGCTGGTACTGGTTGGGGTTGAACATCATTTGCCTCATCCTTCAGTTCCCATACCCGCAGACTTAGAGTGTCCCCACTACAGGCTTTCCTGGAGCCCATCCACACTACACGGAGCAGAGTTCAGGCCCTTACAGGGCTGTGCAAGCAGCCAAATACATGGATTTTTGGAAAGGGGAAAAACACCCCACTAATTGTGGTAGAATTCCTTGTTGATTGAAAAGTAAATCTTAGGAAGTGAAAGCAGAGTGCAGCTCCTCACATCTAGGTCTAAAACTAATTGATCACTTTCCCCAAGCACACAGACCTGTCTTTATATTGAGCCTGTAAAGAAAAGTTCCCTGAAAGTCACTGGAGACAAGTAATCCTTCAGGAGTCACTGCTGACATGGAATTACATTTTCAGTCATTTTTCAGTTGTATGCGTCTCCATCCTGTCACATTAGTTTGCTAACACTTCCAATGCAACAATGAGACAAACAGAGCATTGTGCTGGTCCAAGCCAAACATTCATCTCTGCTTGGCACTGGTTCAACAGGCCTGTCAAAACTCCTTGCGAGCTGGCCAAAGCTCATTAACAGTGGTTGGATGCATATTTAGCATGGAAAAGAGCTTTACCCAGAGCTCTGAGTAATATGGGGACTGTGCAGGCAGGAAGAGGAAAGATGGTAGGAAGCAGAGTGGGGGATGTATTCCTTGCAAAGTATTTGTACTTAATGTTGGAATAAGAGAAAAATGTAAATATCTATTGAGGGAACTTATTTCAAGGCAGTACTTTGTACAGAATAGAAAAGAATTGCAAAATCCCTGGGCCCAATGCCAACCTTAAATCTGTCTCAGAAGAAGCATCGATGTTATCGCTCCTCAATGTGCACGAACTTACAAGGTTGGTCTCTCAGGAACAGGAGCAGATCTGCTGACTTGAGCTTTCCTTGCCAGCCAATGCTTGGTGGGTTTGAAGAGGTTTGGCCGGAGGCTTCTCTTACACATTGACTTCACTGAAGTCAGTGGAAAGACCTGATTTTTGGAAGTCTAGCCCATGTAAAGCATCCTGCAGTGCTGGCACAAGGCTAGCTGAGCCCTCAGCACCCTGAGGTACCTGTTACAGCTGGTAATCCATCAAGAGGAGGGAGAATGATTTAATTGCAGAACCTGAATGTTTTTCTTGCCTTCTGATGTTGAACTGATGTCAAGGAAAGAACAATCAGGGTACAAGTGACACTTTCCAACTTGTCCATGATATTTCCATGCCCATGTTTCAGTGCATCTTTGCAGCACTCTTCATCTGCAGGAATGTTGCTGATTTTCACAGGCAAATGTTCTAATATTAAAGAGATTTACCTCTAAAATGTATACACATGATAGAGGAAATATTTTGCTATTTTGTGTACCCATGCTTATATACCAGTGTCCCAGTAATTCTGAATTTCCTAAATTAATGTCTAAAACTCCTAGTGCTGTTCTAGTAAGTATTCGCTCTTGGCAAGGAACAGTGACAGACAAAAAACATGAGTGCAGCAGAAGAAAAAGAGAAGAGAAAACTTATTGCTACTTGAGAAGGATTTTTGTTTGTCTACACTGAGATGATTCAATAGGAAGGCAAATAATTAAGATGCTGGAATTGAGAAATCCTTTAAAAATAGACGGTGAAAGAAGCCATTCATGGACTAATTAATAGACTGCTTGAAGCAAATGTTAACAATTAACTGACTGAGTATTTAAAGGTGTGGTTCATTTTAAACCTAGCACCTCTGATTGCTTACTTCAACACTTGCATGCTTGCAAACAATTGCTCTGTTCATTTTTCCCTCTCTTCCTTTTGCTCTAAATACAATATCTTGAAGGTCCTTAGAAGGAGTCCTTAAACTTAAAATGATGACCATCCTGATTTGTGCAAGCAACTCAGGGTCACCCAGGATTGTGGTCTCTGTGCCAAGGTGAGCATCTACTGAGATCTCTTTGAAAGGTGCTGAGATGTTATTGACTCTGTTTTGTCTTATTTGTCAATCAATTATCAACTGCTGAGCTTCAGAGTCTGTGATTTTAAACTGGAAGTTACTTAGGCTTAAAAGTGCACAGAATTACCAGAACTGAAGTCTGTGAAAACTAAAGGGGTGCAATTGTTCTTATCTAAGTAAAAAGCTTAATGAATATATCTGGGAGCAAGGTAATCTGGGCAAACGTGATGACTTCTAATGGGTGGGAGGTGAAGCTGGTCCTCATTGAAAGAGAAGATGAAGAGGCCATTTTGCCTTGGATCAGTCATTTCTGTGGCTGATTTAACTAGGGATATATTGGGTAGTCAATCTGTTGAACTCATTCCTACAAGTCTGGCTGGGAATGGGTATGTGGCTAAAGGCAAACACTGTCAGGTGAAGATGTGTTCTTCCCCTCTCTCTCCCCCACCAGTAGAATCACGCCAGAATGGAACATGAAGGAGACTGGGAGGTCACCCACTCCAACCATCCTCAAGGCAGAACTTCAAACTCGGATCAGGTAGCTCTAGTCTTGAAATCTTCCTCTTGTAAAGTCCCTTTTCTGCTGAGGGGTAAGATCCCATCTTTTCCCAGACTTTGGGGAGTTAACAGGCTGTAATGTTTCATTTCCACAAACCAGAGACATGAGAGTTAAGAAGACATCCAGAGCAGGATTTGCCTTATCTCTCTGGCCTTTGGATGACTTATTTTCTCACTATGAGTGAGCACAGTTTTCTCTGCATGTAGTTACCTGACACACTTACCTGACACTTAATCACTGCTGGCCTGTGGTGGTTGTTTTGTTTTGCTGGGTGTGCTCAACAAAAAGTGCCTTGGGGGTAGCAGTCCTTGGCAAAGGTAAAAACCCTGCTGAGCTTGGGTTTATGAAATACTTTCTTGCCCCCACTTCTTAAGAGCTTATTATCGAAGGACTCCGAGCTCAATTAGACTGTAAAAGCTGCCTGCCACTGTGATTTATGAGACTTCGAAAGGGAGTGCTGCTTGCTGGGCACTGAGCATAGGAATAGGAAGGGCTCTGTGTCTCTGCGCCATGCCAGCAAGATGGAGCGTGGCTCTGCAGCAAAAGCAGCTTGGGAATTTGGCTGCAGGGATGGTCTGGACATTTGAGGGGCTGGACCATGCGGAGAAGGTTGCAACCACTAATAGAAGGCACATAGCATTACTGGTGCATCCATAATGGATGGATTTGCAGAGGTGCCCAGCTCCAGCACTCTGTGTTTCAATGCGAAGGATTTGCTCCTCAGGAGCATTTTTCCGTCTGTATCATTTGGGAATCTGTTAACTTCTACACTCTCTGTGCTGTCTGGAGTGACTGGGAAAGCATGGCCCCATTGCAAAAAAAAAAAATCATTATTCTGATGTGGTTTAATTTTTCTGGTCAGAAACTGGCTCAATTAATTTATTTTTTAATTGACATCTTCAGACCAGGTATTTGTCTGAAATCACAGCATCCCAGTTGCTCCCGTCTGGCACTTGCAGAAGCTGCTGCCAGCGCGCAGTTGCAGCTGGCACACTGGGATACACAAGTCGCAGCTTGTCAAGAGTTCTGACTGTGTTTCAATCTGTCCCTGCCCTGCAGCTCGCTCCTCTGGGCAGCGCTGTGGCTGCCTGGGCAGAGGGAGGTGATGTTCTGGCTGTGACTCACAGTGTTCCCACTCTGGCTTCCCCAGCCAGAGCCAGGTTTCTCAGCCACAGGAAGGCAGGGAGGTGTTTGACAGCTCTGTAGTCAGACACTTCAGTGACAAGCCTGTTCCAAACGGCTCCAGGTTCAAGGCTGTTTTTAAATGTATTGAATGACATTATTTTCTTCTTTTCCTTGGGGTTCAAGCGTCTTAGTGTGCTATGAAAGAAATGTCTTGTGACTAAACACTGTTCTTCCACAATAGATGCCATAGCGTGGAGCTGCTGGCTCCAGCACAACATCTGTTAAGAATCTAGTGATTACAGCTAACAGGATTTTTCACCTTAAATGAGGTTTCTGTAAACTAATCTACATCTGCATAGTTTCGTTTTGTGGTCCTCCAGGTGATGAGGGAAAATGGAGCTGCAAGGCTTTGATCTCCAATGCACCCTTATCCCAAAACACTGTTGAGAAGCCTAATTGTACAAGAAGCAAAAGAAAACCTCTGTTAAAATACCACTTAGATCTTAAAGTAGACTTAGATTTGCAGTTAAAATAACAAAATATAAAGGATGCCAAAAGGTAAGGTTCCAACACTGTTAGCATGATTGTGTTGCATATCCTGTGTACTTTTTATGATGTGAACCCTAATACACACATTTTACCAAGATCCCTGGGTTTAATATTGGGTTGCTTGTAAAAATGCATTCCATGAAATGTGAGCAATGTGCAGCCTGGCAGGGGGAGAGCACCAGGCTGGTGGCTGTGGTGCTGACCCGACCATCCCTGGCCCCACATGGCCACATGTGGTGGATCTGACCCTTTCCATGGCCTGTGGGACACGGCTCCAGCAGCTCATTTTAGGAAGACTCTGGCACTTGCTGTAGATGCTCACTCCTTCCAGCATGCAGATTCACTTCTGCAGGTATCTGTGGGCAGATGCTATCTTGCTCTGCTGCCTTCTTTCTGATCCTCCTCCTGTCTACAAAAATGCATCAGAACTGGCTTGGTTTGGTATTCTGCCCTCTTGTCTTCACCATTTCACAATTCCAAAGCACTAAAACCATGTCATGTAACACCATGGTGCAGGCCATAAGGTCCTTGCCCCAAATAATTTTAGATGTCTCCAAACTACAGCAAACCTGAGTTTTTAATCAAAGTACAGAGTTCTTTTCCTACATATGTGTGTTTTGTGGTTTCAGGGTTTCTTTTGATGGAAAGTTGATAAAGAGAACCCCAGGTGGTAACTGAAGTTAGTTTATACCTGAGGAGCAAAAAGATGTGGCTCCAGACAGATGCAAGGGGAAGGAAGTACTGGCAGGTGACAGAGGGAAAAAGTAGGTGATGAAAAAAGCTTGAGATGCTGGGGACAGTCTGATCATGGGGACTGCAGTGGACAGTTACAGAATAAAACAATGAGATATAAACCAGCACAAGAGTAAAACTTCGGCAAAAAGATTTGTACTGGGGAAAGGGAACAGCAGTAAAGACTTTTTAAAGAGTTACTGTGAAACTTAAGAGTTTCTTACAGTGTCTTACCCTGGCCTTCAAATGCTGACTTAATTTTATTCTCATTTTTTTAATAATGCAATAACCAGTAACAGATTACATCTCCATTCCATTGCAAAGCCTTTTGCACAGTAACAACAGAGCAAAAATCTCCAGTGGTACATTAGAAAATGTAATTTGAACTGAAACCTGAATGGAGGGTGCTTTATTCCAGAGCTAGCAAGGCTACCCACCAGACCTTTCCCTTTTACAGGAAGGGGAAGATGAAGCCCTATCTGAAGAGCCATAGCCTGGGAATGTCCTCCAGCTCCTTTGTTTGCTTTAGCCCTACAATAAGTGCTAAGAAACTTCAGTGACTGCAGAGTAACTTCCAAAGCCTCTCTAGCCTCTGAAGCCACGTGAAATGGCTTTGCTGCCAGTAGGCACAGCTTGACCAGTTCTTGGGGTGTCAAGGAGGTGCTGGTCCCTGCAGGAGACAGGGTCAGACCATTGATTTGGCATGGCTGAAAGCATCACTGCAGGGCCCAGCTGGAGGGGTCCAGGGAGCCCTGTGGGTCTTTAAAAGCCAATGTGTTTCTTCTTCACTGGCTTCTTGCCTACCCTTGCCCTTCTGCCAGCTGGTGGGGAACTGGATCCGCTTTCATGTGCTGGAGCTGCTCTTGCCTGGGCATCCTGTGAAACCTGAAATCAATGCTTCTGCTCACACAGGGGTGGCTCAGAGAGACTGGGAATGCTGAAGCAGTCACCTCGTCCTTCAGTGCAGGCTTAGTGTGACAGTGAGAGAGAAAAATGGTCACTGCTCTGCAGGCTATCTCCAGGGGCTTTTCTGTGGTGGTTATCGCAGGGGCATCTAGCAAGCACGCCTGCTGGTGTGGAACACGCTACCTCCTCTGGGAGGAGAAAATTTCACTCTCCTGTGCTGCCTGACTTGCATCACTCCTGAGGATTAAGATTAGCTCAGAAAAGAATGTTTGTGAAGGAAAATTTAAGTGCAAAACTGCTTACTTGGTAAAATGCATAATAGTGCAGGGGAAGGAGGAAGCGTATTTGTGGACCTTGAGTTTCTGACATACAGTGATGCTAAAGCACGCGTGTGTGATGTTTCTGCCACTGACATCTTAAAAATGCCAAGTCAGCACTGGTCAGGATGCAGGTAAGTGTGGGGCTGCTGAACGCTTGCACAGGGGAAGCAGAGCTGGAAACCATATGGTCAATAAAAAGGTTCAGGTGGGTTGCACTGCAATCGAGTACTTCTCCAGCAAAGTCCCCATTAACTTGGGGTTTTGCTGCTCGGTCCTTGGCGTGGGGATGGCTCACAGGGCTGGGTGACAGGCACTGTCCAGCCATGCCAGCCTGGGCTGAACTGTCTCTGTCTTGTAACCAGGCTGCTTCTAGTACCTGCAGAACCCCACCTGGCTTAGCTTCACAGCAGTGTCTGTGCTCTTGATGTCCTGTATCAATGACATAAGATGTGAGGGTGATCCTCCTTCAGCCACGTGCGTACAGCTCCTTGCACAAAGTCCTGAGTGTCGCTTAAGCACCAACCATATATTTGAGAGGAGACATCAACCTCTGCATCGAGGAGAGCACACAAGTACCCACTAAATACCAAGTGTTTTATTAATCACTGGAGTAAACTAACACATAAAACCTACAGAGCTCACTGGCAGGAAGGCATGCTGCCCTGAGACCGGGATAATTTGTGCTCCTTTCTTTTCATATACTGAGTTTTCCTGCAAATCTGCAAGATTTAAAATCCTTTGGAAAAGGGGGGGTGTGTTTGTGTGTGCCCATGTCTGTGGACTCCAAGCCTAGAGTATTTGAAGCACCTTGGTTAGTGAGTCACTGTAGGCATGTGTTGAAGAAGCTGAAGTCAACATCCTTCTCACTGTGACACAAGGTTTTCATGTGAAAGAGCATCCAGTGAAGCGCAGAGCTAGGCTGAATTCTTGCCCCCATTGAAGTCAATGAGAGTTTTGCCACTGACCTTGATGGATCCAGGCTTTCACCTCTGACTATATAGTAGCTGATCCAGCCCTTTTGTCCATCAGTCTTGTGGAATTGAGCTCCACTATAAATCATCCCTTGAAAGAGAAGAATGGATACAGCTTCAAAGTTTCCTCTTGCAGCATTGCCCTGTGGAGGCTGGTCCTCTGGCTGGGAGCTCTCTTTTGTGGGTAATGCGGCTTCTGATAGCACTAAAGCAGTCAGCATTGGGTCACAGTGATTTTCAGTCACCAGCAGAAGAAGAGGAATATATTGGTCAGATTCTACTGCCCACTTTTACTGGCTGGTAAATTGAGGCACTGCTCAACAAAGTGACAAGTTATTTATTTAACACATTTGTAAAGTAATAGATCTGTTAGAGCAATAGCTGCATGCTGTCTGCAAGCACAGAGGATGCAGCAGGTTATGGAGTGAGCTTCAAAGCAACCTGCTGGTTTGCACTGAGTGAGGAGCAACTCCGGCGATTTTTCAAGAAGCATTTGCTCACTGGTTTAGTCAAAGTCTTGTTCATGAAACGGATGTGGTGTTCAGACAAGATGCTGTCTCTGCTCCAAGGATTTGTTTGGTATTGGCTGGTCTGAAGGGAAAAACCATGGAGGAGAGCGGTGAGTGCAGCTGCCCTGGAGTTATTTCAGAGCGGAAGGGGATGCAGGCTGTACCACACCAGCTGCTGGGGACAGCAGCAGCCCAACCCACTGGGTGAGGGCTGCCTTTGAAAAATGCCATCCTTTGGAAAAGTACATGTGTTTGTGAATAGATAACGGTTTGCAGAGCAGAGGAAATGAAGGAAAACCCCCAGTGGTAGGGAAGGCTGTTCCTGCTCTGCAAAGGGTTTTCCCCAGCTCTCACAACATCCTTGGGGCTGCTGGAGTTCTTTTCCCCCGCCATGACTTGTGGGCCCCTCGCTGGCAATTTGGGCAGAATCTGCTTTGTTAGATGGCTCCTGCTGCTCTTTTCTCTCCCTCTCCCCCCACCTCTTTCTCTTTTATTTAAAAGCTTTATTGCAAAGCAGTAAGTCAGTTCCTACCTCTGTGCCTCTCACTTCTCACACCCCTCTTCTAAGTCAGTGGAGTTTTTTCACTTATATGTGTAATTTAACAAGAATAATATTCACCCTACTCTCAGTTCTCAACTAATAAAATACACAGATTGTTATGCAAGTCACAAGTTAATAATGTCACAGTTTTGGGTTCCTTTACTGTCTAAGTTTTTTGCCAGGGGTCTCGTGCTGCTGCTTGTGATGACTGAGAGAGAAAACGGATGCTCAGGACCTGGTCACCCCCCTCAGGACACAGGCAATGCTCAGACAGAGCTACTTATAGACAATAATCAAACTTTTCATGGTAGCTGAAGTGTTTGTGCAGTCACCATACACCTCCAGAGGCTCAGGCACTTCTGCTGAGTGAGCCCAGGAGCATTTGTTGCCTCCCCACAGTCAAGTAATGTGTGTTCTGCTCTCAGCTGCCCCTGGCCCCAAAGGCCTTAGTTTTAGAAGCTGATAATGGATTAAATGAGTCACCTTGGACAGCCTGGGGTCCAGAGCTGCAAAGGCACTCACTGTGCTAGCACCTGTGTTAGGCAATGGGGCAGTAGGATGGAGCGGGCCTGTGCTTGGCACTCAGAAGTGCCCCATCCCAGGGACTGAGGCATTGCTACAGGAGGACCTTGTAATAAGAAGGCAAAACCCAATGGAATTGGGACTGATGGGTGCCTGCTCCCAAGGGCCACCCTTGGCTCGGCTACAGACCTGATGTATGCAGACCATGGGCTCTGTGAGACCCTCCCATGAGTCTCCCACTCACCAACGTGCCCCACCAGTCTCCATACTATGGGCAGGGAAGAGCATTTCTGTAATTGTGTTAATTTGTGTGGAAAAAATGGGCTGCTGGAGTGAAAACTGTGAGTATGTCTTTGTTGCAGTGCAGAACAGTGACATGAGGTCCAGTGCAAAAGTCCTAAGAGCTTCGCTTGCCTCTTTCCAGAGTAACAACTGCCATTATAAGTAATTTGCTCCTTTCATTAAAGCCTCAGTAAAAAGAAAATTGGTTTCAAAATTTCAGATGTAAAGTACTAAATTGGAGGAGAGGTTAGCTGGAGAAAGAGCTTTTACAGAAAGACCCTTTTTGGGCAGCCCTTCAGATGGCATTAATTGTCATCACTGGGGAAAAGCTCACCTAGGGCCTGTCTTATCGAAGTCCCATATTGAGTCATTTAGGACAAAACAGGCCAAACCTCCAGAACCTGAAGGGGAAAATCACAACAGGCAGTGCAGTTTCCACCTCTCCCTCTTTCCAGGCCATTAGCAGGCTGTAGGCACTGTTATTATTTCATCCAGGGTGAGGTCCCATTGAAGACACAGTAATGATGCTCCTCTCTCTTGCAGGCATGGCTTTGGCAGAGGCTTTAGGTGCTGTTGCATTGATAGTGGCCTTTTTTTCTTGGGGTAATTCAGCCCATTTCCCCTTGTTACCCTTTTAATGCCGCTCTCTGTAGCGGTCTAAGAGTCACTCATGCTGCCACAGACAGCACAGAGAACCTGTGCAGCAGGAGACAAGGCCTTCCTGGGAAAACTCTGCTGGCTTCAGATAGACCTTAATTTATTTGATAAAGGCAAAACTGTAAACAACCTAATCTCCCCCTCAGGCCTCAAAAGTCCTTCTGATTACTAGCACCAGAAGGAAGCTGAGTTAGATTCCTTCTCCACCGAGCTAGAGGGATTCTAGCCACTTCCAGGGCTCTCTCCTATTAATTTTTTAACAGTAGCATGTTTGGGTCTACTTTGGTAATCAGCAATAAATTCTACGTCTTTGCTAGATGGTCCTAATCTGCTGGGTCCATGAGCACCACAGATTTAGTCTTTTCCTGATGTTTTGTAGAATTATGTCCTGGACCAGGGTTTTTGATTTACCACTTTCATTGCATCTTGTGGAAAATAAAAGATGCAAAGAAGGTGTGCAGAGAAATTCTGTGATTTTTTGTGCCCTCTTATTCCTCTTGTTCATTCCTCCCAGATAAAGAGTTCTCTTTCTTCCCAGCCTCTTTTTATCTCAGAAGCTGTAATACTCACAACTGAAAAGAATAAAGAATAAAGCCAATGTAAGAGGTAAATCTCCAAAGTCTGAAGACTACAGAGCACATGAATAAGACAGAGCCGTGTGAAGGTAATTGCAGGGGGATAAAGGATGTCTGTGTCCTCATTGTAGAACTTGGGTATCGGATACATCATGTAATGTATGAGACTTCATGATGCAGTGTGTTTTGGCAGCCGTCTGGAGCTGCAGGGTGTTTGTAGACCAGCTGCATGTATTTAGGGGATATTCAGTTATCTGGTCCCTCAGGACCACAGTTTTTCCCCAATACAAAAGGTGAAAGGTGTGTTTCCCCTTGTACCTCCGTTGTTTGCTCTTGTATCTCCAAAGCTGCCAGGTACTGTTAACATCAGCATTGGATTTATATTCCAAATAGCAGAGATGGGGGTTTTGTAAATGTGACTGTGGCAAATTAGAGGGTTTTGAGCAACTGTATCACTCAAATATGGACAATTTTACCCTGTTCCTGTTCCTTCCTCATTCAGTATTTGCACAGACTCCACCCCATTCTCTCCTTCTCAGCTGCCTAAGCAAGTTTCTGCTCTTTTATTTCCTTTTTTCACTTGTACTGTCACTCCTTGCCTTAGATCCACTTTTGATTTCTTCCTAAATAACTTATTTTTGAAGGAGGAAGAGGTATTTTTACAGTGGATTCCACATCATTACATTGCTTTGGTCTCAAGCTGCTTTCCTCATGTGTGCTCTGCCACTCACCAGTCCCATTCAGCATAACTGAACAGAAATGTTTCTATGTCCCAGCCAGCCCTGCTGCAGGCAGGGGCCAATGCCAGCTCCTCCAGCACTGGTGCCAGCCTTGGCTCTGCCCGCTCCAGCCAGCAGCAGCCTGTGCCTCTGGCTGCAGTGCTGGGTGGCTTCCAAGCAGCTGGACAAGAAAACGTTGCCAGATTTTGGAGGTCTGAGGCTCGAGTGCCCAGGGGATGAAGGGAGCAGCCTGTGCCTTGGCAGGGACAATGGGCTCCTTGAACATCACTGCAGGGAGGGAGCCACCAGGGCTGTCCTTGTCCCCCAGCTGCCTGGTGACTTTTACCCCATCCCTTTTCTGATGGGGAAGGGGGGCAAGAGAAAAGCATTTAGGCTTTAATAAAGCTTTTTCATTTTTAAATGTCTGTTTTAATCTCAAAGCCTCGCTCTAGATCTCTATTCAAAACACAAGCAGCTCTCCTCTCCCTACTCCTTTCCAATGCAGAATGCAGCCTCCACAGGGGGATGCTGACAGAAGTCCATGCATTTTCTGGAAAGAACTAGAGAATCTGTGCCCCTTCCATAGCTTTCCTTTGGTGTACACGATGGACATACAAGACAGGTACCATCCACACATCCACTACAGAGGGGCATGAAGAGGTACAGTTGTTGCTCCTGTTGCCTCTTCAAAATTACTGGTGGCTGGAGATGCTGTTAGCTGAGCTTTAAAACCACGCTCAAACCCCTCTCTTACCTGGAAATGGGTTCAGTGCAAAGGCAGTGAGCCCGTGTGTGAGCATACAGAGAAGCTTTAAAGGATGAGATGAAATGAGGAGCCCTGGAGTTCCCCTTGTCTCTCCCTTAAGGAAGCCCCATACTTGCTCGCATGGGTTGCTGCAACCAGTGAGCAAAGCCCACCTGAGGCTATGCCACTGGCAGCAGCACTGAATGTGGTTGCGCTCCCCTGCGTCCTCAGAGAGCATAGGTGAAGGCTGAGGATGTCCAATGCCTGCCACCATCCCCAGCACGAGGTGTCCTCAGGCAGCAGGTGATCTGAAACATCTATAGAAGGACTTGAAGGTGATGAGGGGTAGTGGTTTGTACTGCATTTGCTTTCTGGGGTCTGCATCCTTTGCTGCTTACCTGAAGAAAGGATAGCTGTAATTTTTCCTTCCTTATCTTTTAGTTTAGTAAGATTTTTTCTGCTTTTCTCTAAAGTATTGGAGATTGACAACAGCTAAAGACCAGTGCTGGGCAGCATGTTTACTCCTGATTTAGTAAAGATATATCCTGTGCCTTGGTGTCCTACTTGGGCTTATAGGCAGATTTGGAAGCTGGTGGCACTTTTCTTCCAAAACTGGCCTGTCTGGGCAGCATTTGCCTTCTTCACCAGGGTTTGCTGTGCTCTGAGAGGGTCAGGGCACTGCCAGCAGTCTCCAGCTCTTCTCTTTTGGGGGTCTTTCAGTATTTAAGTACTTTCTTTATGATATTTCCAATATCAGCTCTGTACTGGAGGTTGTCAGAGCTGCTGGGGACAGTGGATGCTTTGTGGGTAAAACCCCAAATATCTGTTAACTGGCTGCTTTCCCCTGGCTGGAAATGGGGTCTAGTAACAGGGTGATCCCTGCAGTCCTGGGTACCCAGTATTTAAAAAGGGCTGTCTCACTGGCAGATGTAGCTGCCTCTTAGGAGTCAGAAAGGCGACTGCAAGAAACCATAAATCCTTCTTCTCCCTGTAAGCTCAGAACCTGGAGGTTTAATATCCTGCATTAAAGTAATATCTTTGGGGGTTTTTCTTTCCTATCCTGTCAGCCCCAGGTTATAAAGGCAGAGGACGATGAGATGGCAGAGGATGACAAGACAGCAGAGGCTGAAGTGTTTTTGGGAGGTGGATGGATAGCAGCAATAATGATACCAAGCCTGGTTCAGGTTCAGCGAAAAGCTTAACCAAAAGACCCCATAAACCCCCAAAGAAAATTCCCACGAGCTCCTATGAGGTTTTGGCTTTGGCCCAACATGCAAAGGCTCTGACTACTCCAGTGGGATCTGGATGTTGCCCAGCATAGCCCTCCTGTTCCAAGTGCCCTCCTCTCCATCTACCTGGCATGGCTGTGCCTCTCCCAGCTCTCCTGTCCCAGGACAGGCACTGGAGTTTGTGTCTGGAAGAGCTGCTCACTTCACTGAGGAAGATAACGACTTGCCCAGCCTGTGCGAGTGGAGGAAAGGGCATCTCTGCATGTGGAGTGTTTCATACATGCTCAAAGGTGCTCAAACACCCTGGTTCCAGCACCCTCATGGTCAGCTCGAGGCCAGCTTGAGGCTGACTCCTGCTTCTGTAAGAATGGCTCAGGCTGAAGAATATGGACATTTCACAGATGGGGTTAAGCACAGATAACTTACTCCTGTGCCCATCCTCGCTGGTCCCTTCAGGAGACATGTTTGTCCAGAGCTGCTGGAAATGGAGCGTTTCCCAGCATGTAACTTATTTCAGTGCTGTTCCAAAGGCTGCGGGAATGCAAGAGACTTTCAGAGCATTTTAATACATATAAAAATGTAAAACAAGTGCAGACGTGCTGGTTCCTGCCAGTTTTCTTTCCTCTTCCATTCAGGGTGTGTGTTGTGTTACTTTTTCTTTCAAGTACCAGCTGAAGAAAGAGTGAGGCAGACTATAACAATGCAGGGAGAAAAAACATTGCTGCCCTGCTCCTAATTTCTCCCAACCTCTCTGAATAGCTTGTCCCATGCTGCTCCATCTTGCTCTGAGCAACCAGCCAAGTTTTCCCACAGGAAGTGCCTTCAGGATTAGAAAGCTGAGATTTTTATATGGAGTGTGTTTGTTTCTCTGATCACCCAGGAATATAATGGCCGAGTCAATCACTTGTCAGAGAGGGCTCATTACAGCCAGCGGAGACAAGGAGCCGGGCGGCGGAGGGCAAGCTGTGCACAGCGGGGTGCATGGCACAGGCAGCTCAGTCTTTCTTTGCCCAGCGCTGCTCCATTCTCTCTCCTAATGCCGATGGAGGATGGGTCGTGGTGGCTGGCGGGGTGCAGAGGGAGCCTCAGGCAGCGGTGGCTGCAGGGATGGAGGATACTCGGTCGTGCACCCATGGCTTCTGTTGTCAGACCCACCCAACATCTGCTCTCACCCAGCCACCCAGGGTGATCATGGGCATGGCTGTGGAGCTCACCCCACACCTCTGCTGCTGCACATCTGCTCCTCCTCACTCCCTCCTCATTTCCAAACCCACCATGAGGCTCAGCGCTCTGCCTAGCCCCTGAAATCGCGGCAAAATGAGGGCAACGCTAATTAGCGCAATTAGTCCTTTGCTCTTTCCCCGATGGAAAAAGAAGGCAGCAGTCATCCTGCTGAAGCCAGGCATAGCTCTGCCCGAGGCTGCCAGGGTGTGCGCAGCAGGGACACGCTGGCACCTCCCCGTGCCTGTCACGCTGACCTGAGGTTAATTGAGAGCAGGTTTCAACCCATTTTGCAAAGATGAATTTGTTGCCCATGTTCCTCCAGGCTGTGGGGATTATGGGTTTCTCACCCATAATGGTGTCCCACCAGCTTCAGGATGATCTGTGGGCTCTCTCGCCTGGAAATGGGACAAGGCAGCAGGAACATCCCTGAGCCAGAAGCTAATCCAGCTCCACGCGACCAGAAACCTATGCTCCGCAGCCACAAAAATTAGCTTTCCCACCTCATTTCAGAGTTAATCCTGCCCAGAGCCAGTTCAGCACAGCCTCGCCTCCCTGGTATCTATAGGTATGGAAACTCAGCCATTTTGACATTTCTGGCTGCTAATCCTGCCCTTAGCAAACACACTTGATGCTGATACAAGGTCTCTTGGCTGCCTGAGCTCGTACCATCTGTCATGGTGGCACTGTGCCCATGAACAAGATGCTCTGCTGTATTTGCTGCAGCATAGGTGCCAAGCAGACCAGATGTTTCCAGCAGGAAAGTGAAATGGGGAGGCAGCGTCCTTCATCAAAACTCCTGGCTCTTGTGGCCGCACTGTGGGGCAGAAGCACGCAGAGGGGCCTTGCCTGCTCCTGACCAGTGCACCCCAACTCCCCGAGTGTGTTTGCTAAACCAGCCCCACATCTGCTGCCTGCAGAGGGGCAGTCACCCGCTGGCCACAGCAAACTGCCTTTGTCTGCCTGCAGTGCCTGAAAGCAGCAGGTCCCTATCCTCTGCCAGTCTGCCCTCAGGGATAGCCAGGAGGGCAGGGGGTGCTGATGCTGGCGTGGGTACCAGTGCCAGTACAGGGGCTGGTGCGGGGCTCCAGCAAAGCTGAAGTGAGGAGCATGTGATGATGCTCGCAGCTGGGTTTTGCATCTCGGCACCTCTCCTCCACAGCCTGTGAGCCAGCACTTGCTCAGACCTCAGACAAGTCCCAGGAGAGACAGTAAATAAGATGTTATTTTCCTCTCCGGCTGAGCAGTAATTTTCTGCCAGCCCACACGAGCAGGGAATTGCAGTGCATAATCACAACCCTATATCCCCTTGGCGATGCTGCTCAGCCCCAGGAGACCAAGGCAGCAGAGGCAGCAGGGCAGGAGCAGGCAGGGCAGAGCCCTGGTTAAGGCCAGATTGCGTAGGCCAGAGAGACTGGAACAAACCGCCAAGCAGGGAAAGGAGGTCGCTCGGCATCTGAAGCTCCCCTAGCAGAGGGGCTGCACCAAGCAGTGATTTTTGGGGCAAAACAGCTCTTGTTGCTGGCTAGATGGATGCAGATGATGTGGCACAATGAGCTCCAGCTCCCACAGGATCAGGGGGCACGGAGCAGGCTTGTGCCCCATCACCTCCAGCACAGCCAGCAGCCTCCCTAAAGCTGGGGGAGAAACGATAAGAAAAGCCTGGTGCCTGCTTATTCCGAGGAACTTACAGGTTTTCAAGCAAGGGAAAAAAAAAAAGCATCAGTAGCAGTTGTGAGTGTTTCAGGAAACAACTTGTTGGTATCTGCTCTCACCAGTGAGAGAAAAATCAGCCCTATAGGATTACAGCCTGCTTAAATCCAGGAATAAAGGGTGTTTGAAGTTCCTCTCTATTAACAAAACCCCTGGAGTGTTTTCTTGATATTGCTGTCAGGGAAATGTTGAGGTTGGAGATACCCACCCTGTACACATGCGGGCTCCCCTGTCAAGTGGGATTGCTGAAAGAAATGTGAATGCTGGAGTGTCCTAGTGCTGAGACTATTGAATAAGGCAAATCCCAGGTAAGTTGAAGAGATGCCGCTCTGCCTAAGAAGGAACGTGATTCTTCAGGGTTGCTTACTGATAAAATAGAAAAATTGTATTTAAAACACAAAGCAAGCAAAAAGCTTGAGTAATTCTGGCAGAAATCTGGTGGTTCTATATTTATTGTTCTGATTGACTTAGAAACTGAACTGCATCTGTGTTATTCTAATTAAGCAGCTCAGTGCTTCAGTAGTGTTGTAGTGAGCATCTTGTCATGAAGTCAAATTCTGGAAAATAGTTTGAAGGCTCCGGAGACCAAAACCTGTATTTTTATTGCTGTTGGCTGATGATGTTTGTGGAAGTTGGAGCAATGACCTGATAATTTGCCAATCACCATGAAACTTCTCTTCTGGGTGTCCCGTGTGGAATCTCGGCTGCTTTAGACACTTTGTGAAATAAAAACTGAGCTTTTCAGATTTATGGGGGATTGTGACAGACCTGGGAAGCTGATGCTGCTGGCTTTCAAACAGAGGAAGCTGTCATTTTGCAGAGCAGAAAACTGAACTTCTTGATTTTTGTATTAGCTAGTGCCTATGAGGACTAAGCCAATTCACGGAGCCAACTTCAGAGCTTGCAGCATTTGTTTGTCTTTAAGTAGAGCTGGCCAGAAAACAAAGATCCTGTAACACTACTGTAGTAAGGCCTTGGGTTTCCTTAGCTTTAATTATGAAACCTTGGGAAACTTTTTTCTTGGAATTAGAAGCTGTTGAGAGACAGAAATGCATCTACTCTGGACAACAAACACCTAGGGAAGACCCACTGCCTGCTACTGCCACTGGAGAGCCTCATCAGAAAGCCTGTTCGTTGGGGCTGATGTGGTTCCCTGAAAATCAGGTAAATCAGGTAAAAATCAGCTCATAACTTCTTTTATTTTCCCCTTTCAAATCCAGGGATCAGAGAGGTTTCTGACCTGCCTAAAGCAGAGACAAGCCCTCTTGAAGCCTGTTCCTGGTGCAGGGAGGCTGGAGCAAGGCTAAAGGCCAGAAAAAGACTCCTCTTAGCAAAATTAAGCCTTGAGGTGTATTTAATGAGATTAAAGTTCCCTGGTTGCTCGCTCTTGCCCTCTTCCTGTCCTCATTAACTTCCACTTGAACTCTCTTCCCAAGCTGCTGACCTCACTGGCAGCACTGGGGATGCTTGCAGGGGCCCTGACAGGCTGGAGAGGCAGCTGCACCCCTGCAGCATGCACGGGTGACAGTGTGGGAACACGAGGTGTTTTCAGGCGGATCACCCGGTGTGGTGGGACCCCTTTCTCCCAGCGGGACACAGAGACACGAGGCACACAGCCCAGGAGGGGAGTTGGACTTCAGGCACAGCTCAGGCCCAGAATGAGGCATGGAGGCTCTTCAACACCTTCTTTCTTGCCTGTGGCTAATTCATCAGAAGTCAGTATTTTGGATCAGGGGGAATAATTTGGTTTTATTTCTTCTCCCCACCATTTGGTCTTCAGTTCCTCCCCTCCTCACTCCTTCATGAAGATGCTGTGCTTAAGCTGCTGACCCTCTCCTGGGACCTTTCCCATGTGTTCCAGCACAGGTAGGGGAAGATCTCTTGTCAGCAGAGATGCTGTTTATGCTTCTACCCTGCCTGGTGCGAATGCCCAGGGAGGTAGGCATGGGCACTGGGGAATCACCTCAATGGTGTGGGGTGATTCAGGGCCAGGGCAGGGCTGAAAGAATGAGTCATCACCCTGCCTGATGTCAGCACAGGCAGTGTCAGCATCACGGTACCAGAAAGGAGCAGTGTTGGCTTGCTGAAGGGGATTTGCTTCTTGTGGCAAATGAAAGAGAGGGGGCAATGAAAGAGAAATCAGTTAAACACTCACCCCTTCTGCAGAGGAACAGACAGGGTGCTCCTGGGTGATTTCCACCTCCCTTCTGCCAAGGGGTGCTCTCAGATGAGACTTTCCAGCCCTCTCTTCCCTCCAGGCTGCCCTAAGCAGGGAAGAGCTTGCTGTAGCTCCATGCCAAGCTGCCTGCCCTCTCCACAGAAGACCCATCACTGCATTTGTGGGCAGCACTGGGCTGTGGATCCCTCTGCCCACTGGACCCACAGGATCTCCCCAGCTGGTCAATCCCTAAACCAGCTTCAAGGAGAGCTGGTCTCTGTGCAGCAACCAGTGCTGTGAGGCCATGGCTTGGGATTGAGCCCCCGGCACATTAAATCTTTGGGAGTGATTGGAAAAACCCTAATGCAACCGCTGCAGCTGCTTGCCAGGTACCTGCCCGACGTGCTGGCTGCCTGCCCATCAGCACCAGCTCAGCAGCACTGGGACCATGGGGTCTCTGCAGCCAGACACACTGTGATTGCACAACAGGGCCTGCCACTGCGTGCTCCAGACCTCAAGGCACCTGAAGTCTGCAGAGCTCCTCCATGAGCAATTGCTCTCCTCGGGCATCCCCACGCCCAGAGATGCTCTGCCCATAGCTGGGCTGCCCCTGGTGCTGCTGAAGGAGAAGCCATCACTGAAGGGTATTTTTAACATCACCTTGGTAAAACGTAAAGGCTAAAAATCTCTTGGCAGACAGAGAGCTATTCTTCTCTTTCTGATGAAGAAACTATTTCCTTGTACATCTGGTTCATATTTTTCTTTAGGTTTCTGCCAGAAACAATTCTGAAAACAAAACGCAGAGCTGAGGGGAGCGAATGTATACATTCCTGAAGGATTCCTTCACCACTCCTCTCCGACCCAAACCTCCCAGTCCTCCTTGCAAACCTTCTTTCCTTCTTTCCTTTTCCATTTTTCATTTCTTTTTAATTAGTTTTCTTTTTGAAACGTGAAAACATGTGGCCTGATTAGCTCTGGAACACTGCTGCTTGCATGGTATAAAATGAGCTGCATCATTACAATGAATAGAGAAGAAAAATACTCCATCACAGGACTTTTAAATATTTTTTTAATTGTTTAAGCCTATTATCACTGCAGTCAGATTTGTCTGCAAAGCCTTATTAATGGCTGTGCGACACGAGACTCACGCTGGGGCTTTGTGGCTCAGAGATGTTGTGTTTTTCTTCGAAAACCATGTTTCAGACTAGGAAAAGGGAAGCAGCAGCGAGTGACACTTGAGGTTTCATTTGGCTGCGCACATCCTGCTTATCCCAGTCCTGGTATGCCCAAGCCCCAGTAACTGGGAGGGATGGGATGAGAGTTGATGGGTGGGTGCACCCGAAGTCTGCCTGTACCACCTGTGAGAGAGGTGGCACCCACAGTGTTGTCATAGCACCAAACTCCTGCTCCTGTCGCCGCTGCTGAGGGAGCACGGCAGCTGAAAGCCATTGGCTTTACCTAATTGGGAACAGAGGTGATACATTAAGGAAGAAACGTGTAGCCCCAAATCATTTATGTTCCTAGCGGCAGTAGTGCAGTTGCTGTTTGACAGTCGGTCTCTACTCTCTCACCATGGTATCCAAGTGACGCCTGAGCTGGAAGACCATGCGTTTTGCATGGAAATGTTTGCAAACATCTTATTGAGAGAGCTTTGTGTTGTTGGTTTTGATTTATCCTTTATGCAGAGGGAAAAAAATACAGGGTTGGGAGTAGGACTCTCCTTTACCTTCTCCACAAATATCTCTAGGCTTTTCACTCCGTGCTTAGTGAGGCTGAGGTTTCAGGTTAGAATAGAAAAAGGTAAGCAGTGGTGGCTGAGATGACCTGCAAACCCCTCAGTATGTCTTGGCTTGCTTTTCAACACAATATAGATGTTTATTCAAATGTCTGTGCGAATGCAGGGAGTCCTGTCTGCAGTACAAATGGGGTGTCTCGGGCTCTGAAGAGGTGGACATCTCTGCTTGGTTCCTGCATAAGCTGCTGTGTGGGGTGGCAAGAAGAGGGATGGGGTTCCTGGCAGGGTTATGAACCAGAGCCTGCTGCCTTCCCCGCAGAGAGTTGCTTGCTTTCACTCCAATAATTGCCGCTTGCTTGGAAATGTTCCTGCTAAAAGACCAAAATGACTGATTACAAAAATTGGAAAGGATTAAAATCTCTAAAACAATGCAAAGGGAAGAAAATAGATGAGCTAGCGAGGGAATGGGCTTATCACTTCTTGAGCAAACAAACAAGTGAAAGCTAATTTTCTGAGCCAGCAAATGAATGATTAATGAACCAACCCACAATTAACCCTTCATCACAAGCTCACCTACTTTGGGTAGCTGCTTTGCATGGCTATTGCTCTGTTTCACAGTGGAATAAAGACACAGTTTGATAGTCATAAATCTACACCCCAGGTTGTATTTCAAAGGGCTTTCATGTAACAGGTATATCTGGGGAAGGAAGAAAACATGGCTTAAAGATGTTCCAGATGTACAGTATTTGGGATGTGGTGTTGTTTCAAGAGCCACCCATTTGTGTATCTCCCACCATGACAATAAACTAACCTCCTTGACACAGGCAAAACATATTTTAAAATATGAACTTGTCTCTTACTGCATTTTGTTAAATGATTAATTTGCCTTATATTAACTTAAAATGAGCTCATTAAAAGATTTCTTTTTTCTTTGAAAGCAGTGCTCATTATATTATCATTTTAAGTAATTAAATCAGAATAAATGGCTCTGTGAAGCTATTTTAATGTAACATCTAATTATATCTGACCTAGACACTGAACTATAATCATTAACTACATGAACTGTGTAATGTTCTGCAGACTCTTTAATAATTTATACAGGCTGAATTCAGCTGTGTGGAGTTGTAAGCTGAGGCTGTTAGATGCCATGCACCTGTACTGGGTGTGGGATGGCTGATGGGAGTTTGCTTGTTGGGCTGTTTCCAGCCTCAGCTTGGTTACGGGGGGTTTTTCATGTGAAGCTGTGCTGGCCACAGGCTCAGTTTGATCTAGAATGGGTTGCTCTTCCTTTATTGTGTGCATGGGGATCAAGCATGTGTATCTTGGGCACATGTGTGGTTTGGTGTTTTCTCCTGTAGGATGCGCTAATCAAGGTAATATATCTATATGACGTGCTGAAAGTGTGTTAGACTGTAACATAGATGTTTTCACATGAGTGGCCAGACTTGGTTCCAAGAAGCTTTGTATGCTTGCTGTTTGCCTTCTTGTCTGTGCTTCCATTTTAAACAAATTCTTTGATCTATTTGCATATAGCTTCCTGACCCATGTTCCCTGAAAAGCTTACTCAGGTTAGGTCCATTCCTGAAAATGTTTGGGGAAGGAAAAGTTGGTTTACCAGAGTTTTAACCTTTCCCTAACTCAAACAGAAAAGAGAGGGTCTGGATGCTGCTATTGCAATAGATGGTCCATCCGTCTTCTGGGCTGGATGCCTTGTGGCAAGGGAACAGATGTACCATGTTGTAGCGTATCCAAAAATTGCTGGTGCCACCTATTGGTGGAAAACTGCAGATTGGGACGTGATTAATGCGTGTTATTATGCCCTCTGCGTATCACTCCCCAGCTGACAGGTGGGTCAAACCAGTTCTACTGTTAGCTTTAATATCAGTTACTGTTGGCAAACATTATTGGCATTCCTTGTGTATCTTGGGTGTGATTTGCAAACAAGAGGGTTTGCTGCGGGCAGGCAGCTGCTGGTGGACACGTGTAGCCCTGGGGATGCATGTGTGAAAAAGGAAGGTTGGCAAACCTGCTCCCGGACAGCAGGGGAGGGCAGAGCTAAAAGCCAGACTTGTGTAAATGGTGCTACTGGATGTGTGAACAAACTCACTTGGCTTAGGATAAATGTTGGGCATTCCTATAGCCACTGCTCATGGCTGCAAGTTGGGATGCGGAGGGAGAGGTGGTGTGGGGTATCACTTATGGGTGGTGATGCAGCGTTGCTTTGGGGGCCTTCTTGCTCCAAGTGGAGCCCTACATGCTAGGCACAGAGGTGGATAATTTAACCAAGCAAAGGAGACATAGGTACAGATTAGTCTTTGCTGTGTAGCTTTTGCTATGTGGATTTTTTCCATCTCAGAGGATTTTCCAGCCTTGCAAGGAAGGTGAGGGACAGCTGAATCCCAGCCTAGCACCCTCTTTCCTCCTATCTTGTTGCAGGAGACTTTTAGCCAAGCCCTGTTAGTCAACAAAAAGCCCTGCTGGCCTCCTGCCTGGTATTATAGTTAAGCAGTATTATAGCTGTCATATAGAACAGCCCTATATTAGCATCAGGTTTAATACTCTCAAGAAACCTCTAGCCACAGTACTGACATCATGGACTAAAGGCTCCAAAGGTTCACTTGCTTAAGTGGCTATTTGTAATACAGTCTTTTAATAAAATCTCATTAAAGGAGAGCTCCTGCCTGAGCCCAGTTCCTGATATTGTTGGAACAGAGCACCAAAGGCTGGCCTCATGAGCTGCTTCAAGAGGCTGGAGGGGATAAATAGGCCCCTGAAAGGACCTGGTTAGGGCTATAGAGAAGTGCCTGGCACTTGTCCCTGCTGCTCTGGTCCAGGCCCAGTGGAACAAAAGGGCTTTGTAGAAAGCAGAGCAGATGATGAGCAATGTAGAGGAAAATAGGGAGAGATGCTCACAGCTGTTCTTTACCATCTCAACCAGGAAGCATCAGTGGGAAAGAAGAAGGGCTCAGGCTCATCTTCAGTTTTCCCTTCCCACCACAAGCTCCTAAACGCTGATGACTTCAGCCCCTAAGCTAGAAGCAGAGGATGCAGGTTGCTCCTCAGTTAAGATTCTGGGTGGATGGTGCTACCAGGGCTTCCTTTACACGTTCTGTTGCAGTTTGACTGAACCTTTTTTACTGTATGCTTGAAGAATAATCTGAATTCCAGGGAAGAGTTTTCTGAACGCTTGTCTCCTCTGTAATTTTTCTGTCATGCCATAGAGAGGAGCTGCTTGAAAGACTTCAGCAAAGAAATTATTCTCTACTTCAATCTGAGGATTTTTTCTTTCTTTTTTCCTTTTAAATACCAAAAAAATTACTCTTTGATGTGAAAATTATATGCACTTAGAGATATGCTAATATGAAAATGATTGGAGAAACATTGAACATGGAGATCAGCTCATTTGCAGGCACTCTCCTAACCACCTGCATCTCCAGCAACCTCAGTCCCATCCTTCTATATGCAGCTCTGTCTTAAGCCATATTATTTATGTTGTGAAAGCTACTCTTCTGTTAAATGGGTTCAAAAGCAGATCCTCTGTGTTTGTACTGAGGTTTTTTCCCCCTTCTTTTTCAAGTGAAGGGGTTTTATGCGTGTTGTATGATTTTTGTCAGAAAGATGGTTATGAGGTCCCTGCTCAGGAGATGCTTAAGGACCAGCAGTGCTTTCCTGACTTGACTTGTGGGCTGTGCACCCATCCCAAAGCCATCACCAGAAGCTAAAGCTTCTCAGCAGATCCTCCTGGTCCTTAGTTCTAGAAGTGGTCCCCAGGCCCCTGGCTTCAGGTTTTGCACAGGTTAAAAACTTGCTGCCGCCTGAACAAAAACTGGCCACTGATTTTGAGGGGATGCAGCATGTTCTTGTGTCTTGGTTTCAGAGATGTCTTGCCTGTGGTTCTTTACATATGTGGAATGAGATAAGCTGGGGAAAAAAGGGTGGTTGTAGAGTATCAGTCAGGATGGTATCTTCATGTCTTCCTTCCTTGCTGTCTTCAAAAGCAGAATTTAGTTTTGACAAAGGCAGAGCTGATATCATCACAGCTAAAGATGACTTTGTTTAAAGTGGATGCCCTGTATGTGCTGGTGGAGATAGGAAGAGCTCTTGGAGAAAGCTATCATCCCATTTCACGGACAAACACATCTCCTGCTTTTCAGGCTACCACGTGCTAAGGTTTAATATACCTCTGCTGAATACTCTGCTCCTTCAGTGTCCCAATTGTTCATAGTTAGCTCCGTGTCACTGTGGTGCTGGTGGCATTGCTGGCAGTTCCTCATGCAGTGAGGTGATGCTTTGTGCTATTAGCACAGAAATTAAAGCAACTGCAGTTTCTGTTTGGACACCAACACTGTGGCAAACTTAAAATGTCCAGTGAGAAGATTCTGCCTGTGCTTAATCTGAAACGGGCCAATGCTTCGCCAAATGGCCATCTGTTGAACCACAAGCAATTGTGCTTGGGGAAAAAAAACCCACCTCAAAACCAGCCAGATACAATGAGTTTCCAACTGTTTTACAGGGTCACTCCAAATCCGTTGCTTGCAGTAATCAATTAAACCAACTTTGATTTCAAAGGTCCCCAGAGTTTATATCCAATTTCCACCAAATTTGCAAATCCTATGTTGTATATGATGCCTTTGCTCATGTACTATTTGGTTCCAGATATTTTCTAATTAAGAGGCATTAAAAATATCCATACAATTTAAAATATGCAGTACATGCAGCACCTAAGAAAGCGTGGACATAAGACACAGGCATGTACATGCACCCATCGCCTCTGTTAAAAGGAAAGCCGCTGCTGAGCACTGTAGGATTGGTGACTGATGCTCAGTTACGTTTCACATTCATCCGAGTCCAGCCAAAGCTGAAATCCAGTATTTTGGGGTGGAGACACTCTTCATGCCTGGTTTCCATTGGAAACTTGCTTCATGCTCATTTTGTTTCTGGCAGAAGCACAGTGGGCTCTCTGTTTCTCAGGCCCTGGTCCCGCAGCATGGTTCAGGTCCCTAGCCTGCAGCTTGGGTTTTGGTTTCATCAATGTTAAACAGATCATTTAATCTGAAACTTGCATACAAATTTGATGGCTTGGGTACAGGCAAACATTTTCTGCTTTTGGTCCTAAATTCAAATCACTTGGAGGCACGCATTTAATCTTGCCAGTGGGCAGAGGCAGACATGCAGGTGAAATTTCCCTGCTAGCAAGGCCAGGTTTGAATGGGCTGGGCTTATTTGGAGGGTAAATAACATCCCAGTATTCAGGCACTGGAGAAATGATCCCGATCTATGAAGCCTTATCAACTAAATCAGTTGTAACAAGGTCTGACTTTCTCATAAATGTCAAAAACTGTGAAGCACGCTTACATAGGGCTGCACGAGTCCTTTGAAAGTTTAGTGTTAGCTGTTGTAAGCAGGTTTGATCCTAGGATGCATGGGTTTCCCTTGGGAATGGAGATACCCTGGCTCTAGGGAAGCTGTTAGAGGAAAGATGTTTTAAATGTCAAAGATGTATGTGTTGCGAGTGTATTTAAAACTATGAGTAGTTGGAGCCTCATACCTGTGCAGCAATGAATCAGAATAAATAAATGCAAATGTCCAGAAGAACAAAAGGAACATTAAACAGATAATAACCTCTTTGCTGGGAAACAGCAAAGTTTCAGAGCCCATAAATAAAACCTCCTAATCTAATACATGTTCTGGAGATAACTGGAAAAAATACCGAAATGGTCACTTGGTTGTGAGGGAGCATATTTCACTTTTGCCTAGCAAAAGGACTTGAAACCTCAGCAGTTGAGTTGATTCATAGCCCATTGTAATGTCCCGGTTATCCCTGATAGCAGCATGTTTCATGCAGCAAGTAGTACAGTATGTCAATGTCTAGTTAATATTTTAAGGAGAAGAGAGAACAAGCAGATCATAGTTTGCTGACCTGTTTGGATGGGTTTTTTTCTGTTCTTTCCCAGTTTTTAGGAAACAGGCTACTGATAAGACTAGAATCCCGGATGCAGATGACTGCTTGATGTGCTAATCCCCTGGGAAGATACAACATCTTTTGAACTCACCAAGAAGAGAAGAACTGGGGAGGTGAGTCAGGGCCGGGGAGCGTGGGCAGTGAGTGGATGATCTGAACACATGCCAGGATGGAGCAAACAATACAAGCTCCCATAGGGCTCCAACTAAACTGCTGAGCCAAACTGGTGTGAACTCCCTCTGGTTTTGTTGCTTAGTAATGTTTCTGTGTATAAAAATCTTTTATCTTGGAAGTTTCTTCTCTTTGTAAGAAACACAACCCAAAATTCCTTGCAGTGTGCCAGGTTAGATGATATGAGATGGAAACATCCATGCAGATTGTGCCAAGAGGGCCAGGTGAACTCTGCTCCTTTCACAGTTCTGTCCTTGCTGAGCATCCTTTCTGCTTGCAGGCAGCCATGTCCTATGCTGGCGTCAGCCTGGACAAAGTGTGCAGCTCTATCAATGAGAAATAAGGGGGCTGCTCATGTGCTTTTTAATCCAAACTCTGCCAGAAGCCCCGTGGGATGGATGCTGGTGGGAAGGAAGGATGTGTAGGGTGTTTTGCTTTGTCTGGGTTCTTGTTATGCTGAGCTGAAGGAAAGAAAGCTAAATCTGGTGTATGGTGTGTGCTGTCATCCATGAGGATATCCTCTCAGTAATCTATATCTGTTGTGGCCCCGTGTTTATCCAGGGAAGGATGGTTCCCGGTCTCTCTTAGGAAGGTGTTTTCGTTGTATGAAGTGCAGCATGCAGTGCACATCTAGTGCTTTCCCCCGTTACTGAATTTGCCATTGGTGTGCTATAAAGGCTGTACCTTCTGCTGCTGCCTCTGTGCTCCTTTCCAGGAACAAGTTGCCTGAGAATGTGCTTGGTTGAGTGATTAGAGGGGAGAAAAATCAGCAGAAAGGGGTGTATGGCGTGTAGCAGGAACAAGGACGCATTGTGCACCTACAGGTATTTTCCTGCCCCTTGCAGGGCGAAGGAGTCCTTTGGGGACAGAGAGAGGTGGCTGACAAGGGACCTGCTTGGCTGATCTCTCCAGCTTGATGGGGACCTATGCTGGTCTGAGCTCTGCTGCTTCACTGTGCGTACCACTGTGTTTCAAAGCTGTCTGCATTTAATGTTCATGCTGTGATCTCAAGTTAGCTGTGTCTGAATGGAAGATACTCCTTAGAAGTCTATATTAAGCAACATTAAAAGCCAAAACGGGCTGCTCAGATGTGTACTTTGATAGACTTTCTGACAGTGCGTAGCATAACATATAGCAGGAAAAAGGCCCCAGAACTGGCTGATTTTATTCCTGCTTCACTCCAAGTGTGTTTAGTGCCATGAATAATAGGGACAGTGTGGCTGAGATGAGCTTGTGCAGACACGGACCTGCAGCTGCTCTATGTGAACACAAAAATGTCCATTAACCTGTCCTGATTGTCTTGCATCAACACAGGATGGCTCATGCTATCTCTTATACCTGGCAGATCTAAATGGGAACTTGGAGAAAGGGTATGGTTAGGTAAGAAATTACAGGCTAGAGAGGTAAAGTTACAGATCCTTTTATTCCTTGTAGCGAGATAATGTTGATTATCTTATTTGTTGATATTTTGAACTTATTTCAGTGGAAGTGACACGGGCTTTTCCTACAGGTTCTGTCTTTCTGCAAGTAATGGTCAAGATCATGACAACATGTACCTTGTAAATGCAATTTAACAATATTTTAGGATGTGACTTTGATGGGGTTTTTGGGGAGAGATGGGAGAGAGTTGTGGTTTGATTGCTGGTTTTTTAATATAGAGCAGAGGGAGTCTTTTGTTCTCAAATAACTCAAAACCACAAACAAAACAAAGCTTTTTCAGGGCTGTTTGTTGTTACAGTCAAACCTATCTCAAGTGTTGGCAGGGGGAGTCTGGGAGCTGGGCACCTGGAAAAGGCATTGGTGTGGAGACCAGCTGAGATAAGTGAGAAATTGTGAGGTGTTGGTTTTGGCAGGGTTATCCTGTGCTGTGCAGGGCTTTTCAGAGCTTGTATTTCCATCTTATTTTGAGGGCCTGTTACTGAGTATCTTAAACCTGGAGACACCATTTCACATGCAGCCTGTTGTCAGGGCTACAAAGAGTTGCAGATGTGTGTGTGTGAGAAATTCCCAGTAAACAACCAGAGATTTTAGGTGGAGGATTTTGGGAACATAGCATCCCATTATTGCATACTTGTCACCTTCTGATGGTGCAGTTGTGCAGGTATCACCCCATCAGCTATTGCTCACTGGAGCAGGGGTGATCTATGGCAAGTGGGTACCAGCCAGCTTCATTCATGCTTGCATGGGAATGTGGGACTGCTTTCTGCACAGTGCCTGTTTCTGCAGCACTGGGATTGGTGTCAAATGCAGATTTCATGTTGGCTGCAGCCCCTCATGGGCCACAACAGTGTCACTGTTGTGAGGAGAAGCATTGGCCAGCATCACAGCTCCCCGCCCATACTGCACCAGTCACCCCTCCACACACGCAGCCACTGACACAGCAATGTGGGGTACCCGACCTGATTTGATCTTCTGCCTCCTGCCAAAGGCCCCCTTTCCCCTTCACACACCATGCTGTATCCCGTGTTTAGCTCTTTGCTTTCTCAGCCTTTCAGTGTAGAAGTGGTAACATCTGGTGAAGCACCAAAAGGGGAATAGCACTTGTAGGAGATCATCAGGAAAAAGATGAAACTCCGGGTGTATGGAGTAGGAGCCTGCAGTTAATTCCCTTATTTCAAATGGTGTTTTCTGAGTAGGTGATAATCTGTGGGCCTTTACCGTTTAATTAAAGGGCTTTGTAAAGCAAATGATGTAGAGAATATGCAGCCTGGGAGAGCAGTGAGTGGGAGATGCTTGGTGGTGTCTCTGTGGTTTTATTCTGGTCTGACAGTCTGCCTTGGGGGTAATAAATGAGGGAGGAATATCCACTCCTGGGAAACAACCTGGGCCCTTTCTCCAGCTGTTTTGGGAGGGGAGAAGGGAAGTCTTGGCAGGTAAAAAGTGGGTAAGACATCACCAGCTAACTGAGAAAGATTCAGTCTGTGCTGGAGAAGCTAGCTGCAGTTGCACTGCTCTTACCAGTACAGTGGGAAGCAAGGTTGTGTTGTCTTTAAATATTAAAATATGACCTCCAGATGCTGCTTCAGAAATGTACACTGATGCTCTTTGTGTTTCTCCAGAATCAATGGGAGGTTTGCACTATGTTCTATGAGAAAAAGGTGCTATTCAAGATCACTGATTTAAGAACTTTTCAGCAGTAGCACTGCAAAATGAATTTTTTCTTTTTTAAGTTGTAATCAAGCTTGGGTTTGAAGAGGTTTCTTTGATGCTTATCTTTCTCCATATGAAAACTTACCACAGATTCATTCTGAGCTTGCTTTCCATAGTGCTTGTTACCATCTGCAGTTTCTCACAGAGAGTTTTGGCTCCTTGGATTAAGGGTATTCCTGGGTACAATTTTAGTTCTTTAAACTTCCAACATCCCTGCTAACCTTTTACAGTTGGACTCGATGATCTTATGGTTGGACTTGATGATTTTAAAGGTCTTTTCCAACCTGCATGATTCTATGATTCTACCTGGTAAATGGCCTAGGTCCAGAGGTGAAATTAAGTAAAGGAGAGCCTATGTACAAGAATACAGACTTTTGTAAGAGGTAAGATTTATCTCCCAGGGTGGAACCACATGAATGAGCTTCAATCTTCAGTCCATGTTTGGGACATAGGTGAATATAGCAGCACTAGTAATTAGTTTGTACTAGACAAGAAGGATCATTTGACACTAAGCTTTTACATTAAGATCGCAGGAAGCGTGCCTGGACTCTCAGCATGAATGTGATCAGATCCATATGAGGACAGGGATATCAAATTCCCCAGCTCCCCACAAAAATGTTGTGATTAATCATGCTGAGAGTTGCAATTAGACCAAATAAAAGCAGCATGTTAAAGAAGCCAAGAAGGGGGTGATGTGAATGTTATTAACGAGCAGGAGTTTTTGGCTTTGTGGTGTTTTTTCGGCAGAGCTTGCTTGAAATGTGTCAAACAACTAGAACTGAGATAGATGTGAAATCAGCTGGCTGCACATTGCCCATGAGGATCTGAAATGAGTGCTGGGGAGAGGAAGAGAGATCATAATTACCCAGAGGAGAAGGACTAAACCTATGGAGTGAAATAGTTATTAGTGTTAATTGTGGCCATCATTGCACTGATGCAGGCGGTGATGCCACGTGGGGTTTTGCATGCATGCTGTATCGAAGGATGATTGATGGAATGGGCATTTAGGTTCTCCTTAAAGGAGATGGGTCCAAAAGACCCCTTCCAAATCTGTGTCCCTGGTAGAGGGAAGGTGTACAAGGATGTGGGAGATGAGATGGGGTGGGGAGGGAGGAACCCTCAGATGTTAGTACAACACCATATTCACAAAGAAAGGTCCCAAACTTAGTCTGTGTTGTATTCCTCTGCTCTTCTGGAGCTCTTCCGTCAGCAGAATCATAACTGCTGATTATGATCTACTGTAGCTTAATTAAGTTATCGTACAACACCTTTTCTGAGACTTACTTAAACTTTGACAGCGTCACTTTATCTGACTTTCTCTGCCTCTTCTTCTGTTGGTTATAATCCCTCTATTGGGTGGGGTTTATGTTGGTTCTTTCCAGCATGTTTTATGGCTATACAGCTTTCCTTATCTGTTTTTATGCTGTGTGTTTGCAAAGATTTATGAGCTGAAATATTAGATGCAGAGCAAGAGAGGGAAAAACAGAGCTAAAGCTATTAAGATCCTGGAATCCAAGCACTGAAGAAATGAAGCATCTTTAAGAAATGAGAGGGAAACCTGAACTTAAACATGTACGTGAAATCTATGTGCTCTGGCCTCTGTAAAAGAGCAGGCTGGGACTGCCATCTGTGCCCTGTGGTTCAGGCTGAAGAAATTAAACTGACAGTAGGGGACTACTCAAGAGCTGTTCACTGGCTGCTGGAAGTTACTGGCTTTATATGTGCTTGTAGAGTTGGGTTTTGAAGGGGGTGATTAAGAGTCATCCGGAGTCATCCTCCCTTAAGTGCACAGCAGTGTGCAATATGACCAGACATTTCCAGACACTGGGACAGTCAGACACTTGCAGATGGATACACTGGAGTTTGGAGGGCATGTTACTGCTGTGGGTGAGCTGGTGCTGAAGGGACTGTTTCTGTGAGCCTAAACCCATCCCTTTGTGTTGGGTTTCATAAGGCTAAACCTCTGTCTTGGACGAAAGGTTTAGGCTTAACCTGTCTCACCCACTGGGATGGAGTACTGCTGGCTAAAGAAGGCAATCCCTTCTGAATGCATGCTTGTAGAAGAGCAAACCTGTTTTGGTTGTTGAGAACAAGCTGTGGTGCTGCTCTGCCCTGCCCTGACTGCCTCAGTTGTTCATTGCTGGCCCTCAAACTCTTTGCCTGCTTCTGCATTCCCTTTGCCTCAGCCTCATGAGTGGCTTCCATCGGCTTCCTTAGCCTCAAGGTCAAGGTCGGCTTTTGGTTGTAATGGATTTTTTGTCATATTTATTAGGTGTTTGCGTATATCTTACCCCTCAGCCTTTGAAGCTGTTCTCTTATGTACCTGAGTCTAGTTCATTCATCTGCACGGTTATTGGTTGTATTTGAGTATTATGCGAGTCTGAATGGTGTGGTTATTAATTTGGGCTTTTTTATATAGGGCTTTAAAAATCAACTCGGATATTGTGGAACATTGAGGTAAGTGAGGGCTGAGTACACCAGTTCATGGCCCCTTTCCAGCCAGGTGGAGTTGGCAAAAATCTTTTAACTGTAGAGAACAAGTCATCTGTACTGTTCTCCCGCCATAAAAACAAAGGACTCTTGCCTCACAGTTATAAAGCCCCAGGTTTCACAGTTTCTAGCTGAAGCAGACCAACAATTTTCATCCTCTTTATCACAGTTATTAAACTGTTGCAAGTCCTCGCTACTCAGCAATTTGTTTCAGTGACTGTATCCTGTACTGCTCATCTGAGCCATTGCTGCTCTTCACATCTCCTGACACAGTCAAGGGTGTGCTCTGGTGCTTGGTGATGGGACTGACTTTACCCAACTTGTCAACTGTCCCCATGTCTGCTTACCGATCCCTCTCTTCATGCTTGGGTGCAGCTACTTATCTAGTCTATCTCCAAAATGCTCATTTTAAGTAAAACAATATTAATTTAGAGCAGATGCCTGAATGCATCTTAGGGAAAATTGCTCGTGACTGTAGACCTGTCATCGCTTCACTCGCAGGCATGTTCTTCCTTGCTCATGTGGTGACCACCTGTAGCTGGTGGTAACATGCCAAGGACTTCCACCTCTGAAGTCCAACCTCTGTCTTTGTTCTTCACCTCATGAGATTTCTCTCTGTGATCTGGACTCTCACATGTGCGTGGAGGCCATACAGACCCATCTCCCCACATTGCTTTGTCTGAATGCCAGTGTAAACCCCCATGATTCCTTTCTTTCTAAGCAACATGTTATGACAAGGTTTTGTCAGCCGTGTCTGCAGTAATGTTTGCTGGCTGCCTTACTGACTGTCATCTAAAAAAAGCTGATCTACAATGCACTGGCTGGCCTGTCTCTCAAACACCCAACACCCTCCCTCCAGCCTCCCCAATTTCTTGTGTGGTCCTTAGCCTTGTACCTCTTCCTTGAAGTTCAGCTTATGGAATGGTCCTTCCTTGCCAATGCAGCTCTAAGGATTGCTGGCACTTATGAGATTTCACCCGGTGTCAAGGAACAGCCTTCAAAGAAGGTGGGAAGTAACGTTGTACCCAATATAAAAGCAGGGGAATAGCTTTTCAAAAGGTGCAAGTAGGAGTCCAGGGCCTCCAGGGCCAGAAACAAATGAGAGATGTTGAGAGCTGCTTTTTACAAAATGAGTTGGCTTTTATTTATTCTTGTAGTTGCTATAAGTCAAGGGAAAGGCCTGGAGTTTTTAATCAATATATTGGTTTTGTGCTCTGCCCTGTGCAGGCCCATAAGGAGAGTGGTACTCTCCTTCCCTGCTATGCTTCTCAGCTCTCTGTACCAATGCCTCTGCTGTCTCAGCAATGATTAGATTAGATTCTTTCACGAAAAAAGTAAAGGAAATAGGCTTTTCCCACTATCTTGTTGATATGCATCAAATTCAAGGGGGAAATCAGACGCCAAAAGGATGTCTCAGGGTTTTAAGAGGTTATTCTGATGGAGCTTCTGTGTCAGGGTTAGGGTTTTCTTTGCGCAAACATCTGTGATGCATTTGTGGTGCATTTGGAAATCGCTGGCAGACAAAATTCTTGGCTACCCATGGCTTTTGTCCTGAAGGGGCTCTGTCCAGCCACAACAAGGTAAATCCAAAGCCAAGAAGAGCAGGTTTGCAGTTGATGCCTTATCTGAAGGCTGTGAGGACTCTGCCAGAGGAGAAGGTAGCCTGGATGCATTGAATCAAAATGCAAGATGGAAAGACCACCACCTGAACCTTCACATGCTCAAATCTGGCTATCTGCCTGCCTTATGGCTGAGCATGGGATTTTGCTGGGTGCACCTGGTTCATTTCAGCTCTGTCAGCCCAGCCTTTACTTTTGCCAGCTCAGTGCTTTATGTGGATGATGTCATTTGCTATTCAGGGTATTTTTTTCTATGCTAAGAGTAAATACCAGTGTCACAACATCTCAGGCAAGCGGTGATGTGGGTAGATGATCTTTTCTTAGATGTTTGTTTCTTTTTCACTAGCTGGCCTGGGAGTTACAGTGGGAATTCTAAGAAAAGCTGGGCTTTTGCTGTGAAAGCAGAAGTGTGAGGCTGTCCCAGACCCATGTCCAGCAGGACCTGGGGGAACTTTAAAGAGGCCTGTGAAGGGCAGCTAAGTGAAGCAAGCCTGTTGTCAGGAATCTAGAATCCAATGGCCTGTGCTGGGAAAATTAAAAGCGCCCACTAAACTGAAAGAAAGTCAAACCCTACCTGTAAGCTACATAATGTCATTCTTCTAAATTCACAGGTGATAAATGTGGCTCCTGAGGCCCAGCTAGTGTGGATCTTCAGAGTTGTCTTTACTCCAAAAACTCACTTGTTTTGGGCTTTTTTCCTTGACTAACTATAGAGAACAAGTCATCTGCACTGTTCTTCTGCCATAGAAACAAAGGACTCTTGCCTCCCAGTTATAGGACTCTTGCCTCCTCACTTGTTTTGATACTCTTGCTTTAGGCAGTATCTCATGTCATACCTTCCTCTGCGGTCTTCTGATGCTATGCCTGTAATCCCTTAGTCATGTTTATCATCTCCACAATGAATGCAGCTCCTCTGGCAGTATTGAAGGAGATTTCAATGCAGTCAAAAAAGAAATGCAACTGGAAATTAAGTCAGAATAACTTTCTACCCAGGAAGCAGGCTCTGTTGGAGCTCAATGGCTGGGTTACCTCCTTAGCTGTGAGCTGCTGCACTTTATTAACACTGCTCTCCAACCCTCTCCTTTGCACAAATTTGCTGGCTGCATCGTCTCACACATGATCTCATGTGGTCAGAGATCCCACAGCAGCCTTGATTTTCATCTGACCCATCATATGGGAGAAATTTAAGATAGTTCAGGTTTATTCATTCTGTTCCTTGGCCATCAGAGACTGCTGGTGCTGTGGTGTGAATTACAGTAAAGTAAATACATGTACTAATTGCTGCTTCTTTACATTGGAAATGATTTTTACTTATGAAAACATCTCAATAGGTGTAGAAAGTAGATACATAAGGGCCAGACCAGGCAAATCAACTGTCTGTCTTAATGAACCATTAATGCAGGACTGTTAAAAACCTACACTGAACCCAGATGAAGTTCTCATTTTGGCTTTGGTGCATTTTGGGTAAAGCTTGTGACCAAGCTTGTGACAGCCACAGGAGTGCTGGTGAAATAGTATGTATAGAAATGGAGGAGAAGCAAAGCGAGGCAGAGGTAAATCACGTTTATGCTGTGAAGGAATTCACACCCGCTAGAATTGTATGCATGGCTGTAACCACGTTCTGCTGCAGCACACGAGCCAAAAAATTGACACAAAAAGAAATGATGGGGGGGAAATGCTAATCACCATCTTTCCTTTCATATAAATGTGTTAATGGTTTAGTAAGTGTTTCCAAAAATGTCTGTGTGGGATTAAAATAGAAACTGCGGCCAAGTTTAAAATGAGCTCTTGGATGGGGAACAGACAGTAGTGTATATCCTGGTGATACCGCTCTCTCCCAGGCACTGGGAAACGTGCAGATGCGTGGCCAGGACAGCAGGATGGAGAGGGTGAAATGTTTGTGTTGGGAGCTTTCTGTTGGCTGTTTGGGGAGCTTGGTCATCCCAGTATGTGGGAACAGTGCTCCACATAAGCAAAAAGTACCACGTACTGAAGCATGCAAGCGTTGCCATGGAAATCGGGAGTTGTTACTGAGAGCAGGAAAAACATGAATGATCTGAAAAAATATGGATTGCTGTAGCTTCCTACCCTCTGCTATGCAAAACCTATCTCAGATTGTTTAATTCCTTACTGGCAAGATGTTTGTGTGTGCTACTGCTTTGGCTGCATAGAAAAGCAGGTATGCAGTTGTATGCACGTATGTGGTGCATGTAACCCACACTCTTTATTGCAGCTTTTGGCTTTGGCCAGCTGGTCACTCCAGAGGAGCTATGAGCTACAACCAGGACATGGAAATCAGCTGGGAAGCCCTGATATGAGTCAGAGCAGGGTGTGACAAACCGTAGGCAGCAGTTCCCGCATTATTCATGTGTAGCCCACCTGGAAGGCTTTTTCAGACCTGTTCCTAGGGAACAGAGAGAACCAGGAGGCAGGGGAGAAACCCGGGAATAGTCTCCACAAGCCACCAGTGGCTGCTGGAGGATGTTCTCAGTGCAAAGCCTGGGAGCTGCTCCTGCACCACCCGCAGCGGTCACGGATGCACATCCACAGCAAGAGGGAAAGACTGAGGAATTGGCTGAAGAATGGATCAGATGGAAGCTGTGCTTAAATGGTGTAATGATGGATGGAAGGAAAATGTTATTTTGGAACGATAAGTTTAAATATATTTAACAGTAACGAAGGCAGGAGGTCTGCATTGGAAATGCCAGCATGCTTGCTGCTTCCAAGACTTTATTTTAAAGTCAGGATACTGGAAATGCTGTTCAGCATGTTTCCAATGAGCTGAAATGCCTCCTGGAAGTGCTAAGAACATGTTTACTAAGAAACTGTATGGTGGGTCCTTTTGGAGGCTGCTTGGAGCTACTGGCAGCTACAGGGGTCTTACCTTTGGTGGCCCAACTCTGTGCAAAGCTACCCAAAGGACAAAGGCCATGGCTTGCACCAAGCCTGTGGTTCAGCAGAGACATACTGTACTATAGGGAAGCAAATTTACATCTAATGCTGCTTCTCAATTGTGTGATCCTGCTGTACAAAAAATTTTGCTCTTTTTAAAAAAAACCAACCAACTAATGCCTGCCAAAGCATTATTTCTTCTGGTAGAAGAAAAATCAGAGAATTTAAAGTAACTTCACAAAGTGTGGGCAGCAGGGAAAGACAGGGCAGAGATTCCCGAGGAGCCTGGCAGCAGGCTGTGTCCAGCCAATGGGGTCCTGGGCAGGGGCAGAGGGCGGCAATGCTGCACACTGCATCCTTGCAGGCAGCTTTGCGTCCCCAAGGAGCGAGCAGGCTGCTTGCTCCTGGGACATAAATGTGAGCAGAAGTTCCAGAACTGACCAGACCTGCAGTTTTCCCATGGCTGCATGGGGCCAACTCCATCTCTGGTGATGCCCCTAGGACAGGAGGGTGTTCCCGTTTCAGTCTGGTCCAGGGGCTGTGTTGCCATTCCTGGCTCTGCAGGGCACCATGCTCAGCCAGCCACCACTAGTGCTGCAGCAAGAGCACGGTGACAGCAGGTGACCTCATATATTGGCACAGAGGTTTTGCTGTGTAGGACACAGCTAAGGGGATGAATCCAGTGCTCCCACTATGCTGCTGGGATATTTTTGGCATCAGTGTGATTAACTTTCTACTATTGGCTTCCACCTGTGAGCTTATAAACTAGAGCTGTCCATTTGCTACAGGTCTCGGAGCATTGTCTTACAAGTAGAGAAAGAATTTTCATTTATAATCCATGAGACCTATTCAGCAGTGGGCTGTCCTCCCCCTCCTGCTGCCAATAGACCTCTAAGTGAACAAACAAATGTCTGGAAATACAGGCAATTTAGCTCGGAAGAGGTATCATCAGCGTGGTTCAGAGGTTAATGGGCATAGAGGATTTATAACAAACCAGGCCAATAAAAAAAGATGAGGAAAAAAAGAAAGGAAAGGAAAAAAAAGAAAAATAAAAGGAGGAGGTAGTAATCTAGTTGACATCTATTGTTCTTTGTGTAACAGCTCATCCGTATTCTAGCTTGGTCAAGCATATTACAAAGAGAATTTAAAAACATGTGTGAACACACACGCCTCTCTCTCTATATATATGTACATATATGTGCACACATAAACTGAAATACAATAAGGAAAAAGCCCCTGTAAGTTTGAACCAACAACAGCAACCCATTTATCTTTATTTGCTGCCAACATCCAAGCGCTGAACTCTCAAGGAGCCTGGATCTCTGCCATCATCTGTCCGTGTCTGATCTCTTTGGTAAATACGACGGCTGCCAAGAATGAGGCAAACGCAAAGCGCTCGCAGATTAGAAAGAAACACATGGCAGCCACTGACCTGCTGAAATCATAAAATACATCATGAAGTAAGAAAAGAGGGGAAACAAATCATCCTCTCAGGGACTGCCCATCTGCTCGCATAAAGCCGCAATCATTATTGCTAATAAATACATTCAGGCTGGAGAAGTCTGGGAATAATTTGGGGGAGTGGGTACCTTTTTTTTTCCCCTGTCTTTGGAACCCTCTGGAAATTGTCCTACATACACAAAGTGAGATCATCGACCAGAAATAGATATCTGTCAATTGTGTCCTTTTTAGTTATGGAAGGAGCAAGTCTTTATTTTATAGGTATAATTAAGGAAAGAAATGACTTCCAAGACAGGATGGGGCTGTGGTGTTGGAAATGAACTCTGGTGAAAATTGCAGGTCCATGTTTTTCCAATGAAGGACGGATGTAGCAGTATTTACTTCATCTGAGATACTCTGCGATGTGAATAGTCACCGTGTTTTTGCTATGAAATGAAGGGATAAAGGGGGAATGGCTTATATTAGGTGACTTTATACACATTTTGCTTTGCTTTTTTTCCCCTTAGTGCTCTGCAAGGATTTATCCAGGTATTATATTCAATGCAAAGACTCATCTCTGTTGGGTTTCGGATTTATTTATTTATTCATTATTTACCAGATTAAACTTGACTCTTTGGAGCCTGCTAAGGTATAGTACATGTATCTTCCTAAAGCCCAGGATTCAGAGGCGAACAAATGCTGGTTCAAATGTGCAGGAGAAGGCAGGTGAAAACAGGAGCTACTTTAAGAAGCTGATCAGCTGCTTTTCTTCATGGTTTCCTTTCCGCTTGCTCTTTTCCACCAAACTGTGCTGAAAACCTTTCAAGGGTTATCCTTGAATGAAGATACATATGTACCACCAGTACTTGATGGTACTCCATTTCTCACTAAGACAATGGTGCAACTGTAAAGCATTTTGTAACTTGGGGTTATTTTCCTTAATGTGCAGAAGGGGATTTTTTGTGCAGTGTGCCCAGGATGGAGCTGTGGGTTGGATGGAGCCTGCTGATGGATCTGTGAACTGTTCCCATCACAGGAGTCTAACCGCATGTTCTGAGATGGGAAAAACATTTGAGGATGGGTTTTCCTCTGGAACCCCATTAGGGGAATGTGTTCTGTGAGTCCCCATCTCCCATAGGAGTTATTACCACTGCACCAACAGTGCTTAGGGAAATCAAAGAAATGGGTTTCATGGCTATTTAGCTGTGCACATTGCTTACGGAACATGTTTCAGGCAAAGCAGTTTCAAAAGCACCAGAATGCGGAGAAAAAGGTGATTATATGGGTTTATTCCTTCCCATTTGGGTAAGCAGCTGAACTTGCCCTCTGCCGTGCCGGTATGTCTGAAGCTCCCTAGGCCAGCTGCCTGTACACACATGCACATAAATCTGAGGTGTTCCAAGGCAGAGTTATGGTTGCCCTGTCCTGGGTGATTCAGTTACCTGGTCAGTGCTCACATGCAGGTTGTGCATCATGGCTGTGTTACTATTGGGGGATATCTACTAGTTTGGGGCAGCTGCAGCCCTGTGTCCTGTGTGGTGCACAGCTACCTTTGTACATCAATATGCTCATGTCATACCTGGCAGTGTGCTGGTTTTGGTAGGGGATCATTTCCTCACAGCTGTTTGAACTAGGAAAAAACCCAAACCAACCTGATCAGGCATTTTTTTTGATATACTACAAACCCGCACGTTCAGCACCGAACCTATGTGCTTTTAACCTCTGCTCAATGTGGTATTTTGCCAATGTAACCAAACCTCCTGAGTCTATTTTACCATTCAGTGATGCCAAAAGCCCGGGTTTTAAGAGGTTACATTTTCTGGGCTATTCAGACAGTCTCTCAAAAGCTCATGTGAAACCTGTGCTGCCTGGCTCCGAGGCAGGATGAGGCTGGGGACCAGCCAGCGGCCCTGAACATCCTTCCAGCTCTATCCCAACCCACCCACATCCCCCTGGAGTAGGGATATGAAGGAGGAGGAACAGGTTTTAAGCCTTATGGACCAAAACACCCCCAAATTCATAACCTTTCCAGTCATATTCTGGGGTTTCAAGAGTTAAAAGAACAGCAGTTATGCCAGGAGAGGCTTTGCTACAAGATGACTTAGCAGAGTCAGGAAGAAAATGAGGAATAATTCCCCAGTTCCAAGTACAGACCGGATCTGTGACCCCTATTTTCTGGGAAAGCCAGTGGGGTAGTTAAATCTTGTCACAACGTGCTAATGTATATGTTCCTCCCCAGTATCTGAAATTGAAGATTTCATGTCTGGTGCCAAGCAACTCTAAAAGAGGGCTTTCTATGCCTGTCGGCTGCTGTTTGTGATGTGCTGTAGCGCCTTTAAAACTGCATGAAGGATCCTGGCTTTCTGCTTTCCCTGAATTTATTTTTAATATTACTTGTCTTTCCACTCTTCTGCTTTATCCGCAGATTCCTCTGGGAGCCCTTTCTGTGAGTAAATCACAATGCAGGCCATGGTGTCCCATGCTGCAGGAGGAGTACCCGGCTACTCTTACTGCTTGATTATAAAACCAGAAGGTGTTTTAGCATAATCTCCTGAGCATTTATTAGCACGTATTATTTCCCTCGGATTTATGATTATCTTTACACACTTTGCAGTTGTTTTCTGATCTTGTAATTCTCCTGGCTTCTGATGTTTAAGCTAACGTGATGAATTACACCTTTGCCTTAACCCTTTGCCTGCTGTTGGCAAGGAAAGCTGGTGCTCTCCTCCTCTCCTGTCCTGCTGGACTGGAATTTCTGGCTTGTGTTTTTAGTAGATGGCTCTTCACCAGCACATATTAGTTTGTGGTATGGCAGAAATTTAATTTTTCTCCTTTACTTACTTTGTGCCAAAATTTTTATCCTTCATGACAATAAGAATGCAGCTACATAACATGAGCTGCAATATGTCATCTGCAGAAAATAATGATCCAGCCTAGTTATCGTATTTTTAGTTTCCTCTTTATGGATCCCAGGGGGTGCTCTGTTTTGTTTTCTTCTGCTTTTCTGTCTTTGTTCCAAGAACAGCGATGAAATGACATAACTTATCTTTCTTATTCCCTCAAGATCCCGCGTTTGCATTCTTGCTGTGCTACAAAAGTTAAAGCTCCTTGTTCCCTCGGGGAATGCTGTTTCCCAGTTGCTCAAGCCTTCATGGGGCTGCATGCCAAACTGTGCTGCATAACATGCTGCAGCTCTTGTAAAGCCAAGGATGAGGTTTAGAAGGTCGGGGCTTTGCTCCAGCCCCTCCTTAGCCTTGCTTCTGAGTATGATTCTCCTTGGAGCTTATACCTTCAGGTGCTGGCTTCCACCTTGCCCTCCCTTGCTGGTACAAATTCCAACTAAGCCGGGGACCACATCTGGGTTATAAATAATCCTGCACCATGGCAAAGAGCAAGGGTTTAATTCTAGGAAGTCCTGCAGCTTGTTTTCCTTTCCCACCTCCCAAAACATGGTCCCAGTGCAAAAGCAGAAGTGGTGGAGGATTGTGTGCGTTGAGTAGGGGCTGTTGTGCTGGTGGCTCCTCTAGGCACAGCAAGCGGCACTGCTCTGGGTAGAGCTGCAGAAGGGTTTGCATTGGGGACACAACCTGCTGCCTGCTCTCTCACCCATATTTCACACCTTACCACAGCATCCATTAATGTCACAGATAGAGTTTGCGGGTTGCTCTGTTAATCACATCACTGAAATGAGCTGAATTTCTTTAAAATCAAAAAAAGAAACAGTAGATAAAGTATTTCCTTTATTTGGTGCATAAGAACATCCTAAATGACCTAAGAGAAGACACTGGTGTGACAGCACTAGAGAGGCTTCACCAAGGGGACCTGGCACTGCAGCTGCCTGCATATGTTGGGGGGTCTGTGTGCTGGGGTGCTGCCATTGTAGCCCTTCTCTTCCTTCTTAAGTGATCAAATAATTTAAGGCTGCTAACTTGCATTTTCAGGTGGTGATAGGTGGTTATTTATCCACTGTGGTTGTAAATGGAGATAAGTTCCTAGGGACAAGCTTCTAGCTGAAAAGAAAACAAATCCTGTTAATGTCGGGGTACCAGACTTGCTAGGGAGATGCACTCCAATTCACAAGTGGTGTGCTAAGGTGAGTGAGATTGCCCTGTTCTGGCCTGAGGCAGGAATGGGATGCTGCAGCCGAGTTTTGCTCTGAGCAAGGTGTAAGTCTGTGTGGGCTGAGATGCACTGAGGCTGCTGCAAAGATTGCATGAGAAAACTCAACCAGATACTGTGTCTGTTCTCTCCCCCACCTCCCACAGCCCATTCGGATGGTTTAAGGAAAAGCTGATCTTATGCCAGATCACATGCTGATGAACCATGTTGGGCTGTTATGAAAATCATTGCATTATAAAGCATAACATTGGCAAAGGTTTTCTTCTTTAATATTGCATCCTGGGGAAATGGTATGTCTCACTTCTGCTGAAAGCAAACGCTCGCTTCGAGCCCCCAGCTATTTAAGCATATTCCCTTTCCCATATGGTTGTGATGGGAGATGGAGGCAGGCTAGAAACATGGATCTGCATTGTCCTGTCCTGATGCCGGGCATGAGTCAGAACCTTGCTTCCTTCTGTGTTAAAGGAGGTGACCTTTCTTTGCTCAGGAGTTTAGGGCTACTGGGTTGATACAAAAACCCACTGTGCTTTCTGTGGAAACAGAAAGATTTCTGCTTTAAAAATATTTAATATCTGTGTCAGCTGATAGACCCCAAGATATACACCTGGGTTAGACCCCCAAAGTAAATACATGGATCCATGGGACACTTTAGCTTCTAGCCATGGAGGAAAAAGTATAGTGTGCTCTTTGGAAACATCTGAAGGTGTAATACCAAAAGCACTCTGTCAAAGTCAGTGCAAGGAACTTTCTGCTGATGTTGAAGCAAAGCAATGGCCATCTATGTGAACAAGCAGGGACAAATTCAAGGCACTGCAGTGTTGGGAACACGAGTGGCAGAGCAGAAGATGAGGAGGACTTGGATTAAGACAGACAAAAGCCCTGATCTTCACTTGCCAAAGACAGTAGAGTATGTCCTTCCATGCACTCTAATATGTCTTAATAACCTCATTAAGTGTAGAGGCACTCAGTAGACAAAGCATCCTTCATTCTTTAGGAGAATTTGAAGATTTGAGGGTAAATCGAGGATTATCAGGCTTTTCAAAGGTTTAGGGGGGTGTTTTGTGTCGCTGGGATTAAATTACGCTTTTTATCAGGCAATAGAAGTGGGCTTCAGCCTCCTGGCATGTGACAGTCCTGGCTGGCACCGAGCTGAGTCCTGATGACACCGTGAGTTCTTTGTCAGACACCAAGCTCAGGAGATCCTACTTCCATGCTGGTGGTGGTGAGCTACAGGAACACTTTGGAGATGGGCAGAAAGTGTTCAGCTGTCCTTTGAGTCCATCCCAGCCCAAGCACAGCCTTTAGCTGCTGTGTCCCATTCACAGCGAGGTTTTCTTAGAGACCATCAATCTGTGCCAGATAGTTAATTATAGGACCCAAGAAGTCTGTGACCTCCAGCCCCTTTTTTATTTCCTCTGAACTTGCTGTGCTGAACTTGGCAGAGGATGTCCAGTTTGCTTTGGAGAGGGCAACACAGAGAGACCAGCTTACTCTAGGAACAATCTTAGGAGAATTTAATCACTCTGAAAAGTAGGTTCATGCTGGCCAGTACAGCATCTGTAGAGCAGGCTGCTGGCACTGTGCGGTTTTGATGGGGCAACACTAATAAAAGCAATAATAACAACACAAGAAGACAGATCAGCTCCCTTGGCAGTGTATGAAATACGCTGTCTGTGGACAGGGCATAGCTGTAATCATGCCAACTATTTATTTTTAAGCTGTGTGGATTAACATTGTCTTTCTAATTCAGCTTTGCTATAATTAAAAGCAGGTTAGAAGTGCACCCAGGGATCAGTTGGTAGAGCTGTGCCTGCCCTGAGGGAGGGTGATAGGTTAGCTGACCCAATAGTGTCTCTGTGTGTGTGTGCATATATAAATATGTTTATGTGTATGTATATTTTTAAAAAGCAGAAAAACATGCGCACACACACCCCCATACGAAAGTGCTCCCTGTTTGCTGCTATCTGTCCACTTTTCATGTTCTTTGACCAAGTGCCGTGCAAATTGGAGCATGAGACCAATAGAAAAACTGCAATTTGCTTTAGCAAACATTTACAGAACCAGGAGCCAAGCTGAGCTTCTCGATGCAAGAGACTATACCCCCATGTAACAAGTGGAGAGGAAGGGACCTACCTCACAGATGTACTAAGCCCTTGGTGGGGAGGAGACCACAGGGCAGAGACTGGCTTTGGCCCTTTGGGCTGTGTGGGCTTTGTAGTGATATAAAAGACCATTCTGAGACATCACAGCTCATTCACATTAAGTAGGATGGGTGTTAAAATCCTTAACACAGACCACCTTGTGCATCTGTGTGACCGCTCTGGGTTTGCCTGCATGGACCACCTGTCTCTTTAGATCTAACTTTATTCTTTGCTTGCATTTTCCTAAATGCCTTGGGCAAACAAATGCAGTTCTCTTAATGAAAAATGCATATATTTTTGTTAAATGGATCTTGCTGTCACTGTATTGCTGCCTTTCCCTCAATCAGGGCTTGCTAACAGGCTGGGCTCCACACATGTGCTGAATCTATCATCTGTCGCAAGTGTGCACTGAGGCATGTAAGGATCCGAGCACTAACTCTATTTCCTAGCAACCAGAGGAAACCATCACACACCACTATTTTTCCTCTGTCAGCAGGATTGCTCCAATTTATGTAACCTACAAAATGTGTGTTATCACCACAATAAACCATATATTCTGAGGTGTTATTTACAGCCAGATAATCACAAAGATGCAGCCCTGGTGCCTGACATGTCCTTGCTTGGGGCCTCAGTTGGTTGGAAACCTCATAGAAATGTCATTAACTGATTCTTTGACAATGACACTAACCACTTAATTATTGAGGAAGATAGAAAATGGTGTGTTGCGTGTTACAGCATTGAAAAATAGCTAAAATCAAGTGCTGCTGAAGAAGGGACTTCATTTACAACCAAGAAGTTGTACCTGAAAATAGACATGTGGGGTGTGTTGAAAGGGGCTGCTGGTAATGATTAGCTCTGGAAAATGAGAAAGGTGGAAGTATGGAGGGGTAAATCTGTTATAGGGAATGTTTGATGGAAGCAAGGTTTGATGGTGGCAAGCCCTGCCACCAGGTTCCCATGCTGTGATGAGGCTGAAGCTCAGGAGGAGAGCTCTGCCTTGCTGGAGCAGAGCAATTCACACCTCTGCATGGGCCACTCAAGGCCTCTGCAAGAAATCAGGGTGTCTGGTTCCTGCAGAAAATGGTTGTTTGGGGAATCTGAACCTTGCAGTGTCTTTGGTCCCAGGCCCCATCCCTGCTGGGTGGCCTCTCCACATTGCTGGATTCAGCGGATGTCTGGGCAGGAGCAGGGTACCTCCTGCCAGTGCAGGATGCTGATCCAATTAACTTTTCTGGAGGAAAAAGAGCTTCTGGCTCTTTGGCGCATTTGCAAATCACAAGAAGCAAATGATTCAATCAACAGATGAATATCAAGCAACCTTAGTGAGCGGCTTCTGCATCATGAGCCCGTTTAACAGCAGATTGAGCTGCAGATTAGTGAGACATTAGAGCACAGTGTGATGCATCACAGCATAAATGGGAAGGCTGAAATCAGCGCAAGTTTCCTGGAGAGCTGCTTTATTTTCCTGTAATGCCAAGCCCATTATAGTCCAAAGGTTCTTAAATAACTCTTCCTGCAATAGATAATAATACAGACCATGGAAGAAAATTGAGGAATACAAAAGGAGGTGAAGCTGTGATGAAGGAAACATGATTTGCAGAGGGTTTAGTAAAGTGGGAAATCTGTGCAGCAGGAGAGTGCTTAGAAATTCATATGGACTCATGTGAACACTGCAATGGTGTAATCCAAAGCCAGGGTGTCCCACAGGACCCCTGCTCAGATTAAACACCCTCGTGACACCCTACCCTTCCTGCCCAGTGTGAGGAGATGCACCTCATCCAGCTGAATCCATCTCCAGCCTCCACAGCAACTGTGATAATGATGATGTAGTGGCAGTGAGTATCACATCAATTTTAGGTTTGAGACTAGCAGACAAGCCAGCAATGCCAGCCTGACCCTCAGCAATGTGCGTGACGGCTACAGCCAGAGCGAGTGTGTGTGGATTTTGACAGTGATGCAGGAGCTGCTCGAGCTGTGAGTGTGATGGATGCACCACCTTTGGGATGCAGAAAGGCATCCATTGCGTCAGTTAAACAAGAGCGTGGTGGGCTGTGGAGTTTCTGTTTGCTCATTTGTTAGCTATTCAACTTGAAGTAGCAGAGCCTATTTACACATGTAGCTTGTTATTTGAAAGTAGGCATCATGATGCATAATGTGGCCTCCCAGTTAGAGCAGAGCATCATGATAACGATGAACAAGCCTGGGAATGTAAGGTAACGCTTATTTTTCTTGGCTGAAGCTGCTCTCTATTGAGATAGCAGCTTTGCCAGCTGAAAAAGAAGCGAAGTGCAGAAACAAACAGAATAGGTGTCGACACGCATCCCTGGCACAGTGCTAGGATTTGAGAGGGCTGGTTACCTGGCTGTCCCTGATGCTGCAGGTTTGCACTACGCTGCCTGCACCACCCTATATGCAAGGTGTGCACCAAAGCCTGCACCAAATTCAGACAACTAGTGCTGCAAGCTGAAGTTCTGGCAGGTCTTTGAATGCTGAACTTTGCTTTCAGTGGTGATGAGCAGCCCTCACCCTCCCCAGTGGCTGCTCTAAAGGTGGTCCCTTCCTCAGTGCTGGTGTGAGTGCTCAGGGGGGCTGTGTGATGACCTGGGTGGGGGAAGCAAGCAGCTTAAAATAACAACCCAAGAACAACTCCCCCCTCCAAGGAGTTATTTTTAGCTCGAAGCAGTTCTCAGTGTGATTCACCATGTGGCCTGTGTATGGCTGAATCAGCTTGGGTGAGGATGTGATGCAGGGAGAAGGGAAAGAGATGGATGATGGGGATGGTGCGGGGGCTGCTGAAGAATCCCTGGCCCCTTCAAGAGGTTCTACTCCAACAAAATCTTTTAGCTGGAGCTGTGATACACCAGGATCTTGACAGCAAAGCTGGCATAAGAGATCCCAATCCTTTTCTATTCTTCACGCCTGTTAGCCCTGGGAATTTTCACTGATGCCAGGGCTAGGAGAGATGGGGGATGAGCAGCCACAGCAACCATGGGCTGAGCCCTATGCCATGGCACAGAATACCAATGCATCTCACAGTGTTTCTGCTGGAGGTCTGGCATACTGAGCCAGTGTGGATTAATCAGCTTCAATAGCAGGTCTATGCTAACATTGCTCTCTGAGAGATGGAGAACAAGAGCAGGAGCCAGTGCAACCTGAGCAGGGAAAGGTGCAGATGTCCCATGTAAGCCAAAACAAGTGTGTGGTGTTTAACATTAAACCTGTGCCTACATGAGTAGGGGTATTGCTGGCTGTCCTCCCAAACTGCAGTAGTGTCTTGTCATAGTTACAGCCAAAGCATGGCTGGGTCATAGCTGAGGGTTGGTGAATTAGTGTTGTGGTGTTAGGAGTTTGCTTGGCTGCTAATCATGGGGAATTAAATAGCCCTGGTCAATGTCAGGGAGCTGGGACCTCCCTCTCCTTCTCACCAGTTTGTGCAAGCTGGATATTAAACTAACATAAAGGTAGTGAGTTTCTGGGATAAACCTCTCTTTTCTATTCCCTCCTCAATGGTGACTGCTCTCCCCGTGCTGTCAGTTCTTACCCTTTGCCAGGTGGGAGTTCAGTGCTTGTCTTCCTCTGGTTTGGTTCTCCCTGCAATTCCTGGGCAGCCTGACATGCTGCCTGCCAGCTTGCCGGAGCATGGAGCTGCTTGCAGACCAAGCTTCCCCCAGCGGTGCGAGCCCAGTCCTGTTTTCCTGCCCAAGGATTTGCATTACTTTCCCTCCAGTGAGTTTTGATCCCTGCAGGAATCTCCTGTGTTTGCCATTGGAGCTAGAACTGGTCCAAGCTCCAGTCAGACACATATCATCCTTACAGCTTCAGCAAAGCCACCGCCATCCCACTGCCAATGTTAAGATCTCCCATATGTTCATGATCAGGACGTGGCCTTGAAGCTGCAGATAGCGTTAAATTTTTTGACATCAATTCCTGTTGATGCTGAGGATCCCTAAAATAAAGAATTACCCTCACCCTTTCCAGAACTAACCCTGCAGCACCTGATCCTTATGTTGTCCTCACACTTTTCCACCCCTGCACAAGCATCTTTTCCTAGTCAGAGTAAGACAGAAAGTGTGATTTAAATTGGTCCAGATGACTGCAGCCATGTCCAGAGCAGACAGCAGAGCAGCCTGTTAAGAACTAACCCTGTGTCCAGGCAGGGCCTGACACTGCAGGGAGAAGAGTCGTTATCCATGAAAATGCAAATTGGGGAGCTTCACATGTCAGGCAGGAATCAGATGGAAAACATCAGCAGGAGAAACCTGCTTTGGCTTAAGTGGTTTGGCTGGGTAAAACAGCCCTGTGGCTGGAGGAGGAGAAGGGAAGAGAGAAGCTCTAGGGGTCCTGCCAGCCAAAACCTATTTCCTCAATGGTGTGGATACCTCTGTTTGTAGTGATGAGGTGATGGTGATGAGGAGTGGGTGTAAAGAAACTTCATGCAGGGTGCTCAGGCCCTGGTGTCAGAGGACTTGGCTGTGGCAAAAAGTGCCTCTTTGTCCTCATGAATACCTCATTCTTTGGACTACAAATACATTCAGCATCAGCCCTTCACTAACCCCTTTAAGCACATTCCAGGATGTTACATGGAGTTTCAGCATCTCCTCTTACCCCTTCAGCCCCCACTACTAAATTAAGAGCCTGCTTTGACACAACGTATTTTGTGAGTACTCTAGGGTGGTTTGGTATTTCTGGAGGCTGCTTTTGCTCCTCAAGAAGCCCAGGTGCCAAGGCCGGGTGCTTGATGAACACTGAGGGGCTCCTTCGTGCCCACAGTGTTTCTGCTCCATGCTGTTTCACGCTAAGCGATTTCAGTGTGTAACAGCATTACCAGGCTTCGGGTTTGTTGAAACAGTTGCAGCAAATTAAACTTTCTCCGGGGCCATAAGAGCATGTGTGTGCTTGGAGCGAGCGTGGGATCTGCCACCCTCCCGGGCTGCTTTCCAGCCCCTTGGAGCTAGCGATTGTTGGACTGATTCCCTGAAGGATTCATTTACCTCTACTTACAGCTCAGCTGCTCGCTTCCCCCCAGGCTTTTGTAGATGAGGCTAGGTTGCTTTTAACACACAGGCTGCGATGGACAGGGAGTGACTGTGAGTTCCTCCTCCTACCTGCTTTTGTTTGCACCTCTTTTATTTTGGCTGGACAGTCCTTTCAGCTGACTGCCATACGAGGGGGCAGACCCAGACAGTGATTTACACACAGTGATTATAGGGACAGTTGTATTTTAAATGCAGCTTGGCAGGCTGGCATTTGCAGAGAGCCAAGAAATAACACTGAGCAGCTCCAGAGCATGCTGCAACCCCACCTGTGACAAGCAGCACTTGTGCTTCTGGGGCAAGGTTGTGCAAAAACCGAAAAGCCCATTACTCATTGAAGATACGACTTTATGTTTTAATTGCATCCCATTTTCCTCCCACAAACACAATATAGTCTGGATTCCCTCAAGGACTTTTGCAAGCTCTTCCAAGGAGAGAAGGATCAGCAAGGCAAAGTTTGCTGCAAGCACCACATATATTTTGAAGTGTTTCCATCTTGCGCCGATACCCATCTGTGTATTTCTGTGTAAGCATCTTCAATTCTAAGCTCTGATGTGCTAAAATATGTCCTAGGCAGTTTTGATGAGACACGGCACTCCTAGATATGCATGTTAATGATAGGCTGACTGCCCAAATTGCCGCAGCATGTGTAACCTGGGTGTAGAAAAAGTCACCCCAAGCCCTGTTGGTACAGGGCAGCTAAGCCGCTCTTCCCATCTGGACAGGACACACTAATGCAAAAAATATTCTCTTTATTGCATTTCCCCCCAGTGTGATCTTTTCAAAGAAAATCTGCATTTGGTATCTTTTATTCAGGACTCTATTTTACTAATTCCAGGTGACCAATGTATGTGAGAGTGGCTTCCTTAAAACAAAATAAATCCCTGCAGTCCTAATGCGTTGCATGCAGATGGCTGGGATCTGCCCATCCCCACTGCCAGGGCTGCTCCAGGCCCTTCCCTCTCAGCCTTACATAAGAGCAGCAGGCAGAAAATAGGAAATAAGGAAGACCAGCACCTTTGATGTTTACTTCCTCAGGAAAGGATTTGCCCAATATCCTTAATGATACAGCAATGTGAGTAAAAGGGCTCAGGTTCAATCCATTTCCAACCAGCTATCATGGACCAGAGCCCAGATCTCTAAGGACATGCAGGGGCCTCAGCACTACACAGGTGCTTCACAGGCTTTCTGATCATCTGTCATTAGCTGTTTGTTCCATGTTTCTGATGCTTTTTGTCCTCTGCAAAGCCTAAATGGTTTCAATGGTGTTTTAGCATCATGCTTGTTCCAAACTGCAAGAGGTGGAGCAGGATAAGGTGGGGTGCTCAGTTTGTGAAGGGTTGGTAAGAGCTTGGGGCGCCTTGATGTGTTCAGGATGCTCTTACAGGTCCCCCTCAGAAAAAACCAACCTCCACCATCTTTCTAGTTCTGTTTTCCTTTGTTTTGCTGGCCCTCCACTAATTTCAGAACTGGATTGGTTATAAGAAAACAACCTTTATATCCCTGTCTAGCTCAGGGGAAGTGGTTTAAGCATCTGATAAGGTCCTCACCTGGCTATGAGCTGGCCAGGACTCAGCTGTGAGCATTCCTTCACATGCTGCCACAGACCGAATAGTGCTGGTTGCCAGCAGCTAAGAGACAGCTGGACATGTATTTAGGATCAAAAGCAAAACACCAGCCCAAGCAATATGCAGCAATTCAGTTCACCTTGATGTGCTCTGGACCCTCAAAGAACAGGGACAAACTGCAGCCTGCTCAGGGCTGTAACGTGGGATGTCACTGAACGAATCTGCTCAAGGCTTTGGATGGTGAAGCATGCTTTTGTACCTGCATGTCTGCATGCAGGATGTGAGCTGAAATCCTCAGGCAATTCTCGGGCTTGTCCTGCTCATCAGTGACTTCTCCAGCAGAGACACAGGGATTCCTGGTAGTTCTTTCCAAACCCAACTTGTTAGTTGTGCCCCAGCATCTGTCCAGCTTTGCTGCTGTTATTGCTGTTGTTAATAAGTGGCTTGTGAAACACTGGGAGGCAAATCAATATTTTGGTGGAGTTGGGACTAGAAGCCCTTCTTTATTTCCATGGTAACTACTCCCACTGTTTCAGGAAGCTCATTTCCCAGACAGCGCATCCGTCGACCTCACTGTGCCAGAAGGGATAACAGGGCAGGTGGAGATAACACTGGGGCAGGAGCAGTGTCGATGCCCTGTGGATGTCTTCTCTGTATTTATATATACGGCCTGCTGACACGTGGTCCTGCATGGCACCGCAGCCGCACTCAGCAGGGAGATGGAGCTGTGCCAGGAGGTGGTGCTGGCTGGTACTGGTCACCCTATGAGCGCCTCCAGCCGCTCTCCATCAGACCTGGTAGCTGGGAAATCTCCACTGCTGCAGGTTCTTGCTAACAGTTTAAGCAGCAATGATGCAGCACAGGCAGTTGTGCCCTGCAGCGACTGGGTGCCGAACTGCCGGCACACGCAGCTCTCCAGCCCCTTCCTATGGCTCTTCTTAAGGACTGAGGGAGAGGATATCGCTGGTCAATCCCTTCTTTTCCTGCTCGTTTAGCCGGGAGCCTCTAGCAGATGGTGGATACGCTGAGGAAGGATACACATAATCATGTTTTATGCCCTTCCCTCCAAAGACTCACCAAAGCATATTAATTTACATGGGCTTCATACACAATTGGCTGGCAAATGAAGTGCGGCCAGCTCTTGGGTGGATCTGAACATTTCCAAGCTGGGAGTGAAAAATAATAAAGCTGATGGGTGAGAGTGCAAATAAAACTGAATGCAAAAGGGAATTGAGACATGGGGTGAGAGCATCTTTTCCTGAGAGCAGCATTGCTCCTCTGGCTGCTGCACTGTGCTTCTGCCCTCCACATGGGAAAGCCAAACAAATACGAGGGGTTTAAGTTAAGAGGTCCTTGAGAAATATAGGGAAAAGGAGGATTTGTGGCTCTGCCTGAAGTAATGATATTAAGACCAAAAGGGTTTGGTTCTGGATTTGAGCATGATCCCATGACCAGAGAGTGAGCAAGTTCAAGATTCTCATCCCTGTTCCTTGGGGACCATTCCTTGCCTGCAATGCACCTAAGCTCAGGTGTAGTGCACGTACGAACAGCTGCATGATGCTTTAAGTGCATGGTGCTTTTCATAATACATAGATGGAAATGTTCTGCTTTTAATAACAAGAAGGGTGGGAGTCACTTTGCTGTGACAAACACTGGTGATTTGCAAAACTACACACAACCTTTGGAAGGAAGTGGCCCCTAGAAGTATCCCAGGAGAAAGTCATCTTGATTTTATTCAAGGCTTGAACATAAACAAATCCACAAAAGACACTTTTGGGCTGCAGTCTTCATGGAAGTTGGGTTTATCTGTTGCTACTCCAGTCCTTTTGTAGGATGAGAGCCTAAACTTTAATGTTCAGGTGGTCTGTTTCATAAAGAAGGTCGTATCAATTAAGGGTGCAAGGAATAAACTCAATGTTACCTTTGCAGCAACTGAAAATTTCTTGCTATCTATCTGCTAAGATTGTGGTATCCCTTCCTGGGATGCTCCACTAAGGATCTCCAGCTCTTTCAATGGAGGTTTTAAATAAATGACTTGAAGTAAGATTTAAATCAGTATGGTTGAGATAGGAGTGTTATCTTCCCTTCTCCCCTGCAAAATGTAGTCTTTTCTCATGCCTGAAGGCATCAGACTGCTGGGAACACTGTGCCTGTCTACTGTGCTTCACCAATCCACCGTGAGCAAGGGACACTCATCAAAAAACACAGGACACTGCATGTGGTCTGCACATGGCTTTCTGTTTTCACAGGGAAAGTCTGTCTATTTTAATTTCCTGCCAGGGGGTACACTGTGCTTGTCAAATCTCTTTAGAAAAAAGACTGTTCCTGGGAGCTGGATTTGCTGTAGCTTTGCATCAGTCACTCAAACAGAAGCCCGCAGCCCTCACTGAGCAGTGTTATTTGTACTTCAGTTTCCAGGTCATACCCAACAAATCGCTCCTCATTCATGAAAGGTGAAGAAGATGATATTACAGGCAATAAGCCTGTATGCATGATGATGGTATTTTGCTACACTTACATTAGTCTCAATCAAGGTCAGGTCTGCAGCTAGTTTGTAGCTCAGCAGAACCTACAGAAGTTGAAGGCTTTTCAGAAGTGACAGCAAGGACTCTGGTGCCTATGCAGTGTGTGAGTACCTGGGCAGTGATGAGCTAGTTAACCTGGCAATGGCATGAGAAACTGGTCCTCAAGGCCACTAGGCTCAGTGGAAAGTTGTAATTAGAAAACATATGATTCCTTTGAAAAGTTACTAATAGCATTTTCCAGGAGTTCTTGTGTGCGGATTCTCAGCAGCACAACCTGCCCCAAGGAGCAGCAAAGTGCTGCTAAAGTGAGCTCTGTTGCAGCACTCACTGGTGTTGGTCTCATTTGTAGGTACTGACCCATCTCCCTGCAGCAATGCCAGCCTTTTAGTCACTGTACATGTGCGATTCTGCAGTCTCAGGTCACACAGCCCATGTCCATCTGGGTCTTGGACAAAAATAATGCAATGGTAGAGGGAAAGCTGTAATTAGAGCTTATGAGATACTTCTCCCTGTGTCAGGAAAGGAGGAGAAAGATTTTCCAGTAATTTGTACTTTTAGCTGTTTCTTCTTCCCCCTCTTCCTGAAACTGCCGCTGGGCATTCAGAGCAGAGTTGCACTGGTTATTGTCAGCTACAAAGCATTAAGGGATCATTGAGAAAATAAGCTATTTATTCATAAACTTCCCTGTTAAATAAGTTACTTGTCACTAATAGAGCTGGTGAGATCTTGGAAAACAAATATCCGAATGTTTTGTGAAAGCTAACAACACAGGAGTCAGTGTTTTCAGATGTAACTCACCCAGATCCTTTCTATCCTGTCTCCCTCCTGCCAGCAGGAAGTCTTCACACCTCCTTCTGCAGAAGAGTTTTCCTATGCCACTTCCATGTGGCAGCCAGTATGTTAAACTGTCTAGAAAAGGTGGTTTCAAAGTAAACCAGAGCCCTCTCCTCCTGTTCCTCTTAGGTACAAGTCAGGATTCCTACAACAGCCATAGTGACAACCTTCTCTGATATCTTCTCTGAGACGACTTCCATCTGAGTAGGCCAAGATAACATGCTTTTGCTAGGCTGGTATCATCTTTCTAGGTTTGCTCCATTAATTGTTATAATTAATGCTTATTTTATTCCAAGTGTCAAATTGCTTCGCTACGATGCAAAGGAGAAGTACTTCACTCTAGAAAACATGATGGTATATTTAGTTGGTATTGAGTTGCAGCTGCTACTAATGGATTTTAGAAACACAGTAATCAGAAAGAAATCAGCATAAAATGACATGGAGATAAAGTGTCCTGACAATATTAGGTGACCTGGTCTATCGTATGACTGCAACTGTTTGTGTCATTCAGTAACACAGAAACAAAATTAATGATTCTCAATCAACTTAAAGCAATAATAATACATTTTGGAAAGGAATTCAGTGGTTTTGAGTTGTGAAAAGCCATTTTAGTTCTTGTCTCAATCCCAGTAGCTCAGGTCAGACCAGCAAAAGTTGTTCTTTGGCTGTTCCTCCTCTAGTACTTCACATTATATCCTCTCCCGGTCACACTTGGCATTGCATTGATGCAGTCCATTGCTTGACGGATTGCTTCATCTATGTTATCCATTGCTAAGCCTGGCAAGGGTGAGCTGCTGCATTGCTGAAGCATGGGAAGGGGTGTCTGCTCCCAGGGGTACTGACCTCCAGCGCTGGGTGCAACCTGATGCAAAGCTTGAGGGAAGGCAAGGAAGTCCATTTTTCAGACCTGTTTGCTTGCCAACTGGCAAATGTGAGGCTGGGTTTGTTCTAGTGGTAGAAGCAGAAATGAATGAGAGATTCCTCTTGCTGTTTGTGTGTCATCGTGTCCTGGAGTTCTCATTTCCAAGCCTGGAATTGTTAGCCTAAATTTAATGTTGTTATTTTACTAACCTGAAGGAAAAATAATATTTTCATGCTGGTTTTAATCCTTTGTTTCAGCTTACCCCACCAGCACAAACTCCCCATGCATGGGATGCAAAGGCTAAAATGTTCTTTGTATGACTGGCTTAATCAGAGTCTCAGCTGAGCTGGGGAGTTATTCCCATCACAGGAAGGAGCTGCAGTGTGCCCTTGGCCATATGGATCTTGGCATCCATCTACTTCCTTTGCCATAGAAGTGGTGGCTGTGCTGTTTAAGGTCCTTTTTGCTTCTGTGCTGCAGTCAAAGCATGAGGGTTTCCATCAGTTTTGCTTGCCCCGCTCATCAGAAGGCAGCAACTCCTGGAAAAGTCCTGGAAATCAGATGTTACAGAGCAAAAACGTGTTTATCCTCAGTGCAAGACAGTGCAGGCAGCTGGCCAAGCCAAGTGCTTTCAGGCAGGAGCAGGCAGGGCATTAGGGGGTGCTGATCCCCAGAAGTGGCCAAGTTGGGTTGTCGTGGTTTAAGCCCTGGCTGTAAATCAGAACCACGCAGTCCACTTCCCCCCCCCACCTTTCTTCCCCCCACTCCTGGAGGGACGGGGAGGAGAATCAAAAGAATGCAACTCCCATGGGTTGAGATAAGAACAGTTTAATAACTAAGGTATAACACAAATCACTACTGCTGCCACTAATAGTAATAATGATAAAGGAAATAACAAGGAAGAGAATACAACCGCTCACCGACCGGTACCTCACCCCCACCCCACAGTGATCCAGCCCTTCCGGGAACTCTCTGTTCTACCTCCTGGGCATGACGTGCTGTGGTACGGAATACCTCTTTGGCTAGTTTGGGTCAGGTGTCCTGTCCCCGCTTCCTCCTGGCTTCTCCTCCTCCCTGGCAGAGCATGAGACTCACAAAGTCCTTGGTCAGTCTAAACATCGGTGTTATCAGCTCCGTTCCCAGGCCAAAAGTCAAAAACACAGTGCTGCAGCAGCTACTAAGAAGAAGAAAAAATGACTGCTGCTGCTGAACCCAGGACATGGGTGCAGATGAACACCCATCTCACGGTGCAAAGCCAGGGTGCCCTGAAAACCCCATCATGTGGAAATGAGCTCTGCTATTTAGCCAGCCACCTAATTTCTTGTTGCTTAACCTCCTTCAGGCTTTTATTGCAATTCTCTTTGGTGGGTTAACCATCACTCAACAGGGTTTTATGAACCCTGCCAGTTTTTCTCCAAAGCCAGAAACCTATTGTATTTCCTGATGCAGGAGAAATCTGGTAAAGTAATCACCTTGTCACACACAAGCCACGTCCTTTCAACAAGCACTGTCATCTTTCTGCGATATCCTTTGCCTTTGCTGCAGTTCAGCACATGCTTGACTACTTTGCTGAATATGATGGACTTAAACATGTGCTAAGTGCTGAACTGGGTCTTTCTCCTGATTTATGCCAGGGTAGATTAAAATAGAATCAGCCCCTTAAGTGGTCTGTGCTGCGTGTTGTCAGCTCGCCGAGACACTGCGTCTGCGCTTGTGTTTTAATTAAAGGTTCCACCTATTTACATGGAGTCAATCTATCTCAGCACAAAAATGTCTTTGCAGTTGATTAGCACCGTACTGCAGACAAATGGCATTAAGCACAAATGGCTTTTTTGGAGAAGTAATTCATCTGCATGGAAATGAAAAATACAATTATTTTAACCGTTGCCGTTGTGTAATCAATCATGCCCGGCTTACTGTCGGGCAGTCCGCATGATTCCCATGCGGGCAGGGATGTGTGGGCTTTTTTGGCTCTCAGCTGTGATGTTGGTGTTCACAATGATGTGTTGGGTACCCAAAGAGCCCCAACCATCTCCCCAAAGCCACCAGCCAGCTCTACCCAGGTCAGGCAGGTTTCCTGAACCACAGCTGGTGTTCGGAGCGGGGCTTGAGCCCCCTCAATGGCATTAATTAGGTCATATATAGAGCAGAGATGAGCAGAACATGGCTTCCCTGATAGATTTTTAGTGGGCTGAAGGCTAATGGGTGTTTTAATGGGAAAACGCAGCATTCCAGCATGTTGGAACAGCAATAAGGCAGTCTATGGGCCATCATTAATATACTCCTGGTGATTAAAATCACTCTTCCCTCAGACCTTCGTCTCTCAGCATACTCAGGCATTTATTAGTGGTCCATTATATGCCCACTTCTATCTTACTGCTTAATTTGAACACTAATTAACATCATCGTGCCTTCTAAAACACAAATGGAAGTTGGTAGTGTTTCATTATGTCTAGGCTCTCTCTGCAAGCAGCGAGAGCTGAGCTTCACCCAAAAAACCACCTCCATGGGATCATGGGGCCAGTGATGGGAGAATTTCACCTCCATGTCCCATCTCCCAGGTCTCACGGTTATGGGGGATGTTGGTGGGAAGCAAAACAATGACTTCATTTCCCGGAACACTGGGGCAGTAGCCAGCAGGACTGCTTAGACGTCTAAACACTCGCTTAATTATCTGGCTGAACTGGGGCCCAGGGCTTGGGTTTGCTGCTATGAACTCAGCTTGCTTTCTCTGCTAGCCCAGAGCAGGGGGAAGGCAGAGCTAACCTAGAATGAGAAGGCTTACTGGATCCAGCTCTCCCCTGTGCATTACCCTGCCTTCTCAGGAAGGATAGAGTTCAATCAGCCTTTGAAAGTCAGTGAGGGATTTTTTTCCCCCCTAAATGTCTTAAGATGTATCTCTACTGCTGCAACTCAAGCCCTGCCTCCTTCTCAGCAGTAGAGAAAATGAACATCATCCCTTTCTGAAGCGGCCTTTTATGGATCTGGAGACTTTTGCCATCTCTTCCCTGAGGCTTTTCCTCTCTCTAAACTGAATTCTGCTCATTCCCTGTGCACGTCCCCATGGAGCAAGCACTGTGCTCCATCTCCTTGCTTCCTTCCATCTCAGTTCCTCGTGCTCATTCCCACCATGGGCACTTACTAGTCCCTATTAGTGTCACTCCTGGCAATATCTCCTGTTGGGATACTGGCTTTTTCTATTTCTTCTTTTCCAAAACCAGGGCATTCCTGCCTCATGTTGTTATTTCCAAGTCCTCTTCTGCAGGGCTGCTGCCTAAGCACACATTTTGTGTCTTGTATTTTTACAGCTAATTATTCTTAGTTAAGTGCTATAGCTTCTCATGCTGCTGGATTGCTGCCTGCTTTTTTTCATACTGCTTCTCTGCTTCTCCTACTAACTCTTCTCAGAGATCATTTGAGCCTCTCTATAGTCTAATAACTTCTATTATTAGTTTTTAGAAACAGCAATATAGAAGACAGCCATTTTGATAGAGTCCCCAATAGTTTGAGTATTGGATACGAACAAAAGCATTAGAGAGAAAACCTCTCTAGTGGGAAGGGAATACTCTGCTCCCTTATGGTTCTAGCTTTTGCACGAGTTAGATTTCCTTCTCAGACATGCATTTGTCGCCACCTCCTTGGCATTGCTCTAACTGAGAAGCAGGAGGGGGCTGTGTGAGTGGGGGTCCCACTGTGCCCCAGCGCAGTGGAAGCAAAGGCTTTGCAGAAAGCTGAAATGACAGCACAACAGGGACAACGCCAGTCCTCACAGCATTAATACTTAAAAAGAATCTGAGTCAAAATCAGCTTACTGCGGAAGCAGATAGGCAAAGGTTTGAGATGTTGTTTTCCTCTTTGGGATTGCTTCTCTTTGGCCTTTTGGCTCAGCCTGAGTGTAGTATTAGTTTAATATCTGATACATCCTCTGTCAGGAGACTTGTCAGTGCTTTTGCAAGGGATTTGACACTGTATATATTTCTTCTGCTGCCAGCTTGTTATGATCCTGCCGTGTCATGATCTGGGGTTTAGCCTTTGCAGCTGATGTATTGATTGGCATCATGGAGCAGCAGCAAAATTAAGTCCAAGTTCTCAGCAAAGATAAGCAACAATGTGAGAGGGGAAGCAGGCTCAGGCCTCAGCAGTGAGCACAGCGCTTCGCCTGGAATGGCAAAGACAGACAAGGTGTTGGTATGAATAAAACCTGGGTGCCAGGGAGAGGCTGTCAGTGACATTACTACCTGCCACACATGTGTAAAGTCATCAAACAGCGGGTGGGCGGCCGTGACAGCCCTGGGAAAGACATCTCTATTAGTGTGCTCAGCGTTGCGCTGGTACAAGGCTGCAGCACGTTAAGGGCAGGCAGGCTGTTCCACTTAAGGTGGAAAATGATACATTCAGCGACTGGAGTAATTTGATTTGGCTGAAGTTCAGGGTGTTTTGGAATCTGATGTGAGTCTTCCTACTATTGGATACTGCCCCAGATTCCCAGTGCTGCAGCATATTGCATCTCCCTTTTGGGCTGCATGGAGTAAATGAGCTTCTGAGCCTGATGGTACGGATTTTGTACCCAGATGGGCAACTTCTCTCATTTTCTGTTATAAGCTGGATTTCAAGATTGCAAGAAAATACAGCAAGCACAGTATTCATGCACCATCTGATTTATAAAAGCAGTCAGTGATTGCATGTAGTAGCCCTTTTTCTGTCCCAAAAGTATTCTGCTCATCTCTGATGAAACCTGCTTTCTGGAAGTAGCCTTGGCCAATAGTGGTTTTGTACTGGAGAGGTTTCCAGGAGCAGGATTTTTTTTGTCCAGAGGGTTATTGAGGTGCTGCTCCTAGAGCAGAGAGGTCTGGATGTGACAGAGTACACTGGCTCACTAGGATTGAGCCTGAGCCCTGAAAAGCATCAGTCTAGATAGGCAAAAAGCCCATCCCAGGCAGGTATGCAGAGCCCGGGGGGGGAGCCACCGTAGGCACTTGGAGGAAGAAGCCGTGTGTGCTGGAGGGGAGAGGAAGGAGAGCTGTGAATACTGACTTAAAATGCATTCCCATGTGCTGTGTGCGCCGGCAGCTGGATGCTGTCTAGCTGCAGCCACCCTGTTAAACTGCTTTCCTTCCCCTGCTGAAACCGGGATTGACAGTTTGCACAAGCTTAATGGTTCGTGTAAGCATGGTGCTTTGTGCTGGGCTGCGATGGGTGAAAGCTCGGAGGCGGCAGTGAGGCTGGTTACAGAGAGAGGCTGTCCTCTCCTGGAGCTGTTCGGGAATGGCTCAGTCCCAGTGTGGGACCCCAGGGTGCAGTGAGGTGACAGCGAATCCGCTGCAATGCCTGCCCCAGGCAGAGCATGGTGAGGGCGTGCACCTGCCTGCCTGCACTGCCAGGGACACTCAGGTTTTGTGCCAGCTTTTAGTTGCATTAATTTAATTATAGGGATTTTTTAGTGTAGTGAGGCCTATGAGCATCTCCCTGCACCCCAGCTTCATTAGGGGACCGGCAGTCTTGCTTTTCTCCAAGCAGCTGCTATCCTGATGATTAGGAGCATGTATCAGAGCCGGGTCAATCAGTGGACCAGTAGCTCTTCAGTGAACCCTATTCACTGATGGTGGTACCTGCCACTGGTGCTCTGGCCATGCTGCTGTAGCCATTTTCCCCATGACTTGCACCTTTCTCAGGTTTACAAGGGGTTTTAAAATCAGGCCAACCCTCCTGGACCAAGGGTGGTTGGAAGAAGAGATGAGAAGCTGTTGTGTGGCCCTGCTCTCTCCCAGGCCACAGGCACATACATCCTGGTTGAAGCGGTGCTGATAAGGGTTGTGGAAAGCTGTGCCTGGCTGACATGGGGTATCACTAATTCCTTCTGTGTCACCAGAGACGAACACATCAGTGGGGTTTAGGCAATTTTAGTGCTGTCTTAGCTACTTTAAAGTTTCACAAACTGTTACTACTATTGCCCCCCATGGCTTGAAGTTGAGCTTATGGTTTGGGGTTTCAAGTTGTTTAATTCCTCCCTGTTCCCCGCAGTGTTTTGCTCTGCTACCACTTGACCTCCATTTCCCCACAGTAATAAGGTCAGCACATGGTGCATCTCTGCCTTCCTCCCACCAGCCCTCCCGTCTTGCCGGTCCCTAGAGCTTTCACTGCTTATTCCTTCCATTTTCCCACTTTGCACTGTTTAAAGACAAGGAAGCAAGAGCTCCCCGGAGCCAAACGCTCATTTGCTGGCAAGGACTGCCTGTTAATCAATTAAAGCTCTGCAAATGTATTTTCAGCAGGATGGATGATTAAGATGCTTTCTGTCTCTAATGCATGCCCGTAGGAGGCTCGCTTGCATGTGAAGGACAGGTGTGAGGGCATGGAGGTCCTGCAATTCTGTTTTGTAGGTATCAAATACTGGTCTTGGTATGAAGAAGTCAGGGGTTAAGGTTGGTGAGGGAAGGGGAAGAGGTTTAGCAAATGCCAGTCTTTGCCTAATGGAGGTTATTTCCTGAGGATACTCTCCAGGGTAAGGTCTTGCCGATCTGCTCTGAAGCATCTCCCCAGGGACCATCATAGGCAGACAAGGTCCTCACCAGGGCAGTGAAGGAAATGGGCTGATGTGAAGATATTCAGGAAAATCAACAGAAAAGGTACTGATGAGAGCACTGAAACAGCATCAAAAGTGTGTTCGTACCCAGGCAAAAATTAATCAGTGTCAGTAAACTGGGGTTCATGCTGGTGTTTTTGCACTCTGCTGTTAGAGCAAACCTCAGCTGTGGGAACCTGCCGGCCCTTCTAAACATCACTTTAACTTCCACCACTGATCTCCATTTCCAGGCGTGAATTTGGCTCATTTTGGAGCCTTAAGTAGGGGAATCAAAGTGACACAAACCACTTGGCCACCGAAAGGGTGCTGGGCCTGGTGAGGTGTGTGCTGTGCCCTTGTTGGGTCGAAGTGTCCTCTGCCAGGAGCACATGGCATCCCAGTCCCCAGCAGGGCCCCAGGTAAAGCACATGGTTTCTTTAGAATGTGTAAAACCAAACCTTTCAGTTGCCCGTGCACATATATATATATACACATACATACATACATACATATATATTTACTATTTTGATAGCAAGGTTTCACCCTGTCACTTAGTCCGTAAAAAGAACTGAAAGTGCAGTGGGCAGAGCAGAGCCCTGCCTTACAGCTACCACCAGAGAGCATCCTTGTATACTTTTTCCGTGGGAACTGCACTAAGCTGGGAAGTAACCCATCTTTCTGCAGCCTGTCTCTTTTTAAGTGCTTCCCAGTCAGTTAAAGATACAATAATTGAAACTTGTCTATCAATCATGTTACCAGACAAAACAACATTGTTTCTCTTATCTTTTTTTTTTCTCCAAAGTACTGTAGCTTGATCGGCTTAACAATGCGAACAAAGACGCCAAGTCAAAAATCCCACTTAAATGTTTTCAGGTATAAAAGCACATCGTCTTTGGGGAGGGAAGGTGCAAAATTCATTGTTTAGAAGCGCTCTAGGGGAATACTCAAAAGGCAGAAACAATGCCAAGAACACAGTATGTGTGCAAAAACCATCTTTTGGGATGATTAAAAGCCCCCCTGCCAAGAAATGTGCATGTCTGCACATCTGTATCCCCCTCATCCAAAGCAGCTGATGTACATGTCCAGTGAAAATCCCCAGTGAAGGGATTTAGCTTTGACTCTTCTTTGTTCTTGCTTGGAGTATAAAAGCATGCTAAAGCTAGGTTTGCCCTTTGTAATCCCAGTGGATGTAGGGGCAGGAGGGCAGGGATGGGCTGTGCCTGTGAAGCACATTATTATAATCAATATTTTCTAATGAATTAATGAAGTAAATGAATTATTGTCTATTTTCCTGAGCATATTTTCCCTTTCGGCATCCAGGTGTTCCCCAGCACCCGGCTGCCCAGAGGTGGAGCAGCCACCTCAGAGCTCCTCCACAGCATTCTGGGTGCACTTTGCATTTATACATTTCTCATCAATACACTTATCTCCAGAAATCCTCGACTGGGCCCTGGCGTGTGTCCCTGCAGGTGGCTGACACTGAGGGCTGGGGCAGGAATGGCTTGTGGACTGTTCAATGGGCCATGAGCCTCTGTGCTTTGCAGTGAATAGCTTCCCATGTTCCTTTCTCTTAAAAGCTTTAAAGCTGTCGACAGCTTTCAAGCTGTTTCAGTCAGGAAAGAAACTGCAGATTTGCTTGCTACAGGGCTGAAATGTGGAAGCTCCTCCAGGCTAAAGGAGACCTGTTGTCCTAGTGGCACCACATAGCGAAGGGTTCTCCAGAGCTTTCTGCTTTTCAAGCCGGGCTCTGCATTTTTTCTTATTTTGCTGAATGGGACAGGCTGAGAAAGTTGGGGCTGTTCAGCCTGGAGAAGAGAAGGCTGCGTGGAGACCTCAGAGCAGCCTTCCAGTATCTGAAGGGGGCCTACAAGGATGCTGGGGATGGACTATTCATCAGGGACTGTAGTGATAGGACAAAGGGTAACGGGTTCAAACTTAAACAGGGGAAGTTTAGATTGGATATAAGGAAGAAATTCTTTACTGAGAGGGTGGTGAGGCACTGGAATGGGTTGCCCAGGGAAGTTGTGAATGCTCCATCCTTGGCGGTGTTCAAGGCCAGGTTGGATGAGGCCTTGGGTGGCATGGTTTAGTGTGGGGTGTCCCTGCCCATGGCATGGGGGTTGGAACTTGATGATCCTAAGGTCCTTTTCAACCTTAACTATTCTATGATTCTATGATTTTGCTTGGGTTTTTTTGCAGCAGTGTTGCATTTGGTCTGTATTTTTATGTATACAATTATACAAACTGATTTGGCAGAGGATCAGGTCTAAGGTTACAGCGTGGAAGAGCAGAAGACATATCTCTCAATGCAAATCATTTCCCTTTCTCAGTCAGACAAGGAAAAGGGAAATAAACAGTGAAAGGCACCAGCTCTTTTCTAACTGCTTGAACAACAGGGGGACCAGCACACTGTGAGTCACATATGGGGATGTCACTGGGGATGTTCCTGGAAGCTGCCACTTCCTGCACTGCCATTAGAGCTCCCATTTGCAAACATTAACCAGTGGTTTTAGGAAGGTTTGAAATTAGTGGTCTGTTAGTTACTGTGTGTTTCTCTCTCTATGCAGTCTGCTGAGAATTCCACAGCCATTATGGCTCATAGACACTGTCCCCAAGATAACTTCTGCTTCTGGATGATTACAATTCAGTTAACTGAAACAGTCATTAACCAAAACTTGGTCATTACATCCTCATATCTGTGACGTTTGCCACCTCCTCTGGGTGTTGTTCAAGTTCATTTGGGATTTTACCAAATACCTAGCAGGTGGGAGGAGGTCTTTGAGCTGCCCTTTCCCTGCTGTGGTCCAAGCTATGAAAATGATTCAGTTAGGCTGAAAGTGGGGTTTTCCTTCAGCTGAAGTCTTTGAACTGTGAGTACAGAGGTCTGAGACCAAGCGTGTTTCCAGAACTTCTTATCAGGCATGGTTCTGGTTAGATGGGCAAAAAGATTCAACCTGTGGTTGCTATAGTTTACTTTTCTTTGTCCTCCTTGCAGAAATTTCCTCAGTTTTTGAGTTAATTCCAAATTTGTTGCAAGAAACTCATAAAGCTGCTATTGCTCAGTTGTTCTTGGTCTCCTTGTCAATATAATATGAGGATAAGCAAAATTCAGGGAAACTGCCTACACGAGAGGAATGAACAAGGCAGCATTTCTGAACACCAGCTCTTTCAAAGCTTCTTTGTTCAGAGAAAGGGGAAACAACCTGTAAAACTTCATCCTGACAAAGTGAGCTGCAGATTTAAGGCTATTGAAAAGAGTCATCTCTCCAGATGTAGGTTGGCATGTGGGTTCACAATTGCAAATATGGCTTATGATTCATCCCAGAGTACTGGTGATGGGGGGAGAGAGTCTATATTAGGAGAAATGCTGAATGATGAGGGACAGCTCACAAAATGAAGAACATGGAGAATGAGGTCATATGAGATGAAATGCTTCATATTCTCAGGCACATGTTCATTTACTGAAAGAGAAGAAATTTCAAGTGATTTTCATGAGGGGCAATATTCATTTGCCAGCAGACAGGCATCTCTGGGTTTGTTTTAGGCTTCGAGCAGCGTCCTACCAGCCTACTGAGTGCCTCTCCAGAGCACATTGCTGCTTCTGCAGCCTTGGGTGCCTCCAGAGGTACAACACAACTATGTCTGGAAAAAAACTGGTCCTGCCCAAGAGGCATTTTATGCCAAGTGCATGGTAATTCTCAGAAAACAAGCGAACAGTTACAAGGCTCCTTAAAAACAGATTGTGATGTAAATGTAAACCCTTGTGATTCAAGCTATGCAACATCCTCTAATCATCTGAGGCGTAGGAAGATTTTTCTCTGATTTTCACTTTTTACTACAATTTTAATCTAGGAGGCTGCTGCCTTGTGAAGGAGTGCTGCTTTAGAACTAAGATGCAGGGTGTGGAGAACCATCAGCTTGATCATTTTGGCATTTCCAGGGGTGCAGCACTGTGCACTCATCTTCAGCAAAGATGGCTCTGCACTACCCCTTGCCTTTTGTTTGAACTTACTTTGAAGACATTTCCCCCTCTCTTGAGTTTCATGAAAGATAGAAGTCCAAAAGACAGCCACCTTTCTTTGATGCTCTACCTTCAGATGACCACCTTGGCATGCCAGCAGCCTTACGCAAGTGGTGTCAGCCAGCTAGGACATGTGTCACCTGTGGGAATGGCCAGCTGGAGTGAAAAGAGAAAATACTGCTAAAGGGAAGAATTGGGGGCAATTCACCCGGGAAAAGTGATATAGGCACTTTTATTGGTGGTGGTGTAAAGCTTTTGCCTCACTTTTGCCCCTTTTGCTCCCAGCTGTAGCCAGCTCCCTCCCATCCCAGGACTCTGCTGTCTGGACCTCTTCTGCACTGAGCCAGAGGAACTACCCGCCGCTTTGAATACCCTCACATAAAGCAGAGAGTTAAACTCGGAACTTCCATCTGTTCACAATGAAACATTTTCACCGGTTGAATTTGACTAATTTAGTGATTGCTGTTGGGAGAGAACGGTCTCTTTGAGTCCTCCAGCTGGTCCTGCATGGAAAGCCTCTTGCCTTGCTGTAACGGGCTGCAGTCATTTCCTCTGTGTTTTTTGTCTAATTTTGTCACAGTAATTCAGCAAGTCCACTCTGGCCAGCTGTTCCTCAGGCCTCCTGGCCTGCGTTGCTTACATAAGGCTGCTGGTGAGGACGTTGAATCAATCCTTCCAACAATTTTGCATCTGTCCTCGGCTCTAGGAGTTGTTCCAGCTGTTCTGAACATACAGCTGATAATTTACTAACACCCCCTGCAGTGATTCACTAGCCTGTGAAACCTCCTCACTGTGCTCCCCTTTCTCACTTCCCAGGCTGGCGACAGTCCTTGAAAATATTGTACAAGTGACACTTCAAATGAATTAGCAGTAATTTAAACACTTGGTAGCAATTTGCAGATAAGCTGGGTTTTGCCTGGTGTTTTCTTGCCCAGCAGGATGTGGATTTCTCTGAGATACAATGTTATCGAAAGGTTTCCTTCAGTGAAAGCTGTGGGACATCTGGTGGCAAGGGAAACTCTGCAGTGTGGACAAGAGATCCTGAAATGGTGCTTGAGAGATCCTTGGAGTTGTTTAGCCTAGAGAAAATAAAGCTCTGGGAGACCTTACTGTGGTCTTTCAGTACTTAACGAGTGCTTGTAAGAAAGGTGGGACAAACATTTTAGCAGGGCATGTTGCAATAGGACAAGGGTTAATGGTTTGAAACTCGAAAAGGGGAGATTCAGATGAGATATAAGGAAGAATTTTTTTTAGGATGAGGGTGGTAAAACACTGGAACAGGCTGCCCAGAGAGGTGATAAATGCCCTATCCCTGGTAACGCTTAAGGTCAGGTTGAATGGGGATCTGAGCAACCTGGTCTAAGTCGAAGAAGTCACTACTCACTGCAAGGGGCTTGGACTAGAAGATCCTTCCAACACAAACTGTTCTATGATTCTGTATCCCCAGGGAGACAAGATAGATCATGAGGAAGCCCTTTCAATGGGTTCCTTTTGCTCACCAGTGGCTCTTCTCCTGGGGCCACTTTGTGGAAGCAGAGAGAGTTAAAGTGCTCTGTTCACAACACCCCTGACTGCAAAAATTGTCTCCTCTCTTTTTGTTATTTATTGAACCACAAATGTGGTCCCTGATTTTTCTGGACTAGTTTCATTCAAACACTTGTCCCCATGCTGTGCCATGCTCTCTGCTTGCTGCGTGCTGTTGTGCATATCCCCCTTTTACTTCTCTGGTTTTGGCCTCTACTTTGCAGAGGCATTTGACAGATAGCACAGTGAGGAAGCTCCAACTTTGCTCTCTTTTATATCTCCAGATAGAAATATATGAGCATGCAGCAGCTTCTTCTCCTCTGTGCCTTGATATTCTCTTCCCTTCCAATTGACAGGAAAAGTCTGGCTATAGCTTTCCGGATGCTGTACTGTCTCTTAAATCCTCCCAGAGATGCCGAGGCATTGGTCCACGCTGTAATCACTGAAGGATTACAACCAGTGTCATTCCATATTAGTAGGATTATTAAGTAAAATTGGCTTATAGGATCCAGCATGCTGGCAGCTTACCCCAGCTGAACAATAGCTGCACGTCCCTTCTGCATGCCAGCCCCTGTGCTGCCTTTCTGCCAGGCTTTCCATCGATTTTAAATTTCACTATTCACTTTTAAAGCACGCAGGGGCTTGGGGGGTTTCCCACATCATTGATTTATTGCTTTCCTCAGAGCTAGGACAAGCTTCAAGATCTTCATCCATCAGCTTGTTGTCAGTGTCAGGGTTTCGCACAGAGATTTCAGCAATGAAATGCTCTAGGGCCAGCACCGGTGCTGTTCAGTCAAAATCTGAAGGTTATTTGTTCATGACAGCTTGGTTCTGCTCATCATAAGCTGTCCTTAATTCAGAGCAGACAGAGGTGGCCACCGCATCATATTCAGCTCCCTGCTGTTGCTGGCACTGGAGTCATGCGCAGTGCAGGACAGGTTATAGAAAGATGCTGTCCAGCATCCTCCAAATTTTGTGGAAACCATTAGAAACTGTTTTGCCTCTTATGTCATCCCCAAGTGCCCAGCATGGGCAGAGTGCTGGTAGCCTGGAGAGACCCTTTTTCTGAGCTTATTATTTCCATTTTTCAGACTTTCTGGAGGGAGAGGAAAAGCACCAGGCTTTCGCAGCCCTCCAGTCACCACATGAAAGGAGTCTTTGAAAGCTTCAATAGAGGGGTGATGTTCCCATGGGAAGGCTGATAGAGGATGTGCAAGGTTTGGTACTGCGAGAGAATACTGTGCTGTGATGGGCACCCAGAAAAGTAGGTAAAAGTGCTGCTGCTCCATCTTGGGCTTATCTTTAATGAACTTCCTGTTCTCCCTTTTACATTACTGGGATGTGTAACTTGGTTTATTTATTAATGATGAAGTAATTGGTTACAGCGCAGGGTCTGTGTCCATTAGCACATCTGCTCAAAGACTGCTCATACTTTCTGATACATGCTCTGCGCACAACCAACGTATTTGCTCCTTGTCTGTGTGCATTACCTAATACACCTCATTTCCCCATTTGAATTTTAAACGGAAAACTAATAAAGAAGATTATTGCACCTTGACAATAACAATGCTAATTGATCACTGGCACAGCAGTATCTTGGGGATGTTTTTTGAAGTCGCGTTGGTGAATTCTTCATGAAGTGCATAAGGGCTTTCTATTGTAACAGGGTGTCCTGGTTTAGCAGTAGCAGTCATTTTTTCTACTGGTGCAGTGCTGTGTTTTGACTTTCGACCTGGGAATAATACTGATAAAGCCAATGTTTTCAGTTGTGGGTCAGAATGTTTACCCTGACCAAGGACTTTGTGAGTCTCATGCTCTGCCAGGGAGGAGGAGAAGCCAGGAGGAAGCAGGGACAGGACACCTGACCCAAACTAGCCAAAGAGGTATTCCATACCATAGCACGTCATGCCCAGGATGTAGAATGGAGAGTTCCCGGAAGGGCTGGATCACTGTGGGGTGGGGGTGAGGTACCGGTTGGTGAGCGGTTGTATTCTCTTCCTTGTTATTTCCTTTATCATTATTACTATTAGTGGTAGCAGTAGTGATTTGTGTTACACCTTAGTTATTAAACTGTTCTTATCTCAACCTGTGGGAGTTGCATTCTTTTGATTCTCCTCCCCGTCCCTCCAGGAGCGGAGGGAAGAAAGGTGGGGGGGGGAAGTGGACTTCGTGGCTCTGATTTACGGCCTGGGCTTAAACCACGACAGTTCTTTTTTGGCGCCCAACGTGGGGCAGGAAGGGTTGAGATAACAACAGATCTGACTGAGGCACAATGCTGATTTATGGGCTCTCAAAGTTGTTCTTTTTGATGTCACAGTTTCTGTATGTCGTAGCTTGCTTGGAGCTGGTATTTGCTGTGTTAGTGTTTATCAAGTGTGGGCCTTGGGCTAAGGTTCTTGTTTCATTGTACTTTATGGTAATGGCTTGCGATACGGGGGGGCTCCGGCAGCAGGGCGGGATGGACGTGGCTGTGGACTTGTACCTGGCTGTCCCGCTGCTCTTCACTGTCCTGGCCCTCGTCCTCGCGTCCGTCTTTGTGAGGCTGCGAGGAGCTGAGGGGGAGCGGCCCCGGGAGCCGGCGGCGGCCGAAGCGGCCCGGGAGAGGGGCCCCGGGGACCAAGCGGCGGCGGGAGCGGGGCCGGAGGCTGGGAAGGAGGCAGCTGCCGAGCAGCGGGAGGAGGCGGCGGAGGAGCCGAGCCCCACAGCCGAGCCCAGCCCCGCGGCAGCCGAGAGCATTCCCCAGCAGCCGTCTGCCGAGCCCCGTGAGCCTGATCCCCAGGAGGATGCAGGAGACCCCGCAGCACTTTCCAGCAAGGCAGAGGAGGAAGATCTGGACTCAGAAAAAGAGAAGCTGGTGGTGAGAGAGCCTTCAAGCACAACAGCTACAGCCCCAGTGACAAGTACAGCAGCAGCATTTGAGAGTTTTGAAGGTTTTGAATGGCCTTTGGGTACCCTTGGAACCTGCCTGCTGATTGTGATGGGGATCACCATGTTGGCACACACACAGAGTGTGTTCTACCCACGACCATTTTGTCTGATCCCAAGAGTTAAGCAGAGTCAGGTTTGGGTCTTGTCTGGGTTTAGACAATACAGGGGGACCGAGAGGTTTTCTCCAAGGCTGGACAGTCATGAGTGTCATGGTGTGTGGGACAGTATGGGCGAGTATCTAATCCACTGGGCCCCTCCAGTGCTTTGGAAGCGTCGGAGATGGAAGGCAGCTGTGTGGAGTCCCCAACAACAAGTTGCAGAGACTGCTGCAGGGGAGGGTGAATTATTTTGAGCCTGATGGGCCCATGGCACTTCAGGCCATGAGGGCAGAGATGCAACATAGAGATGGACTCATGATCGAGGGGTGGACTTTGCAATGGGCCTCTCCTGCTCTGAAAGACTGTTACAAGTGATGGTATATTGAAAATGTGGGATCTGAGCATGACGTGAATGGTATGGAATAAGGGGTGGATACTGTCCTGGTTTAGCAGTAGCAGTCATTTTTTCTACTGGTGCAGTGCTGTGTTTTGACTTTCGACCTGGGAATAATACTGATAAAGCCAATGTTTTCAGTTGTGGGTCAGAATGTTTACCCTGACCAAGGACTTTGTGAGTCTCATGCTCTGCCAGGGAGGAGGAGAAGCCAGGAGGAAGCAGGGACAGGACACCTGACCCAAACTAGCCAAAGAGGTATTCCATACCATAGCACGTCATGCCCAGGATGTAGAATGGAGAGTTCCCGGAAGGGCTGGATCACTGTGGGGTGGGGGTGAGGTACCGGTTGGTGAGCAGTTGTATTCTCTTCCTTGTTATTTCCTTTATCATTATTACTATTAGTGGTAGCAGTAGTGATTTGTGTTACACCTTAGTTATTAAACTGTTCTTATCTCAACCTGTGGGAGTTGCATTCTTTTGATTCTCCTCCCCGTCCCTCCAGGAGCGGAGGGAAGAAAGGTGGGGGGGGGAAGTGGACTTCGTGGCTCTGATTTACGGCCTGGGCTTAAACCACGACACAGGGTTCCTGCCTTGAATAAAGACCCCCTTGACTTGGTCAAGCTTTATACGTTCATCCCCAGTACTAGCACATAAATTGGTAGAATTAAGTGTGGCCCGTTTTTATTCTGACTTGCTACTACCACAACAATAACCTTTGCTCCTGGCTCTACTTCAAGGCTAAATACTGTGCCCAACCCGTATCCAACCTATGGTCCATGATCATTCCCATTTTGCCCACGAATGACCCAGGAAGGTTCATTGCCAGCAGCAGCCAGGCTAGAGAGTCAGAGGAAGGGCACAGAGAATGTTTAGTTGATGCTAAACACAAGCAAAGATGCCAGAGCAAAGCCAGTGACTGGCTGGAAGCTGAGGATGAAATGTATGAGAGTTGTAACTCTTAGTTATTAAAATCATTGAACGGAGTTAAAATTCAGACAAGACAAAAGAGCACTGAGATGATTCAGGTCTTGCTCAAAGAATTCAATTTAAAACTGTAACTTTGAGAAGCGCTGGGTTGGTTTGTTCCATGTTTGTGTAAGCAGCCGGTGTGAGGAATACTGCAAGCACAAGACTCTGCCTGGCATTCTTCCAGAGGGTCTGCGTGAGGTTAGAGCTGCATAAATCTCCTCTGTTGTGCTGAGGAGCTCTGCTAAGCTGCCTGACACCGCTTGATCCTTCTGGATATAGAGAAGCTTTCCATCATCTGCAAAGAATTAGAGGTTATATGAACAGCATGAGGAAGAGTATCAATGTAAGTGAATTACTGCACTGATGTGTGTGTTGTGGAGCATGTGCCTGGAGCAGTGTGCAGCTCTCCCTGTGGGTCAGGTACCACAGAGTAACTCATGCTGTACACCTGCATCCGAGTGGTGATCAGACACCCAGCACGTGCCACTGGAGCTCTGAGATACCTAGAAGTCTCTGGCAGATGTTTTATACCCTCCCCTGTTCTGAGAGGTATGACCAGCTGTTATTAATTGAGTATTGAACCCAAACAGAGCCCCAGCCCTCATTAAAACCTGTACTCTTGACAGCTTCTAGACATGCTCTCAGACTCACCAGCTCCCCACAGTGCAAGCACATCACTCAGGGCCAAGTAACCACATTGGTCCTCTGTGCAAGTGTACGTACTGCTCAGGCACAGTGGGGATGTTGGAGCATTGAGCGGCTTCGAGGCTGTGGTCCCAGAGAGGGGCAGAGGTTGGAGAAGGGGCATAAGCGCACATCACACTCACAGCTTCTTGGGCCGGGGCTCTGCTGGGAGGCTTTCTGAAAAAGAATGTTGTCCATAGGATCTGTTTCTGCTCTGAGAAAAAGGCTTGGTGTCCTTTTGGTGTAAATAGGGTGAAATGATGTGTGTATCAGGCTAATCTCTTCTTCCAGCATTAGACTGCAGTCCAAGGGGCAAGAGCATTGCAGGACTTAACTTGTCTTAATGTCTTAAAGACTTCATGTTTTAACAATTCCCATCAGTCCATTGAAAAAAGTCCCAGGGAAGTCCTGAATTTCATCACAGAGCTAATTGTGGTGCTTTCCACTTTCCCTTGTCTGAATCTCTCTTACCCTTCCCACCTCTGCCCAGCCCTGGGGTGCTGCTTTTAGGGGGACTCCTTCCTTACTTTGCCTTATGCCAACTCTTGGTGTGTCTTGTGGACCTACGGAGTGGTGCTAGTGCTTTCCTGGGTGCTCTTGGAGGCCAGGGGACCATCACTTGCCCATCTAAGCACATGGTGGGGCTCCCAAAAACCTATAGTACATGTAGCTACAGCATGATTGCATCTTGCTTGCTCTCTGTGTTACAAACTGTATGCAAAGGGTGAAATAAATAAATGAATAAATCATTGGCGTTGTAACACTGCAGACAACTGGAAACATGATATAAATACTAAAGGCTGGATCTATGCTTCACAGCAGTGTTTGATGTGGGCTACAGCAATGCTACCCCAAGGGACTTCTGGTCCCTGAGGACCTGATTTACGCCAGTGCTGGAGATCAAAAGCCAGGATGTGGTGTTGCACAGCTATAATAACGGCTGTCCAAATTTCATTCAGCTGCAGGTCTGGTGAGACAATGCTAGAATGCAGCCATTGGCAGACCAGGAATTAAATGATTTGTGTTGGCTGGCTTAGGGAAGGGATTCACTGTTTTCATCACATGCCAGTACTGTTTCAGCCATGTATGGAGGAAAAGAAGAGGCTTTATAAGGGTTTATGAATTGGCTGGACACCAGAACTTAAGCCCTGCTAAGTTGTAGTATTTATCCTTACAAAACTCATCTTTCAGTTGCGGAAATAAATGGGGCTGGATTCCTGTCATGCAGATGGGGAATGCTGTAACCACTGATGAGAGCTCCAGATACTCCAACCTGCAAAAAATCATTACATAATGCCCTGAAGTGCCAGAAGTGTTAATAAGTTCCTTTATTTACTTTGTAGGATTTGCTTATGACAACCATTAAGCATGGTCTGGGCACTGGCCCTTACCAGGGTGGAGTGTTTCTACCTGGACAGGAGCATCTGTTATTTGCTGGTTAACCAGACAAGGGGCAAGCTCTAGCACTAAGGAGACCAAATTGTGGATGTCTCCTCTAGCACAAAGCAAACCTCCCATCCATATGATGTTTCCACACTCAAGATCTCCAGCACAGTGTGCTATCTGAGGCCTCTTTGCTGGGTGTCACAACTTGGGATAATGGCATGAGGTTTCTTCCACTTGAAAATTTGTATCCCTAGGTGTTCTGGGTTGTGCCTTCAAGGAAACAGCATCTAAACTGTAGATCACTGAGAATTAGCCTATGGCTTCCACAGATATGAATTTAAATAGCCTGTTATCTTAAAGCACTCTTAACGTTATTATTCCCACTTATTAGATGCATGCTCCATACTGAATATGCTTCAAATTCATGAGCTTCCATTTTATGTTGCATAAATTTGAAGTCTGCCCTTTCTAAAGAGAAGATGAAACCTGAGTGTAAAATTTACTGAACAGTTCCAAAGTAGCTTAATTAGTAACTTGCAAGGATTTTGTAAGCCTCTGAGATGGCTTGAAATGCTTGAATTATTTTATTACAAGATTTGGGCTTAATATTCCAGATTAATAATACATATGGGCGTTTATTAAACTCTAGGCAGCACTTACAAACAACAGCAACAAAAAAAAGGCTTATCATATCTGTAACTGCCTTAAGGAAGAAAAACTTGTGAGTGACTCATATTCTGCTCTCTTCCTTCATGTTCAGTTGAAGCTGAAGTTCTGGTAGAGACTGAGCTCCCTGGGTGGAGGGCAGGCTTCATTTTATAGACTGCTCTGTTGCTCCCAAGTTTTTTTACTGAGGACAAGTAGATGGCAATGTTGAATTTGGAGTGCTTTGCTTGGGATGTGGAGAAGGGGTCTTCTATTGGCAAGGGAGTTACTTCATAAATGTAGTTTCCTATAACAGTGTTAAAGATGGGCACCGAACTTTTAGGCACCATTTTCTTTTGCTAAAGAAAATCTTAACCCTGACACGTATAGGAGGGATGAGGATCTGAGCAGGCTGGTTCTTGATGACTCTGCTATGCCACAACAGCCCATAGGGCTGATTTGGTACAGCTCTCTGACCCCTCCAGTACTTGCTGGGGCACATGCAGTGGCTGACGTACAAACGAATGTGGGTTTTTATGTTAGTGCATAAAGACTCAAGGGTCTCTGGTTTATAGACCGCTTCTAGAAATACCTTCTTGACAGGCAGTAGTTCTCTATAAAAAGCAGAACAAATCTCCCTATAGGGAGATTTAAAACTTTCTTGACTGAGTTTACTCCAGGAGATCAAACTTTCTCCAGATCCAAGTGAGAGGAATAGCACCAAAAATATAACAATGTGCCCATTTATGTTAGCAGAGATTCTTAACCAGGCACAGCTGGAGAGAGACAGAAGGAAGCAAGTAATAAAGTTAAATAAAGAAGGAGACTTCTAGCTTGAAAGTGGAGCCTTAACAAGGAAATTTTAAACTGGCACAACAATATGACAGTGTGCAGGACCACTGGAGATGTCCAGCAGCAGCAGCAAACATGTGCAAATGTGATGAATCCATGGGCTGTTCTCCAAAGCCTCAGACACCTTCATTGAAAGTGCAATGTGAAGCTGGCTGGAGAAGGGCAGGCTTTTCCTTAAAGACATCACAAGGCTTGCAATAGTGGTGAATGCAAATGTATTCAGAGAGCCAAATCCACCTCTGTGTGTAAAGGCTGCGTATAACTCATTGAATTAGAGTTTGTGAGATGCATCAGCCTAGTGCTGGCTATCTCCATGGGACTACGTTTCCTTTGAACTGCTTTCATGTGGTGTGCAAACTGGAAATGGGCACGTTAGTGCTGCTCACAGCGGGGCCTGCAGTGGAGCAGCACCAGTGAGAATGACTCAGAATAATAAACCTTGTCTTCCCGGGTAAGCACAAGTGAAAGCAAGCCAGCAAAAGGGAATGTTGAGGGAACATCTCTTGGAGAGCAATGAGGGAGCAGCCGGGGCTGGTTGAGGGGGGCTGTGTGCCAGGGAAGGGGGGGTCTCCTGGATATTCCCGGTGCTGTGCTACCAGAGGCTGTTTTTCCCCTGCAAGTGAGAAAGGAAGTAGCTGTTCAGAGGAAAGACTTTTGTTCTTTGCTAATTCATCCTTTGAGGCTTGTACAGCACATCCTATAGTCCCTGTCTGAGGGCTCTTCTGGGTCCCAGGGTGAGAAGTGTTGGTGGGAGAGCAGGGCACAGCGCCACTGCACAAGCTGCCGCTCGTTTTGTTTGTGCCATTGACATTCCTTCCAGCCCTATCTCTCCCTGCTTCTTGCTCTGCCTCCAACAGAGCCCATCAGAAATGTCTCGGAAAGTTTTCACCAAATCATGGAGGGGGCTGGGACCCGCTGAGTTCGCCAAAGCCTTCTGAGGTTTAGAAGAAGCCAGTGGAGAAATTCAGCTGTATCTAGCACACAGTGAATGTGGACTGGTGAACAACCATTTCGAACTTTGTCTCTTCAATTAGTGCTGGTATCATGAAGGAAATGTAGATCCTGCTGAAGACGGTGGGTGCCAGGTTTCTTTTTTTAGTACATTTGGGTCAAGATCTCCCTTTTATCAAATTCTTTACTCACTTTCTGGGCATTGCTTTTATCCTCGTTATGTTCAGCTACAAGATTGGTGGACCTGACTGTGTTGGTCAACTTTCAATTCTGTTGTCAAAATAAATGAGAAGTCAGGAAATTGCAGACCCAGTCCAAATGCAATCTGCTCAGTGGGACTGGTACTTGGGAAGTTCCCTCCATCTGTTGTGGTTGGTTCAGAGGTTTGCTCAGACCTTTGGTATGACCTGTTGATTTCAGTGTCTGCCCAAATATTTGCAACCAAGTACAATAATTGTGGTATCCAAGGCATAAAACTTCTGATCACTTATAGGCTCCTCTCTGGCATATCTCTTGTCCAGCCATGACAAGCCCAGCAAGTAAATCTGGTTTAGCTCAAAGGCAAGCCTATGCTGCATGAAAGACTTACCTGTGCTCCCAAGATGAAAATCCTCCTGCAGCCATCCAGATCAATCTAATTGTAAGCAATATAAAATGGTGCTTTAAATAAGCCTCATTTTCATACTGAGAAAAACTTCTCAGCTTACTGAATATGGAAATTATTTATCACCTCAGTATCAAAATATCAGAGGTTGGCTGGTGCCTTTGGGAGAATCAATTGTGATACAGCAATATTTCTCACTTCCCTATGTATAATGTGATCTGCCAAATCCAATCCAGTTTTGCATTTGATGGTCCCCAGTAGGATGAAAGGTGAAGCTAATGTCATATAAACAATGCCAAGCATCATCCCCCATGAAGTTTTATGTGACAGTTGAAAGGTGCCAAATTATCCTAAGATAGCCTGGGGACTTCGCAGTTCCTACGACCTAGCAGTTTACAACAATGCAGATATTTTGCTGCTCACTTTGCTTCTGTTCTCTCTTTTTAATTGTGAACTCAGTACCAGTATTCCAGCCTTGTAGGTGAGAAAACGAGTGGTTTCATGCCGTGCCATCCACTATCCTCAGTAACAAAATGCTGTAGAGGGAGAATGTGGAGGCAGAAGCAAGCATTTGCTAAGTCCAAATCTTTCTCTCTTCACTCACTCTCGATCAGACAAAAGTCTCATTTGCTGCCATTATAGGGTAATTTACCCTAAATGTGGCCAAAATGAGAGCTTTGTCCAAAGACATATCATGAGCCAAATTGTCTTTTATTTTTTCACCATGCAAGAAATAGCCTGCTTTTTTGCTCTTCCTCTTCCTTCTGAGATCCTGAAACAATCTCTATTACGTGGGCACATCATCACTAAGGGAACTCCTTGTTTTTCTTGTCATTATCTGTAAAATGAGTCTGAGATATATATATATATAGATATAGATATATGTAGGATGTTAAGGATGTGTATATTTATTGAAAATTGCCTGAGTAAGATGAACTACCATTGAGAATATTAGAGTAGAGCCTACAAAGTGCTGCTAGTTCCCAGCCCAAGTAAAGGTCTAGATGTGTTTCTCTGTTTCTTTCAGTTTCTCTTGCGCAATATTGCTAATTGCTGCTCATCTTTCATATCTGAAATCTGGCTGTTTTATTGGGAAAACATCCCTTTGTGCTTATATCTGTGCTGGGGTTGCTCATTTAATTTCAGTGAAGGATGGTCATGTCAAAAGAATGCAATGAAGAGATGCTCATTGCAGAGCAATTGTGATTGCTGGACTTTCTTTATTCCTCAGCCATATCTATGTCAGAGATCAGTGTTGTTTATCAGTCCACATTCATCAGGTGCTGCATCTCTGCAGCACTGAGTGCATATTTTTAGTACATTGAAGAGTTTCCAATCTGCCTATAAGGAGACTAAATACCAAATAAACACTATATGGTCTCCTTATATGTCATGGGACCTGAGGATGGAAAGACTAAGACTCTGAAAAACATGAACAAAGATCTCATTATGTTTAGAGTAAATTGGAGTAGGCACTGCATTCACATGGGACAAAAAAATCTTTTTTAGCTAATACACTTAATGCATTTCTATAACAAAGGATGGCAGATTTTCTTAACATCTCAGTTACCTTCTTATGGGCTTGAGAGGAAGGCAGTTTTTCATTAAGTTGCTTTGCAACCATGGTGGGAGTAAGGGATGCATTGCTTTGGGTGCAAAACAAGTGTAAAGATAAATCTTTTTTACAGACATGAGTAATGTCTGTAATGAGTAATGAGGTTAACACTACAAGCCCCGAAGAGGGGGGTGAATCTGGTGAGCTTCTAAACCTGTGATGTGCTGGATGCCAGTTCTTCACTGCCAGATTACTGGCATTTAACTTGGGAATTGCCAACAAGCTGATGGAGGAGTTTCCTGTGGGTTCGTTGTCTGGAAAATATTGTGAGTTTATCTTGAAAGCAGTTCTGTACTTTCAGTTCCTTTGCAAACTGCTCATTGACAATATTCCCACATTTGTGCTTTCTTTGCTTAGTTTCATAATTAGAAGTATTTTTATAGTCTTACACAGTTTGCAAAGGGATAGAAGGAGGACCAAGTGCTTGGTCGCCTTACCTGTCATACCCAAGCTCCCTGTGGTGTTCCTCATGGACATACCCATGGCTGGGCTCTGTAAGGACAGGCAGCAGGAGCAGGGTATTATAAAAGCAGGAGTCCTCTCTGCTTCAGCTACAGCACAAGACTCATTTTCTAGTAGGGGCTAGGGCAGATTGCTTGGAATTGAGATGGCTGGCAGAAATAGGCTTCTGTCCCCACCCCAGGAGCAGACTGTCCCTTGCATCCCTGGGTCTGAATGTGCAGGGCTATGAACTAGGGGTGTGAAATGCTTTAATTTCCACAAACTCAAATATACGTTATTTAAAATCATTCTCCATCACTCTAGTGGCTGAGCTTTGCACATGACTCCCATCTTGGACTTAAAGACCTGGTGAAAGGGAAAGATTTTGCTATTCATAAACTCAGTAACCACCCTTTTCTTACATGGCAGCAGGTGTCCTGCGCTTTAATAGCACCAAAAGGCCCCTCTGGCAATGCTTTTGGAAGAAGGTTGGTTTGGCTTTGGTTTGGCAGTGGCCTATGTGTTGCCTGCAGAGGAGGGAGGCAATGCCCATAGCTGGCATCGTGCTGCCAGCACATGAAGGGACATGGCTGAAGTCGCAAAGCCTGTCAGGCCCAGAGGGTTAATCTGGTCAGGATTTATGCAGCTGTGAATGTGGGCAGAGTCTGTCCTCTGGCTATATAGCCATTAAAAAATTTTCATTCATCATTGTTGGCTGGCCCCAGAGCCCTGTTAAATAGCTTTTACCATCAGCTTTAATGGGCACAAGGTTTAGCTTGGTGCTGGAAGTAGGGCTGCAGGGGAGAAGATGGAGTCCCTGCCACAGCCATCACCTCTTGCTGCTGCTGCCATGCATCTTCTCAGCCATGCTGGGTGGTTGTCAGTGACCATCTCTTCTCTGCACCAGCTTGTGCCCCTGTCGCCAGTCCACTGCAAAAAGCCCCCTTGAAGGGGACAGAAATCAGCCATGTCTTGTCCTGGTGCAGAACTGGGAAATCCCAGAGGCACTGATCCTTGCCCTCAGGTCCTTGGGACCACCAGGCTTCAGCCTGCTTCCAGCAGGACTCAGACCTGCTTTCCCCAAGAGGTGGTGAAGATTAGCCAGATCTGACCCAGCCCAGAGGTTTCACTCCAGGGGGGGTTCAGAGCAGCCAATGAAATCTGGGAGTGGGCTGGGGACACAACGAAGGGGTCTGCAGAGGGCCGATCAGAGCAGCTGTAACCACCAAAGACTAAGTATTTTCTCCTGTTTTAGTTATGAAAATCAGACAGAAAATCCTAAAGGCAAGGTTAGCTTTAGCCATTTGTAAGACATCTTCAGCTGAAAAAGCTCGGTTTCTATTCAAATACCAGTATCTTGTATTTTCAATGTGAAATGGGAATAGCTGTGTTATATAAAATATAGGAAGAGAAAGGCATATTATTGTTTAAATGTAACCTTTCTAAGCGAATTTGTATTCACATTGTATCTTAACAGAGAGATGCAGGAAGCAGACAGAAATTTATCTTCTCCAGAGAGTGATACATCAGTGCCTGGTTCACAGGAACATTTTTCAGACATCTCAAGAGCACCATGCACAAAAATACACATACCATGAATTTCCTGAGCAGACAAGGGCTAGCTGGAATGACAGCAGTGGTAGGCAGAGCACAGACCAATAGCAGAAGCGTGGCAGGAGAAATCAGGATTATTCCACTGGAAATACAGTGAAAACAGCTAGGAAAAATTTGTCTGCTCATTAGGCAAATTATCTGTATTTCCTTCACTGTCTGTCCTCAACATGCCTTTCGTGTAGAGTTCAGCTTCCAGGATGCTCAGAGCTCCTAAGGAACCCACTCCCAGGGAGCCATCTCTCCCCCTCAGCTTTGAAGAGCCCAGCTTCTGCCTCCGAGGGAAATCTGAGGCAGTGGAAACTTCTGGAGGAAAGTATCACTGTCAGAAAGGGGCCAGTTGAGGTCTTTGAAAGAGTGTTTTGCAAGAAAATACAACTTCTTTGTGTGACTCGCATCCCTCCAGCCTAATTTCCCCTGACAAGACAGAGGCAGCAGCAGAGTTGTTAGACCAGGGGAGCAGTGACTGTTTTCTTTCCCTTCCCACAGACTTTAACAACTGCTCTCTCCCTTTTGAACAAATCCACACAATAGGAGACAAGTTGTCAAGAAAGATTAAATCAGTCTTTCTGTAAAACATCCCATGTCCAGGCTCAGCTTTTGCACCTGAGAGGGCAAAATCTTCCCCGACATGTCTTGTGCCATCACCTGGGACAGCAGGGACAGTGTCTGGGGATGGGAGGACATGGCATCCCCCTTGGGTTGCAGGCCGCAGGTGGCCTCAGCACATCTCAGTTGTGATCCTGAGATGTGTTTGGGTTGCTGTATCCCGTATTTTAGTGGAGGTTTCTTCTACTAGGGATATTGTCCACATTGGGACTCAGTAGTCCCAAGGCCATCGCTGATTTGCCCTAGTGCTGCCTCCAACAAGTTGTATTGAAGCAAAACCAGCCAATATTGCAACTCTAGAATCTACTGAGACCTCCTGGGAAGGCAGTTGATGTAAGGAGTGAAGTTGTGTCTAGTCTGGAGAGATCAATGCACAGGGAGGGGAAGTGTTCTACAAATGTGATGACTTTTCACTTGGCCCTTGCTGTCCAGGAGACAGATCATGTTGAAGGGGCAGAGGTCATTAAAGGCTGGGTTGAGAGAGTTATCTGAGTTAAATAGTTAACTCCCTGTTGCAAGGAGCAGTGATGTCATAGCAGTGATGGATAGATAAGTGTTAAAAATAAACCAGCTAAGAGAAGTTGACTGGTTAGCTTTGTTGTAACAAGCCAGAAGGAACCAAGCTTGGTGGAAGGAGGTGCACAGCAGCAAGTGGGAGATTTTCTGTGAGCGGTTTGGATGTGAAGAGTGTGATGACAGAGCAATCAGTGGCTAAGCACAAACCAGTGCAAGGTGGGGTGCAAGAAGAGGAGGTGCAGTTTAACAGGCCCTGTCCCCCAAGGGCAAAATAATCTGAAAAAGCAGCTAACTCTCCTGGGTTGTTTCTCAGGAGGGTTTAAGGGATGGAGAAAATCTCCAGATGCACATAGATGGTACAGAGGAACCTCTTTACGGTGAAGAGCCAGCTCAGGGTGTCTACGTGTGGGGTTAGCCTGTGGTGGAGGAAAGCCAGTGAAGCTGTTTCCAAAGCCACATAGTGCATGTTCACTGCTGCCAAAGAGGCCTGGAGTGTATGGTAAACATGCCAGCATGATGGCTAGCTGGAAGCTGGCTTTCTCCCCGGAGATGCTGCAAGCTGCCTCCTTAGCAGGGGGGTGGCCCAGTGCCTGGTTGCTGCTATTCCTCTTCCAAGGCCTCTGGGCTGCTGTGACGAGGTCCTTCTGAAGAAGGATGCTTATGTACATGACACCGCACATTTTGGGCTGTCTGTCCCAAATCAGTGCCTGATTGCCACTGCGTGCTGTCTGCTCATCAGGGCAGCCGTGTCTCTAGGCTGTAGGAAAAAATGATCTTGTAGCGTAGTGATGAGGCTGCGGAAAATGTGGCCTGAACCAGATGGTCAAAACTCAGTGGAGGGAGAAGAGTTTTCAGTCTCTTTTGGACCTCTGTGGGTAGCCAGGAGCTTTTATCACCTGATGTGAGCCCCAGGAGGCAGGGGCTTGCCCTGCTGTGGGAGATGCTTCTTTCTGATCTGTCACCTCTGTGATTTGGGTGGCACTGGCTATCAGAGCATGAGGGAAGGCACAGTCTGAGTTGGCTGGAGCACACTGAAGCTCCTGCGGGCTTAGCAGCAGTGGCTCAACAAGGATCTTGTGATAACAAGGATGCTGTGATTTGCCACTTCTGCTGCTGGATGTCAGCATGTTTTTAATGCCTCAAAGGCAGTGTTTGGCTAGGGAAAGAATCCCAGAAATGGCAGATTGTACTCAATTGGTGATGTAATTAGTAATGTAATTATAAATTGCCTAATGCCAGAAGTATATTGTGGCTAACAACAGTCTGTGCCATGAGAATGCATTTGGATCATGGCTCTGGCCCTGGATGATGTGCTGCCTGGTTGCGTGGCTCCACTAGCAGGTAGAAAAGACCAAATCCTGGAGGACCCTTCACTCACAGGAGACCTTTGGGTGAGTGGCTGGTGAAGTGATTCCTGCAGCACTCCAGCAATATGGGCTGGGTTAGCATTACAATGCTCTCCTTGTTTCTTCCTTTTCTTCTTGAAATCCCAGCTGCATGGACCATAGACATCATCCTTGTTTTCCCCTTCCTCTCCTTGAGATCACAAGCTTTCTGCAACCAGGGAATGTTACTGACTGTGGGTGTGTATTGTATGGGGATTTTAAGCATTACAACCTGTGAACATTCTCATTTCTCTGTGGTACATTGCAGAGATGGCACAAGCTGGCTGGTCTTCACCATTAGTGTCATGAGTGGTGGTAAAGGTGTGATGACCTTCCTGGAGGTGCTTAGGGCAGAAGAGGAGGGAGCAAGGAGCCCAACAGATGCAGGGTGCACCTAATAGTGTGACTGGGCATTTTTCAGAGCAGTGATTTATGCTTGTATGGGCGCTCATTGAAATGGCTGGGTCTGTCCATATGCCTCCTGTTACAGGATTAAGGTCTTGGTTGAAAATTCTGGCATGAAGACTTTCTTATTTAATGTAACTTTAAAAAAGAAAATATTGTTTTACCATATGAGGAGAGATTAGGAGAGCAAAGATGGCACTTTCTTGCGCATTTGTTAAATAATCATAAGTAGAAGCTCCTAAATAGCTTAGTTGGTGTCTTTTTAAAGCAAACATTTGTTATATCTTACTCCAGAGTTTCCAGCACATGGCTTTAGATTTCTGTAACTTCATATTCTTCCGCCAGTCAGCTGAATAATTAAATAGCTAGGCTGGAAATTTTATTATCCAGAAAAGCTGCAGTCGAGCATTTGTTGCACAGAAAATGGACACATTTCTTTCCCAGATACATTCGGACACAGTAGGGATCTGAATCTCTAGTGATTTCATTTATAGAAGATTTCCAAGTGTTAAGTGTTATTAAATTAAGTGAAATGAAACATTTTAGGTCTAAATACTTCACAACTCTCTATAAAGGGTTTCATCTATTATTGAAGTGTATGAGATGCAGGCTTGCCTCTGCATTTCCAGCATGTTGAGGGAATATTTAGCCCGAGGACACCTATTAAAGGTGATGAGTGTCAGTGTGCCCATGTACTACTTTTTCATCTGTGCAAGGTGAAATGCAGGCAAACAGCCTTTTCATTTCTTCACGTTCACAAAATGCCTTGCAGGTTGTTTTCTTCTGGCCTATCTGCAGCTCTGTGCTGTTGCCAGTAGAGAATAATTTTTCTCTCAGAAATTATTTGTATTATGGGGTCTGGCACCATATCTTCAATAAACCAGTGAATAACAGACTGCAATAGGACCTATCTCACAGAATGGGCCTGACACAGCCGCATGGCCTTTGACTTCAGAGGTGGACGTGGAACAATTGAGGGCAGGGGATAAATGCTGCCCAGGACAGGGATGGGATGAAGGGCTTTCGCTCGAGCTTTGGGTTTTATTTTAAAATCTGCCTCAAGTGAAGCTTATTGAAAGCTGAAATAAGGACACAAATGACTAAACTTCCAGGAGCAGTGGGCACAACTGTTCCTCATGAGCTGATGCCTGTGTCCTGAAGGAGGTTTGCAAAAATTAGTACTTGCTGGTTTGCATGTTAGAGAAGCCTTTAATATTTGACTCCCAAAGCCTGCACCCTGGCTTTAGAAGGTGTTTATAGAGGCTGCAGTGAAGTAAATCTTGGTACTTCACAAAAGTGATTGAGTTTGTCCTGATTTTGAATTGCATTGTGGGTGATATTCTCTACAGGCTTGATCCACAGCCTATCAAAGTCACTAAAAGATTTCTGTGGGTGTCAGCAGGCTTTGGGTCAAGCATTGTGTGATAACAGTGACTTTTTAGCTCACTGTCATCATTCAGAACCAGTTTGTTGCAAGAATTCAACAGATTTCTAGGATATACAACTGGCTCTTGCAGTTCTGTTAGCAATGATGTTTGGGGAGCTACCCACACTGTGTTAGGGTATAACAGATGGGGACCAGTGTACTGAGAACAGTATATCCACAATGCTTCAACACACGACTCTGAACTTAAAAATATCTGTATTAGTTTGGTTAAACTATTGTAATCTAATCGATCACTGAGTGGTCTTTAGAGAAGAGTATGCATTTGAGTCCAAGCTGAGCTTTGCTCTATGGTGGTTTATGAAGCAGGCTTGCATTGCAAGCCTTGCTGGGATGACTTTCAAACAAACACCAACCAAATGGTGCCAACCAGAGCTCTGTGGGCTTCTACAGTGGTTGGAATCTTTGAAGCCACTCATGACGCAAGCTGGTGCTGGTTGCTTTTGCCTGGGAGAGAGAGGCCTGTTGGCACTTGGCTCTCCCTGGTTTGAGGCAGGTTTCCTTGATGATGGAAGAGGGCATTGCTCAGGACCTGCTGAGGCATCTGCTGATGCCTTCCCTACCTCCAGGGTGGTTGCAGCAGTGGCCATCCTATACCACACCTGCAGTCTGGGCCAGTGCTTTGGGATCTTGCTCCTTTGCAAAAATGGCTCCAATGACTTGTCCCAAGTTTACATCCTCTTTTCACTCACTAAGGGTCAGTTAACTGTGACTTACTGTTCCCAAAACCTTTAGGTCACCCCCATAAATAGGATAATTGGGGTACAAGCATTCTTACAGTTTCCATAAACCAATTGCTCTGGTTTGTAGTGAGGCACTGTCAGAGGAAAAAGCCATGCTTGTGCAAACTCCTGTGAAGTGTTTTCTTCACCACTCTGGAGCACGTTTTGCACTGAAGTCCACGTCCTAGGAGGATCTCCAGTCCCTGGTGTATTTTGTCTTCTGAATAATGAATCTTTCTTCTCCTGGTGTACACAGGCCTCATCAGCTGGTCCATCCATTAAGCGTGGTCTATCTGCTATAAAAGCATGCCTTCTTCTCATATGTCCAAGTCCCTGGAAATGTCTTGTATCTACACCTTTTAGGGTTTGGTGGTTTCCAAACCTCCTCCTTCACCTTGATTTCTGTGTTCGGTGGTTTGGGCACTCCTTACCTTGGCCGTCCTGCTTCAAAAGGCATACAGGAGAAAAATTTCCTGCTTCTCAGAGAGAAACCACTGGCCTGTGGTTTTCTGCATTGCGTGGCAGTAGCCAAGACTTCATAATAATTCGTTATTACTGTTTTGAGAGATACACTGCACAGCCCCATGAGCAGACACTGACAGCAGACACATTGCCAGCGAAGGAGCTGAAAAAAGTCCTCAAGTAATTAACTATTCGTATTGAAATATTATTTACCTGTCTCAGAAGAAAATTAGGAGGGAGAAATCAGGGTCTTTCTCTGCAGGCAGGGTGAGAACAGGGTAGCTGTGTGTTTGAGAGAGCCTGGTGGAGTCCTGGGGCAGCAGTGGACCCCAAACTTAGGGATGTTCTCAGTGCCCTAATTCCCACCACACTGCCTGCCTGCTTACAGCCCATCTGTCTGTCAGGTAGCACTGCAAACAGCATTTATTTCATTCCAGCACATTCAAGTGACTGAGAAGTCTCCAAAGACAGTTAAACTATTTAACATGTCTCACGGGACCTATTGGCAGGTTTTTGCAGTCTCTCCTTGGGAAGCTGTGGCTGCTGAGGGACTGTGGGAAGCAGGCAGGCACCAGACTGGGAGTTTTGGCAACCCAGGCTCCTGCTTGGGGAGCACCATCTCTGCTCCCCATGGAGCCACCACCAGCCACTGCTTGGGAGCAAGTCTGGCTTCATCCCCATGGGTTTGCCGTAGCACCTACTGATGCCCTGTGCTTTGCTTGAAGTAATTTCCATACAGAATGCTGGCTGCATGGATATTTTTATGGTGATAAAATTATAGAGATGAACTGGGAGGGTGAATTGAATCAAGGGAGTGGCTTTCAGTTCCTGTTCCCTTGCAAACAGCTTCTGCTTTATTTATAGCTGCAGGTATGTGCGTGCATCGTTACATGTTCATCTCTTTCTGAAAATCAGATCAAATCTTCCTGGCACAGACGATTCCCAGTCCATGTTTCCTTATTCATCAAAGACCACTGCATCATGTTTCATGTCTAAGTCATAGCTAGAAATGCATGAAGCAGAGCTTTTTTCAGCTGAATTAAGATCAAATGAGTAGGAGGTGCAGATACGAGTCTTTGATGTAGACAAACCAGGAAAGCTCTCTCCATGGTGAGGAGCTAGCCACTCTCTCTTTCCCAGCACAATTCCACTCCGTATTCTTATAAATTGATTAAATAATAACTTAAAAAGATGTTTCCATGAGTGCTCGTTGACTTTCTGATCACTTCAGAGCTGTCCATTCGACTTGTAATAAGATCTCTGTACTCTGTCTCCACAATGCTGCTAAAGGAGCTGTAACAATAATTACTAGCATTACAACCAGTCGTGTTTTATGACCACTTCTAAGGCTGGCCAGGGAGAAAATTGTATTTGGATTTTGTCCTGCTGGTTATAATCAGGCTTCTGAAGCACTTTTAACTTGTTTAAATACCTGTGAGCCTTCATTTAAAGTAATTGTTCCTATTAGTCATGAGGATGTATTGCAGTCAGTGATTATCTTTAGAGCAAGTTGTATGTCTGGGTTGAGCTGTAAATTCCCATGACACAGTGGCCAATGATGAGCCCTGGAGGGCTGTGCAGGACAGAGATTTTGCTGGTTACAGAACTGCCTGTAACTTTTCTGCGTGTTTTATACAGAATGGGGAAAAGAAAACGGAAGAGAAGCCCATGGTGGCAGGGATAGAGGGGGGCAGCTGAGGGTTCACTTTGCTCTGCAGGATTTCAGGTCATGGCTGGCCTGCAAGGGAGGTGGGAGGCAATGCTGTAAGTTTTGTCAGTACAAATCTCTTTGCCATTCCTAAGTAATGCAGACATATTAAAAAGCATCCTAAATGCTGCCCAGACTCATGCTGGCTGAGGAGCTGCTTATACTCGAGTATCAGGTTGAAAACCTTCAGCTGGCTATGTGCAGACGCAGCAGATAAACAGAGTCCGTCTCTTTGGACTCTTTCAGAAGTCAGACAAACAAACAAAGCAGTGTGCTCTGGCCTGCAAAAATTAGGGGGCTTTAGGGACTTACAGTTTGGGGTTTTTTGGGTTTTTTTCTGTTTATCTCCTTACTGGAAGGGGTGTCCTTGCCTGTTTGCAGCACTCTCTGCTATGGCTGTTGTGTCTTCTTCACAGGCTTCCCTGCCCCTCTTTGCCTCTCCACTTTTTGCTCTTCTTATAAAGCAGCTGGGTAAATGCTAGCAGAAAGGCAAGGTAGCCATATTCATATGATGTTTCCGTGTCTCAGTTGCCCAGAGCACTGTGCAATTATAGAACTTGGAAAAATAAAATCTGGGTAAAGAAATAAAAAGAAAGTGTAACCTACAGTTCACAATCAGGTGCCACCAAAACTGAAAAGTTTAGCAGATAATGGCTTGTCTAAAGAAATGTATCTCTTCAATGGCTTTGAGAATTCAAATAGGCCAGACTAGGATAACGCCCTAAGGTGATCTCTTCTACTAGCAGTGCTGCTGTCTGATGTATCTTAAATACATTCTTTTATTTATTTATTAGTTTAATCCGGAAATTAAGAGATCCTTTCAATATGTTCTTTTGGTCCAACACAAGCTTTCCCAAAGGACTGGCATATCTCTTGCAGGCTGGCTATCACAACTAGGTTTGGAGAGATAAAATTCAGGGTAGATGGTGATGAAGAAAGAAGCAGATCTATTGCACAGTGTTCAAGGCCATTCCCAAGAAACTGTTTTCCATCTGCCTGGAACTTCCCTGGGACAAGGAGACAACAGGGACAACTGCAAGAAAATAAGCAATAACGAAACAGAAAGCAAGTTTTCTGGTCCCACCAGTTTGTCTTTAGTCTCTGCCATATGCCTAGGGGTTGCACAGACCCTCTGGTTGAATAGTTGTAAGGAAATAGGAGAGAGAGATGGAGGTTGGCAGTGGAGACAAAGAGCTTGGTCTCTCCCGGCAGCAATTTGTGCTGGAAATCCATGTGCTAGCCTAGGTAAGTGTTGCCTAAATGATCTGATCTCTGTTTAGTTCCCACTGTGCTCCAAGGTGTGGAGACCCTAGTGGGTCTGGCACTCCAAACACCCAATGGGGCCGATGCTGCCCCAAGTGTCTGCAGTTTTCTGCCCGAGTCTCTCACCTGTGGGGTGTCTGTGCAGGGTGGAGCAGGGAGGCTTTGGCTGGGGGGCACAGGCCTGGATAGCTGTGGAAGCAGCCCTAGAGAGAAAATGTTAAAGGGTGAGAACTGAGGCTGAAGGGAGGCTGGAAATGGCTCTTTCTGCTCCAGCTGCTGTGGAGGTCTGAAGCAAGGAGGAGCCAGGAAGGAATTTTGGGCTGAAAATCATCTGAATAGGGCTGGAAGAATTTTAGGAAAGTAGTAATGGCTTCAAAGAGTGCAGGTCAGCATTTTTTGTCCAGGAAACTAAAATGAATGCCTCAACTTAGCAGGCAACCCACAGTACAGAAGAGGTGTCAGCTCCATAGCTGTCAAGATCTGGTGGGAAATTTACAGACTTGAAATTCAATTTCAGAAGTTTCAGATGCTTCAACTGGTGGCAAATCGGTGGGGTTTGTGTCTTAAATTTTTAGAATCGAACCTAAAAGCCCCTGTAGCTATCTTACCCTGCCATATCTTTTTCCTACTATCAGCATTTTGCAGTAGTTTTAATGACACGGATAGAAGTTATAAAAGAATATTCACTAGATTTAAAAGGTGGGCCCCATTTAATTTCTCTAAAGTGACAAATAATAGTTGTTGCACCTTCCTGAAGGCAGCAATAGAGCAAGTGGATAAATATCATCATGTTTTTACTTTGAATAAACAACTTTTTTAGTCTTTAAAAGGGAGGATCAAGTGCTAAATTTGACATAAACCCATGATTCTTGTCTTTGAGGAGAGGATAAGCCCAAATAACAGAGTTGAAATTTCAGGTTTACCCAACATGGCGTTTCTGATTGTTCTTGTCAAGGATGCTGCAACATTGGTTTAAGCCAATGTTAAATATGGATCCACTTCTTTCTGTAAGGTTTGGATTCACCTTTATTCCTAAGCTCTAGCTTCTTTAATCTTACCATAGAGGATGATGATCCAGTCAGAGCTGCCTACTGAAGTGCTCTCTGTACCTTTTTATCAGCAGAAGTTCCCTTGATCACCACATTCCTGCTATTTGTCTGCTCTGATATTAACAGCATAAGTTGCTTGTAAAGTAAGACGAGACAGGGGAGCACCACAGTATCTCTCTTCTCTTCCGAGCAGCCCTTCCAGACTCCTTTACTTTTGCTGTAGGACAATCGGGGTGCAGTGCCACTTGGAACGACAAATTGAAAAATAAGTCAATTTTCCCAGCTTTAGATGCTGCAACAAATCAGCACAAACAAATGCAATGAAAGTAATTAAAGTTCAAATAGAAACTTGATATCATTAAAGACTTGCCGTCCTATCCAGGCAGACCCATAGTAATTACGATGCATGCACAGTAATAGAAGCCTAATGGTTGCAAAATGTTCTTTGGATTAATTGGCTTTGGCAGCTTACACACTCACATGATTTTCTACATTTTTGCCCATCCTGACAATCATTCTGTGCTCTAGGCAGTCTCTGCCTGAGCTGTCTGCCTTTATAACCATCACATTATTCTGGCTTTTTGAACATCATAGTGCAGTAGTTTGCCTCTCAGCATCCAGTACAGTTTAATCATGTCCTTATTTGCACACTATTGTGAGGAGGATAGCTGCTTCTTTCCTTTACAAAGAAGGCAGTTTGCATGGGGAGGGCAATGGTGTTCCTGGAGCCATGAAAAGTGAGTGGATGGGCCTGTGGGTTTGTGGACAGTGACTGATCTCACTTGGGGGGGAGCAACACTGAGAGATCACCACCAAAATAACAGAAGAGCTTAGCATGAGTTGGGGAATGAATGCCAAACCATGGCTATTTCTGTGTGAATAGTACTCAATACTAAAGAACGCAGAGCAGGGACTAGGAGCGTAGCCTCCAAACCCACTTCAGTTTGATAGACTCATCCCAGAGTTCGTAGAAATGTGGTTGTGGTTAGGAAACATCTTTCTTCCTAATTCTGCAGGAAGTCATCGTGCTCAGCTGGGAGGCTCCGTGTCAGCAAGACCATGACCCCGTGGCAGCACCTACCTCATGGAAGGGGCACCACACCAAATAAAGGCTTGCCAAATGGCAGAAGAAGATTTTATGGCATATAGCTAAAGCTCTTGCATTGAACTGGATGACACTTAAGCATGCACTTAAGTGCCTTGCTGCATTAGGGTCTAAATTGCTTGAAATAAGGAAAGATGACTTGACACAGACAGACACTAAAGCCAGTACTAAAGCCTGTAGTAAGATGAAGTGTTTCAAAAGACTGGTGGAAGCACTGCTTTTTGGAGCTCCTAGCTGTGAGTTACGCAAATGCTGCAATATGGTCCTATCAGTAAGATGCTCTCACTTCAGAAAGAGCAATGGTGTTGCTGGTATCTTACAAAACATCTTGAGAGAATTGAGGAAAATGTCTTCAGACCCATATACACGTATGTACGTCAGCTCAGCTCCTGCAGGTGATGTGGGTTTATTTCTGTTGCTGTGAAGCTCTGCAGTACACCAGGCAGGGAGCAGTGGGGGCTGAACACGACTGGAAACTGCAGGGAAACCCTTTGCCCTGCATGCAGAGCAATGCAGGCGCTGGAACTTTGAAATCTGGGCTTGTTTGAAGCTGAAACTTGAAAGCAAACCTCCAGGGAGGAAGCAATGTGAACCTTGTTTTGCCACTCCTGCACCCCAATACAGGGCTACAGCTGAAGCTGCACCATCCCTTTGTGGCTCCAGACTCAGAATAAAGCAAAGGGCTGGGTAAAAGGATCCTCACTGGGTGCTGTTCCTAGGATGGGGAGGGGACCATGCCTGTGGCAGGCAAAAGCTGTCGCTGGTGGGACTGGAGGTGCAGTGGCGGCAGGTCTCCAGCACAGTGACCTCCAGTTACCAAACAGCCTTACCCCAGACCCCTTCAAGCACTGCTAATGTTTATAGTAACTTCTTAAAGTTTTCTGGTCTGGAATTTGGGCTGGAATACTCCAGAATATCCCATCCTGCACTGTTACAGCTTCTTCCAGCTTCCCTGTACTCACTAGCACAGCGGAGGCAGCTTTAGGAAGGTGATGCTGTCAGCATGCACATGTGGTGTGAATATGCTGTAGCTCTACCACATCTTCCTGTGTAACAGCTGATGGCTGGAATGGGCCCCAGAGGGCACTGACACTCTGTCTTTCAAGTGTCAAAGACTAGCCATGGGCTGATGCTCTCCAAAGCAAGCTTTGCATGACCAGGGGTGCATGGAGAGCCTGCACTTGCTGTGCTCATTCATGCAGAGCCCATCAGCCTGGCTCTGTGTATGGACTAGAGTGTGTGCAGTGGTGGAGACCCTAATGGCACAGACTACCATGAATCCCAGCCCCATCACTCTGAGGAGCAGCAGTGGGCACAAGAGACAGGGCAGGATGCCAGTTTGGAAGCAGGTGCTCTTTTGGGTTGTAACACAAGCCAAAGGGGACCCACTACCTGGAAACCTTTGAGCTGTGATCCAAATTACTAATCAACTTGCCTGGCGTAATTCATATGCCATCTAAGAAAGGCATTCATTTTCAGAACCCAGTGCTGAAGCCAAGATCTCGTTTGTGACGCACCCAGACGGAGTGGTGCGTTGTCTTTTTGTGACAGTCCTTTAAAGAATGATTAAATAAATGTAAGAGGCAGGCACGGGTACCGAGGTCCCATCTGTCTGAGGAAGAGTCAGAAGTTAATTTCAGTGACTTCTACAACATGTTGCCAAATGCAATTGGAGTTGGTCCAAGAGCGCAGTGGTGTGTCAGTGGTATGGAGAACACACTGCCACAAAGGCACAATCAAACTGCAGTTACGCTAAGGAGCCAGGCGGCAGTGGGTATTCAGAGCCTGTGAGGAAGTGCTAAGCAACATAATTAACTAGATATCTTGCTGCCATTGATAACTTCATGAATATTTCATACTCTTTCCTCACCAATCTGTACTGACAACTTGTGACACAGAACTAGCTGGGGTAAAATGCACTTAATATGCAATTGCTGTAGCTGGGAATTTATCATCAGATGGTATTTTCTTAAGAATGCTCCTCCAGGAGCCTGACCAGCTACTCAGCATCTCAACCGAGCTCCACAGGCCAAAGAGCAAACCCAGACCTTCTCTAATGAGTGTTTTAATGGTCCTGATAACATAAAGCAAGTCAGCAGCATGGTCCTGTAGCTCTCGTTAGGGAATGCTAAATTAGCAGGTCCCTGAGGATGGCAGCTCCAGCTCCTTGGGGTCATACTGAGAGAGCAGATGCACCAGTGGTGACTTCTTGGCTGATGGAAATGAGTAACTGTGTGCAAAATTGGCTTGCTTTTTGCAGCGGGATGATGTGAGGGAGGTTGTGTGTATGTGCGTGGGCTTTGGTGTTGATTTCTTGTATTTTCTTAGTACCTAGCTCACTAAAATTCCCCTTTTAAAACCACCCCATGTGGGGGTACAAAGTGTGGCAGCAGGGGCTCAGCTGCAATGACCTCTTGGCAATAAAAGCTACCCAAGATGTTGCTGCAGCCTCTTCCAGGAAAGCCCAGTGTGGAAGACTGAAGTATTTGAGGTGTTCAGTCCAGGAGCATCTGTGGGGCTGTACTTTTTACACCAACCTGAGTTGAGTGAACAAATGAAGTCTATCTGGCAGTTTTACTGCAACTCCCAGCAAAAATGAGTCAAAAGCTATTTTACTTGGATAAAATGTGCAAGAAGACGCTGAAACACTGAGGAGTGGGGAGATAGGGTGTTTGCGCTGCTGGAGGTGCAGCAGGAGCCCGTGCATCTGCTATGGTAGAGGTAAAGTAGGGTCAGTTCAGGGGAAGAAAGCTGAAAACCTGCTGGGAAAGCTTCCTGTGGCTCCTCAGAGGAGAGCCAAAGGCTTGCTCTGTGTTGAGACTTCTCCGCAGTGCTGGGGTGGGTTGGAGCCAGCGGTTGCTGTACCTGTGGTGATGCAGACGGCCTGGCCAGCCACAGGACAGTGGCTGTGGGTGGCAGGAGCCCAGTGACACCTGCAGGTGTGAGTCAGCCCGTGCCCCCTGCTGCGCCTGGCTCGGGATGCTTGGGATGCACTGCCTGAGGTCGTGCGGACCAGCACACCCGCGGCGGCACAGCCCCGCTGCCCCGGGAGTGAGTAATAGGATAGGTTTTTCCCTTCCTTTTGTTTGTTTTCACAAGTCAAACGTGAGACTGAACTTTGCTTTGCAGAGGCTGCTCCATATTCCTGGGCCCCCTGCTGGCCACAGCTCCCGGGTGGCATCAGGCATCTCCCCTGGGTGTGCAGGACTGTCCTTACCCAGAGAAACACCAAAGCCACAGGCACTGACAGGATGGGGGTTTCAGCACCAGTCTCCCAGTAATGGTTTTTACTTGGTTCTCCCCAAGCCCAGCTCCAAGAACTCTCCGTGCCTGCACCAGACAGGCTCCAGGTCTGGTTGTCGCATGGAAAAAACTCAAACCCTTTTAGAAGAGAAGGAATTGTAGCTTCAAATTAAAAGCAAGCTATATGTTTACCTAAACCTCTTGTTTTTAAGCCAAGCCTGTGATTCAAGGGGAGGGTTTGGGTTAGAGAGAGTGAAAGCAGATACTTTCCTGTCTTGCCTGAGCTCCTGTGTTCATCCATCCCGTAAACACGCCACAGGAGGTTGGCACGTCTCATACTCACACCTCTTCCAGCCTGCAATGGAATAAGCAGTAGTGATCTCAGCCCCATCAGGGATGTCTCAGAAAGGGCACTGATCCATCTTTTTCCTTCATTGGTTTTATACCTGTTGCAAGGGGGCTGGGGGCAGAAAGGATGTGCATGAAGTGAGGAGTCCTGGGAGACCTCTCTGGCCACAAGCCTGCGTGGCTCCATCTAACGCCCTTCATTTATAGTCTTTGTACTGATCTCTCTAAAGATTTAAGGGGTTCAGACGTTAGTTATGTTGCTGTTTCCAGCACACAAAATGGGTTACTAAGGAACACAGAGAAAAAAATCATCACAACAGAAGTGTTCTGCATCACTGTTCCCCTGTGTGCCTATATCAGAATTGTTGCTGCAGAGGAGCCGATACTTCTCGGGCTTGGCTGCAGAGCTGGCAGGAATGGGTGGCAGGGATGTCAGAGTCCTTTGGCTGATGGAGCCAGGCGGTGTTGAATGGGTGACCTGAAGGGGCAGCAGGAGTATTCTCCAGGAGGAGCAAGTTAGGACATCAGCTGTCAGGGAGGGTCTGCCAGGGCCTGATCCTGCCTCGGGGCAAGGCACCAGCTGCCTCATCTACCCAGGTCCCTTCCAGCCCTGCAGCTCTGTGTTTCTGCACTGTGAACGCTGCTGACATTCCCATATGGCAGCGGGCAGCAGCCATTACCCTGTGTTAAATCAGTGACATCCTGCGCTGCGCATGCAACTGGGTTCACTCGGACAGGCTGTCTCCATCAGCAAAGTTAGGAAAACCACAAATTCCCACAAATTGTATATTCCCAGGGATCTATGATGTGTTCAGAGGATGAGCGTGATGTTCTGTGAAGGGTTGTAGGGGATTAGTTTTGTGTAAGGGGGAGGGATGCTGCCTGTGTGCCCTGCGTTGGCAGCATAGCCAGGGATAAGCGGCCTCACATGAGCCTCTTGCTTCCCCTGCCAGGTTTGGAGACTTGGGTGAACCACAGATTTATATTTTACAGCAAAACTGGCCAGGGTTGCACCTCGGTATGTGGAGGCTGAGCCAGCTCCTCTACGGGCACAGGACCAAGGGGATGGTGTCCATCCAAGTGTGACCCACAGAGATGTTAAGGTGGGGGAGCTGGGAATGTAGCTGACAAAGATGCTTGCATTTTTAAGAGGAATTTGAACCATTTCTGCTGGCATGTATTTTGCCTCTCTGTACAATGAAATCAATTTAAAATCTGATGCGTGTTTAAGCAGCACTCAATCACAAGGGTCAAATGTTAATGCTATATAATTCATTTCATCTTAGTTAACTCTCAAGCAGCACAGCGAGAAAGATTAATTTTGTATCTCTGTATTGCCTGTGCAACAGGAGCAGCAGCGCTGGCACAGAGAATGCAAGTATCTTCTTACGTTTTATTCAGTTGAGTTCATTTTTATCTCTTTAATCATAAAAATATAAAAACAAGATGATATCGCCACTGGTAATTGTGTAACAAGCCACTGGGCAAGAAAGAGCACACTTTAAGTTGTGGTATAAGCAAAGGATATTCTGGGGGTATTAATGACCTTGAGTGTTGAAGCTGAGAGAGTGAAACAAATGTATGGGGTTACAATGCATTTAAAATACAGGAGGGAAATAATAAATCAGCTGAATAGTTGTAAGGAAATTGAAAATTGTGGAGAGAGAGTAACAAAACTGTGTGGAGATTGAAGGACTTATGCCTGTTGCTAAGAATCGTAATGAGAATATGCAATTTGAATAGGTCTAAACTGCCCTTGAAATATCATTATAACTTATTTGAAAAGACATTTACCATTTGTATGATTTCCCCAAATGTAATACATTTCCTCGCATCTTTGCTCATTCAAAGCATCTGAAATATGTCTGAAATAAACCCTTATTGAAGTTGAAAATAACATAATGTTCCAGGAAATCAAATCAAGAGCACTTTTTAATCGGTAGGTCTTCCACAGGAAAGTAGCACAGAGTAGAGACACAGTAGTACCATCCAGGTTAATTTCTTTTTCTTTTTTTTTCCTCCTATAAATAAATGACCAAGGGGAATGAAGAGCCTCAGTCACTTTAGAGGGAACTGTTGCAGCAGTGCCCTACTGAACATCAAAATGTCGAGTATTAACTTTGTTAGTGCTACTTATTTCTCTCTTTATCACAGTTGGCTGTGACCAAATGCCCGGACACACGCACTGCTGCATTTGCTGCCATTGTTCATGATGGGTGTCAGCACAGTAATTGGGAATGCTGGGGAGGCAGCGGGGAAGCCAAAGAGATGAAGCAATTTAGAACTTAATCCAAGGGTTATCAAAGTCAATGGGAATCATTACATGGGCTCCCACCGCCTTTGCAAAGACACAGTCCCTTCATTGTAACCACATCTGAGTAAGTGCAACTTACTTAGGCGTTACTTAATAAACTTGAGCAAAGGAACAGAAGAAGAAATTTTCTTAAAAGTATGTGCCAATCTCCCAAATACTATTTCCAGCAAAAAGGCCACTTAACAGCTACTGCCCTTGCAAAGAGAAGAGGAGAATGAAGTCTTCCTCACTCCTCAGTGCCACAGTGCAATGAGTGCTGGTAAATGGCTCTGAAACAGGGGTTCTGCCTTGCTCCGTGTCTTCCTCCTTTTATAAATAAGAGTCATGTTCTCATAAACTTTGAACCAATGTTGTAAGCACCTTCCAGACAGAGATAGCTGTGTCTTAGAGATTGTTGCAAGTCACCCACTAGAAGGGAGTAGATTTTACCTTAAAAGGTGACTGCAAGCAATATGTTAGTAATGAAAATTTATTTAGAAGGCTTTGGTGGTTTTTTAATGCAACTCTTCCCAATAAGGTCCCCTATGGACTGGGACGACATGGGAAGGTGTTGCCTCTTCCCATGTAGGCACAGGTTGCTCTTTTTTAACAACTATTCCTCTTCGTATGTGTAAAATCCAGACTTAACTAGCTGTGAAGAGGCAGAGGACCAGAAAAGAAAGTGGAAGTAAAGGCAAACAGAGACACGGTTCCTTCCATCCAAATGAGTGTTGGAGGTTTTTTTTTTCTCTCCCTTTCTTAAAGATTCAATGCACAAAAGTCTGGAAATCAAACTTATGGTTCCCCCAACAGCCATAACTCTGCTCCTGGCAGAGAAAGAGCAAGACATAAATATAACCTCATACCCAGCAGTACGTGCAACATACGTGCAAGGAGGTAAGTTATGGCTGCTACGGGAGCCATGATTTTGAATGTCCTGACTTGTGAGTTTAAATTCTCTAGTCCAATATTCTGGGTAGTTTGTTTTTTCCTTCTTTCCTTTCTTTCCTTTTTGCATCCTGTAGTTGTAAAGTGTACTACAGCTCTTGCTCTCCTCTATGCTGGCACAGCAATTTGGATCGTGCAAGTGGCTGAAGACTGTTCTTCATGAGAAGGTCATCACAATTATTATTCATAGAGTTTCAAGGCTGGATTCAGCTTTCTTTGTACCACTAAACCTTTACACCAATCGTTGTCATTCACCTCTAAAATGAAAGGTGAACCAGGACAGCACATGTCATTAGTAATCTGCATGGGAGCCTTTGATGGCCCTCAACATGGGCATGTGTGTGCTGCTCCCGAACCGACTCACACATGGGCACATGTGTGGAGGTGATCGTCCTCCAGCAGGATGCCTGGGTGTCTGTGAAGCAAAAAGCATAATAGGAGATCACAGTGTCTGTCTGCTTTGAGTTTTAGCACTTGTACCTTCAGAGGGGCAGAGCTGGGTTTAGTTACGTCCCACCAGTTTGCCCTGTCATCTTCATGCCAATAAATTCGCACATCTCTTTTAAACTCCTATTTTATTTTCCCAGATGAGGCTTTCAGACATTTGGAAGATATTCGCTAAGTGTCATTAGAAGAAATAGTCTACTGTGTTTTGAATTTCAATTGGACTTGGTATCCTAAGGAGCATGTACTGAAGACTTTCAATAAATCCCTGACATAGCTACCATGTTCTCTTACTAGTGATTCTGATCTACCATTAAAATAAATTTCACAGCAATTATCATAGAAAAAAACCAAACCCTAGTATAAAATAATGTCTGCCTGGCTTTCCTTTAAAATAAATTTGTTAAACTGTTAGGATAACTTGTCAGCTCTGGGTACAAAATCTGCTGCCTCCCTTCCAGCCATGAGCATCTCACACTGAGAAGGGCAATGAGAAGGAGAGTAAAATCCAGGGAAGGTGCTGTTCAGCAGCTGGCATGCAAGCAAGGTTTTGTAGACCTCTTTTGGCATGGTACATAAGCAGTAATCATGACCATGAGGTATATGTGTGAAGGTATATGTATGTGTTTATAGCAGGGGTATATATGTGAAGGTAAAATACGTCTCAATCATTTCCTTCTGCTGCTCCTCAGATCCAGTAGATAACTACATATATTCTGGTTGTGGAGGTAAAACCCAAGCTCATACTGCATCTAAGGAAACATCTGTGTTGTTCTGTCAGGTCAGGGTTTGTCTTTCTGAGTCTGTTTCCAGGACTGCTTCAACACCCTTCCTGCTGCATGTCCTCTTTAAGCCAGAGCCAAGCAGAGGTTACAGAACTTTTGGGTTAATGAGTGTTTTGAAAAAATAATTAAGTTTCAGTTGAAGCTGAAAGCTCTTTAATTACTTTAAAATTCATCCCTGAGAAGGACAGTGTCTCAGATCCACATGTGTCAGTGCTTTGATAGCCAGAGATAGGTTTAGAGGTGCTCTTAAGGGCTCTGTTGATTTGCAAGCAGAGTTTGTAAAGTTGATTTTGTGCTATATCACTGTGTTAAAAATATATTTGAATGTCAGGTCATCTTCTATATATCCTGCCTGACGGCAAATCTTTAGTGCTGAACTCCAAGTATATTTAACCATTCCAGACTCACTAAAGGCCTACGTAAGAAGGAATAAAGTAGTGTAAATAAGCTCTGCCTGACTTTCTTTGCAACACTTTGTGTAAATTTAACATGCAAGTCAGGTGTCACGGTAGCTGTTGGAAATATGTAATGCTGACAGTATTTGGTAATAAAATAATAATCGCTGCATGTATCTCTGATGGAAAGAGATTCACGTCCTTTTGAATCCCTAATTGTGTGCCACACTACATTAGTGACAGATAGTCCACTGTCTCCACCTTTCAGAGATGGGAAAATCAGAGCAATATGCAAGGCGTTCCAGAAATAAGCCTGTTTAATGACGCAGCAAATTAGACCCTTCTCTCTCTTTATTTAACATGCAGTCCCTTGAATTCATCAGAGTTCATTACAGAGGTGCAAAATAGAAAAGAAGCTGCAAAATTTCATTTGTGATTAGAGCTAATGATTTTGAAAATGGCTTTTCATATTTTCCTAGATAACAGCTATTATTTATTATTAAATTTATGTCACATTTCCTTTAATGAAATCACATTCCTTTCCTTCCCTTGTTTCTATTGTTTATGGCTTGGGGTTCGTAAAAGGAATAATCATAAAGATGCTATATGTTTCTTGCCAACTACAGTGCCTTTGACGTGGCTTCTGATGGCTTACTCTTGTGACTCATGTCAGAAGAATGGTTTTAAAATTTCCCTCGCAATTCAATCCCTGTATAACACTTGACAGATAATGAATCCAACTGATGCCTTTTCCCCTCATATCTTCAATTTTAGACACGGACTGAGTAATGGACTCAGGGCTGTAAAGTTAAGGGAGGAAGAAAAAGTTTGAGCAGCAAAGTAAAACCATGAAGAGCTCCTGCCTCTTTCTGCGGTCTGTTCTTCATCCTGCTCCTGGCAGACAAATAGGTGCAAACCGAGGGAGGTTTACATCCACCCCTGGTGCACATTCCAGCATGTCCCTGACAACACTAACCTGTTTAGGGCTGAAATGAAGGAACTGGGGGGTGGTGACATTGATTTTTTTATTGTTTGTCAAATCTTATCCTTTGGGGGTGTACAAGAGCCAGTGCTGAGTACTCAGCTACAGCTGGATGTAGAACGGGGACCTCTTGGGAGTCCCCTTCCAGCGCCCAGAGACCTGTAACAGTTTTCCTGATTTTGTTGATTTTGTCTTTGGTACTATCACAGCTTCCTGAAGGAGGGTTTGTGTCTTGGTGTGAGTTTGATCAAGTGCTTTTAGAATGCTTAACAGTAATCAGAGTTGTTTAAGTTAACGTATCGTCAGCCTGTTAGCTCACATTATTAATAGCTAATGGTCCTTATTCTAGTGTACCAGACATGGAATCACCAGTTCAGACGTAAGATATTAAGTGAACTGCGTGTGTTATTTCTTAAAAGGACCACCTGAAATGTTATTTATAATGACTGTTACTTTGCTTTGCTCTTTCTTCCCAGCCTCTCCCCTGTTGCAGCGTTTTTTCTCTTTCTTCTTAGTGTGATGAAACCTGAGCATGAATGGGAAAAGTTCATTTGTAATGCGGCCAGTCCTGCGGTGTCAAAACGAGAAAGTTTGTGGTTATTATTTCCTCCTATGGGGAGTTTGTGGATGACCATTTCAGCTTTGAGAGAAACAGTTTCCTTGGCAGACCACATGCAGTCTCTGGGCAACCCAGCCCAAAACTTCCCCAAGCTAATCCTGTTAACCAGCAATGCCCTGGGTCAGACAGTCGCTCCTTCCCCAGGAGATGAGGGATTACAGCATTTATTCCAGAGGCTCTTTCTGGCTGGGTTTCTGATGAACTCAGAGATTGGTGCTTGGGCTTTTTTTGCTTCTAATTCTCTTTTTGCACAAAGAACACATGGGGCTCCTGCACGTGATACGTGACCAAGTGACCTTGCTTGTAAGTCTGTTAAATACATGACTAGGAATCAGCTGTAGCAATCTCCCCACAGAGCTCAAGCAACACGAGGAAAAACTCATTATTCAATACCTTATTTCATGCTTTGGAAACAAAAGCAACAACCTTAGCACTTCCTCCTCTTACAGCTGTGCAGTTTCCGCCAGTCTTTTCAACTCATAATGAGATTCAGTGTTGGAGAGAGATGCTTGTGTCAGAAAGACCAAGGTGTGGGATGTTTCTGATCAAAAAAAGGTATTGAAGTTTGTTGAAAAGCTCCATTTCTGTATGGGAGAACAAAGCTAACGCCACCTTTGTAAAGGTCTTTGGCGTTGTCCCCTGACTTCTGCTACGTCAGGCGTGTGTTTGTGGAAAGTCTGTGAGATCTTACTGAGAAAACTTGCCAGAGATTCGCTTTATGCCAAAAGAAATGTCGTCCCATGGATGCTTGCAGCAGCCTTGGTTAACTGACGGATTAGGTCAGGCTGGAGACACTGGGAACACGCAGCTATTCTCCTTCCCTGCGTCACTGGGTAGAATTGCTGTTGCCAGCAGGCCAGCACAGAGGAAAGGCTTTTTTCAGAGTGATCAGTATCATATCGCAAAGTGAAAAGAATAAAGAACCCTCTGTGACTGTGCACCTCCTGCACTAGATTAAATCTGAAAGCAGGAGTGCAGTAAAAGTATGTTTTCTGCTAATAAACTGAGCAAAAGTGACAGGGAAGTCAGTGCAACGTGGAGCATGCACCTTACTGCTTGCTATTTTCCTGATGATCTTGTCTCACCCAAGGCATTTTGCAGATGATTGCAGTTATCTCTTATTCCTGGTAAGGATGCAGCGCGAAATATAAATACGTGAAAGGTTAGGATGCTGTAAAGCTGCAATTACTCATGAACTTTGTGGCTGTGCAGGAGTATAATAGTAATAAAGCTTTGAGTTTGCTATGCAGCAATCCTTAAAATATTCTCAAATTGGTTTTTTATATTCAGAGAACTTAAAAATGTGAACTAGTTTCTCTCAGTAATGACTAAATACCACGTTAGGAAGGGCTGATAGGTGGCTCGAGGTGCAGAGATGGATGTGCATCCAGTGTACAGCATCGTGCAGCCTAGACCCAGACCTGCTCCTGCCTGTATGTGACCTAGTGCCAAAGGAGCAGCTATTCCTTCTGCAGTCCAACTTGTGAAAGGTCCAGCACGCTCAACACCTGATCTCTGCAGGTCTCCACAGGCTGGAACATCCTACCCATTGCCTCACTGATCCCATCCTTGCTATTACCAATGGAGAAGCATCAGCCCATAGGGATTAGGACCAAAAATACCAGTGTGTAAGATTACAGCAGTAGTAGCAATGGTTCAGTGTTCTGCTTTTAGCTGCTTTGGCCACTATTAAACCACCAAAAGGGCTGAGGCAGGCACAAACAAATACCTCGGGTCTTGCTCACTGCTGACGTTGCGCCGCTGAGTGATACCTGCCTGGTGCATGGCAGAGCCCAGGACGCTGCTCTCCCTCCTCCTGCCCCAGCAAGCCAAGCTTGCGGCTGGGATTGCCAGCGCCCTCAGCTACCGCATCATCAGTGGAGCAAGTCCCTGCTGCAGGCTGGAGCTGGCCAGGCCATGCTAACCACCAGCACCTTCATGGCACCCCAGGGCTAGCCTCAGCAGCCTCATGGGAACCACCACCAGAGCTTAGCTGTGCACCTTAAAATGATTAATTTCCATACTAACACAGCCCTCATTAATATACCCAGGGCTCTAATCTTAATGAATCACGTAAAATGTTATGCCCTTTGGAAAGGCAAATACAACCTAAGTAATTAGGAACCACTTTTTTTTTGTCTTGACGTCCAGCTCTGCCTTTTCAATTTGCTGCCTCTACTTGCAAATTTTCTTAACACACCTTTGCCTTTGGAGCTGCAGTGGACTGCCAAGCCAGCTCTGACGCTAAGGTCACCCCCCACTCCTGGAGCACCAGTGCATGTCTGGAAGTGTAGAAGCAGATGCTGGAGGAGATGGCAATTACTCATTTCCCAAACAAGCATATCAGAGGCGACACTGATCCAAACCCAGCGCTGCTGTGAGAGTAACCTCAAAGGGGAGAAATACCATCAGGCAGGGCTAGGCAATGAGAACTTCTCTGGGAGTGCAGGTGGGCAGCAGCCTAACCAGGGGAGCTGAACCAGCTTGGAGGTCCCATGGTGCTGAGCAAAGAGTCATGGTGTGGCTCAGCGTACAAAGGGCTCAAGCAGCAGCCGAGGTGCTGGGACGGCCCTGCTCTCCCCTTTGGAACCTCCATGGCATAGCCCAGCCTTTGAAGCTGCAGTGGTAGGGGCTGATGCTGGGGGAAAGAACTGAGGATTTGGTTTGTTCTTTTTCAAAGGCTTTATTCCTTTGACAGCTGAGCTGGAGTCAAACCTGACTGTCTGCTGAATCCAGCCCTTTTATTTTTCCTTCTTTGAGATCCGACTTTGCACTTTGTGTACCGTAAAGGCAGGCTTAAGCTTGACTGTCAGAATAAAAGCCTTTTCTTTTTATATCTCTTCCTTTCTGCAGTTCAAAACACTCCAGCCCAAGTGATGTCAGCTTCAAAGGCCTCCTGGCACTGCGGCCAGGGCTTTCACCTGCTGCAGCCTATTTCAGTGTCTCTTGATGGCTTGCAGATCTGAGGGCAATCTGTGGGGTTTCATTTGTTTAAATGAGAGCTGTTAGGGTGCTGCAAAGAGTAGGGTTGTAGAAGACTGCAGGCATCCAGCGCAGCGTGCTGGGGACTGCAGTGGGGAAGCTGAGGCAAAGGGAGCTGGTGTTTCTCATGCAGGGGGATTGCTCTGTCCTTCTACGGGGAGAGTTGTGATGAATTTGTCCTTGTACATAGAAAACTCAAGAGTTTCTTCAGCTTATGTTGGATTAGAGGAAGAAGCATAAACAACCATAGCCTTCCCAAAACCAAAAGAAAGCCCCAGCTCTCTGGAGATTAAGTCGAGCTTAAGTTAGGGTTTGGCTGTGGCAAAACTCGCTCTTCCTGTCCTTATCCTAGGCAGCTTTTCTGACAGGGGAAGTTGTTTAAGATACTGACAAAGGTGATAATATATGAAGTGATTTCTTTAAGTTCCTGATTTATTGAAACACACATTTGGCTTTGTTTTCCCCTAAGTTTGTGTTTAGCATTAAGCAAACAGGATTGTTCAGTTAGAGAAAGTCACGTGCATGATTATGTTGCTCCATTTAGCCTTCTTTTCAACAAAATATCCTGTTTATGCAGTGGAGGAAAAGTAAAATCCGCGCCCATGAACATTGCTCCTGCTTTTTTAAAAAATCCATGCAAATTGCTGGCCATGCCACACCAAGATGTAATCAGGAAGGGCAGAACAAGGAGCAGACGTGGGGAAGGTTCCACTAATAACATTCATTCACAAAGGAGAAGGAAACAGCAAGAAAAGGTGAGCGTAGGCTAACAGTTCTGCATTTTCTTCAATGGAAGATACACTTCTCTATCTTTTCTCCAAGGCAATTATCGTAATTACGTGAACAAGGCATTTAGCAGGTTTCTGACTGAACAAGCTAACGGCATTGGCTACCAGAGGTAAGTCACTTGACATTACGGCAGCTAAACTCAAAGCACTTGCCACTTAAAATGTCATCTCAGACAAGACAACGAAATGAGCTGGAACCTTCCCAGCTCTGGCTATTAACCTTGGCAGGATGAAGCATGTAAGGACACCATGATGGCAGGTGTGAAAGAGAACTGAAACAGGTAAAACAGAAAAGGCTTTACTAGAGGATTTAAATACCCAAGTGATCTGTTGAGAACCAATTCGTTCCTGCTCTTTACTGAGTTTAGCAATGCAAAACTAAGGGATTGCTGGTTACATCACTCACTGGAATTTAGGGTAAACTGAAGGAAATATTTCATCATCTGTAGTGTAATTGCTCTGCCTTGCCGCAGGAAGTTGAGTAACTGCATTTAGAAAGAGTTGGGTTTAGAAAGAGCTGGAGCGGTACCTGCCTGTTCTGCTCTCAATGCATCCGACAGGTCTGAAAACCATTGTGCATGCAACCATGCATTGAGCGACCTCAAGCAGATGTCTCAATGTTTCTCAGAAACAGGACTCTTGAACCTCCAGCACTACAGGACAATTCTGGCTGGGCAATGACAGTCATAAGAAAGCCCATTTCTGATTTATTCACGGAGTCACTACACAGAGTGATCAAGGGAGGAGTCGCTTTAGGAAATGGTGCTGTTCCGTGGAGAGCAAGTAATGGACTGAGCTTAGGAAACCACTTTTAACTGGTTTCTCACTGCTACATGCTGCTGTCATGGCACCAAAATATATTGGTCACTGAGGAATTCCAAAATTAGATATGATGTGATTGGAATTAATAGCAATTTAAAAGAAACAGCACTGTGCAAAATATGAATTACAGCTCTGTGTAAGCAACAACCTGCTGGTTATCCAGCCCTGAAGCCCATGGAAGTTGGCTGCAGCTCATCTTCGGAATCAGCAGTTTTAGCATGAGGCTCTAGTTAAAGAACATGAGTGTTCTGAACATTTGGCTTTATTTTTGTATTTTCAAGCCGTGTTTTCAAGAAATAGCAGCGTACTGGGAAAGGATTTGCTATGTAGTACTTGAAAATCCAGCCTTTAGAGTGCAAGATGGAGACTTCCTGGGCCAACAGCCAGTCCCTCTCCAGGGGCAAAAGTCCACTTATCCTAATGATCCTACCACATGTGTGAAAACTTGGGTATGCCAGTCTGTCACTTGCCTTGTTTCCAGCAGGGTTACATCAAATGGTATTACCCCAGCACATGGTTAAAATAGATCTTTTGTGCTTGAGTGTATTGTCAAGGCAACAAGAAACAACGTTATGGTCTTATTCAGCCATTCTCCACAAATGTGTTAACTTCAGGCAGAGCTATTTCTGTGGAGCCCCGGTCACAGAAGAGAGGCTTCTTCAGTGACAGGAGAGGTTGGCTTTTGGGGGAATGGGAAATGTCATTGCCACATGTCCCTGGGCTGGTTCTGGTGTTTTGGCATAGTGAGTAGAAGGGGAAAAAATGCACCATGTGATCCTGGCCAGTGAAATAGGTTGTGCAGATCCATGTCCTTAGCATGGGGATATTGGTTAAGGAGGCAGGTCTGTGGTGGGGAGAGATGAGCCCACTTGGGTGTGCATGGCCTGAACCCTGTGCTATGTCCCATGGTGACCCAGGAGACACAATTAAGACAATATACAGTACCCAGTAAAGTGGTTTTAAGAACGCAGAGCTGCTGTCAGGGGTGCTGCCACTCTGCATGGCCAAGGCAACCTCTGCCTCATCTCCTGAGTCTCACTCCAAACATGCTCCTTTTTTGCTGCTTCCTTTCCCTCAGCCCCGTGCCATCCTTGTCTTCCTCTCCATTCTTCCCCCATCTGTGGTCTAGTGACTTCTACCCAGATAATGAGCTGTTGGGAGGATGAAATGCATCTTCCCAGCACTTGGCTAGCCGCTGGGGCGGGCAGCCAACACCAGCGCACATTGCTGGGGGTTTGCTTTTGTTTGATCTTTACCATGAAAGCAACCAATTTGAATTCCTGGAATAATTAGCTGCCCTTTGCACTAGTGGCTATTGAAAAGCGAGCTGGCGGGAGAACAGAGCATGGAGTAGGAGGGTGAGGTGGATAATTTGTCCTTTGTAGAAGCTCGTCTTCAGGAGGTGATGCAGTAGGTCACACTCTTCCCTCGAAAGCCAGGGCTTGGCGGGCTCATTGGGCTGCAGATGCAGCCAGGGCTTCCCTGCCTGCCTCCTGCCTGCAGCCACCTCCTTCTGTCCTGACCAGATTTGTGTGAATCTCTCAGTCAGATCAACCCAGTGGTTAAAGTGTTTGCAGGGCTGCAGTTCCAGGCAGTGCCCTCACTTGTGTGTGCAGGACTCACCCTAGTGACTGCTGTTTGTCAGGGTCTCTGTATTCTGCTAAAAGGTAAAACCAAGGTGCTGACATACAGGTGATGCTGAAGACTCCATGGCTTTTCCTGAGAATAGCCCAAATTGATTGAAGCTGTGCACTAGCACTTCATTTTCTGCATCCTAAGAAAAAATGAAAAACAAACCCCAACACCACCAAACCAGGGGATAGATTCTTTTCGAGTCCAGAGCTATTCTTTAACATGGGCATGTGAATTTAAACACGTACCAATTGTCACCCCAAATCTGCTTGTATCCAGCCACAGATAAGGTAATTCAGGAGGATGTGACTTACTAAGTGCTTTGGGATTCTCGGAAACGTCAGTCACTAGAGAGACATTATAATTTTCTAAGTTCATAGCTAAGAGAGTAGCAACTGAAGTTTCTGTGTTGGAGGTGGCTCTGGTGAGGTGAAGCATTTTGCAGCCATCCCCACAGGGGTTTTAATGCGTGCTTTTTTTGCTAACATGACATTTCGATGGAATTTTCACCTTTCTGAGCAATCTTGCATATGGATGAAAAGGAGCAAAAGGAATTCAGTGGTACTTCAGGCCCTGGAGGCATCTCAGTTGTACTCTGCTGGGAAGATCTGCCTTCCCATGGCAGCAGCAGTGAAAGATGGAGCAGCACAAAAGTACAGAGGTGAGAGAAAAAGGCAGAAATGAGAGAAGTGGGAGAGAAAGTAAGTGGGGAAAAAAACTTAGGGAGGGGGGGGCTGAAGTCCAGGACAGATCAGGAAGCAGATCAGATCTTGCTGTGGTATGTGTTCTTTCTATTTCTGCCTTGGATAACCAACATTCAGAGCATCAGGGAAGGCTGGAGAGCCACGGAGCTTCTAATCTCCCATTAGCAGCAGTGAATGCCCCATCCAGTGGGATGTACAGAAACGTGGTCCCAGCTGCACTACCCACCCTACTTCCCTCCCTACAGATCGCTCCCTTACTCCCTGCTGCACACCAAAACCTAACATAAACACCCCAAGACAGCGGGACAGAATGAAGGTGCAGGACAAGGGATTTTAGGGGTGAAATTCCCAGTTGATTCTGGGAATTTGCAAAACACAGGATGTAAAAAGTAGCCAACTACCGTTGTTCCTGTGAATTGCCTTCAAGGCAATACCTGACCTAATATGCTAATAGGGGCAGGAGCACAACTTGCCTTATATTCTCTCACTGGCCATCATCACGTTCCAGCTGGAGGTGCAGGCAGAATTGGCAGGGACGAGAGGGACCCATGAGGGCCCTGTCAGGGAGGAAAGGTGAGCTGTTTTATTAATTATGGGCTTACAAAGCCTGCTTGGCATTGGTCTAGCCAGTTCCCATTGAGGCATATGATAAATTGGTTGGTTGTGGTGGGAGCAGAGCTACAGTGATGCCCTCCTGGATAATTCGCCTGCAGTTCTTGCATTTAGTGGACTTCTATGGCAGTGGAAACCTTTCCCTCTCCTTCCCCCATGGCCCAGCAAGTCTCATTTCAATGAAAAATTACTTCGCTCTGTAGGTTCAAGTGTACAGGGAGAAAGAATGGCTCCACCAGTGAATCCCCTACGCACAGCTTTGCAGCTACTAACCTGTTTTGGTGTGAAGAGGAAAGTTGTTTCCTACCAAAAGTAATCAATAGGAAGAAAAAAAGTTGAAAGAATGTTTCCCCGAAGCCCAGCTAAATCCCCAAATACTGCATCTCCTTGGCAAAAATTCTACATATTTTACAGACATATCTGAAAATTACAGAAAGGCATTGAGCCTCTGCCCATCACAAACCCGCAATTCCCACTGAATCATTCCAAACTGAGCTGCCATGGACTTTGCAAATGCAGTCACACGGATACGTAGAACTCTAAATAAAATGTGTACAAGTCAAAGGAGTAAATTTTCATGAGCAGCTAGAAATTATTGGGTTTGGTTGTATGTTTGAAGCTTTTTCTTGTCCTGCCACTGCCACTGTTTCATGAGTAGACTCTGTAATATTCCATTTTATCCCTCTGAGCTGACGGGAGAATGTACTTCGCAATCGAAATGATTCATGCGGTTACATGATGCAGCGCAGAGTAAGGGAATAAGAATCCCTAATCTAGAACATGAGCACTTATCTGTTATGGGCTTTTTTTTAATCATATTGCGGAACCATCATCTTATTCCTTACGTAAGGTTCTTCATGAACTACTATGACAACAGCAGCACTGAAAAGCAGCGTAATGAGACACGAGGAGCACTAGGAACATACCGCTATAACAGCAGCTTGTTACAACTATTCTTATCTAACCTCAGGAATAAAACCACTTTGAGATGTTTGTCTGTTGCTGAGGATCTTTGAAAATCAGTTTCATTTTTAATAGTGTATTCACAAGGCTGCCTTTGTTTATATGCTGATGGTTGAGTCAGTCTGCAAAATATTTGAGAATAGAGCTGTGTGGCTGATCGTATGGGTGAGAACAGATCAAAGTTTGTTGATCTATTGGAAAGGGCTTGGAGATGAGCTGCCAGAATAATTTGAGGGTGACAGAAATGCTGCTTCATAGCGAGAGAGTAAGAGGGCTCAATGTTAATAAACAGGTGTCATGGAATTTGTTTCCAGCTTATAATTACACGCCAAAGATGAAAATTCCTGATGTTAGAGGGTATAATATCATCCATTGATCCAAATCAGTGAAATTCAAACAGGAAATGAGGTTTTAAGAGTTAGAGCAGTTTGTTGAGGGAAGTGGTGAATTCCTCATTGGTTTAAGTCAATGCTCTTGAGATACATGCTAGTTTAAAACACAATTATCTTCCTATATTTAGGATTCACTAATGAAACATATGGCTTGATTCAGTAGGAATTCAGACTATAGTGCCTCTTCTAATCCTAAAATCTGCATGTCTCTTAAGACTTTTAAAAAAATTATTAGTTTATTTGATGTCAGAAGAGGACAGACATGAGCCTGGGGTGTGGTAATCATGAAGAAAGACCGTTGTGGCTCACTGAACCATAGGTGTTAGGTATCCCCTTCACAATAAGCGGTTCCTTGTACAACTGGCTGCTGCATGGCTACGGGTAGACTTGCTGCTGCTGCTCTCCAAACTGCTTCCTCACTTGCATCCATCCCAGGGCAGATATGTGCTGACCTCTCAGATGTGCCTACAAGTTCACGCAAGCAGCCTCATGGACATCTCCAAAGGCAACTACAAGTGTGAGAATTGCGTATTACCACCTAAATTGCCTTTCATTTTCTGTGTTACTCAATGACGCAAACTGCTGTCTATACAATCTAGGATCATACCGGTGGGTGCCCAGACTTGCTAAGCCATTTGCACTTCAGATCCCAGCTGGGTTTTACAGTCTTAGTGAGAGTTGCAGGTATGAAGCCTTCATTTCTCAGCCAGCCCACTGCTGGTAACTTGTGAAGGCATTGGCCAACTTCAGCCACATCAGAGAGAGGCAGAAAACTTCGAAGTAATTTACAAAAATCTTCGCTATGTAAATGTAAATGGTGGTTGCGTAAAGTCTGGGGACCCAAATTAATGCCAAGACAAGCAGAAAGGGCCTCTTCTGCCTTCTGTACCATCTCCAAGACAGAGGACAAGAGATTGAGAAGGGTTTTGTGTGGGTTGCCCAAGGGAATGATTTGAGACAGCTTCTGCTTTCACTGCATGTTAATTATTGACCTAAAGCAGAAATGTTGAGTGAGACCCAAGGTGTAATCCTCAGGTGACAGCTTAGAAATTTGGATATTCTTGCATGAACTGTGTGTCCAGGTTATTCCAGGCACTAAAGACAACTGATTTGAGGTATTCCATACCTTGGGTAACTTCCATACCTATAAACTATAAATCTGTATAGGCATCTGATATAGATAAGTGTATTTTTCCTATACGAGAGTCAGCAAACTTGCACCACTTTGCTGAATTTAGATCATTGTTGGATACATAGTGTGAAAGATTAAACAAATTAGACACTGTCATTATTAAGAGAGTTTTTAGGACAAAAAGATAATTCTCCTGTCTCACATTACATGCTTTTTCTCATTTCTTTTATGAGAAAATTATCTTTTTAGATAGCTGATGTATTCACATTCTTAGTCTTCAAAAATCTGTAAACTCTGTAGTGCATTATCACTTGAATAGGCCAAATAATTATTTGAATGCCTACTCGTAGACAGCTAGCTTTCAGTAAAATTGAGGCTTTGAGAAGAACCAGAAAGAGCTACCAACCACACTGAAAGCTAAAAATAGGTATTTCGTTCTGTGTTCTTAAAGCAACTGAGGACTTTTTGATGATTGTTAACGTACTGTGTCAAATCTAATGTTAGAATGATTAATTTGGAGTGATATTTCCTAAATCTGATATTAGAGATTTTATGGTAGAAGGTGTTTAGTATGAAGGTGATTTCAAAATGGCACTTCTTGGGTTCCCTCTTGAGAAGAAGCATAGCCAAAGCTGTAACTCCACTGAAGCCTTGCCTACAGGTGATGACACTGGATCCTCCTGCTCTGTGTTTTCCTGTGGCATGAAAAAAGTTCTTATGGGGTAGATTCATTGACACTGGAATAGTGTCGCAGATGTCAGTTGGACAAGTATCTGCTGGAGGAATGGGGAAGGTATCTGTGTTAACTATGGTCATGTAAGAGAAGCCAGAAAGCTGCTCCTGCACTAGGCTGGGTTATATGCCATGCTGTCCCTCCTGCTCTCACGTGCACTTCAGGGTGGTTTAGGTATCATACCAGCAAAGAAAGAAAGAAATACTAATGGAAATCTTGAATGTTTCAGAATGAACTGGTTCAGTAAAATCCCAACTATTCAAAAAAACCCTTTTAAACTAACTATTGTGAGGCTATCCTTTAAAGTGGATCAGAAGAAAGAAAAACTTCTGAAATTCTGGTGCATTTGTGAGATGAGCAATATGAAGATTCACATATATGACACTGTAGATTTGTACTGCTGTTGCAGTTGAACAATTATCTAGGAGGCAACAATACTGAAATTCAGAGATTCACCTTCTCAGCTTTCACTTCTTTTAAGAACAGAAATAACTTAGTTGGACTTAATTAATGTCTCATTACAATTTTGTAATCACATAAAGGCCATATGGATGTTTAAGATCTCTTCTAATAGCAAACCAGGTTTTAGTACAAGTTAATGGTAAGAATATTGATATTAGGGTGGATGCTAGAAAGTCTATAGCATAGCCAGCTAAATGTATAATACTGCCCTTCCAGGCTGATGACTGGCAACCTTTCATAAATGATACCTTTTATGTAAAAAGGCTTTTACAAGAAATGATTGAGTCTACATAAGACTGCACAAAATTCTTCCCTTACCCCTTTTTATTTCCCCTCAATTTTGCAATGTTTTTGAAGGAGCAGGAGGTTTAGAGCTGAAAATTATCATTTGTTTTTTAAAGTGGGCATCTGGGAATGTGAAAATAATCATTCCTGGTTTCCATTCAGTTTTAGTTTCTAGGATACAAATAAAACTTAAAACAAGCTGATTCCTTTACCTGGTTCAGGCCAGCCATGTGAGTTTACAACAGCTGAGGATCCATTCCAGCTATTTTTAACACTTTCACATAAAAATTGGCTTATCCCAATTTGTTTTTAAAGCATCCTTGGAGTGAGGCTCTATTTACTCAGCCCATATTTGAGTGCATTTTTACAGAATAGCCATAAGGACCCAAAAAGGTCAGATTTGTAATGAAAACACCGCCAGACAGACTAACCCCCCTGAGGGGATGCTGCTAACAAATAGATTTGACAGCTCCTGACCGGGACTGAACCAAGCAGGAGCATACCGAGACACTCGGTGAGTTATATGCTCCCCTTCAGCTGCACTTAAACCTACCTCAGCCAAAGAATGAGACTGTTTGAGGTCTCAGGGAAACGTGGGCTCTGCAGAAGCTCAGCCTTGCTGTTTGGATAAAGAGAATTTGAAAAGTCTGACAAAACAGGGACTTCCGTGTGAGACCAGGACACACCAGAGAGGAGGAGAGTGCATGAAGGGACCAGAGAGATGGAAGTGCGGACACAGAGGCAAGAAAAGGGGCAAAAGTGGAGTTCGAAGGGAGAGGAAAGGAAAAGAGAATTGAGTATATAGAGCTGGAAAAGTAAAGTAAAGAAAATAAGGAAAACAGAGAGAGGGAAGCAAGGAAGGAAACTCTGCATGTGTTTCATGTGTTGCATGATAGTCACTGGGCTCTGATATCCTCCCTCCACAGGGGATCAAAGGTGCCCAAAGGTAGAACCATTAGGTGTTAAACTTTGGCTTGTGTTGAATTTGAGTGGTGTGTGTCTGGGAAAAGGAGCTCACTGATACAATTGACCATGGCCTGGCATTAGCACTGGAAGGAGCTAGTGGAGCACTGCCTCTGAAATGGAGGTCCCATCTCCCTGCCCTATCTGAGCATGTCTGACCATGAAAGGTCTACAGAGGAGTAGGGTGAAGAAAGAAGTACACACGAGCATTAGTTTTTTACTTGGCATTGACACCTCTTGGGCCAAGTGCATTAAACAGGACCACTGGGGTTGGTTCAGTTGTTACAGGGATAAATTTGCTTTGATGCTCCCCTGCCCCAGACAAGGTGAGGTGCAGCCTGTGTGTCATTCTCCCTCTACCCAGCTATGGACCATCTATGTCCACAGCACTGCTGGGGTCACAGGATGCTCCATAGAGGGGAGAAGGGGGAACATCTGGGCTGGAGTTTGAAGGAGAACTGCTGGGTCTGGTGCAGGGCAGGAAGTCTGAGAAACGCAGAGAGGTCATGGGCACTGGAGCAGAGACAGGCCTCCAGACTGGTTCCAGTGGCTGCAGGCTACCAGTGCCCTGCTGTGGGGTGGGCTCTAACCTGCCATGGGATCCCCTCTATCTGCTGCAGAATCGCCTCTGGACCTTCTGTGTGCTGCCCCTACCTGCTGCCTGATGACTCCCCAGACCTTCTGCAGGATGTCCCCAACCTACTGAGGGATATCACATTCAGACGTGCTGTGGGATGTCCCCAGCATGCGGCAGGACAAGCCCAGCATGTTATGGGGTGTCCCCTAGCCAGCCCTGGAATGGTACCCCAGACCTGCTACAGGATGTCACCCCCAGACCTGTTGTGGAATGTCCCCAGCACGCCCTGGGATGTTCCATAGGATGTCCCGTAGACCTGTTATGGCACGTCCCCAACATGCTGTGGCATGTCTTCAACACGCTGTGGCACGTCCTCCCCAGCCCTGCTGCGGGACACTCCCCGAGCAGCCTTTGGACGTTCCCTGGGGTGCAGCAGGATGCTCCCTCACAGCCCCGCTCCCGCAGCGGCGCACCTGGGCTCGGTGTGTGCGCGCGGCGGTCCACGGCGCTGCCAGGGCGGGGGTGACTCACGCTGCCGCCGCCGGCGGCCCCCGGCTTTATAACGGCTGGGGCGGCCGCTGCCACCGGCTCCGCTGCGCCGCGCCGCGGGGAGCGCAGGGGCCGCGGGACGGCACCATGCGGAGCTTGCGCGGCGCTCCGCCGGCTCCTGTACTGCTGCTGCTGGCGGTGCTGCTCGCCGCGGGACACGGCGCCGTCATCACCGGGGTGAGCGCCGCCGTACGGCACCGCGCGGTCGGCCAGGACCGACGGCACCGACGGGAGCTGGCATCGGCAGCCGCAGGCGGGCTGGAGCCGGGCGGGGTTCGGCCCGGGGCTGCGGGGGCTCTGTCGGCAGAGCGAGGACGGGACCTGGGGTCTGTGTGCGGTGAGGGACAGCGGGAGGTGGGAGCCGCCCGGGAGAAGCGGTGCCGGGTGTACGGAAGATCGCTCTTCCGTGAGGGGTGATCAGAGAGGAGGGTCTCCTTGGGATAAGTGATAGCCAGGCTGGGAAGAGGAGCTGTGCCAGGGAAAAAGAGGTGACAGGCTCGGAGATCGGTCTGGGATAGGTGGTACCGAGGCACGGGGGTCTCTCTGCACTAAGTGATGCTGGAGCTGCGGGTTATCTCTGGACTAAGTGATACTGGAACGTGGGGGTCTTTCTAGAAGGAGGAATGCCAGGATATGGGGCATCTCTGCAGTGGATGATATCAGGACCTGCACGTCTCTGGGGTGAGGGATGCCACGGTGAAAGCTCTGTCCCTTTGGGGTGAGGGATGCCTGCACTCGGCGGGGGATTGTCTCCAGGCTGGTCCGTGAGTGTGCAGGGACTCAACTGCCTCTCTAGCGCTGGAGGCTGCCTCCCGCTTCCCTTCCCGCAGCCCCACTGCCCGCAGACATGTCCCGAGAGGGCCCGACTAGGGCACGGCGCTGCCGGGTCGTGCACCCCGGATGCCCGCTCCTTCAGCCTCTCTGCTCGCAGGGCAGGCACTGGTATTGCAACCACCGCAAAACGCTCCTTCTGGTTTGTTTTTTTTTTTTCCTGAGGATGACTGTGCTGCTTTCTTTCCTCAACACTCACCCCTGCACATGAGTCCTCTGTTGTTGTTGTTGTTTTTAGACTTGAAATTTACTTTGGTTGTGAAAATATTTTTTTTCCCAGAGACATTATTTAACTCAGAGCATTGCATCACGCTGAAGGAAAATGGTTTTTTTTAGTGTTTGCTTTGGATTAATAAGCCAGCGCTTGCATTCCTTCGAGAGGTTACATGTCTTCTGTAACCATCCGAAGTTGTGCTCCCAGTAGCCAGTTACTCTGTGATTGTCCAGGCTCCCCATCCAGACCTCACTGAAGTCTGTGGAGGGCCCCATAAGCATTTCTCTGGAAGTTAGATCAGTTCCAGCACGGAAAATTTTCAGAGCAGAGTGTGAAGGGATTTTTCTAAAACTTGAGAATTTCAAGTTCTTTTTAATTAGAATTATTTCCAGTAGTGTAGGACCAGTTTGTATGCCTGTTGTCAGAGTTGTGGCTACACCTTGAGAGCATAATGAATCCATTAAATAAAGTAATTTTAAGCACTGAATAACTGATCAAGGACAAAGAATATTCAAAACATAAAAATAGATTAGAACTAGAAAGTGATACTTTATTAACCATTGCAGTGCATTTCCACTTAAACTACTTGGATGCATTTTTGGGTTTTGATGAATGTGCAAATCTCAGATGAGAACTGACGTAGGTATTCCTGTCCCCATCTCCTGAGCCTGAAAGGTCCTTTTCCTCTTTTAATTTTCCTCTTTTCCTATTTTCCTTTTCCTATTCCTATTTTCCTTTTCTTTACCTTTTCCTTTTTCTTTTTCTCTTTCCTTTTCCTTTGCAATTTAGGGACTTGATTGGAACCTTTCTTCCTTCAGTGGGGGTTTATGTGCTGACTTAAGTTGCCTTTGGAGCTGGCATTTCACCCAGGACTTTTTCCTTAAGCTGTATTTTACACAAAAGTGGGTTTAAGTGGGGTGCTGAGGAGGAATGTCCTTCATGTCGTGTCTGGTGAAGATTTAGAGTAGTGGCATGAATTACACATTGCAGGTAAGGTATATGCAGGAGCATTTGGGCTGAATATTTTTCAGAACTTGCCATACATTTTTGGAAAGGGACCCTTAAAAGTTCTGCCAGATGTATACATGTGTGTGTGAGTTGTAAAAGCAAGCACAGATACCCTTGCTTGGCTAGGATATGCTCAGACCTGTTTAGCAGTTGAGTGGTACTTCACTCCAGACCCAGTTCCATGGAAATGGATGGGGTTTGAAGTACACAGCTGAGGAAAAAAGGGAGTTCAGGAGCTGTCTGGTGAGGAATAACAGAGCCTGTGGCTCCAGCTGAGCAGTGGACACCAGCTGGACAACCAGTGTGTTGGGAGCAGCAAAAATCACCAGACCTGAAGGTTTTTTGTGACTAGGACAAAATTAGACCATTAGAGTACTTTTATTTTGAGAGAGGTTAGAAAGCAAATATTATCTACCTGGCAGGCTGTAGTAGTAGTTTTATGGCCATATTAGTCTTATAAGTAAATACTCTGCGTGTTGGGCTCACCTGTAGCATAGAGTTCTCTGCTTCATTAAATGTGTGTTTAGGAGGAGTGTGAGCTGTTTGGGTAGCACACACTATTTAATAGCTTGACCCTAATGCAACAGCTTCTTCTTAAATTACTGGTTGATCTGTAAATACGTAGTTTGATTGGGCTTCTGCTGGTTGAACTTGTGTAATATTTACCCAGTGGAGTACAGTCTAATGACATTTATCATTTGAATCCCAAGGTAAGATCTGTAAGTGAATGTTTGTTCTCATACACAGTTTTCCCCAGAGCCATTATCACGTTCCCTGACCATTTTCATAGGTTGCCTGTTTATGAGTGCCTTTGGTCCATCAATCCTCCTGTCAGACATTAAGAAAGTGGGGAGCTAATTCAGCTTTCCTTTGGGGTGTAATCAGAACCTTTAACTAGTGGCATTTCTCATCAGGGAAAGGGGACTGTTTTTTCCATTAAGCTCATCAGACTTTTTACTATATGAAATTTTGGTTAAAAAGTAGGCAGAAGAGGTGCAGTGAGTAACCTGTTTCCAAACTCTAACATGTCAATTGCTCTTCATCATTTCTGTATTTTAAAACACACCCAATAGTTTGCATTTTGGTTTGTGCTTATCTAAGCTGTATTGGGTAAGTACCTGAAATATTTCCCTCCTGCATTGCAGGAAGAATGCTACCACGGCAGCGTTTTCTTGGATTTGGACACTTAAGCAAGGTTTTTCTTGTTACATATTTAAGACCACTTTTAGTTACATGTAATTCTAGATAACAACCCCAGAACCCATATTTAAACTTCTATTTTAGCTATTTCTACTTGGACTTCTCCAACAAAAATCATGCAGTACTGCAATGCAAAGGCACTCAACCATGAGGTATTATCATAAGAAACTAGAGGGAATAGTTACCTAAAAGTCTTTAAATTAATGGATAATATCCTATCTTAGCTTCTCCATAAGACAAAACTCCTGACTGCTTGGTGCACTTGGTCCTTGCACCTGCCTGAGTGCACTCAGGCTCCAATCTAGGAAAGCAAAGTGGCACATGCCAGGTCCATCAGTGCTCAGAAGTTGGGACTGCAAGTCTCTGACAGTCCTGGATTTGGCCCTGAGATCTGTATGTGGTCATGGCTTTAAACATCCTGAGCTCAACTCTGAAAGATGCCAGGAGCCTGTACGTTCAGATCCATGGGAGCTATAAGTATTGCATATCAGCCTTAAATCTGATTATTCAGCCTTAATGAGCCATGATAACTTGTGGGGTGTCAGAGGCAGCTCCTGAGCACCTCATCTGTCCTATTTCTGGAATATATTTATTACTAATTTCATTTGCCTAATGCTGTATTGAATTCCAGGCCTGTGACCGGGACCATCAGTGTGGAGGAGGGATGTGCTGTGCGGTTAGCCTCTGGATCCGCAGCCTGCGAATGTGCACACCGATGGGAAATGTGGGAGATGAGTGCCACCCTTTGAGTCACCGAGTGAGTATGTCACCAGGGGGCTGTGGCAGGGCAGAAAGGGACAGGAATATAGTGCACTGTACCTCACATTGAATTAAAATAGGGAAACATCCCATGGGTTACAATACCCAGCCATTTGCATCTGTATGGAAATAACACTGAAGGTACCCAAGTAAGGAAATACATTACTGTCAGAATTATGCTGAAGAGAATCCGAGGATGAAAGAACTACACAGCTCCAGATTGTTTACTGATTAGTTTGTTGTTGCTGTTTGCTTCATTACATGACCCAAAACAGCTTTAGCAGTTCCGAAGCCCAATGCTACAGGTGTAAGCAAGAGTATAAGCAAATGTTACCAACCCCTAACAACATCCCTTCACAAACAAAAACATCACCAGCCAGTGTTTGGACACCCAGTGCATCATTGCAGCATGGTCCCTGCCATCAAACAGCAATGTCTCCTTGTGCTCCAGAGGCTGAGAAGTTAAAAGCTCTGCTCAATTACAGTTAAATTCTTAAATCTTCTGCTGTGATACTGGGGACCAAATTCTCATTTTTACTGTGTAAAGTACCAGTTTTTTTCTTGTGAGGGCTCTTTACATTAGCAGAAGTCTCAGGATAAGAGAAATTGCTACTGGGCAAATTATACTGTCTGATATATCTTAAGCTAATTGCCTGCATAATTACAATCAAAGAAGATCTGTCCACCCCGGACTTAAAGTCAGTCAATGATGTTTATAAGCTTTATGAGGTTAACTTTAGATTACTCACCCCGTTGCCCTTCATGAAAAACATGAAGCAAATTGGTTTACAGTAGTATGTGAAATAAGTTATTTTTAAGGATGGAGAGTTTACTCAGCAGTTTCTCTCCCCTAAATAACTGGGTAGCTGGCAGCTGGGAGACTAGCTGCCCTGAGCACCAAAACCTCTCACTTGCCTGCAGCTCAGGTACAAAGCAGGCACCACCATGGCCACACCACCACCTCAGGGACCTCTGAAGAAGCATGGAGATACCCTGGAGGAGATGGTTGGCAGTTGGGTTTCTACCTTCTAGTTTCCTTCTCAGCAACTAGATGGCGTTGGCTTGATGCCGTTAACAGTCTCAGCTGGCATTGCAGAGGCAGGGTTTGCAGGCAGGATGGCAGGGTTTGCAGGCAGGGACAGGCAGGGGAGGTTTGGCAGGTCAGCACACAGAGCTGCCAGCACGAAGGTAGCTTTGCTGCCGCTATGCACCTTGCACATAACCACCACATCTCTCCCAGGAGGTCCCATGTTTCCTTTTCACCCACAAACTCCCAATGCTTTGTACTCATGAAACCAGTACTGGGCACACAGCGTAGTCAAGATGCACTGGCTCACCCAGCATCACCAGCAACAGCTCCGGGCACATGGGCTCTGCCTGAGCAGGCAGAAGCTGCATGCCTTGGCAAAGCTTTGTCCTGCAGAGCTGTCACTTGCTGCCTGTCCCCAGCCGGGTGTGTTGTTAAAGTCACATCTTCAGTGTGGGAGTCCCGCTGAAAGGAACGTTTCCTTGCAGCAACTGTAATGTTTGGAATAAATCAGCCGAGCTGTCAGAGGGCTGAGCAGTACCTCTGAGTCAGCCTTACCAGCCCTAGGAGCTCAGGTTTTTCTGCAGTGCTGTGCGTGGGCACCCGAGAGGTGTGATTCCCAGCAGGGAGTCCCCATCACTCACGGTTGGTGGTCTCTCTGCTCACTCTGGGGCAGAGGGAGCCATGGTGGATGGCATGGGGAAGCCCATGGCAGCCCTTGCTCTGGGGCTGCTTTTCAGATGGTGCTGGGCAGGGGGCTGTGACTGGCCTAGGGCACTGCAGGCAATGTGAGACCCCCACTCACCCCCTGCACCCAGTGGGGTGTCACTGGAGTCAGGCAGGTCCTTGGCATGATGAACAGGGGAACGTGTGGGACTTCTTTCCTTCAACTTTCTTACAGAGAAAACTGGCACACCGACGCAAAACAAACTTGGAATATTACAATTACAGGCTCAAAACACCCAGAAATCTGGAAATGAGGGAATTAGGGCTGCCTGCCCAGCAGTGGCTTTGTACCTCTGTGTTTCCCTTGCTGCATCCAGCCGAATGCTCAGTGCACGCTGCTGGCCGGCAGCACTGCGGCTCCTGGCCCTGCTGTCCTACCAGGCTGTCCTGCTTGGCTCAGCTCATGTGCTGGCAAAGGCACAGCTCCTGTAAAAGACAGAGCTTGTGATCAAGTTGTTAAAGAGTGTCAGTGCATGTGCATTTTGTGGTGCGACTAAATTTGTGTAATGCAGTCCATATGTGTGCTTCCCGCAACACAGTGTAGCTGGAGGAGGGTGGGATGAAATGAGAAACCTCTGCCCTGGGGGGGAAAAGAATCCTGCTCAAAGAGAGTCAAGATGACTTCCAGAGGTCCCTTCCAGCCTGAATTACCAGGGGATCCTGAGGTTCCCAGGTCTTGCTATGCAACTGACAGACTGCTCTGTGCCATATGACAATGCAGGAATCAGGGCAAGTAGGCACTGCATAGTACACCCTGCAAAAACGTGATGCTAAAGGCCAGTGTAGTTACACAACAGACTCCTTTATGAAATGGGAGTAAATGCAGAACATGTGTCACAGATACAGATTTACACGGCAACACAGACCGCTACGTTTTGCTCTTAACTGTGGTTTGACCAGGGAATGCAGTGGGGTTGGTTTTGCCATCTGCCTTCCACCCCCAGTGCTGCAGCTTGTGGGGATCTCCTGCTGTGGGGGGAGGAATGACATTCCCAGTATTCCCACTATTCATCTAAATCCATCCCCCCAAGCACCACCGCCGCTGTGCTCCCTGTCCCTGATGTCTCTTCTCTTTATCCCCAGGTTCCCTTCTCCGGGCGACGGATGCACCATACCTGCCCATGCCTGCCCAGCCTGGCCTGCGTACGGACTTCTCCCACCAAATTCAAATGTTTACCGGACTTCAGAAAACAAGATGTCTTTTTTTAGCAGGAGCTTTTCTGCACTAGAAAGAGCCTCTCGATGTATTCGTTTTCTTGTTGTTGTGATGAACAAGGTACTTGCCAGGGGAAACCCTTTACCATACTTTCCTGCCTCACCAACATTAAAACTGAAGATGAGATGCTGTGCTGTAGCAGCCAAGGTTTTCAGGAGGGACCCGCAGTGGTGGATGCTTTCATTTTGGGGTGAGCAAAATGACATCTGCTAAGCAATGTTGCTTTCTGAGGGCAGGAACTTTGTGATATCTGAACCATCTTGTGCTCTTCACAGTTCCAGCATATCCCCACAATGAAAACATCCAAGATTATTGTCAGTTTTGGAAAACTTTGGCCATATTTTTACACTTTGGAATGTCTGAATCGAACTGAGAGTTGAATAATTGCATAGTGTGAAGCATATGACAATTGCCAAACCCCTGTATTTATGTTACATTTCATATTTTATTAAAATAACTGTATTTTAAGTTAGGCACAACTCTAGGGTAAAAGTTAGACCAATAGATGTAGTTTTTACACTTTTAAAAAGAGAACAGTGGAACCAAAGCATTTCAATATTCAAAGTATTAAAAGATTTTGTTATTTTAGTATTCTAAGATGAGAAGTTGTTGTTACTTGAGTTGGTGTAAAACTACCTGATCATCTGAAACTATGTATTAAGATGTAGTTTATATTAAAAAAGGAACCCTGAAGTTTATTGTAATGGGCTGCCGGACTTCTTGTATATGTGTAAAAATTCTGTATCAGAATAATGGCAGTATATGATTTGATTTATTTTAATATTACAGCATTATTTTGTCATTGTGGTTTTCCATTTTTATTCAGTGTAATCTGTTATCACACACTCAACTCACCCAAGCTAGCAGAGTTCCTTATGGATAGTTTAGCAAAGGATTATATGCCACTGGCTGCTTTTAGGGCAACTCAGCAGTTGACCAGGCATGACATCCTCAATCAAGCTGCAGTCTCAGACGACGGAGGAATCTTGCTGTAGCTAATATGAGAGGTTTTTCTTGGCACATGCCTCACAGAATCAACTTTAGCCCAGCAAACATAAAATTTGTGGGGTTTCTATGACATACTGTGCAACTTCATATTTACTTGTCAGTCCCTAGAGCTGGAATACCAATGGTTTGTGTGAGTTTCACACGTTTCTTACTCTCAGACATGCAAACATATGCTGGGACTGGAAAAGTGAAGTCATTCATCCTTCAACAATCAGTGCTTTGCTGGTGGTGACGATAGAGAGGGTTGAGAGAAGTTAGCATGCTTGTATTAAGGCACACACCTGTATCACTTGAAGAAGATGAGAAGTGAGTTTACCAGGTATGTTCCACCTGGCTCCACAGACTCCCTGAGGAGACAGAAAGAAATAACTGGGCTTGTTATTTTGCCAGATCCGTGTGGGTTCTGCACATGTTAGAAAAATCAATGTCTTGAGACATAGTACTACATCTTTCTGCCTCAAGACAGCCCAACCCCAGGGCTCCTACTCCAAAACCTATATATTTTGTGTCACCCTCTGCAGTGGCAATACAGCAGCTGTGCAAGTGGCAGCAGACTCAGGTCCTGCAGGGAAAAAAACCAAAAAACCAAACAAAAAAAGAGAGTGTGAGGTGCCACCAAATGGTAACTTTATATGTGCTTTGCATTAACGTGATCAGGTACAAAGTGCCTGCACTAGGTCTGAAGTGTTAGAGAGGCTCATCGCAAACCCAGTGGGCTGGATTGTGCTGCTGAAAGACCAGCTTGTTCCCATGTTAATGCAGTGACATGTAAGCACTGGAGAAATTCCCATAACCTGGATTGAAAAGCAAACCCAAAACCTTATCCTACTACTGTAACTCAATACTGGGGCTCCCCAAACACCCTGTGCACCCATGCAGTCTGAATCTGCAGAGTAGGAATGCAGTGGGAGCTTGGAACTGCTTTTCTATCCATGTCTATCAGTATAAAATTAGCTTAATACTATAGACTTTGATTCAAATTCAAAGGCAAATTCAGGAAGGAAAATAGAAGCAGCCCAAATCTGTATGTGTCCTATCTCTTAATCCACTCATAATCAAAGCACATTGTCATGATACTCAGAACAATGAACCATAGCAGGAAACACCAGTTCTGCTTCACATCTCCTACCAGCATCAATCACCAGCGACTCCACTGAAGGTAATAACCCTGGTTTGTATCAGTGTAAATGAGTGGACAATTATATCTGATGACTGCCTTAGACCTGCCAAACTGAACTCCTAGGAGAGTTTATCAGACAAGAACAGAGCAACTCTCTAGTTGTAATTTGTGCCAATTGACTTGTGGGATTAGGCATTTATCTGGGTAATGAGAACAGCCTCAATTACATGAGTCCAAAGTTCACACCATCTGTAGGAGACTGAAATACTCCTGTCCTGCAGACACTCCTGGACAGGGCATTAGGAAGGTGCTTCTCTGAAGGAGATGTTATCCTGTACTTGTCCTCGAGGGGCTTTTCCACACCTTCCCTGCTGCTGCTGGAGTGTGGCTGATGATGTAGAAGAGCTAAAGGCAAAACCTCGCTGTCCTACGTTCACACGATATTCACTTGGCAATAATTATTATGATTCCCCTTTTAGTAATTTAATTCTCATTATTTGACACAATGGTGGTTAGCTGATTTGAGAGATCATTCTCGAAAGAAGATGAAGCTTCTGCACCTCAATTCTTCCCTAAATTCTGTCCTAATCAATTACCTTTTCTCCCATCCTGAGGGAGATTTCCTAACCCAAGCACACCTGCAAAGTCCCTTTAACTTCCTTCTGCAGTGGAAGGGGTAGAGTTGAAACCCTTTGCCTTTGCTTTACAGTGATAACGGGTAAACCAGTGACTGCCACAAGTATTTCAAAATGTAGATGGCCCCTCTGCTTTTCCCTTGAGGCAGCTTTTGATTTGAGGGGCACAGGAAACTCAATGCATTATGACTGATGGAAAAGGTGGCCAGCCTCAAACCGGCTCTGCCACGCAAGGTTTTTTGCAGCTCCTTGTGCTGCTCAGTTCTCCTCAGCATCACCTTGGCAATAACCTCAGGCCAGGAACAGCTTCCTCACCTGCCTGGGAGGAAGGGAAAGGGACAGGCCCTTGGAGGAGAAATCAGACAAGAAAAGAGAAGAAAACCTGTGGAGCCCTAGAAACATCTTTGTGAAAGGGAAAAGCCTCATTCTCCAGTACACATAGCTTGTTAAGAGAGTGCCTGGTTTAAATGCTTTCCTCTGTTCACTCCACTTAGGAGATCTGTGCCAACATTTGCTTTAATTTTATTAATATTGGAGTAATTAATTATTAATAGAAATGTGCATTAATTTTTAATATTATATGAATATTGATATTACAGATATGCTATAGAATAATGACAATATCCCACCACACTTCAGGAATTCCCATGTTTGTTGCCAGATTTTGGGTTAGCAGACAGCCATTTCAGGAAAGGACACCACCACATGTAATGAGCTGCTGCCTTAATTTGATTACATGCTCATTAGGAAAGGTGAAGCAAGGTGTTTCAGGTTTGTGGATGCACAGCTGCTTGAGCAAGCATGCACTTGTAAGCCTGGGAGGAAAGCTCTGCTGCTGAGCAGGATAAAATCCAGATGAAGCTCAGCTTCATCTGCATTCCCCTGCCCATAATTCTCCCTCAAGGAAATGTTGTTACTAGGAAAAAAATCTGTTATAAAGCCTTTGAATCAGGGGGTGGCACAAAATAAATTCTCCTGGCTGTGTGGCAAGCAAAGCTCTGATCTGTATGGATGCTTACCCAGGAGACTGGTCACCCTAACCACAACACTGGTTTTATAGAAGTAGTTGAAGTGAAGCTAGGTGATACAAGGCTGGGATTATCTATCTTGGTGGTTGAGAAGACAGTATGGACAGCACTTATTGGTATGGAGCACTCTTAAGGTAAGAAACAAGTTAGCATTGGTTTATTTTCTTGTGGATGGGCTGAAAACGTTAGTCTTGTTACCCTGAAGCTCTGGTGCGTTGGAAGTTCTTACAGCGCAGCTTGTCAAAGGAACTTTGCTAAGTTGCTTCATCAGTATAATGCACCATAATGATGTATAAGAACAGCAAGTATGACCACAGACTGAGGTCCTTGCTGATGCTTCCCTGCCCTAGTAGCTCCCTGATTTGTTATTACTGCACAGATGGATGTTCAAAAGAAACAGAAGGTGCTAAGAATCCCTTGATTTAAACAAGATGTCTCAGGAATTTGATCTTGACAATGTGTAACATGTTTTCCAGAAGGAATTAGAAAATTGCAGGAAAGAAAAAGACTGTGCAAATACAAGAGGATTTTGATAACAGCAAAATCAATGTGCCTTTTTCTATTCCATAGATATGAAAAGCCAAACCAGAGGGGGTACAGCTGTTAGACTAATCAATAATTCTGAGCACAGGAATGGAAATAAGTTTAACACACACTAAACATAGAGTAAATCACCTATCATTTTTCAAGGAGAGTCTTGAGTGTGGGCACATCTAGCCCAGTGCAGCAGAATGTATCTCAGTGATTTAGCAGGGCATATTCCCCTGTATGGTCCAGCTGCCTTAGAGGATGGTTGTAACCTTTGGGTCACTGCCTGGCCATCAGGGCTGGAAAGGGCTGAATATGGAGGACTGAAGCTGAGTAAGCCTGGTGCACTGCAGGGAGAGTGGATGGCAGCATGTTTCATGGCAGGGATTACAGTGCAAGGTAACAGCGAAGCGTGCAGGAAAGGAGGAATGAGAAATATAAACACGCGCCTGGCAGGGGTTTCCCAAAGGTCTGAATGTAAATGGCTTAGTATGGGGGGGAAATTTAATGCATGCACAATGTAAAACTGACGGTCTTCTCTGCAAACCCCAGTTTGACGGGTGATGTGGGTTCATGCTAATTGTGCGCCAGGAGTGCCCAGCGTACCCCTTCCCTTGCTGGGAATCCCATCCAGGCCTCCCGAACTCCAGCACCGTGCCTCCACCACAGCAGCGCAACACGTGGAAGGGATTAAATCTGGGTTTAAATGTAATGCAGCTTTGTAAATCCCAAGGCTGTAACACAGTTCAGAAGCAGACTGAAAATATGGCCCGGTTCCAGCCAAGTGAGCAGTGCTGAGCCTTCTTTATTTGCTTTTGCTCTTGTACATGCGAGTGCACTCATATCATTCCACGCAGACATTTGCAGGCTCTTCCAGCACAAACAGGCAGCTTCACCTCTTGCTGTGAAGAGCTGATAAACCAGCAAAGCTGCTATTACTTTCAGGGAGTGCAAAGCTGGGCCCACTCTTTACTTAGTCCTCTAGGCTACACTGGAGCACAGGCAGCAGAGCACAGTTCTAATGCTTTTATGGGACCTGCTGGCAAGGACAGCTCAGGGAGAGGCACTGGCGAGGCAGCTGTGAACATGCTCACCCTTTCCAAAGGTTTCACTACATCCTGTCAAATCAGAAGGTTTTTTTTCCCCTTCCCAACTTCTTCTCTCACGTGGGTGAAACTTTGACAAGAAGGTTCCCCACCCCTTCAAATTCAATGGCAAAATTTCCTGACTGTGGTGGGGTCATAATTTAAACTCCCTCCCCACCGTGGCTTCACTAAACTCCCCCAAGTCACTAACAAACCTCCTGCACATTGCAACAGAGCCTTCAACTGTTTGGATTTGGTTTACATCAGCACTTATGCTCAGATATTGCACAAATGGAGAGTAAGAAGTCAGTCTGTCTGAGATTTTAGGGTCTTTCGGGTTAGGAAAACTAGCACTGGGCGCTCCATCCCCACCAGCAGCACTGTGGGCAGGTCCTGCAGAGCCTGGCTTCTACAGCATTGTTCATCACCTTGCTGGAAAGCACTTTGGCAATGCTCAGCCTAAACGTGTCCTTCTTTGCCTTCACACCATGGCTCCAAGCTTTACCTCTGCCTGTGATTCTGCTGGCTTCTTGGCTCAGCTGCCCATGTTCTCCCCCTTTTAGTCACACTGCAGCTTGGCTGAACATATTGCACGTTCATCCGCCTTCCTCCACACCCAGATGTCTCCTGAGGCTCTCCCAGAGCTCACTCCCCAGGGCAGCTCAGCCCTGCAGGCAAACAGAGCTGGTCCCTCTGCCTGGGGTCACTGCAGCCCCATGGCACCCAGGGGAGCATCCCCTTTCCCTCTCCTCCCTTGCCCTTGGCACAGCACACTGGGGAGCCTGCGGTGTGGTGTGAGCATGCAAGGCCTAATGAGGGAGGAAAAAGAAAAAGCCCAATTGATTTACTCGACTATCAAGCTACTAAACTGTTTCCTTTCCATCACCCTCCTGCAGATTGAGAGGTTTGATGGAGTGAGGTAATATCCCACTAAATCATTCCCCTTTCTCTCACTGTCAGAAAGCACCCAGACTTCATCCCTTCCTTCTGAATCTTCCTGTGCTTCCCTCTGTGGATGTTTTTAATGACAAAGACATTTTAGCTCTACCTCTGCTACAATTCCTGAGAGAAGCAAGCACCGGTATTTATAAGGTATGATAGAACGTGTGTTGTAAAACAGTTAGCAAAAGGAAGGAGTGAATCACTGTGCAACAGAGAGGGCTCCGGTGCTGCTCAGTGGTGTTTCTGGTTTATTCTTCTCTGGTGTGCTCGGGCTGAGCCCCAGACCCAGCTCAGGGATGGCACCGGGCAGGCAGCCGGCTCCGGGGAGGTGTGCCGTGGGCAGGCTCGCAGGCTCAAGCTGCACGTCTCACAGATGGGGGATCCATTTTTTTCCCTGGGTGATTTGTTCCAATGGTTAATCGTCCTCACACAAACACAGGATTATTTTGGTTTTAATGATGCACCACTAAATAACACTCAGAACCTTCAGGATGGGCTTTCTCTTCACCAGGTGATCTCTTGACTTCTGCCTCCTCTATCAGCACTGTGATGACTGCCTAAAATTGGGACTTCACAGCTTCCCTGTGCCCTTGCAAGACTAGCTTTGAACTTGAAAGCCTCCTACACAAAGTGCTTTGCGCTATCAACCTGGTCACGGTCGATGTGAAAAATGTGGCACTGAAGAAAGTGGCTTTCCAATAAATACATCCACAGTACAACCATGCGTGACTCGAGATCAAAGACAGAGTGCAAGTACCGAGGTCATTAAACATGAATAGAAATACAGAAATGCAACAGCTTGCATTAAAGGCTTAGCTTGACTTTAAAGTTAAGTGATGAAAGCTTATGTAGTCAGCGATTGTTCACCCGTGATAATGCTCCGCTCTTGCCATCAGTAGTTCTACGCTTTACAAAGGTAAGAATAATTAATCATTTTTCAGATAAAGTACCGAGGTGTGGGGCAGTTAATGACTTGTACCAAGTGAAAAGCGGCTTAAAGATGCTCAGCATCCTCAGCTCTAGGGAAAATCAGAGCACCACAGACATCAGGTCTGTTGGAAAATCAGCTCTTGGTCACTGCTCCTACAGCCAATGGATGAGTGAAGATTTACCCCACACAAGGTCCTTCATGAATGACATGGCATCAGAGGTCACCAGCATAAAACCAGGTTAGGGGTAAGGTTTCCAGTGGCACAGCCCCAGCCCAGCACAACTCTGCACCAGTTTTTAAGAGACAATTTCACTGACAAATTTTCTCTCCATCTCTTGGAGATGTCACAATATTCTGAAGCTTAAGAACATGATAGCATGGGAGATGATTCCTGGTCCGTATCGCCATAGAGTTAATTGTAGCCTGTGCAGTGTTTCGAGCAGCCATAAAGGAAGCTGTGCTAAATAAAGGATTTTAAGGGACTTCTATTGGAAAACAGCCCCCCTGCCATGTTTCTAATACTTTTTTGATTTGCAGCATAACTATCTAATCAGCTTTCTGGGGTATTCTGATACTGCACAGAATCATCTAATCTGAAGCCTAAGTTGATGAAGTGCCTTGAGATACTTAGCATTGCATTCTGCCAATGTGTCTTACTCTGTCCAGAGCCTCTTCTTCTCTCAGAGTGGTTTGTGGCAATCCTGAACAAGTGCAGATGCCAGAAAGGAGCAAGGTGACTGCTTAACCCTGTAGGGTAAGTGGCAAACGTCCAGTCAAACTCCACACATCCTTTGCTGGGAAGGGAGTGAAAATGCCATCTTTGCTCTCCTCTGAGCTCAGCACAACATGCCCCCAGGGCAGAACCACAGCATATGGCAGAGCAGCCGCCTGGAGATGTAGCTGTATCACATCCAGGTAGAGCCCAAGGAAAGAACTGTTGCTATCAGACTAAACCAAACTCCTGCCCTTTTCCTCAAGGCTACAGGGCAACACCATTCTGAGAGGCAGCTTTGTCTCCGTGGTGCATACCTGGTAATGGAAAAGCAAATGTTAACAGGTTGGGAGCTACGCATCCCCCTGCTTATCTTCCACCTCTAGCACGGTCACTGAATGAGACCTGTACTGGGTAAGATAATTTGGCTGGGGCTAAATATTTCAGCCCTTTCCTAACAAACTCCTTCCAAATCTAACAGTATAGCTTGAAGCACCCCACAGTATTCCAGGCATTGGGTGTTGTATATCAGATTGCCACAGGCACTACCCAGTGTGATTTTTCAAGCTGACCTGACATTTAAGTGTAGGCTAAAAACCTCCACTGACTTCAAGGTTTTGACTGGGAATGTTTGCAAGGAAATGTGTTAAATACCTGGTGAGTGAGAGAAGATGCCAGCAGCAACCAAGATTTTTCCAGAGCAGCTCTCAGTGCAACTGCAGTTCTTCACCACAGATATGCAAAAGTAAGCACGCTGTGACCTCTGAGCCAGACCACAGAGAATCTCTGGGGGAGATATCTTGGTATTTCCCGTGATACTCAGCACTCGTGTTGCTCAGAATATGGAAAACTATCACATATCTGCCTGGAGGGGTACAGAGAACACTCAATCTATATTCTGGTCAAGCACAGGTAGATGGAAGAGCTGGGAGAGCCCTGCTGCCATGCAGCTCACCAAACCCTCCAAGTACTTTGAGTTTTGGTCAGTGGGGATGAGGAGAGGGATTCAGACCATGGGAGTTTTTTGCAAGTGAGATCAGCACTTGCATAAGCTGCAATAGCTTCCCACATGGATGTGGGAGGTAATTATTAAGACTCAGCTCCCACTGAGTCTCAGCCATTAGCACTTCTGAGACCAGAAGCACACCGGTTTTGATGGGCAGTTGGGGGTATAGAGGCTTACAGCCATACCCTGCAGGTCCCAACGGCATCAGCAAGGGCTTCTTGTGCTCAGCCCATTCTTACTAATGTTATTTCCCCATTTGTCATCCAGAGCAGGTTTTCATCCTCTCTGGTACTCTTCCTTGATCTTGGCCAAAACATTTAATCTCTGTGACCCACTTTCCCCACATGCAGACTAAAGTATGCTTTTAGAACGTTAATGCTGTGCTTTGGAAATGCTATTTTTCTTTTTTCCTTTTTTTTTTTTTTCTTCATTTTTCTTATCTTTGCTCAGATTTCAGAGGAATATTTATCCTCTGGTGCCTCTCCAGCCCCTTCTGCTTTTTCATACTTTCTTGGTGTACTCTCAGCCAGCAGGACAGACTCGCAAACTGGTGTTTGTTGGTGTGCTGGCACCAAGTACTGTTTCATTTTCTGCCATGTGTCTGTCCCTTAATATTCAGTTTCACATTTTCTGGAATGAAGCCCTATTGTTCAACACCCATCTAAACCCTGAATTAAAGCTACTGGAGTTCCTTCTCTTTTTGTACTAGCATGGCCACGATCATAATCTGCCTGATATTACAAGTACCTAAAATATAAAATTAACTTCAAACAGCACTGATTTTGCCCTCAGTATATCAGAAGTCCTGACACAGCCCTGGAAGCTACATGCAAGCAAAAAGCATTGCATAAAGGTACTCTTCTGGAACTTTTTTGCATCCTTTTGTTATAGTGAGGCTGAGTCTGGTGCCACTGATGGGTTATAGCAAAGCATCTGTTATCTTCAGGGGCTAAGAACTGGACTTGCTCATCTCACAAGGGCATCACTGAGATGGGGGATGCCTATGCACAGAGATTAGCATTTAATACAGCAGCACAGCTTGATAAACTGAATCTAAATAAAACCATCAGGTCACCCAAAGGTGATTTTTCATTCCCCCACATATAGGATTGACTATACAACTTGTGCTTAATTCTTCTAGAAGTGAAAAATCTGGTCCTTGCAGCTTTTAAGGAGGTTTTAAAAATAACTATTCTCCCATCTCTGTGGTTTAAATAGAATCACAACCGTACTACTTATAGCCTGGAAGAGAGAAACGATGCTAAAATATCAGGCATTTTTAATAGAGTATGAGAAAGAAAACATTGGGTTGGGTACCAGCAGGATTAGGAGAAGACAGCAAGATCTGAGTTAGAGATCACAGCCCTAGGCCCCTACTTAAGAAGCTTCCTAAGCTTTAAGAAAATATGATACTGCAAAAGTTGGAACCCTGCCATAAAGACCTAACAGTAAAACAGGCATGTAAGGTATAATTGGAACACAATTCCCAGCAATAGCATTGTGGCTTTGCCCCTAAGTCTTTGTAACACAATTCTACCCCAGTACTCTTTAAGATTCACTAAGCTATCATCTGATATTCCAGGATGAAAATATAATTAGCACTAATAACCAACTTCTGCTGTGATCTGAAGCTCTTGACAGCTTTCCTTCTGTACCCAGATGCATTTTCCAACAGCTTTGGAACTGATCATTAAGTCTCACTTTGTTTTCAAGATACCCCATCCATTTCTTAGCCCAGATATGGCAGTATCAGTACAGCCCCATCTTCCTCCTGCCTACCTTCTCTGCAGCTATACTGAAAGTTCAAATTGCAAACTTCTTATGCACTTTAAGAAACATTGCCTCTCTGGTGTTCAAATCTGAGTTAGGGGTGGAAAGTAAGACATAAAACCAAACCAGAAGCCCCACCTCACTCAATTCCTTGCCTAAATCTAAAGCCGCCATAGCCCTTTTCTGATCTGTTACACGCACCTCTTCTGTGCTCGTTTCACAGTCAGGACAACTATTTCTCAGGCCATGTCTAACAACTTCGGACTACTCCCTACAGATACAGTCTTAGCACAGAATTCTGCATGGAAACTGAGCTATCCCTGTCATTAGTGTGCAGTTTGCTCCAGCACTGTGATGATCACTGTTTGTTAAATGTCATATGAGCCATCAGAAGGAAAGCACGGTCTCTAAGATGGCTATACAGTTGTGTCAGGATCCCACCATCAGGCCACCAGTTAAAATACTGTCAGAGAAGTTGCAGAACAATAGAGCAGGTTAAAATGCCATGCTTAATAACTTAATAAATGTAAATTACCCATTAAGAATATAGTTTACAAATGAGTACAGTATTAACCAAGCCACCATGTCAAAAAACTGCTTTGCCAACTAAAATTAGCAACCCACAATTACACACTCTATCATTAACAGACAAATGGTTAGCTAAACCAGAAATTTGGTTTCACGAGACAAAGAATTGTGCTATTTAAACCTGTTGCCCATCATGAACTTAAGTCTTCTTAAAAATAGCTTTAGTCACTTTTATTGGTATAAACACCTAAATTGAGATCTAACAGCAAATAAGGATTGTGCTTGTCCATAATAACCTCAGCTGCAAAATCTACTCAGACACAAGACATACAACCTTCCACATACACAAGTTATTTGCCAGCAAAGCAGAATGCTGCCATTCTGAAACAATTACATACAGTAAAGGTTTTCAATATTTTATTAAAGAAAACAGTCAAAATGTACAAGTATTACCCAGGTTTGTAGATAACTTCCTATAAAGGCAGTAAAATATGAATTTCAATCTAGGTTTTAAAAACTGCTATAGTTGCTTATTTTTAAAGTTGGTATTTTAAAATCACATTTCACAAATCGTTCTGAAATCTTACCAAATGAATAGTGCAACAAGAAAATTGAAATTAGTTCTACACTGTTTGCATGTCAAGCAAAAGTTATAAGTAACTGCTTCAAATACTCAAACCATTGGAGAATGAATGAACCCAACAGCTCCCACCAAAAACTAGCTTCTGACCACATTAGGAATGTCCTTTTCTTGTTCTTCACTTAAGATCAAATAATAAGAGAACAACACCTCTTGAGGTCATCAAAAATAACTTTAGTAGAAAATTGTCTTGGCCCTTATCAAATATTACATGAGGAAAATTGTTAAGCCTTTATCAAAACAGACAGGAATAGGGAAACAAAAAAAAAATGTCATGGCCTTAATCCGTATCTGTTGGAATTATGTCTAGAAAGGTTAGAAGCAAAACCAGAAACTTGGAGCCCTGTTTTTGTTTTTAAAAACCACACAATCACAAAGAAAACCAGCTTCTTACTGCCTAAGGTTTGGGGGTGTTCTGCTCAAGTACCTGTCCCATAGACAGCAACCTTTTATGTTCTGAAGAGAGCATAAGCAAAATATAGAAAAATAAATGAAACAGCTTCTTACAGCCTAAGGTTTGGGTGCTGGGTGGTGGTTTAGTCTGTCCCCCACAGGTCACACTCTCTTGAAATCATATGCAGAGACATGGAAAATTATATCCATCTTTCTTTTTTTAGAAAGAGAAAAGCCCCCCTACATCCCAAAGCTCTTGAGATCACAAAGGATGGTGCCCTGGGTGCTCTGGATGCTTTGGCAGCATGGGAAGTGGGCTCGGAGACAGACCCTGAGCTCCTTGTTGAAGATGAAGCAGAGGATGGGGTTTACCCCTGCCTGGGCAAACGTCATCCAGACAGAGGTGGTCAGGTAGACCTGGGGGATGGAGCTGGCCTTAATGAAAACCCGCAGGTAGCAGGCCACAATGTAGGGGGACCAGAGGAGCAGGAAGAGCAAAGTGATCATGTAGAACATCTTGCAGAGCCTTTTCTCCATCTTAAACTCCTCCAGCACCAGCAGCCTCTTGATCTGGCTGTGGGTGGCCTGCCTTATACCCACGAGGGTGGGTGGCGTGGGCCCCCTGCCAAAGCCAGCCGTCCAGTTCGCAGCTGCTTGGCCAGTGGCTCCCGGCCCATGGAAGGTCCAGTTCTGGCTGATGGCTGGTACCAGCTGGGCTGGCTTCATCTTGCGGTGGCCATGGATGAAGAAGAGCAGCTTGATGTAGACCAAGTGGGTGGCAGCAATGACAGCTGCCAGCATGAGCATGAAGCCCAGCGTGTCGTTGGCCTTGACGTAGCGGTGCTCGAAGATGCACTGCTCCTCCTCCCGGATGAACTTGTAGGTCCCCACGTCAAAGACAGGGGGGAAGGCCATGGCCATGGAGAGGGTCCACACCATGCACACCACAGCCAGGCAGGTCCAGCCCGTCATGCGCTTGGCGTAGAAGCGGTGGTGGGCAATGGCCATGTAGCGTGTGACCCCCACGCAGAAGAGAAGGAAGGCGGCGTGGAAGCAGAAGAGCACAGCCAGGAAGGCCAGCACCTTGCAGCTGAGGGGCCCGTGGGGCCAGGCGGCCCCGCTGCGCACCGACAGCATGACGAAGGGGAAGCAGGCCAGGGAGCGGAGCCCGTCAGCCAGGCAGAGGTCCAGCAGCAGGTAGTAAGGAGCGCGGTGCAGGTGCCGGTCCTTGAGGATGAGCCAGGCGAAGAGCACGTTGCCCGCCAGGCTCACGCAGAGGATCAAGCCCAGGGTGGCCAGCTTCAGCCCGGAGGCGCTCAGCAGGCCGCCGGCGCTGGGCAGGTGCGGGCTGCTGCTGCTCCCCAGCTCGCTGCTGTTCGCCATCGGGTCCTTCCTCTTCCTCTTCCTCCTCCTCCTCCTCGGCGGCACCGCGCAGGCAGGGCCAGGGTCTCAGCGCCGCGGCAGCGCGCCGGGGCCGAGGGCCGCGCCGCCCGGCGCCCCCATGCCCGCCACCACCGGCCTCCCCCCGCCGCCAACGCCGCCGCCGCCGCCCCGGCGACGCGGGGCGCTCCCGCCGCGCTCCCCGCGGGCCATGCGGACCCCCTGCTCTAGGGCCGCGCCCGCCGCCACCGCCGCCCCATGGGGATGGGGGATGCGCGGGGTGGGGTGGGTCACACACAAGGCGCGGAGCGGCGCGGAGCCACCCACCCCCTTACCGCCGGCGAGCTGCTCCTCCGCGCCGGGCGAGGGGCCTGCCGAGCCTGCGCACAGCGGCTGCGGCTCTGCCCAGCTCCCGCCGAGGACAATGGGGTAAATCCCCCTCTCTCCCTCCCTCCTTCCTCTCTATCCTTCCTTCTCCTCCTCCCCTCCGCCCTGCCTCCGCCCCCCGCGCAGCCCGGCCCCTGCGGAGCGCGGGGCTGAGTCAGGCGCGCAGCGGCGCGGAGCGGTGCGGAGGTCCCGGTGCCGCAGCGGGACTGGGAGCGGAGCCGCCCGCAGCCGTGGTCCCCGCCCTTGTCCCCCGGGGCGGGGCTGGGTGCGGAGATGGGGCTGGGAGGCAGCGGGGGGAGCGCGGGGTGTCCGTGTGCCGTGTGCGCTCGAAGAGGCAAAGCTGGTGGAGAGCTCATGGAGACGCTGTGTGCCTGACACAGAGGTGTATATGCCCAAATATGCACGGATTGATACCTACCGCATGTGTGTATGGACCCCATACACCCCATTCATTAGTGATACGCCTGTATCACATTCACCAGTGTGCTTTTGCTAGGTTTGCCTGTACTAAATAACCATTTAACTTTCTCTCTCTGCACGCAGGGGACCCAAGTCCAGTAGCGCCTGTTGCAGCAGAGCATCTGGGCATGCTGTCCCTTGCTGGGCAGGGAGGTTTGCAGGGGAAGGAGGTTTACAGCCAGCATGTGTAGCAAATGTTTCGATGTTACAGCAATGAAAAGCCGCTCCTGCAAGTCAGGAGCCTGATGTTTTGTGTCTGTTTGGGTTCCTGAGAAAGCAGAATGGGAAGGAAAGTGACTTAATGTTTCTAACTCACATGGATGCTTCCTGTGTTTTTGTGTGTTGCAGGGGTTTACCAGCTCCCAGGCCTAGTTACATGGGGCCTGGCAAGTTTTTGGGAAATGGAATTTTTAAGACCTTTGGCCCGACAGCATAGAGCTTCACCTGTACTGTAGGTTCAGGTTTATAATGGGCAGTTTAATTAATGTAGGCCAGTGAGATGCAGATCTTTGTCCTCTCTCTCTCTTTGCCATCCTTGGTATGTAGGGCAAGGCCTCTCTGTGTGCCTTGCAAAGCAGGCACCACCACGTAGCCCTGGGCTCACTGGAATGTTAATGCAATTATCTCACTGAGTTTCCTTCATGGCTTTTTGTGAAGGACACGTCTGAAATCCTTTTTGAGCATTCTATTAAAAGCCATCAGTAAATTCAGTGTTATTCCAGAAATGATAGCAATTAAAGTGTCTGCATCAGTCCCAGAAGCGGATGCTCATAGAACAGCTTTTGAGCAGATCTTTCTGGCTGGTTTCAGAAATCTTGTGGCATGTGGCAGGGGCCAGGCACTGACCTCAATTGTGCCACCAGACATCCAGAGCAGCTCTGCTGAGCTCCTGGCATTTCAACAGGCATGGAACCAAACCCAGACTTTGCCTCAAATATGTGTTGAGGGCAATCTGTATTACATGCAGGATTTCATTTGTCCGTGGATCTAGTTTGTATCTGTTATTTATTGCTAATGTTAGGAGAGCAAAGAAATCCTAAGGGGAGGAGGGGGAAAGTGGCAGATAATTGAGTCTGCTTTTTGCATCCTGCTGGTACATCTGAGCTGTTTTCAGTTGTTAGGTTTCGCATTTGCACTGAAGTTTTCCTGTGACAGAGAATTGCCCACGGGTTGTTCAGTGCTTTGTGCAATTTTCAAGGCATTTCTCACATTCATGCCATGACTTAAGCGCTGGGTGCACCGTGTCCCCTGGGCAGCCACCGCACCGGCATCAAGAGCAGTGGCTTTCTGGAGCAGCCAGGGACACCACGTACCTTGTTTGCCACCAGTGCAACACAGTACTGTGTTAACAGGCTCTCCGATGGCTGGGTGCCTGCAGCCAAAGTAGTTTGCCAAGCATGAGTACAAGGATTGGTTATCCTTAGGGGAATGTGGCTTTTCAGAGGAGCAGAGGAGACCTCATGGCCTGTGTAAGCTCTGTGATCTCTGCCATCAAGTGAGCAAAAGGGAATAACACACCTGCTTCCCTCCTCCGTGCCTGCGGGTAGGGTTTCTCCTCTCCCTGAACGCTCGCCAGCACAGCTGAGCTGGCTCAGGAGCTGCTGTAATTCACTGCTCTCTTGCCAGGCCAGCAGCAAATTGCTAGCTCATCTTTCTCCCACCTGTAGCGAGGGGAGAGGATGGTGTTTCATCCATCTTCCCAGGCCTACTCCCCTGATGGGGCTCCTATATAGTGCTATAGGAGGTGTGAGGCATTTGAGGGCAGCTTCCTAGTGAAGCTGGCTGAGAGATGTGACACTATAGGAACGGCCAAAAGGAATGGGGAAAATAAGGGGGTTAACAGTCTTCATCGGAGCAGGCTCTTCACTTGCCAGCTGCCCCCATGCAGGCATGCCTACATCTTGGCATGCTTCACTGGCTTCTTTGCATTAGACCGATTGGGTTCAAACAAGTTTCTCGCCCAGGCTTAGCCTCAGTTTGGATATTAGCACAGTGCTACATTTACAGTGTTTGACTAGAAAATGGGATACAGAGTATTTCGTAACCCCTCTGCTGTTGCAGAGCTGCTTGAGGAGCTCTTCCAGCCCACAGGGACTGCAGTGCCTGGGGAGGTGTCCACTATTAAGAGTCAAGAGGAGCAGCAGGGACTGCCCTGGCTGCCGTGACATCCCCTTCATCTCTGGTGCTGCTCCATGGCACACAGCCGTACAAAAGGCAGATCCATCGCAGCAGTCATGGGGAACAGGTACTTTCCAGATACTGTAATGAGCATGTTAAGTTATTTTCCTTTCTCACCTCAATCACTTTCATAAAATGTGTTTAACGAAGAGCTATTCTTTGCTTACAAAATGGTGCTTCACAAGCTAGATGGATTCCTCTGACCTTTCAGTGTGCTTTACTTGAATTGGCTGCCGCTTCATGTTCTCTGCTCACTGCCTTGAATGGGAGAGACAGTTGAAATACAGACTCTTAGAGCAAATACTGTGGCATATTGCCTTCTTTCCACCAGTCACAAGTATTCTTCCCGAAGGCTTAGCTATTTATTATTGATGATGTTATTGGTGTTCTTGTGTCTGGGAGCTCTGTATAATGTTTCCGGAAAGAGAAGTGTCCTGTACCCATGGTACTACTGAAGTAGAAATCAGAGTTATCTCTGGTGTGACACATGGAAGGAGGAAATGTCTGGACATGCCTGAAGGACAAAGAGCCCCTCCATGGCCTGAGACACCACAGGGAAGCAGGACAGGTGGGAGCAGCCAGGCAAAACAATTTTGCTGTCACAGATAATTCAGGCAAGGAAAAGTCTTCAGGCTTAGTAATCAAGGAGTTGGAAAGGTCAGTCTGGAGCAGAAAGGGGTAAGAGAAGCTTGAGCTGGATGCTGGCACAAGAAAAATTTAGATCCTTCTTCCCAGCTTCCTGTAATTCCCAAACAGCTCTCTGGATTACTTCATTATTTGTGTTATCTTTGCTCCTAACGGAGTGAGTCAGGGACCAGAGTGCTACATAAGCAAAACAAAAAGCTGTACCTTTGCCAAGGGAGCTTAATATCCAACTTTAAGATGGGGGAGAGATATGAACTCTAGAGAAAGGGGGAAATGAGTGAACAGTGAAGCTGCATCATAGGGAATGGCATTGGCATAACCGTGGCTATCACTCTTCCCTGCAAAGAGAGGAGAGAGTGCAAGGAGATAATGAGGTAGGTTTGTGGGTGTTTACAAGGATCATGATAATACTCTGTGACAATGACGGAACAGAAGATGACACATTAAGGCAACGTTTGGGCACCAGCTAACGTGAAAACAGTGTGAGAAGTTTTAAATCTGCAAAATTTACAGTACTACCCAAAATAACTGCTTTGCACAGGAGTCACACTTACCCTGTGTAACCAGGGCACAGCCATGGTACATGCCTGTGAACTGAAAACAGATTTAAAGCAACACTGGAAGCCCCCACCCTACATCTTGCTTGCAGAGGGTCCAGATGTGAGGTAGGGATGGGTATGGGCTGGCAGAGGCCAGATCTATGTTCAGCAAAGCACTGATAAAGCATTTTGGATGTGGCTTTGTTGAAGGAAATATTAGCACAGTTGTGCAAAATGTACAGATGACACCGATGAGAGTATTAATGTCACTGTTGAATCCCCGTTTCCTGGATGGCAGCAGAGGATGTGCAGGCAAACAGTCAAATAGCTGCATCTATCCAGCAGAGAGGTATCTGACAGCCAGCTATCACATTTTTCAAGGGCTTATTCCTAGCTGTTTAATACTTCATATGCTCTCTTGGGGAGGGAGGAGTGAAGAACGGAGGAGTATATTTGGCACAGCAGGGAAGTGGACTCAGGTCTTTTCCATCCTTTAGTGCTGTACTGTTGCAGAGGGAGAGAAAGCCTCCTTCCACAGTGGTACTAATCCTCCTCCACAGCGAGCTGAACGTTTTGAACTTGAACAACTCCTCTCATTTTTCCCCCATGTGATTGTGAGTCAGGCTGAGCTTCTCTATTCTTCTCCATAATAGAGTAGGAGATTATTTTGACTGGAAATAACCAGACACAGGTATCATGGCTGTGAATGCCTCCATGCATGCCACTTGCTGAAAGTTCTGTAGCCTTCTGCAAAGGGAGCTGGTCTTTAAAGACTTTGCTCAATGGAGAAGGAAGAAAAGCAGAGGAGAGAAATAACTCCTTCCTGCTCACTTCTGTCACTGGCTGTGCTAAACTTAACCTGCTGAATTGTTGGCAACATGCTGTTCTTCAGAAGCAGCTCTTTGTGGAAGAGCTCCCCTGTGACACAGGAAATAGCCAGAGTGAGACACGAAGTATCCTTGACACAGTGCATTTCTACAGGAGGTTGTAGCTGCAATCCAGTCCCACAAGCAAGTCAGGAAAGTTAGGAAAAGCCATTGCTCTCAGGTCTCCAGGGGAACAGATTTTCTGGCTCCTTCTCTTCATCTCTCTGCAGTTCACCCTCATGGGATGAGACCAGCTGCTTGGGTTGCATTCCCACCCCCTGCCCTGGAGGCAGTGAGCGACCAGAGGAGTGCAGGGCAAGGGGGAAGCAGATGCAATGTAAGGCCGTGTCAGGGTACATGGCTTCCCCTGCTGCCATGGCAGGTGATGCTGAGAGACACCATGCCCTGCCGGTTTTGGCTCTTGGTGGGTACCAGCGAGGCTGGTGCAGCCCCTTAGGTCTGAGTTTTAGCTGTGCACTCTACTACTAGCAAAGCTCGATACTAAGGAGCATTTCACAAGGTCAGGCTTTTCCATTTTATACATGTGGGATCATTTTATACGTAAGTTGCTTCAGGCTGTTGAACCAGCCTGCTGCAGGCTAGCCAACCCCAGAAGTTTTATCTGTGCTGTAGCAACCTCAAGCCACTGCTGTTCTGCTTGTGCATCTAATATCTCAGCTGCTTACTGAGAAGCTAATGAGCTTTTAGAGATACATGGGTGCTATAAACTCCTTAGGCTGGAGATAAGCAGCTTATTGCCTTTAGGAGCACTGCCAGCCCTTGGCTCTGTTGCTGTGGCGCTTCTCAGTCCCCAGGTTCTTCCTTAGCAGGAAGAGTTATAATGTGTTGCAATAAATAAGTGTATTCATAATTACCTGCACATGTGTGTGCTGCAGCCACCTCCATGGGCTGAGGTAAAACCTGGCAGCAGGACAAACAGGTAACAACAGGCTCTATGCACTGTGTTGTCACGTCTCCCCGCACGACTGATTCAACCCTCGCAAACTTCCTTCCTCGCACAGGGGCTGCACCATCTCATCAGTACAGGATGAATCCTCCACCCTCGTCATGGTGAAATGGCCTTTGGCACCCAACAGCAAATTCACCATGGACAGCGTGGGCAGCTTCAGAACAAAAGGTGGCTGTTTTGATTATGAAACAACTTATTTCCATTGCTATGCTTTCGGATAGACTTACTGTGAATTCCTGTCTAGCAAATTCACTGGGTAAAGAAGGAAAAAATAGGTAATGCACAACTGAAAGTTCATTTCCAGAGTCATTGTGAGAGCAGGTTTTTGCTTCTTTCGTATGAGTTCAGCCTTTGCTCTTCTCCACTTGCTATCTCCAACATCTGCCATCAAAAGAAATCCTGCTGCAACTGGTCCATAGGCTGTAGTAGCTAAATGCTAAAGACAGACTTCAAAGAAGATCTGCTTGGCTACTCAAAGCATCTTCATCTTTATTGGATATTGTACTTTTTTCCCCTCTTTCATATATTACCCTGGTATAATTAGCCCAACAGCCCTCTTTTCAGGGTATAACTAGGAACATAATTTGCTATGCAACTGTCATGTTTTTGTTAGTTGCTCTCCTTGGAGCAGTTTTGGAATTAATCTGATCTTCAGGGAGAGTTATTTGAGATGCTCAAGCACCTTCTGATACCATCTTTTAACTCTAGTAAATAAAAATCTGAAAGCTGATTTCTTTGCTGCTCTATCATCCTTACATATAACCTTTCTTGTTGGTTTATACTTATGCAAAGCTTATAGTGAAGCCAGAACTATTCTCTTATTTTGGGACTCAGTACAAATGGAGATCCCCTCCTTGCCTATGGCCCTTTCCTTCTCCATAGCTGGTTGAAATGAAAGGATGAGCAATGTAAAAACCTTCAATGTGGCTAAGGCAGTGAGATTCGACAATATCAGAGAGCCCATGAGCACTACTTGAATGCTACATTCTCAGTTAAGTGGGTGCTGTCTGTTTAGATACAGCCCTTGTCAGGGTGCTGGAGTGGGATGATGATCCAGCAGCGTATTCTCATGACCAGAGGCTGGTTCAGAGGTTGGCTCAAGGCTCCGCTGCTGAAGCGGTGCAGACAGCTCAGTGGCACTCCTGGAATTCAAATTAAGCTGTCACTGGATTCATGTCCAAGGGCTGAAAGTCACTAACGAACCTTTCTGTGTTTAAATTACTTTTTCAACAAAGCCATTTAATTTTCAACCATAGAAATGGCACATAAAAAGGGTTTGTAGTTCAGGAGTGCTCTTGGGTCACAACCAACTTTGTAGGAGGCTAAGTAAAGTGTGAGAACCTTTTTTTACCATACTACCCTATCAGCTGAGCTTTTAAGGCAGGCTGATGAAAAGCAATCTATTATTTTAATAGCACTTTCTCTCTGGTAAAAGGTCTTGCTAACTTACTGAAGCAGAGCTTGAAATAACAGATTAAAAACTGTCAGAAAAACTGTGATGTAGTTTGGAGCTAAGTGAAAATTGTGGCCAAAATCTGAGCCTGCTCAAAGCATGAGTTAAGTGGCAAAACACCCCAAGATTCCCCTGTTCATCGTGCAAGCTGTTAAGGATAACAAACAGCTTATTTGTTTGGGGTCAGGTTGGCTTTTTCTTAGTTGTGCCTTTCGTGTGAAGGGTGTTTCTTTGCGAGATTTGGTGGTTTAGTTTATTTTTATATATTTGGCCTTTTGCTCTTGTGTGTTCTCTAATAAAGTTCACTTCAGCAATGCAATGCTGATGACAGAAAACCTCCTGGAGCTGTGTTAAACCTGATGTCTTCCTACTGGGGAGGAGCAGGGTGTGGGGTTTTGGGAAGATCCAACAGGATTTCACATTTTTTGTGATCTTGAATTGTTGTGGTTAGACAAAAACAAAGCTTAGGAAACAAAGAAAAGACATTGGTTATGTGCATAGTACAAAAGCCTTGTAGAAAGCCTCTGTATATCATTTGGCTGCCAATTGGATTACATTTACAATAAGGACATGACGACTTGGAGGATGGTGAAGAGCTCATCCCTGCAATGCATGAGCCCAGGCTGGGAAACAAACCTCACCTGCCAGTTCTAAAAGGCTGTTTCCAGCTTTTCTTCTCGAAGGAGGGACCTGGCTCTGCTATCAACAAAGTGGCAATTCTGAGATTGATTTCAAAGGGAGCTAAGCTGAGCTCCATGAAAAGGAAGCACTAGCATGCAATGCTGCTTTTCTTTTTTTCTTATTAATGTGACTAATTAAATGTTTGTGTTTTTTAAGCACTAACTGGTTTTTGATGGTCGTTCAGAGACTTTGAGAAAGTCAATAATTTTGATGGAATAAGACTGTAGACTCCAGAACAAAGTCCACATGGAATCCGTGATGTTGCTAGGATACAGCTATTAGTATTTTCAGTGGCTGGGGTGTTTTTTTGGTGTGTTTTTTTTTTTAATAGAGTCAGCCTAACCTCTTTTACAAACAGGAGGAGAATACGTGACTGATCCTATTTACACAACGCTCCCTCAATTTACAGTAACGAAGACCAACTTGACCTATTAGTTTCAGCCACTTTTATTTCTGAGGAAGAAACACAAAGAGTAATTCTGACCTGAGCTGCAGGGAGCACGTTTGACCTGAACCTTGATGTTTGGAAGCAGTGCGCAGGACTTTGTCCCTGTGAGTGATACATCGCTGCAATCCGTCTCCCTCTAGTGGTTTATTTCCACAGGGGCCCTTGGCTCTCCTGGCTTGGACAGGTACCAGGTTTCATAATGTGATGCGGAAAGTTGGATGACCCCTATGAGCTGAACCGTAGAGCACCACCGAGCTCATCATTTTCAAGAGATGAGCATAAAACCTATAAAAAATTTTTGGTGGGTTTAATATTTTATAGTTTATTTCTTATTTACAGTATCAGTAGTAGATGAGGCTTTCCATTCCAGGCTTGCTTTGCAGTACAGGCTAAAGTGATTTGCTTGGTGTGTAGGATGTGACTGTTGCACATTGTTTCCTTCAGCTGTATACTGGGATGCCCGTAGAAAAAAGATCAGTATTTAAGCTCATGTTCCACATCAAAGCCAATGCCAGATGTGGTGCCAATACCATTCTTTTTTTTTATGTAACACAGAATAGGCTTGTGGACGGTGCTATTTTGGGATCCCCATGTTTGGGGAACTGATATCCAAGTGAAACCCTCTGCAGATATTTTACTGGGAAATAAGGAGAAGCAAGCTGTTTGGAGTTTGTTTCCAATATACAATTTAGCTTTGAGGTGTGTTAGGTTTCTTGCATTTAATGCCCATGACCTCACCTTTGCTGGGCATCTCTTTCTGTAACACCAAAGATAGCTTAAGTGCCTTACAAGCATGGGGAATGGGAAGGTATAAGGATGAAAGCAAAAGCCTAGTATCCAAAACTAAGTAAGGAATTCAAGTCTGCTGATACCCAATGCATGGATTGAATGCTGAGGTAAGCCAGTTCAGCTCCCCAAAGGTGGCTAGGTAAAGCATAAAGATCTAATCTAAAGCATACTGAAGTCAATACATGCCTTTACTGAAGTGTAAAGGGCTTTGAATGAGGCTCAGCCTTGCTTCACAAGTGATGGTAACCAGAAAGTGTGATTCGGCAGTGCATCAGGGATCCTGGAAGACTGATGCCTTTCCAGCTAGAACACCAATCTGAGGTAGGTAGAGGACTGGTACTGCCACCTTCATATTCACATCTGGCAGAAGTCCATCCTGTGATTTGTTTTTTCATATACCAAGGAGCTATCTGGCCTTGGTTTTTCCCTTATAAACTGTAATAGAGAGAAAGCTTGGAGAAATCCAGGATTACCTGCCCCAGAAGTTAGCAAGCTCCCATTCCATTTTCACAGGCCCCCAGACCAAGAGGTTATGTGATGCCATCACCTTCCTGTGAAGCATTTTACTGTATGTTCCGTTACAGAGTAACTTTAAAGGCAAGGTTTTACTTTTGTTTGACTTTTACTTAATGCTCAGCTTCTCTTGAGCAATCAGGAATCTTACCCCTTGGGAGATTGCTTAAAACACTTGGACACTGCTCTGTAAAAGCTGCACAGCAGTTCCCATGATAGTGATTTTGGAGCCAATTTTGTCTCTCATTGTTATTTTCTCTTTTCAGGATGAAGTTTCCACACAGTGTCCTGGCCAAAGACGATTTGATTTTGGATTATAACTTGAGCAAGAACTATTCCATTAATTTTTTAATATAAAAATCATGCATTTGCTACTAGCATGTGGAATTAAGTTCTTGCACTTTTTAACACTTCCACAGCTAAAAAAGCAGACATACAAATTCAGTGTGCACATGGTCCTCTCTGAGATTTGTTCTAGCATCACTCAGAGACAGTTAATAGAAATCCTGTTTTTGCAAGGAGGTCATGGACACTTATGGGATGCCCATGAATGCATGATCTGGCTTTACTTTTATGTAATTGTATAGGGTTGGGGTTTTTTAGACTTTCGCAATGCGTATGTAGGAACTTTTATAGTAAGGAAAGAAAAGATCCATTTGAACTGAACTTCTTTTTGGAGTAGTGATTGGTTATGTCAATTGTACAAGCTAAGGCAAGGTTCCTCTGCTTGTTTGACTTTGGCAGGTTCATGTATTTGAAGGAAGACTTCTCTGAATGGGAGGTGGCAGGAACCAGCTGCGTGAGGAGCCTATCCTATGGAGCAATGCTTGATTCTGTGCTGGAAACCTTCTGTCCCAGGCAGGACTGGATGCAAGCCTGCAAGAAAAACAGGGGTAGCGAGCCAGTTTGTTTTCAACAAAACAAAGTTATGCAATATCATTTAGTTCTGACATATTCCCAACATGCAGCAAATGGAGAACTCACTAAATACAGTATATCTCTGGCCGTATCATTTGAATATAACTGGTTTCCATGACAACCTCCACTTAACAGCTTGGCTGATATGAAATCATTCCTAGATGAGGGAGCTTTTGCCAAAAGCATTGGGATTCAACACTTTAATATCATGTTTTAGGTTTTAAAAAAACATTTATTTAAGCCTCTGGAAGCAAATATCAACTAAAATACCTCCATCCTCACCTTCGCTTCAGCTCTTGGTTGATCACCTTATCTTCCTGGGAACCTTTCAGAAGCAGCTCTTGTGTTACTTAATATGCTTCTGAAGTCCCAGGCGGTGTTTCAAGAGCAAGTGATCGTGACACCAGCGTTTAGTAGAGATATTCCATTTCATGGCTGTTGGCTCAGCCTGCAAGGCAGCGGAGCAGCAGCTGGGCACAGCAGCCAAGGCTTCTGCTCCAGCCATCCCTCAAGTCCAGGAAGGTTTATGCTCCAACTACCTCTGCCTCAGAGTGAGAAAGAGGAGCTTCAGCTGGGGAAAGGTGTAGCCCAACATTTCACACAGTTCACTTTGCACTGGGAGCACTGAACTAACAAACCCGGGTTATCTATTAGATCTGTTCTAAGGTGAGGTACCTGTTGCCTCGAAAATAGCTGTGAAATGCTTCCAGGGTGGAAATGCAATATGACTGCTCGTATGGTGCTTGTTCCCCTCCTCCCTCCCAGGTGCCACATTGCATTAGAATACAGCTAAAATAAGCCTAATGCTTTCCTAGTATTTCTCATGTACGCAGGCATTGCAGTTGCCACAGTGATGGTACACAGCTGTCAGTGGCAGAAAGGATGGTCCTGATGGTTTCAAAGGCAATCTGTCCCTTCAAAACACCCTTCCTTTATATCACAGGGATTTTCTGCTCTAGCTGGGAGCAGGGGCTGTGGGAAAACCTACTGGAACAGGCAAATAACCTTTCAAGCATATGTAATGTACCCCTTGCTGCCAAGATTTTGGGATCAGCAAGGATTATAACAGCAGGGATTAAAATCTCCAGTAAAACCATGGAAAGAGTTACAAAGTATTTATTGTTTCTTCTGGTTATAATGTGCCTTCTTCAACTCTAATTAGCCCCAGCATGGAGTGACTGCTGTGCCAGATTGGTACCTGAAACTGGGTACAGGCAAGCAGTGCTAGAACACCCAGAATGGGGCAGAATGGCATTCCCCACTTCAGTTTGTTGGGGCTTTTTTCTCCCCAGTTGTTACCTGGGAAAATTTCAGCTGTTACCCATCTGAAATCAGCTGAGCTAATAACTACTGACTCCTGCTCTCACTCACACAGCCCTGCTTTATAAGGCTTTAGCAGCAACTTACTTGTTCACCTGGAGAGCTCTACAAGTGAAAGGTTTGGAGAAGGCAGGAATGGAGCCAGAAGCCACTTCTATGGTGGTGAGCTTTAAACAACTCGTCTCACCTTTGCAGCATCCTGTAGCCTGGGACTGTGCTGTAACACTGTTTATGGTAAATCTGCTTGAGAAGGTACAGAAGCACAGGAGACAGCATCACCAGGATTTCTGTTAAAAGCAACCTTCAAGATATATGCAAATATAAATATATATATTGAATAATTGAAGTCCTATAAATATCTCTCTGAAAACACTGATAATTTCCTGGGACTTTTAATCTCAGTTGATTTAGTTCAGGGTGTGCTGGCAGCATGAGCTGGCTGAGCAGAATCAGGATGCTGTTCTCATGATCATTTTTTCTTATGAGATCCATCTCAGGAGGCTCATACTTGCCTCTGTGTCACGACTCCCTAAAAGTCTCTGTAGGCAAAGGATGCGCTAATTTGATGCATCCTATGATTGCCCTTCCTCCACAACCAGATTAATTTACTGTTAGCTGAGATTCCCACAATGTACCTTATGCCACTGTGAAGCCTGGTGTTTACTGATGTAAATAAGAAATAAATGGAGACTTTGCATGTCTCATTTGGAGTAATGATATAGGCTCTGTTGCCTGGTACTTGCTCTGTGTCTCGGAGGTGAGGGGGTTGTAGTTCTATTTTGCTCTTTGCAGCTCAGGCTGTTTCTAACAGAATAATCTGTTTGCAACCTCAGCTATAATGTTTTAAATGATGAGCAGCTCTCTAATAGTGGGGTCTGGAGGTTTTCACTCAAGTGTGTGGTTCCCATCAGAGGCAGGTGCTGGAGTCAAAGTTAGTTTTTGTACTACAGTCTGGTGGTTTGGCCTTATGTATTAGGTATGGAGGCTGTCCATGGCAGTCACAGAGGCAAGATGTGGCCCTTTAGGGTTGTAAGAAATTAGCACTCTCCTCCTCTCTTCTCTAGCCCTTCTGAGAAAATCTGTGCCTAGATACAGCAACGGATTGTGATTTATTTTTTTTCCAGGATTAATATTTTTGGTGGCCTCACCATCAAAATAAAGAGAAAAGTCTCGGAGCGGGCATACCAATGAGTTTTTGGATTCCAAGCTCTCCCAAATGGTCGTTGTCTTGCCTTCTATTTAAAGAGGAGTAAATTAAATTGCAACTGGTTTTCCAGATCTTATTTAATTTGGCTTAGCAGTTAGCATTTTCCATCTGCACAACATAATGATTAACTTTTTTTGTCTCTTCATTGTCACTGTGCAGGCTGCTTTCTATGGATGATCTCTGGCCTTTCCTACTGTTACAGCTTTCTCTCTTTAAAGCAGTGTGTCTTTATTGCTTTTTTTCTTTTAGGATGAAGTATGTAGAAAACTATTAATCCTGCTAAATGTGCTTGCAAGGAAACCCATGTGATTCATGGTCTTTGATCCTGCTATCACTTATGTGGGTGTGTAACTTTACTACTGTTTATAGTCCCACTGGGGAGAATCTTAATTTAAGAAATACTATTACAAAAATAACGTGAGGTTTTTAGCACGTGTCCATGCTGAGTTATGAGGGGCATCTCCCTATAAAACCAAGCATGTAAATTAAATAGGCTGCAAAGAACAAGACAGAAAAATTATCTCCCCAAGTCTGGAAAAGTTCATGGTTGCATTATTGTTCCATGGTCAGTGTGTATGGTATTCATTCTTCCACTTTGTGAATGTGCAAGGATTTTTAGAGAGATTTTGTTTTCTGGTCAGCATTGCCAAACCAAACTGAGTACAAAGGACACTGTCTTCAGAAAGGCAGCCCCAGAGGTTGGTTTGGTCTGTAGTGTGATCTGTGTATGTGCAGTGTAGGGGCTGCTAGCAGTGCATGGTGCAGGATGCTGGCATTGGGCACCCTGCCTACCCGAACACCTTATGGCCCTGGGCTCTTGTAAGAGTCTAACAAAGTGGATCAACACTTCTACTCCTCTGTGCCCCGATGTGGCCGGGGGTGAGCACATTTGCCTAGGTCAGGGCCCCTTTCTGGAGCCACCCATGCCCTCAGATAGACCTTGGCCATGTCCACTGCTGTCACCATCAGTGTGGCTCCCTCCACACCACCCATCCTTTTGTCCTTGCGCCACTCCAGTGGCCTCTTGTCCCTCCGGATGTGTGCCTGCCCTATCCCGAGTCCCCTCGCCTGAGCCCTGCTCACTCCCCTCCATCGTCCCGCCCCTCGCCCGGCTCCCGGTCCCCAGCTTCCCCCACCGCGTCCCTTGTCCCCTCCCCGCGTCCCGGCCCGCCCCTCGCCCCCCGCCCGGCCGGGGAGCTGGCGCTCAGCCTCCCCAGCGGGAGGCGGAGGGCGGCCGAGGCTGCCGCTGCGGTCGCCACGGACGTTCTGGCTGGAGGAGTGAGTTGGGTCGGGGGGCGGCAGGGGGGGGTCTTACGGAGGGGAACCCTCAAAACCCGTCTGTGGGTAGCTTTAACCGGCTCTCTTGTGGGACACCGGCAGATCATGTTGTGCTGCGAGTAGGAAAAGCGCCCGTGAGACGGAGCCAGCCGGTGTTCCTTCCTTCCCATCGAGGGGGAGCCTTAGCTTTTTCTGGGGGAGAGTGAATGAGGCGCGTTTGGGAAACGCTTTCGGGTTTGTACTTGAACGGGTGAGCGCTGATTAGGCAACATCAGTGGCCGTTTAAACGCTGAATTTAGAGGTGATGCCTCGAGCCCCGCGGACGGGAGCCTGGGGGCTCTGGCGCGTTGCCCAAACGGATCCGCTATAATGCTTTAACAGTGAGGTTTGGCTCCTGTAGGCGATCAGGTCTTTAAATCTAATGCGATCTGGTTTTAAGGATTAACTAGGATTTATTAATGAGCGGCAGTGTTCATACTGCATTTCGCACGCTTGAAGTTCCACTTTCTAATGGTCACGGAAAGCTGGTGCAGAGGGAGATCACCTCCGAGGTGCCTGCAACTAAGTACAGGGCAAAAGCACCAGAGTCAGAACTGAAACAGAAGGTTTAAACCCTGAATCTGATATTGTTTTTCTGGTGTGTCTTTTCTGACATCTTGGTTTTCATCTTCCACAGCTCCTTTTTCTTAATTTTCAATTGTATTTCTCTTCTCCTCCCACACCTGAAGGAGTTTTCTCCTTTAAATGCCTTTCTGCGGCTGAACATATTGGCTGGTACCACTGGTAAAATTCTCGTTTGTTTTGTGGTTTGGGGTTGGTTGGTTGGTTTGTTCTCTAACTTTTCAACGGCACACACACAGTGTGTGTGGAGACATGGAGGTTCATGACTCTACGGAGTCGCACAGAAGTGGCTGTCACATTTATTGGTGTGCCCACTGAGGTTCGATGGCAGGATTGTTGCTTAGACTTGGATAGGCTGGACTTGCCACAGGATGCAACTGTGGCCACTTTTTAAACCTACTTTAGCCACTCCTAGTGTGGAGCAGTGATGTTTCTTAATGAGCTGGTATTGATTTTTTGACTGCTACTACATTTTACCTTTTACTTGGACTGAAAAGCAGGAAGAAATGATGCTTGAGGATAAATAGATGCTGAGATGGATACATAATCTTCTTCTATTAAATTACTGTGAGAGATCCATGACATACATTTTAATGTCTCCAAAATGTATCTTTTCATTAAGTCACACTGTTAAAATAAATACTCATCAGCTGAACGGTACTTTCTATAACAGCTAGTGATATGCTACCAAATATTCCCTTGGGGTTCATGACCTTGCTTTTATCATGGAGTCACTCAATACATCTCCTGCTTTAGAAGTAAATGCCTTTGGTTTATCTGCAGCAGCACTTGTTTCTGTGAGTGCCTTGGCACTCAGAGGAGGCTGGGATCCTGGGACCAGGTTCAGGTTCATTGCCATTATTCCACATGTCATGGAACGTCTGCACTTCCCGTAAGTGCTGAGCCTTTCTTGGTATGTGTGTCTGAAATAGCAGCCATCCGATACCACTCTTTTGTATCTTGCCCCATATATGCTTTAGGAAAGTGAGCATGATGAAAGTGTTTGGGAGAATATTATTCACCAGTTTGACAAATAAGATCCCGACTATGATCTTCAAATGCTTGTGGGTCAGCAGTTTCATAGAAGAGAAGCTGTCAGGTGTTTTTCTCTTAGGAGAAACAAGATTTCCTTTTAAACTGTTAAAATGTTAAAGGTTGTGTGCTAAAAGTTTTGAAACCAGGAGTTTGGATCTGTGGTTTCATTTGTCCATGTTTCCAAGTTCCCACCTACGTGTCTTGTTTGTAGTACTTCTGCATGCTGTGAGGTTACGGGGCATGGGGAATTTCAGTAAGTCTTGCAGATGCCTCTGGTGCCACCTTGGGAAGCTGATTTATGTTGGTGGCTCTTCATGCTTGTGTTTATCTTGGTGAGGCTTTGGATTGGTGCCAGGTCCTGTTTACAGCAGCCTCTAGCTTTGAAATGAAAGATTGGCTTTCCAGTTCTTGCTACACTTCATAGTCTTTTAATTTTATTACAACAGTGTCAATATGCATCCCTCAGTATAACAAATTAGAAACAAGGAAGGGTTACAGAGCTGGGCGCTTATATTCATGTAGTGTAGCATATTCAGCACTGGGATTGCACGAAAGAAGTCAAGTGAAATGGCCATCAAAGGCTGGGTTGTCCTGGCTAACAAGCCATGTTAGGCACTTGAAACCATCCCGTAATGGGATTTAGGGTTGTGGATCTGGGTGCAATCTTTGTGTAAATACAAAGCTGTGAAGCTGATTGTGCTTTCTGATGTCATTTAGCATGGGTGTTGTATGCTAGTTTATGTTTACTGCTACACCAAGTCTTTCCCTACCAAAATATCAGAGGGAGCATACTAGTGCTTAGTAGCTGCTTGATTTTTCAGCCTCATGACAAGAAGCTGGAGGTTTTGCCAGTGGTAACAGCTTTCAGTTCAGTGTGTGTGCATGCACATGCAGTGATGAAGATGTTGCATACCCTTGCAAAAAGCCATCCCTTGAAGATCTAACTACATTTGAGCCGAGTGTTGCTGACAGACTGCTTTCAGTCAACAGCAAGTAAAATACCAGCACCCTTGTATACAAATCAGTGCTGTCAGAAATTGAGCACACATCACACAACAGCCTAGTATGGAAGTCTCGTTTCTAGCTAAACTTCATCACACAGGGCAGATTGCCTTGCAGGATCGTGGCCTGCCTTCTTGCCTGACTTTGAACAGTGCTTTGTAGGTGACTTTTGTTTCTATTGCAAGAACAGTTTCACTCTTCTGTATTCTGTGAGGGTAAGAATATGCTTATAAAAATAGTCAAATATGATAGTAATAATGTTATTACTGTACTCCAGGAAAGTGAAATTATTCTTACATAAATGTATTATCTGTACGTGCTTTTTTTCCCTCTCTGTATGTTATACTGGAGTTCTATATAAATAAAGTTTTATAGATAAATTCTGATGAGTGAGCCATTTTCATAATAATTGTGAATCCTCATAATAGAACACATCAGATATTTGAAACTAAGCTTAATTTCCCTTCTTCTGTATAGCAAAATCTTATTTATCTAGGATCATCTATTTCATCTATTAAAGCTTACGAGTAGGTGGCTTACAATGAAAAATGATGGTTAATATTATAAGAACGTTCAACCCGTTAAGTGCATTTTGACAGGCTTTGATGGCTTGAAATCAGTCTTTGTATTCAGAATGGATTACCAGATTTATTTAGTTGCCACTGCATGTTTTTGAGTTTATGCTTTGTTAAGTAAACATTTTGCTTATTTATACCAAAAGCAGTTGCTGCTAAGTACTTACAGGGGTGTTCTCAAAAGTTCTTGGCAGCTTTTAAAGCTCCCGCTAAAGCTGTGATGAGATTGCCACTGGGAAACACAGGCCAGTGTGAGCACACATGAAAAAACTTCTGTTTCCCTGTGAAGAATTAAGGATAGGAGAGCTACAACTCAGCATCAGACATTAACATAAGCATAACCACCTGGAGGTTTATTCATGGGTGAAACAATGGAATTTATCTTTGTACCCTTTGTTCTTTATTGATGCTGGAATAATGAAGGAGTAGTGAAGCAAGCTGGCATTAGGATTCAGTTTGCCTAGGTAATTCCTGTTTTCACGTTCCACTTTTAATGTTACCCATGCAGTTTACCATGAGATGCTGTGGTGGGCCTGGCATGATTAGGCAACTTGATTATTCCTGATGTTGCAGTAAAATTTTTCCCATAAGGATTCTGAAGGCGCAGGAAAGTGACATCGCAGGGCACAGAGCAGGCAGCCCAGGGGGACAGTTTCAAGTGTCAGTTTTTGCAGGGTTCTTGTTTTGGAGTAGAATGTATTGTAAAGTACACAACCATCTACTCCTGCCTTATAGTGCGTTTGCTAGAAGAATTACAGAACTAGGAATTTCTTCAGATTCCTTCACTTGGAAGTCATCTGACATTTCCACTGACTTTAAACTTATTCTGTGTACTCAGTGAAAACTAAAATCACAATTTCATGGGTTTCAAGGCATGAAATGGTTGTCATCTGTGCAAATCTGGGTTTATGGGTGGCTATTGCAGAAATGCTGTGGTTTAGATTTGTCAGTTTTTCCCTTCTGTCTGTGACGAGAATACTGCCTTTGCTTTGTAATCATCCATTAAACCAATTTTTTTCAGGTGTAAGTTCTGCAGCAAATGATCCTGAACATTTCAGTTGCTGCATATAATAGTTTTTTCGTTCACAGTCCTTTCAATAGGGTTTTTTGGTTGGTTGGTTTAGTAAAAAAGTTTTGGGGTTCATGCTCATACCTATAAATTATTGATGCTTTCCAGAGCTGGATGAAAAGCTGAAATAATGCCATGTAATCTTGTGGGCACGGAGCACTTGCCAGGCAAGTGACTAGAAATTAATGGTCACTCACATTAACTTTTAAGAAGATAACTTGCTGTTTGGATGGTGTTTTCTGCCTGCTGATCACATTTCTCTGATCCGTTTCTCTGGAAAACGTTATTTGCAACTATCAAAATTAACCCTTTTATGACCTCAGAGTGGAATATTCTCTGCTCTCGTGAGCCCTCACTTGGAGTATTGTGTGCAGTCCCGGTGTCCTCAACATAAAAAGGACATGGAACTGTTGGAACAAGTCCAGAGGAGGGCCGCGAGGATGATCAGGGGACTGGAGCACCTCCCGTATGGAGACAGGCTGAGAAAGTTGGGGCTGTTCAGCCTGGAGAAGAGAAGGCTGCGTGGAGACCTCAGAGCAGCCTTCCAGTATCTGAAGGGGGCCTACAAGGATGATGGGGAGGGACTCTTCATCAGGGACTGTAGTGACAGGACAAGGAGTAATGGGTTCAAACTGAAACGGGAAGTTTAGATTGGATATAAGGAGGAAGTTCTTCACTGTGAGAGTGGTGAGGCACTGGAATGGGTTGCCCAAGGAAGTTGTGAATGCTCTGTCCCTGGCGGTGTTCAAGGCCAGGTTGGACAGAGCCTTGGGTGACATGGTTTAATGTGACGTGTCCCTGTCCATGGCAGGGGGGTTGGAACTTGATGATCTTAAGGTCCTTTCCAATCCTAACTATTCTATGATTCTGACTGTCTTAGCTGCATTAAAATGGCACTGAATTTGCTGGATGGTTACCATGATTATCTAGATAACCTTTGAAGGCTCTCCTTAAAGAATAGATTTTAATCTTTTTTTGAGTAGAATTTACTATTGAAGCATCTCAGTGACAGTATCAGTGTGAATATAGAGAGCAACGGTTCTGCATGTTATACAATAATGTTAAGCCTGTGTGCGTTGGTCACTTCTACATTAGCAAACTGGCAGTAGTACCTAACAGAAGTAACTTCTTGGACAGCACTGTGAGACAAGAAGAGGCAAAGTTATCTCAGGCTTTGCCTGTTATTGACAGGCTTCTGTCAGCAACAAGGGAAAAACAAGGGTAGGTTATTGCAAATCCTCCACTCCTGACTGACAAACACAGTTAAATCACCTGGTAAGGTTTAAATCTGTTTTAACTTACTACTACTTTTTTGTGTGTGCATTCAAAAGCCATCTGCTCGTTCTGTTAAATAATGTGAATTTCTGTTTGTTCTTTAATGCTGAGTGTGGAGTGTAAAGAAAACAAACAACAACAAACAAAGCAAAGCACCAAAAAACCCCCAACCCCAACCCTTACTATGTTAATTCCTTTCGAACACATTGATCGATGTTTTGGTGGCTGTTGTTTTCAAGTTACCAGTTTTTCCACAGGAGGTTTCATAGTTCATGAGCCACAGGACTAGAACCTGAGCCATAGATTTCTTGAGGGGTTTTTATTTGTTTGTTTTGATTTAAGTGATTTGATTTGTTTGTTAAAGTGATCTTTGAGGTTTGGACACGTGATGCTTTTCTCATGAGTTCCGTTGTTGCAATGTACTCATATCTAGTGATAAACAGGCAAGTAGTAAAGTCAATGTTAGTGTCTGTTCTATACTAAAAGAGTTGGGAGGGATTTCTCTGCTGGTTTTGTGTGTCTTTTTAAAGTAACTTGTTTTGATAGGGGCCTCCAAAAAACCTTGGAGCTGGTACTGGAGTTTTGAAGATGTGATTGGTTTCAGTAGTTTTGCATATTAAATTTCTTCCTTTACAGGAATATTTAGTTCTTGTGCTAAAGGCCAAATTATGTCTCTAGCAACTGAGAGGAACTTACAGTTTTTTGCTGGGCATACTTCATGCTGATCAGATGTATCAGGGCAAAGGGCCTCCCATCAGGAGGGTTACTGAGATCTAGTTTGCTCTTTCAGTTTCTTTAGTGAGTACCTGAGCAACAACTGTGTTTTCTTCTGTTTCCTCAAATCTGCTCTGTTGCGTCTGTTTCCAGGTTTAGTCATTTTACACCTTTTTGTTTCCTCTTCTGAGGTGCAATGGGAGGTTGCTTTGTCTTTGATATTCCTCTTTCTTTAGAACTCCTACTTTGGCTTCTGGGGATTGGGGGGGAATGTTTCCAGTTCTAACAAACTGCCTTAGCAATTTTTACCTCATTTCCCCCCAGATTGCGCTTGTGGGGGCATGTGTTGGGAATTGTAAAAAGAGGTGTTATGGTGTGCTATTACTGGGAATTGTGAAATAGGTGTTACCATGTGCTGTTATTGTGATGACAGGAGCCAGTGAGGTCTCTGCATGTGGATGCACCATCCCATGTCAGAAGCACCGAAAAGTTGTGATGACGGTTAGAAATAGAATCATTTACATTGGAAAAGACCTTTAAGATGACGGAGTGCAGTCAGTACTGTATGTGCCCAAAGGAGGCAGCTCTGGATGGGGAACTGGGAATAATCAGTGTGCGGATGAGCTAGAGAAGCTAAACTGTTCCTGGCGTATGTCAATTTTAACCCTAAGGGCTGGCAATGAACCCAGCCGAAGTATTATCAGGCAATGAAGAAGATAAGATTTTGTAATAGACTATGCATGTGAAAGCTGGAAAATCTTGAGTTGGGCAAAACAATGTTTCCTTACTAAGCTCATAGACCTTGAGGAGGGGTGGGAGACTGATAAATGAACCATCTGCATCAGAAGAAGAGAAACAACTAAGTTCAGATAGATTAGAAAGGAACACAGGTTGAGAAATACAGAAGTAAGTTTGAAAAGCCTAGCAAAACAGAAGATAACGGTGTCCCTAAAGGAATTTGGTTCATTATCATACTAAAAATCACACCCACTGAGATAAGAGAGCCTTGGCCGCAGAGGTGCTTACTTATGGTAAATGAAATTGCTAACTGGATGATAGGGGGATGTTACTAAACTCTGAACAGAGGCTGTCATCCATGCCTGAGTAACGTGAGGTGTGCCAGCTTTGTGGAACTACCACCCAGCAGTCAGCTTTGCGCTAATATGAACTGAACAGTATCTCGACTCTGTGTGAGACTGGCGTATATTACACCAGGTGAGTGATCCCACTTGTGGGACAACGCAGGGACCCCCCGGCTTTGTGGGAAGAGCCGGCAGCAGGCAAGGCCTGGCGAAACGGGTGCTGGGGCTGCAAGAGCTGCCTGCGCCCTCGGAGGTTCTCCGCAGCATCCGCGAAGGGAGCGGTGTCCTGCGGGACGGGGCCCGAGTACCACGCGTGTCCCACCGAGGGCACCAGCCGAAGCGAGTCCTCACCGCGCGGACCGAGGCGCTAAGGCCCCGCGCCCCTCCCACCGCCGGCGGCGCGCCTCTGCCACCTAGCGGCCAGCGAGGGGGGCAGCGTGGCTGAAGGGAGCGCCGCGGTTCTGCGGACAGGCGCCGCTGCAGGGCTTGGCTCTGAAAGCGAAGAGCGCCTTTGAGCTCTAAGGGTGCGAGCCGGTTGTGTTCGATTTTGTCTGAAAAACAACCAAAAAGCCTCCTAAACTAAATTCCTGGTTTAGGACACAAGTGCTCTCAAGTATATCCACAGCCATCTGTCAGCACAGCTCTGCTCCTTCTACTGTCAGTAGCTTTAGGGTTTGGGCACACCACCAGGTAAGAGCAAGATGAAAGATGGATCGGGTGTTTCACACTGATGCTTTTATATTCTTAATCCTTCTCTTCTCGTGACTGGATGATGGTAATAGCTGGTAGGCACGTAATGTTGCAATCTTTGTTTTTAGAGTTGTGCTAAAGATTATTAGATAATAGTTAATGAGTTGTGCTAATGCTTAATATTGCATCACTGCTTGTCGATGCAACATAAATCTTTAAAAATCCCTTCTTACTCCCAACTGTTGGATAAAGAAGAAAGGGGACCGGGGTATTTTCAGTCATCCTTCCCCATTGCTCACCATTGCTTTTGGGTGCCTTTTATCCACCCTGAACATGCATAACAGCTTCTGCTTTCACTAGCAGAAATGCTGGGAAGTAATCCGATGGTTCCTTGTAACTTGGATCTTCTAATTTCTCCTTTGTTCCTGTATTAATATGTGCATCTCAGGTTCTTTGCATCTGGTTGAAACTTTTCACTGTGATATAGACTAAGCAGTTGGATTGCTGGTTAGGCATTTTAGTTCCACAGGGTTAATTTTATGGTGCGGTATTTTGTGGTGGTTTTGTAACTCAAGATAATTATAATGATGTTTAGACTAGTCTGAAGTGAAGCAAGGTGGATATTTAATATAAGTATATATTTTTAATGTATCTACTTATATACAGTGTATATATATGCATATATATACAGTAGATAAAACTAAAAGTTTTATGTATTGGTTTGTTCTGACGTACTCTATGTAACTGATTTTGATTATTCTTTTTTCTCTCTATTCCTAAGGAAGCTGATGTTAAAGTACCCTCAGTTCAGCTGCTTTCCTTCTTAGTACTTCTGCCTCATGCAGAATTGTCATCTAAAAGAGGAAAAAAAAAATAGAAGTAAAATTGCAAAAGTTCTTTTCAGAGCATTTTATTATAACATAGAAGGTGCCAGTTCTCTAGGAGCAGGATATGTAATGGTTTTAGAGAAAATGAACAAAGAAGTAAATCCACGTGAAACTTACTCTCTTATATTAATGCAACCAGTATTTTTTCTTTTTAAGGGTTTCTGGAGTGTCTACAACAACATTCTTCCCGTGACAAATTTGCCTCCGATAGGCAGTTGCCATCTAATGCAAGGTGAAGGACAGACCCTTGGGTATGTATGTGTTATCATGAGACGCTTCTGGGAATGGGCAGTGAGAAATCCTGAAGTGGTAGAAGGAGGCAGGCGTAGGACAGGAGCGTCTTGTTTCTGTTGCCTGCAAACACCCGATCTTAAGAGACCTACAAAAGAAATACCCTGAGGATCTTTTTAAGCTTAAAAGTGACATGTACTGAAGAGTCCTGATTAAAAAAACAGACTGTAATTTAACTGTCCACCCCTGAACACATATGTAAGAAAGAAGTGAAATGATAAGAGAGTTGCTAAGTTAAAATACAACTCTGAATTTCAATTCAGGAATACACAGAATGTTGTTTCTATCTGAATTATTTTTAACTCGGATTTTTTTTTTTTCTTTCCATTGAAGCTGGTGTAAGAATGATGCAAATGACTGATGGTCCTTACCTGTTCTTCACCTGTGCAAAATTATGCTTCATGAGCATGTAAATGCACATGTACCTTGGATTAAAATTAATTTAAGGTATTATGAAGTGATTCATCGCAGCAAATTCGCACTTGATTGTGGGGTAGTAATGGAATAAAATATAAATAATTAATGTTTTCCTTTCAGAAGTTGAGTTCTCTTGGTGCAGTTCTGTCACATCGGAATGAGGGAGCTAAGCACTTTCTAAAGAGTTTTGGTCAAGGTTAGAATTCTTGATCATTTTATGTCTATCTGCCTGGTGACTTAATACAGGATGATTTCTGTCCTCATCGACTGAAGAATAAATTTCTAGAACTGTGACTGGTCAGGATAGTTAAACTGGGTTTGGAAAAGTGTTAGTGTCTGTATAAATCAAGTGGGCTGTTCCGTGCAGGTCTCCCTCTCCTTGTAAGGAGGAGTGAGAGCACTTCTGGGTTTTGTTTTGTTGGTTTTGCTGTTTTTAGTTTTCATTTGGTAAGTGACTATGAGAGGTGTGAAATGTGAAGATTACTTCTGAAAATGATACACCCGTTTTGAAACTGGCAAAGTAACTTTGTATTTTGGGAAAGGGATTACAAGAGATTGATCTCATCTGTAACCCAGTAACTCTTCAGCGATTGCTGCCAGGAAGCTGTTCTCAGGTTACAGTTACAGTATCCTGGTTCATTGCAGCATTGTTTTTTTAAATTCATTATTAGATGAAAACAAAGTCTGAAGAAAGAATTGAGGACTGCAGAGTTTTGAAGATGTTCCCCCCGCTCCTTTCCCCAGTGTTTGTCTGGATTGGTGGGAGACCAATTGGTGGGGTCCTGAGGAGTCTCTATAGGTTTCATACTGGGTTTAGATATTCCAAAGATAATTAGGTAATTCCTTTAACTTTGCTTTGTAGATTTTTAACAGGAAACAAGAAGCCCTGGTTTAAAATCTTATAAAAAGAATTGGGACAGAATAAACTTGAGAAGCTCACAGGTTTGTATGTTGTGCCTTTGTCATGACAAGGCAGATTAATAGTTATGTCTGCCCTGACCCTGGATAGCTTCAGCCTTTTTTATCTTATAATAAGGGCAATTAATTTCTAGCTGTCACACAACTGAAGTGTGCTCATGTTCTTTGTTAAATTGGGTAAGCTTGAGAGTAACAAGCTGCTGCTGTGAAAATATGCCAGAGTTTTTCCAAAATAAGAGGTTACCATAGTAAAACATGAAATAGTTTTGTGGCTTGTTCCCATACAATATGCAGCCACTTCAAAGGTGCTCTGTAGTCAGGGAAAATATAAGTATTTTCCAACACACACAATTTAGGAAAGGGATTAGCTGTTGAGAGATAGACTTCATATGAACAATGGAAGAATTACCTCTGATGTCAGAAGTAATAGCTTGAGTCATGCTACCTGGAGTTAGTAATTGCATTTCCAATGGGATTTTTCTGGGAAAATGAAATCCCAGACATAGGGTTATGTAGATGTGAATTTGCATGTTTATTTTCACTGATCTATTTCCCATAACCAGGGGGAGGAAAGCAATGCCAAAAGGAGATATATGGACAATGAAGGTCCCTAAAGGAAGTACAGTATGTTATACTGACTTTTTACTTAGACTTTGTTTAGTAAGGGGGTTTCTTTTAAACACACCTGATACAGTTGTTATGAAGCTTCTTGGTTCTGACATCACCCAACACAACAACTGAACACTATTTAAGATCTATAACCTTTTATGTTAAGACAGTGAGCAAAAGTTGGTCATTTGTTGGTGTGTTATAAAGCAAATGAAAGCTGTGGTGTTATACTCCATCTCAATTTGGAAACAGAGGGTTTTTTATAATCACCCGACATAAACTTTATAATTTTATAATTCTTATAACTGCTTTCTTACAGGCATGCAAAGAAAAATAGAACCATCTTTTCCTGATAATATTATATGCTAAATTATAGCCAGAACCTCAGTAATGCTCTTCAAAAGTCCGCACACAGAGTCTAGCACAACTTCCAGAGTTTCACTGAAATGCTCCTAAACTCTATCCAACTCAGTAAGTCTATTTCTGCTTGGCATGGCTTGTTTGCCCCTCTGTATGGCTGTGAGTAGTGCTGTGACTTTCTGTTGCCAAACATGGACCAAGATGGTGTTTCCACTGATAGCTCATCCCATCTCATGGCTTGCTCCCACTGGAAGGGGAAGATCTTGCTCATTCTTTCTTAACCCCTCTTGCACTGGCTCTGGTACTTATCAGACTGTTTTGTGAGCCAGCTTAATGCACTCTGATGTCACAAAAAGTCTCCTATTTACTATTTTAAGTTGAATATATGGCCAGGAGACGGCTTCTTTGATGGGCATAGGGGGTAAAGAAAAGACAACTGGGATCATCCCTCTCTTTTTTTTGCATTTAAGAATGTGAAAGATAAAATCTGTTCAGGAGTGTTGTTGTTCTACCACAGCTGAAATAATGGGGTTTCTCTTTGTGCCCCTAATCAAACACATGCGAGTAACCTGTGTGAACTGTTACGGAGAGGAGGTACGACCTCTTCACGTGTGGTGTTTACGTGTGTGTGTGAATTCTGCATCAGGCCTTTAAACATGAAAAGTGGAGTGTCAGAAAAATGTGACAGCCTTGCAGAAGGCATTAAATGCTGAAAGACAGCACTGGAAATTTCAGCCAAAAGTTAATTGATTTTTGCCTGTGGGCTCTTTCCCCATATGTGAATTGCAGCTTCCCTCCCTGCAGTCCCAACTGATTGCTGAAGACTGAAATTTCCTTTCTTTTCTTATAATCCAAGGTGTGAAGATAGTCAGAAGTGACAAGTGGTTTGGGGAGTCAGAATTACTGGGTGGTGAATTTAGGGACCTCAGAGGCCTAGTTTTCCAGAGGCTGAATGACATCCCCTTCTTGAGATGAAGGTACTTTTTGATGTCTTGAACTACCTACCTCACGTCCCAGGTCACTTCTGAAAGGCTTAATTGAAGGTGAACTTCAGTCAACTTTTAGTGTCTCTTGAAATAAAGTTAATAATACATAAATAATAACACAAATAATACCTTTATGCCTGTTTCTGTTTTTTTGGTTTCATTCTTCATCACATATGCACGCAGCATCTTCTTGGCTAAAATGTACCTAACTCAAAAGACCTAACTCAAAAGGTGATATGCTCTAGCAGCCTTGACAAGGGTGTGGAGGAAGGAAAAATGTAGCCTTTTCTAAAGATATCAGTCTTTCAAGGGGTATGAAAAAATAGCTGACAAAATACTGTCACATAAATGTTGTGGTGTGTGTGCAGTGACACTACTTGTATGGCAGTTTTTAATATGAAGACTAATACTCTTTAGATCCTCATAAAGCTGATCTGGCAACTCCTTGCTACTGCATGAAGTGCTTTCTACCCTTGAGACCATCAGGACAACTCACAAATAGTGAACACTGTGCCTGGTAATGACAGTGCGTGTGCTCAGCCCCATCACTGTCTTTGAGCTGTTCCACTGGCAGGCAAATGATACCGTGATAGAGGCTGTCAAGCTTATGTCTTTAACCTGCCTCAGGAGCCATCACATCAGATGGTCTTGCCCATTGAACAGCTTTACATAATGCATTGGATTAGATGTTAATGAATCACAGAAATCCTTTGTATTCTAAAAGATAGCTTAGGAAACACCATTAAAGTAGCTTATTAGTTTCTTATCTTTGAGGCTGCTTGCATTTTGTTTTAACCTGGTGCATTTGGTTTGCTGGATTTCTTAATAGTGCTAAAGCTCAAGCCAACTTGATACATCAGAAAAGGCATTCCTTAGAAATAGTATATGAAAAACTCATTATGGTGATGCAAACAAATATATGTATATATGTGTTCTTTTAAATAAATAAATCCTGTCCCTGTAAACTCACACTTTGGAGCATTATGCTGGTCCAGATGCGTTTGAAGTTTTGTATGGCTTTGGCTTAGGTGGTAACAAGTCTCAAAACCAAGTAACAGTATAATTGGTCTAAAAGCTGAAGTAAAGCAGCAGGTAGCTTTACCCCCTGTTTAAATTCTTTAGTGAGCATTTGAATTTGTTGAAAGATGGACTGATTCCATAGTCAAGGCAAAACAGAGATCATGGTTAAATTATAAATCAGTTTAATTTACTGGTAGGGTTTTCAGGTACTTAGGGGTTAGTAATGCCTTGCGTAGACACAAAGGATCACAAGTGGAGCCTTATGGTCTTTTATTTTGGGAAATTCTTGGGAGAAATCTACTTTCAGGCTTCGCGTAACTGGTGCATTCAGGATGAGTTGTGGACTCAGATATAGTGAAGGTAAACTTGTTAAATATTTATTGGAACAATTCTGTATAGCAGCATGTATTTTCAGGGTCTGAATTCTTGCTGCAATTGGATTGAAGAAATGAATTATATAACACAGCACGTACTTACAACAGTCTTTTGTCTAGACAACCTCAAAGCTGAGCTAGCAAGCCTGACTTTTAGATTAAAAAATACTAATGCAAATGTAACTTATTTTTCTTCTCCCTTTCTTAGGCTGCAGTTTGGGAAGAGCTACTGTTAGCAACTACTGGACAGCGGTTCACAAGCTGGTGTGCAGCAGGTAATTTAAAAATGATTGAGGCAATCACGACAGATTGAGCTTGAACACAGAACATGGAAACTCGAACACAGAAACATGCTAAAAATGAGGTATAGAGCTGGAAATCCTGTTCACACCTCTTGTCATTAGAAGAGGACAAAGTATTCTGGCTGTCTTAGCATAAGACTTGTGCTCAAAAGCCTGCATCCCTGAGAAGCCAGCAGGTTTTCTAGTTATTAAATATCTATCTGTTAGCCAGTATTGAAATGATGAATATTCATTCTCCAGTGACAGGATTCTGGAGCCCCAAATGACACTTCCCTACAGATTGTTTGGACTGTTACTGTCGGAAGCAACTAAATTGGGTACATGGCACCCGTAGTCCCTTCTGGTTAGGAATTGTCAAGGGAAGCACTGGTGCAGACCAGAAGCAGAGGGAAGCTGCATGGCTTGCCGGTGGTGACATTAAAAGCCACAGCAGAGCTATAACACAAACCTGGCTGTCTTGAACCCCAGGTTAGCAATATTTTCATTATTAGTTAAAAACACTGCTTAGGTCAAGGTAATCTTTAATGTAATTGAATTTACATAAATATTCTTTAAATTCTTTGTGAGCAGGAAGGGTCCAGAAGCCTGGCAAGGTTACGAGGTGAGCTCAGCCAGTGGTCATCAAAAGGTGCTCAAGGATGGCATCCTCTCAACAGAAAGCAAAGAAACCAAGTCCTCTCTGCTGGCTGGAAAGGACATGGTGACCCAGACAGAGGTCCCTCATAAACATGTAACTGTCCAGGTGTCTGGCTGTAGGGAGTGCCAGAGCCTGTTGCTGATGTTGGATGGTGGCTGTGTAAGGTGTCACTAGGTTGATGATTTTCTCTGCATGGTGGCAGAGCTACAGGAAGAGATGGAATAGCTAGAGGAACATAAGGGAATCTGAGGAGGAGATGGGCCAGTCTCTATGGCACTAGGCCTGCTCTCCAGCAGGAAAATCATGTCACCATCACAGAAACATGTGATGTTTCCAGTCACTCCACCTGATTGGAGTGCTGCGGTAGATGGCTCAGGCTCTTCAGAAGGGATAGGCAAGGAAAAAGAGGTGGTGGGATTGCACTGTATGTCAGGGAGTTGACTGCCTTGAACCTAGTTGTGAGTGAGAAGGCTGAATGTTTGTGGGTGAACATCAGGGGGAAGGCCAACCAAGTAGGTGTCCTGGTAGGAGTCTGTGATAGACCACCTAGCCAGGGTGAAGCTACAGATGAAGAAGTATTCTTCAAACAACTAGGAGAACTTTCAGAACCACTTGCCCTTGTTTTCATGGGGGACTTTAACCTACTGATACCTGCTGGAAGTACAATACAGCAGAGAAGAAACAATCCGGGAGGTTCTTGTTTGCTTGGTTTTTTTAATTCTTCATTATTTCTTTGAAAGGATATTTTGACCAATTGTTTTTCCACTCAGATTGTGTTTGTTTCTGTTTCATTAAGATAGCAGGCTTTCTATCTTAAAAGATAGAAAGTACTAGATAGATACAGTACTTCTATCCTGTACTGAGTTAAATGCGGAAGTGCACAAAGATGGTATGCTGCTTTTCCTCGATGTGCTATATGTAGAGGAATACTGGCTTGGTGAAATGTGTTTTCAATTTTCATTTTGAAACATTCCTATTGTGCTAAGATTTACTCACTGGTTTTGTCCCAAGAGGGAAAGCACTTACACTGCATTTATTCTAATATTCAACATAATCTGGTCTTACACTGACAACAGCACATGTACTGTAAATGTAAATAGTCAAGTGTTCACTAAACAATTGACTAAAGAGAACGTGTTTATATCGGTACTAACCCTGTCTGGGGTGATGGTACTGTGTTTTAATTGCACTGATTTCAGAAGAGCCCTCATTCAGACTAGAATGAGAAATCTTTCAGTAGGAAGCCCTACAAACTCCACACCTCTTTTATTTAAGAGATGAGGCGGTTTAATGGTTTTATATTGTATGCTTGCTTATTATGTTTTTCTGTACATTCATGAAAAAGTGTCATGAATCATTTCTAATGCATTAGACTGACGCATTAGAAATCCCTTCACACTTTGAGGAGAACAGTAGGCCTATGCCTGCACCCACAAAGCTCAGTATCAGAACTGCTGTTGACTTCAGTGCAAAGGAGGAGATCCCACCCGAGGTAGTTTCAAGCCAGCAAGGCTTCCTAAGTGACCTTAAACAAAATTACAGACAATAAATGGATTTTGTGTCGCAGCATAAATATAAACAGTGTTAATCTTTAAAGGTTCGTCCATAGTAACTGCTTGAGGTGCTGGTTTGTGCTAATACACTACCAAAGACTGATGTAATACCTTTTACCAGAAGAAGCTGCATGTCGGAGATGGGTGGGCACTGTACTGACCATTAATTCATTGTTGAGAGGTTTTTGTTTGGCAGCTGTTCAAGCTGCACAGTTTCCACATCTTTAGTATATTAAGAGGCAACTGTTAAAATAAAATAAATTTAAAAATTAGAATTGCACATTTGAGATTTATTTTTATGACTTGATCTTTATTTATGCATTAAACCTGTGCAGTTAAGGAGCATTAAACAAGGTTTCCACAATCCAAATGTCTTACTTCTGTAATTGCTGTCTGAGATCAAATGTTACCAGTCTTGCTTTTTTAAACCAGTGTATTTTTCAGTAAAGCTGTCTTTGAATCTGTTTTGTTCATGACTAAACAGCCTTTAAAATATTTGTTGTTTTCACTTGGAGAACTGCTTAGTTGAACTTGATTAAATTAACCCCTCCAGTACTTAAAAATCATCCAAATTGTTTAAATGGATAGCAAAGAAGAGTCTACAACTTCCTGAAATTCATGAAAATTAATTTCTGATGGCATTTCAACATAAAAATCAACCATTTAACTTCCACGTTGAGAGACAGCACAGAAACTCCAAGTTGCTGCATTAGTGGAATTGAAGAAACCTGATTTCTTCTTGGGGTGGTAACAAGGTCTGGTTGATACCTGCCCACACTGGGACAGGGTCTGTGGGTTTTACCTGGTGCCTGTTGCTGGGGCAGGTCACACTGAAGCTTTCCATGAGACTGGGGCACTTGCTTGCTTTACCCAGGCTGGTTTTATGGATTTTTGTAGGAACTTCATGTCCTTGATGCACTTGTCCTGCCACCCAGGTCTGCTCGGTGCAGAGTTACCGTCATATGGGGATTGTCCTCTGTTCTGGGAAGCCAGGTGAGATAGGAGGTAGGGGGAGAACTCTGGCTGGTGTTAAAAATGTTCCTAGTGCCTTGTCAGAGGTACTCTCAGCGTCTTCTTAGGAAAGCTTTGATGCTGGGTGGTGGTGAGCTGGCTAAAGGAGAACTGCTCGCCTCTCACACGGGCACAAGCATGAACTGTAGGAAGGAAGCATAGGGATGCAGCAGGAGCATAAGCCCCGGGAGAAGAGATACTGGTTGAGCTGTGGATGCTGAAGCTGCTGGGGTAGATGGAGCCAGGAGGGACAGCTGAGAAATGGTAAGAGGAATGAACAGCTTTATACTTCTAGCACCTTTTGTACTGGTTTGCACCTTCTCAGGGCTGAAGATGGCCACTGGCAGCAGGAGCATCTCTAAAAGCTCCCTGTGTCTCCCCAGGCTGTGAAACAACTGCTGCTGGAGGGATTAGTTGGGAATTTTACTTACCAGGGATGAATGGCTCTCCTCTGGGACCGGTTAATTAACAGGATTCTGCTCTGGTAATTAAATAGCAGTTTGTTGAACACAACTTAGTTGATGGAATCTTTGGAAAACATAACAATTAGCAAGCAATGAATGGCAGCTTTGCCTCAAAAGCCTATCCGCAAGCAGTTGCTGGTATGGTTTTAACCTTTCATTCTCCAGCAATGAGGGTATTGATGCTATTGGTATTTAATTGTTCTTGTTGCTGTCATTGGACCGTTTGTTTTCTCTCTGCTGTTGCAGCAGCTGGTTCCTCTAAGGCTTCATCTGGGCTGCAGAGGCTTGAGATGTCCCATTTCACTTATTGCTCTCTCAGAAAACTCTGGTGCTGCCTCCTTAAAAGTAAGTGCTGTGCTGTTCATAGGAGTGTTTGCTACCCTGAGAATAAACACTCTGCCCTCCTGCTGCCGCAGCAGTGCTGGGGCTGCTGGCTCAGCCGTGCATGCCTTTGCACAGCCCAGTCATGCCTCCTCTGTATGGAGGAGGGTTTCCACCATGGTTACTCCATGCACAGCAGCATCACCCTCCCTCTGAGCTACGTGTGTTGGAGAGATCACACAAAGCACATGGGCTTTCCTCACCAGGCACTTGCACTATACACATGCACTGAAGTAAGTTGCAGCTGCATATTAAGACTTTTCTCTGCCGGGCTTTCTCACTTTGTGCTGTTGTCAAGGGGTTTTTAACTGCCTTTGTGAAGTGGTCATGGAAATGAGAGCATATCAGAATGAATTATTTTGTCTATGGCATGTTTGCACTGTGGAGATGCTCGTGGAGTTTTGTTTTGGAGAGCAGTGTTGAAAAAGAGCGTAGGTGGAGCAGGAGCAAGTAGAGAAGAAGGTGCTTTTACGTGGTGTGATGTGCCTTAGCATTGCTGCTGGATTGCTGCGGAGGAGCGCATCAAAGTGTCCTCAATTTAAAGCTATTTCATGCTATGGGCTTTGCTTGGTCTTACGAGTGCTTTTATTTTAGTGTGGCAGGTTTAAGACAGGTTGGCACACTCCTCTCAGTAATAATTAGCTAACTTAATACTTCAAAGCATGGAACACAAAAGCTCTGCAGGTCAGAAGGGGCTCAGTCAATGCCCTGCCTTTGCCAGTTGATAGGAGTACAGAAGAAATCATATTTTATATTCTTCCTATGGCAGGATTGACCGGAGGGGATGAAGCTTAAGAGTTGTCTTAAAGCACAAACGTGTCTGTGACAGGAAAATTACTGATCCTGAGCAGCTTATATTAACCCTCCCGTCTGCACCCGCACAAGGAAGGGAGGTGCTTTTGAGTGGAAACTGTTCATGTCTTCATCTTTACTTTTTCCTCTCTTATAATGATTCTCTTAGGACAATAACAAAGAGGAAATTAGATTAGATAAACAGTGGGAGATCCCACAGCTTGCTGTAAAAGCCACCTCTGATCTTCACTACACTTTGACAGCTCTCAATTTCCTGATTTGATAAGTTAATGAAGACTGGATGGTTTCTGAAGCTGCACGTACCATGTTGCTCTGCACAGGACTACCCACATCAGCACCTTCTTCTCACTTGTCCCTGGGAGGGAGGCAGTGCATGCTGGAGCCCAGGGCTGGCAGCTGCTGTTTGTGGCTGTGGTGTTAGTGCAGGGCTCTGCAAGGTGCTTCCATGCCAGGATACGAGTGGACTTGCCTCAGGTGTGTGTGTCATCTCCGAGAAGCTATCCTGCAGCGTTTGACCTCCCAGTGCTTGGCTTGGCTGGCTGGTATGTTGTTTTCTCCCACTCTCCCTGAGGCTGTGTGCAGGCAGTGGAATGGGTTGGCCAAGCCAACCAAGCTGAATACAGCAGGAAGCGTCCCACTTGCACCTTCACGCACAGCATCGCTGGAGCAGAAGGGTGGGCAGGTCACCAGCGTGACCCTGCATCCAGCCTGGTGCTCTGCTCTGAGACACGGGGCTTTAAATGTGGTGGGGAAAACGAGGTGTTGGGAAGAGTGTCAGGGGGAAGTGCAGCGCTTCTGGAGCCGTCTTGGGGTGTCTGCACAGCAGCAAGGCCAGGAGCAGAGTTTTGGGTCTTGCTACTCCCCTCTAAACTGCCAATTGCAAGCCCAGTGCCCACAGTATGCTCTGTCTCATGGAGAAACTGGGAGAGAAGAGTTTCCATCACAATCCATAATTAAGCAAATCGAAGCAGGCTGGAAGCAAAGAGCAAAGTAGGTTTCATTTATCATGCAAGGGGGCCTGGAGTATGTTCCAGCTCATGATGCGTAATGGAGAGCAGTGTTATGAATAGGCATGGGATGAGCCCCCTTCTTTCTGGATCATGATTCTGTGTAATAAACATGCAAGACAATTTGTATAAAATAGTAAGAATTCTTTCCTAGAGGAGTCATTTAAAGCTATATTTGCACATCAGGGAATAGTTTGTAGGAACATTTTGTAGTTACATTTCCATACAAGTGTGCAAACAGAAAACAATGCGATCAGCAACTGATGGATGGTGCATGTAAACCTGTGCAAGGCTCTGCTCTCCCTGGGCTTGTAATCATATTGCACGGCCTCCCATCATTCCGGGAAGCATCCAGCCTGGCACACCATGGCTCTGCCTCCCCCACTGCAGCAGTCAGAGGCGTGGGGTTGATCACACTGTGAACACCATATGAGGTGGAAGAGATTTTTCCTGAGTGTGTTTTGATCATGAAACAGTGGGTTTGGAGTAGGAAAACCCTGATCTAAAGGCATTAGCACTGCTGTCTCTTGGCAACCTTTAAGAATAAGATTGCCTCCAAGAGGAAATAGTGGCCTGCCAGGTAAAATGTGAAATGATCTTGCAACAGGCGGAGCAGTCATGGTCTGCTCAGAAGTTTACTGGCTCTTTTTTTATTGGGGATATTTTTTGGGTGAATTCTTTTGTTTTGTTTGCTTTCAGTATTTCCCAGCTAGCTGGTTAGCTGCTCTCTACACCCTACAGCAACAGTAGCAGCACCGCTTTTCTGGCCTTGTGTCTTGGATTCCCCTTCCCTTGCTCTGGCTGTATGGCAGGCGGTTACCAGGTGACTATCCTAGAGCTCTGATGGGACACCTCACTGAAGGAGCCCTGGGCAGCCCCCTCTCTGTGTTTTCAGAGGCAATCAGGGTGATGTTCCTCCCTCTGGAGCCAAGCCAATGGCAAAATGATGTAAGCATCCTCACTGCCCTCACCTCCATCCTTTCCGTTCCTTTTTCAGCTCTTCTAGCTGCTTTGTCCCCCTGAGCATCCCTCTGCCCAACTCTACCTCCTTTGCACACTACTGGAGTCAGCCTGAGGTCTGTGGGGAGATGACCTCTGCTCCTCCCCTGCCTCCTGCAGTGTCTTCCTCATGTAAAGGGAAGAGAGAATCAAACCCAAACCAGAGGGATGGTTGTGTCCCTGGGGGCCCAGCCTTTCTCTGCAGTGTGGAAAATATCTGGTGGGGAGCAGCGAGGGCAGGGCAGGTAATTTTCACAGAATCATTAGGATTTAGAAGGGGTTTCCCTAATGGTTTTTATCAGACATAGAGCCTGAGGAGGGACCTCTTAACCTGGCTTTGGCTTTGGGGGCAGCAGCCCCTCTGCAGTGCTGACAGCCCATCTCTTGCCCTGGTCCTGACCTTTGCAATGGGGTCCTGAGCTGGTTGGGTACAGCACCTGATTTTCCTGAGTTTTGCCTGCTAAAGCAGAATCTCTTCCAAGCCGGTGCTGTGTGTTCCAAGGAACAGAAAGCTTCTCTTTGCCAACTGCATCCAGACCTTAATCTCGGGGATTAGGCTTCCCTCTGATCCTCCTGTGAGCATGAGATGAGCTGAAGCCTTGAAGAAAAAGTCTTTTAAAAGCATGGCTTTCCCAGCACACCTAAGCAGCTTGTCAGCACATCACAGGACAGGGAGCAGCATCTGACTTCAGCGTGTGCTCATTCTGCTGCTCTGTATAGGAGCCATCCCTGGCTGCCTGCATGGAGCTCCTCCCACTGTGCACCCAAAGGTGCCAGATGGAGCAGGGGTTGCTCTTGGCATGTGGCACCCCCAGGGCTCTTACTGCTGGAAACTTGTCGGAGCTGTGAGGAGGTGGGTGTTGAAGTTCAACATTTGCAATAGTTTCACTGTTTGAAGCCTGCAATGGCTTCCAGATTTAAGTAAGGGTTTTATCTTCCTTTTTCCCCCTCCCTACTGAAATAAAGGAGCCATTAGAGATGGTCTGTAAATATGGACAACACATGTTTGTCCAGTGTTACCATTTATATAGCAGCAGTCTGGACTGGAAAGCCTACCATCATCTAGGAAAGTAAGTTATCTCTGCTGCTTCCTTTGAAGGCTCTTAAGTTTTGGACATAGAGGTTTTGGTAATTAGAAACTTATTTAATCTTTGGATGGGTTTCTTCGAGGGTTTGTAAGTGTAAAACCTGAACTGCTCGACAAGAAAATACCTGCAAAGAGTTGACAGGGAACGGCCCTCCGGTGCAGGGCTGGCACTAGAGCTGCCATGAGATGGCACTGCAACACAAAGCATGGAGCCAGCCCGCCTCTGGATGAGCGGCTCTCCTCCCGGCGGGTGTGCAGGGAAGAACCCTTCCTGGTGGGGGAAAAAAATGCCAGGGAAGAGAAAGGACTTATGTAAGGATAATTCTGCTATTAGTCAGGAGGAGCTGTCATGGAGCTGTGTCTGGACTGGACTTTTCCTGCTTACACAAAGCACATAATGCTGTAGGAATTCATGTACAAACAGTGCAAATAAGAGGGGTGGCTATCTGAGTTATGAACAGCAGTAAGGAAATAGATTTTCTGTAACTGCTGCTGGCAAATTCAGAGTCTTTGATTTCTGGCAGGTTTCTGAGCATAACTCACGTTAAAAATAGCCATGGTGTAACTTCTTGACTTGTGTGTTGAGCATACACAAAGCTTAAAGCTGCCGTGCCGCCTGGGTGTTGCTCCCTGGGGATGGGACAGGACCTCTTCCTTGGCTCTTTGCTCCTGACAGGATGTGGGAAAAGCACTTTGTGTCCACAATGAGGCAAAGCATCATGCTCATCACAGAGTACCATGTAACACCATTGTGTTAGCGACATCTCTGCTGCCGTAAATGAAACGCTCTTGGGAAATCCTTTTGCCAACTGTTTTCCTTAAAGACAGGCAAAATGCTTGGGGTGGTGCATGCTACAATTTCTAGTTAATTTGTAATGAGACATACTAAACCAAGGAGGGGGGCTCTATATACTGTGAGCAGCTTATCCACTCTCTTGAGCTGAACAGAATATTGCCTTCTCCCTCTTCTCTCCAACTAGAAATGTGCTTTTCTGGTGCTAAGAGGGGCCTTGTCTGGGTCTAACTCTTGGAAAGTAAACACTAGCACATCAAATGCTGTCAGAAAGTGAAAGTGGGCTGCGTCTCCAGGCTTCCCTATGGCACTGAGAAGGTCAGGAGCAATACTGGAAGAAACCAGCAAAGGCCATGCATGTGTTGATAACCTGTACTTGCCCAGCATGGGTGCCCCTGGTGATGCCAGGCTGGGAGTCAGTCAGCTGTGTTACATGAACACTTCTTAATGTAGTTACAACTTCAGCATCCGCGCTGGTGCTGGGCAGACCCCTCCACCTCGCACCTTGAAACACCCCCCAAGGAGTACTCACACAGACCACCCTGGGGACCAGTGTTTTCCTGGGCTCCCAGTAGGAAAAGGGCTTTGATAAGGAGTAGGCCAGTGCTGAGGCCAGCTTGTCCGTGCGGAAGCTATTTTATGGAAGTAACAGGTTGCAGAAATCCACCTGAGCTCAGACACTTTGTTTCTGGAACTGCTGATTGAGGTCTGCTCTTCCCAGGCACCGTGACCTGCATTATCCTTGCCTGTTACATAAAATGCAACAAATAAAAGCAGCCTCTTGTATTTGACCCACATTTCTCTGAGGTCCTTTCTTCTTCCTGTTTATTACCCCCCAGTACATGCATTTCAGTCCAGACAAGGAGCAGAGACAGGACATTTCTCCTTTGGGAGCCCAGCCCAGCAGCCGGCCCTGGTCTGGGCCCTCCAGCGCTGCTACTGCATAGGCAGGACCGTTGGTTTGGGTTTTTTTCCTCTCCAAAGGCACAAAACTTCGTTTTTAAGGGTGTTTTTTAAATAGGACTTCGGGGAATAATTACCCTTTATGCTACTTCAAAGAAGTCCCCAGCATGCTTAGTGCTACCCTCAGAGGACTGTGCCTGTTAGGAAAAATACGCTGGCTTAAGCATCCTGTAAGTAATACGAACTTTGACTGATGGTACTTAGTGCAAATGGGCCAACAGTCACATGGCTCAGCCTCTTAATGCCATTCAGGATATTTTTGCACCAATTGCACTCTATTCATCAAAATAAAATGCCAATAAGTAAAGCATTACAATGCTTTCAGAGGGGATTGTGCAAAGGAAAGTAGGTGAATTCTGCCCCCAAATGGATATTCAATCTTATAACAAGCATTGTGTAGAAAAAAAGGGAGCGCCTTGGCTCCTCGCCATGCTACAATTGTAGGGCTAATGTTTTATCTCCATTATCTTTCGACTGCTCTCCTGCTTCCGTTGCATGCAGACACTGAAACGAAGTGACTCGTGGCCAGCTCATCAGGATCTATTTCATTAGGTTGTCCTTTGTGGCCTGTGTCCAGTGTCCTGATAAGAGCAAGGCAGGATGCTGTGAGGACAAGAGCTGGGGCTGCAAGGGCTGAGGGAACAACCTGGGGCATCTGAATTTTCCCAGGGGATTGCCTGCCTTCAATGTTTTATGTAGGGATTGTGAGGGAGAAGCTAAAGGTGCATCAGGAGTACCTCTTACTTGCACGCTGTGAGCAGCATCACCCAGCCCAGTCCTCCCTGGGACATTCTGGAGCTGTGCCGTGCTCAGCCTCTCTGGTAAATGGATTAACTGAATATTTCTTCCTTTCCATACGAGCAGCCACCCATGGCTCCAGCCTGGGTTCACAGTGTTTGCTTGGACAGTGCATCCTGAGATGTCTGCTGTGGGTACCTGAAGCTGCGAGGAGCTGAGGGTGTCACCTGAGGGTGATGGGACCCACAGCTCATACCTGTTACAGCCAACCCCAATAGTATATAATTTTTAACAGAGTGGGGGTTTTTTTCTGTCTACATCCTGAACTCCTGAATTCATGTTTTCCACCTTTTCTCCATGGCTCCAAGGATGCAGCAGATACCCATACTCTTTTCACCACCTCTCCCCAAACCTTTTTAGGGAGAAGCCAAGAGCCTTGGCTGTCTGACCCTCAGGACATGGCCCTTTAAAGAAGCCAGCTATCTGCAGTGAAGCCTGCAGGAGCTGGCAGTGTTGTGGGGGCAAATGATGGGGTTGGGATCCACTTGCTGGGAGCAATTGCTGGATGCAAGGGCCTTTGGCTTCACAGCTGAGCTGCCTGCATGTATCCAGCAGCAGCGCTCCAGAAGTTGGCATGGGCATTTCTGGTTGCTGTGGTTGTTCCATGGAGGAGCTTATGCCACCATACAAAGGACAAATTGAAGGGCTATGTCTGTCATGATGGGGGACTCAGACACCCATAGGTGCCAATGGCAGATGCTATGCAGCCCCATGGTAGCAGGGATGAATGGAGGGACAAAAAAACCCAAAGTCTGCAAGGCAGGGGTGCAGAGAAGCTTTCCACTGCTCCAGGCTGTTTCCAACCCAGTTAGTCCTGCCCTTGCCGCCTCTACCCCAGCAGCAAGGCCCTGGCTCATCACACCCATATCAGTGTGTATGCTTTTTTGTTTAAACCATTACAAATGTAAATGATCCTTCTCAATTACAAAAGCCTGTGCGAACTGGCATCTTTAAAGGAAACTCTGAAAGAGCTCCTGGCACCACACTTCTTCAAATATTTGGAAGCTTTGCTAAGTCTCCTGAAACAAAGGCAGGCACAACCTCCTGCTCCTCCACAGCCCTCCCTCCTGCAGAGAGAGCATTCTGCCAGTGCACACTGAGAGGCTGTCACTGCTTGAACAGTGACTGGGTGACACGAGGGGTGGCAAGGGATGGCAAAGGCACCTACCTGGGACACCAGCAAGGGCTGCAGCAGCCCCACTGCAGCCCACCTCCTGGCTGCCCCACTTGCACAGCACTCTCACCAAGCAGCACCTTATGAAATACAATCCTTGCTTCAGTGTCTGAGTTCCCTCCTGATTTCCATGCTTTGGCCCTGCTGCAGTGGACTAATCTTCTTTTCCTTATCCCCCACCACCACCTCTCTCAGGTAGCTCATTCTGCACTAAAGATGCCCCGGGGTGATAAGCTGCAGTCTCTCTGCTCCCCTCCCCTCAGTATGAGCTGATGGTAGCACGTTTGTGCTCGTGCTGAAAGGATGCATGTAAGCCATTTGGACAGCACATCGCCCAGCCAGATTGGACCAGATGGAAGTGAAATGAATAGTTAAATAAATGCGGTGGCCGCCTGTACACAATGTGATAGTACTTCCAAAACAATGAAACATATTATTTCGGATTTGATATCTGCTATCAATTGAGATTGAAGGTATAGATCCGGGCTGATTGCTGGGGACAATCAGAAAGTGGAAGGGTAACTGACTGTCATGTCCCTCATTGATCGGGCACCACAGTTCACAGCAGCCAACATTATTTTCAAGTACTTTGCAGCATCTCCTCTAATAAAGACGCACAGACTGACTTACATGTGCTGCCATTTAGAGGGTGGATGAGGCTGTTCTCAGCCAACATGTCATTGCCTTAACCCAACTGAAAGGTCATCAGCAGGAGAGTGCCAGGGCAGGAAAGCACAGATGTATGTTTGCATGTGTGTCCCTGTGAGCCAACACGGTGCTGTAGGACCAGCACACTCCCTGCTGCTCAGCTGCAGCAGATATTAAAGTAGGGCCTGTGAGACAACGAAGGCACTGCACATGGGCCACATGCCAGGAGAGTGTGACCTCCCCTCTCTAGGTTGTTTAAAATGTTAAAGCAACAAATATTTTATACCATGTATTCCACCAGGGCTCGCTAGCAGCTGATCCAGAAAAACTGTCCTGGGAGAGGAGCAAATTGGGAAACATCCCAAGTTGCTGCAATCAAATCCACAAAAAGCTCATATAAAATTCTTACATATAATCAGAAGGATGGAAAAATTACCTTATTCCCTGCCATGCACTTCAGATTAATATAACCAAACATTATTCAATCCTAATAGTTACAGTGACCGTGAAACATCTTTTTGTACTTACTAGGAGCACACAGATAAAATGGCTTTTTTCCTAGAAGACATGTATCTGCTGTTGTTTTTTAATAATCTGCTATATGTGCAGTTGGATTTTAACAATCTGTACTGCCTGACATTGCTGCTTCTCACATGCAAGCTCTTTTGGGTAGGGACTGCTCCCTATGAAGAGAAGTCCAGTGAAATGAATGGGATTTAGCTGTTCAGTGAGATTCTTGTGCCTGAATACCTTAGTGAACCTGGCCATGGAGCGGGTTCAGGAATAAAGGTCCTAATAGTGACTTTGCAAAACCCTAAGCCTTGGGACACCTCGTCTCCCACAGCTGTGATGCAGAGGGAGGTCTTAGGTGCTGCTCATCCTGGATGCGCTGTGCAGCTCCTTTGGGGATGCTCTCCAGAAGAGAGCTCTCTCCAGGGGAGCGGGGGGTTACCGTACATGCAGGATTCCCCAGACATTCTCCACCTGACTGTTACGTACAGGCAGATTTGGAGGCTTTTGTGTGTTTGTCTCAGATTTCCCAATGTCTGGCAGCCTGTTAGGAGCTGCCAGATGTCCAGAGACACTGACCTCGCCCACTAAGCATGCATGAGTTCTTCCACTGCTGGCTCAAAAGCAAGTCCAGTGCCTCCATTATCACGGGGTTGGCCATGCACATGCTGTCTGGTCCTTTTAAGAGCATGCAGGGAGCCCAAGAGGTGCCAGTTTCTGCCTACACACCATGCCAGCAGGACAGTCAGCATCAGAGTGATGCATCCTGAAGTTCTCGTCCTGGTGGGCAGCACTATGTGTTCAAGTCCTTTTAGTACTGTTTCAGGAGCAATATATTGGTGGAAAAACATATGCAGGAAGGAGCTAGTAGATTTTGTGCCCATGTATAAAGTGTTGCCTCGGAGAATCTGTGTCATGCATAGGGTCTTCTCCTTGAGCACTTGCTCTAAGCCCCAAGGTTGCCTTCTTGCTTATAAATTAGACTTAATGAGCTGCCTGGACTGTACCCAGATTCCCTTCCCAGCTTCCAGATGCTTAAACTCCATTTCAGTCAGTTTTGGGCACTTCTGACCCACTGCAGTTGCTAAGCTGAGCCGAGCTGTGTTCCTCACCTTGGGTTTCAGTCTGCTAAAAAGCTCAGCCCAACCTGCTTTTGATTTGCTTCACCTATACCCTTCAATGCTGCTGGTGAACCGAAACACTCATCGCTCGCTCGCATCTCGGGGTGCAGGCAGGGCTGCCTGGGGACCGCAGCTGAGGCACAAGACTTTCACAGTGATGGGTGGCAGCCCCAAGGCAGCAGCGAGGGCACCTGGAGAGGTTTCTCATCCCACCCAAGTTTCCTTTTCTGGAAAGCGAGGTGGCTGCACTGGGGTGTGTGGGCTGCAAGAGCTCCTGGGGAGTCAAACCCAAACTGGGCTGACAGAATAGCTGTTGCCTCAAGCACCCAGACCAAAACCCGCCTGTATTGGAGGCTTAAAACGCTGGTTTAGCAGAGATGGCTGGTCACAGCCCCGGTCACAGCTGAGGCACTGACTCAGACCATGGTTAATGTGCAAGAGAAACAGAAAAAGTGCTATACTAGATAGGGTCAGTGGACTGGTCACTTCAAAGAGAGGTAAATCCTAAAAACAGCAACCACGTGCTGCTTACCTCCCCTCAGATTTTTGTGGGTAATCCCAACAGTCCCATACTGGTGGGTTAATGGAAGTGTAAGACTGGGATCCCCTCTGATCCCCCTTTGAAGAACTTCTGTGAGGGCTTCATGCATGCTTCTGAGTGAAGAGCAACTATGTTCTTCCTATTACATCTTGTGGAGAGAGGATGAAGAGACAGAGGAAGAGGAAGGTTGGCTGAACCGGCAGTTAGTACTTCAGGATGGAAAAGTAAAAACTTGAAATGTTACAGCATTAATTTACACAAAATAAGAAGAATTCCTCCTTAGCGAGGGGAAACACTGCAGTCATACAGTGCAGAACAAGCAGGACAAACGCACACCACAGCTTAGTGAGACAAGAGTTAAACAACATCAAATCATTCCCCGTGATGGATCATTAAGAATGTGGAGTCTAAATGTGCGGTGAGATTACAGCATCGTGCAGATGTTCCTATACCGGCAGCTAATTTTGCATGTTGCGAATTATACAGATAATTCCTAGTGGCAAACGCACGCAAAGACTAGCCTGCCCTGCAGTGAATGCACGTTTGGATTGTTCTACAAGGTGAATTTTGTGGGGTGGAAAGGACTGATGTAAACTGCTGCCTGGGATTACAGCTGCCTTCAGCTGGCAATGGGACGTGTCTGCCTGCGACCTCTCCACCTTTGCCCAGGCGTGGTGCACAGGAGGAACAGATGACCGGCGAGTGGAATGGGTTAAATAAACAAGGGGGGGGGGGGCTAAGGAAGTAAATGCAGAGATTTTCTATTTTTTACATATATATATTGTAACAAAATTGAAGGCAACATTCCTCCTGTGAATTAGTGTTGCCACGGCACTGCACAAACTACAGCTGTAGGAAGAATTCAGGAAAAGTAATCAGCAGCACAATTAAGCAATCTGCCATAATGACAGAACACAACATTAGGGTAGAATAATCAGAAACATATATATTTTTCCCTTCTTGATTTTCATTTCCCACCCAATGATTTGCTTTTGCAGGGTGTATATAATGTGATGCTTGATAAAAATGCCCGTATTTGTCTGCTACAGCTTGCAGATCTTGCTCCAGTGAGGATGCTCATGTTAATTCTTGCCAAGCACTTGCAACTAATGTTATTTTTACTATATTTTTTGAAACCCCAGTGTTTGACCTGCTTTAATCCTGATTTTGCCACCTTGTGTGTCTCATGTAAACTGCTTTAACTTAAAGGGTCCAACTCCTTTAACTGGAAAGTGTCATTCCAGACAAGAAAGCCTGGGGCTGAGGCCCCCGTGTTTCTGCCAGCCATCCCACCCCAGGAAGCAGAGCAGGGAGATGGTTCACACAGTGTTCCTGCAGCCTCCAGCTCCTGCTCAAGAAAGGAAAACACCTACACCTGTGAGCAGACAAGGAGAGAATGGGCCTGACCTGCTTCATCTGCACAGGCTGTGTTTCCAGAGCTCCCCGAGGCTTTAAGAGCCCATGCGGAAGGTAAGCTCCCCTCCAAGGAGGTGGTTTGGAAGGGGAGAGGAGAATGAAGCCCCTGAGAAAGGGGTCTTGTATGTTTCAGCTTTCTGCCAGTTATGCATGAAGGCTGCTTAGGCTGAAGAGAAGGGAAGAGGGAAGCTGTCGTGCCACTATGGGGAGGTAGGTTTTCTCCTTGGGTTCTGCACATGGGGGCTTACTGGCTGCTGAGAAGGGGCTGACCCTGAAAAACTGGGAGAAAGGCAGTTTCAGTAGAGCCAGCAGTGATGTGTGTGCCCTGGGAGGCTGCAGGGGTTGGCAGTGGGGCTCGGTGGGTTTTGTGGTGGTGCTTCCCAGATGGCTAAGTGCTGACAGTGATGTTACTGAAGAAGACTTTCCCTGTGGGGTGGGAGCACTGTGGTGGTGTTGCAGGGCCCTGGAGATCTGCTCTATGAGCACCGGGGGGCTGTGGTTAGGAGAGGGAGCATGTCCTTCCAGCATGGTGAAGCATGTGGGACTGCTGCTGAAGGTATCCGGATGGAGTGTGTTCAATGTGTGCTTTGTTCAGTAGGGCCATGTTGATGCTCTGTTATCCTTCCACATTTGTTTCTTCCCTGACATTCGCAGGTGGAGCTTTTGGCTATTAGTACCTCTTATGGGAACAGCTTGCTGGTCCTAGAGGTTCCTGGGAGAAGTGGCTCAAGTTTGTAACCTCTGGTGCAAGGGAGGAACTTGAGTGTTTGAATTTACTTGTGGCTGCCAAAAACTTAGTTTCTATTGGAAATAAACCAGAGAATGTAAATATATTCCATTGATGAATCTTTACAAGTACTGTCCTCTGGTTTGCGTTCTGCATAACCTAATGAATGACAACTATAAAGTTATATATTTTAGGAATTAAAATCTAATGATAATGAGATAAGAGCAGCTGGAAGCATGGCACTTTCATAACCTGGAAAATCTTTTTTTGCCTTAAGGAATAAACGTAGGATTAAAACCTTTCAAAACCCTCCAAGACTGAGGAGTCCAGTGCCCACTGACGTGCAGGAGGATGTGGGTTCCAGCTCCTTTAGGCTCTAATAAAAATCTTGGTGCCACTTCAACAAGTTTCTGATACTAGCTTTTGCATGGCCAGTACAGATCAATGTTAGTAATCAGGTTATGCTATCACTCATGTGGTGAAAAGCCACGTTACCACTACCCCTTCCAGAGCTCTCATGAGTTCAGCGCTGCTGTTATTCTGCATATTCCTTTCTCATCTGTGAGACTGTCTTACAAACATGCACGCACACACGTGCAGAGCTGTTCCTCCTTCTCCCGTGTGCCCATGTAAGTGGAAATCGTTCAGAGCACCATGTCCAGGGAGCAGAAATACGTTTGCAAAGTTCACTCACAGAATCCCAAACCATGGAGGAATGCTGGGTTAATTTTTCATCTGCGTATCAGCTGAAAGTAATGTATACCCCAAATTAATGCAGACAATGCCGAGTCTGGTCTGCAGGCCCGCTGTATTTTTGAATTCTTTTCTACTAAAACTCAATAAAAACATGGGGGTGGAAGGTGCTGCTGGGAATTTGCTTTTTGTTCTGCTTAAGTGCTGTATTTCTCAGCAGTCTTCAAGTTTCTCAGCATGAAGATATTGTTACATCGGAGCTACTGTGGGTTTAACACAATTCTGAATTTGCAGGCAAATGGATGTATTGTGTTGGGGCTTATCCACAGAGGACTGTGAAACTACAAATTACAGCCCAGCTGCACTCTCTTATCTGGATTCTCTTTTTTTTTTTTCCCCCATGTGCCTGAGTCCTCCCCTGTTAACAAGTAGAAGGTGCAAAGAGGAACGTGAGTGAGAAAAAGACACATAGGCCCAAAGTCAAGAGGGATGCTGACAGTGCAGAAAGCCTGTCCAGGTCTGTAGATGCTGCATTCAAATGGGATGGGGTGGCTGGTGGCTTTTTTAAGCTGGATGGAGCTACAGTGTTTTTCATTAGCAGAGGATGTGATGCCTCTGGATTTAGCGGTTTTTGTGACTGCCTGGGGACTTTTTCCTGTAACTCCCTAGAAAACTGAGGCAGCCAGATTAGTATTCAACACATCCACTGAAGGTTTCTCCACCAAGGAGGAAGAAGGGGCTTTTCTTTTGAGTAACTAAATATAACGGTAAAACAGGGGATCTACCCATTTAACTTTCTGAACTGTTCTTCATCCTCATTCCTCTTCCTTGAAGAGAACGGTAAACCACCATCGGGTCCCTATGGGACAGGCAGGAGGTACTTGCACTCCGTAATAGTTTGAGACAAGGCTTTACTACCTCTTCCTAGCCCCAGACAGGTCTTGCCTACCTTGTCATCACAGTTCCACAGGCAAGGCCAGGTGATGTACCAGAGCCCTGTGCCTGCAGGCACAGGGAGACAGCACCGGAATGATGTGTGTCTGAGCAGAGGTGTGGCTGATATCTGGGACTAGCTCTTGGCCACCATTCTTCAAAGCAAAGGGCTGTATTACCTGATTTCAGTGACACTCTGGACACCTGCTAGCCAGTAATAGGGTGAAAACTCAATGACTCCATGGTAATATTGTTATGTTTATTTGCTTCCTTTCAAATGGCTGTGGATGTGCAGGATGCTGACAAATGGGACCTGAACTCATGCATTTACTTGACCAGGAAATAAATATATCAGAGTGATAGTACTTCTTTGGACTCTTTTGAGACTTGGGAGTCGCTGGCCGCTCTGTTTGCTGGCTCAGTTTATGAGCAGAAATGTCCATGTGTTCTGTCAAAGCACTTTACTTATGACAGGCAAAGTGCTGCCCTGCACTGGAAAACCATTCAGAGCAAATAAATGCATTAGTTCAATGTAGAGTATCTTATATTTGATACACACCACTTCCTAATCACTTTACTGAACATTTGGATTGCCTTGAAATAAAACCAGTGCTGGCGTCATCTTCAATTTGGACACGGGTTCCATTTCTGAAACCTTTTTCCAGGAGAGCACCTCTTGGGTCCTGGTATCGTTTGGGTTGGGTGCTACAGGTCTAATCTAGAGTAAACAAAATTAAGGGTTGCTTTGGTATCAAAGGACAGAAAGGAGTACACAGGAGCCAGCTGAGCCCTTCGGTACTTGTAGTCCAAATTGTAAAATCATATTAAAAAGTGCAGATGTACTAAGGCGTGGAGATTTTTCATGTCTTTGAAACACATGAAAAGGGTCTGTGCTTCTTTCTTTTAGCGAAGTACCCCATACAGGTGTGCTCTGGCAGAATAAATGAGAATAATTAATTGCGACTGTTAACGTGGTGTACTAGAGACTGAAATTAAACCCATTGTGTTGGTAAAAGATGTGAAAGAGCACACAGCATGCAAAGACAGTGGCTGCTCTGTGTGAGCGGCTGAAAGCGAGAGCAAGGAGGATGACATAATGAACAAGAGATGCGTTCGCATCGCTGCAAGTTGGGCTCGGCTGAGCAACAGCAAGAACTATTTGCAACATCCTTTTGTCAACATCTGTTTGTCTTTGAGTCCATGAAAGTGGAACAAATCTCATTAAATTTTTTTTCCTTGTGTTCAGATTTTTCAGGATTGTTTCTGTTATTTTGGCAGCCAAAACGATGCTGGAATGTTTCACCTTTTTTTTTCTTCCCAAGTTTTTGAGCCGAGTTTTTCAGTTGAGGTTTGTCACATAAATCATGAGGTTTTACTTCTGCTGCTAGCCAAATCGTAATCCTTATAAGCCTTTTGTTGTTTTGTTGTTTGTTTTCTTTCGTTAAAGCTCCAGCTTCTGAAATCATTAGAATGCATGAACATCTCTACTTCTGCTGTCATGTGTTTGTTTTTCCTGGAGTTTCTAGCACTGAGAACTGTGGAGAAACTTTTGGGTGTCATCTGAAAGATGAAAAATGGAATTCATAAGATTTATTTTCCTTTTTTTTTTTCCTTTAAATACCAGTTAGATAATTTTTGGAAACTATGACTCATGATTTTGGATGTTTAGATTTGGCAACACTGTAGTTCTCCCTGCCGCTCCCCTGTGACCAGAAGCGTTGGAAGAAGCCATGTGGGGCTTGTCTCTGTGGACAAGTTGCAGCACAGAGAGCTGGGGTGTGAATTCACAGTGCCCTACTTACATTGCACAGATTCCACATGTGGATGAGAACTGTGCAGTACCTGCCCTTTGGAAGTGTTCTTTGGGCATGCCTCTATGTGAGTAACATATAGCGTGCGGTTTGGAGGCCCTAGAGCTAACAGCAGTGTGCTCCAGCTCATGGGCCAAAGGTAGCACAGCCACTTTGTGCTTGAAACTGCACTTATTAGCATGGGCACAGCTCCAAGGTAAGGCTGCTGTGCAGATTTGAGCACCTCCTGACCACGCTGTGCCATGCTGTTGTAATGGGTGGGATGCCTTCTGGGTGCTCTGAGTGATGCTGAGCATCCTCAGCTCAGCCACAGGCTGGCTTCTTGTAGAACACATCCTCTGTAACTCAAGGGTGAGCTGGATGGCTGGTCCACTTTCTGAGTCTGTTGGAGGGGAAAAGGGTGAGGGCCTGTGGCTCTGGATCTGGCCTTTGGCACACAGGAGAGGCAGGTGTGCTTGGCAGTAACCAGTGGCCATGCAGGGAAAGCAATGACACCTGTGGAGGAATTCCTGACTTGGCTGACTTGGTTTAACATTGAAATCTGTAAGCTCCCCATATCCAGATTGCTATGAGCATGTGTTGGCTCCTTGGAGCCACAGGGCAGGCATCAGTGGGATGGAGAAACTCTTCAGTGCCCAGTGGGGGACACATCAGATTAGCTTGGAGCAACCTTGAGGGAGCAGTTTCAAGTCCCTTAGACATTGGGGTAGACCTGCTGAAGGGGACCGGGGGAAAAAAGTCACTTGGGAATAATTCAGCCTGCGATCTATGAAGAGCTGTGGGGTACTTGCTGCATCCAAGGCCAGTTTCTAGTACCTAGACAGGGCAAGCAGCTGCGGGTTAGTACCTGGGAGACCAAGCTGGTGCAGCTGGAGCAGCTCCTCTGGCCGGGCAGGAGGAAAGGAGCTCCCCAGGAAGGGTGCTCTGCCATAGGGAAACCAGGATGCTGCAGGGCAGCTGGGAGTGGGCTGAGGTCTCTGCCCCTCAGGAAACTGTAAGGGATTTGTGTGTTTTCCAAAGCAGCAGAGACAGGATGCTGAGGGGTGGGAGAGAGACAGATTTCCTTCTGCTGTGAATAGACTGGGGGTGGGGGATGGCAGCTCTGGTTTAACCCTTGCCTGTTCTTTTCATCTCCAAAATGAAATGGTGCCTTAGGAAACCATCCCAAGAAACTGCAGAAATCAAAAGGCACAAGAAGTACAGGGTTGCTGGCACCAGGGTGATGCCATGAGTTTTATTATCCCAGTTCTCTCACCCTCAGGCGCGTCTCCCTGGCTCTGGCATTGCTTTTTACTTTGAAGTTTGTTTGTTCAGTGGCAGTGCTATGACCAAAATGAATAATAGTGATGCCAAGGGAGAGGCTATGGGATGTTGTTACCTTATGTCAGATGAAGCAGTTCACGGGAGACAATCCAGGTTTGGGTGCTGTAACAAATCTCCCTCAATAGCACAAAAAAGATGGGATTAATTTGTCTCTTACATCAGCGGTAAGGAAAAAGTATCTTAGGAGTAGCTCTTGAAAGAGGTCCCACTCATGTTCTGGCCTTTCTGCATCTATTGCAAAGTCATTAATAGAACAACCTCGAGGAAGTGGAGGAAAGCCCAATACCCTCAATCCCCACCCCCACCACTTAATCCAAGCCCTTGGAAATGCTGTGGAAACAGGACCTGCATGAAGACCTTTAGGGTGTGAGTACATAAAGATATTTGGGAAAGGTACCTGGTACAAAGGAAGCTCGGGAAAACTACTTTGTTTATTGCATTGGAGTCTCCCAGAGCAGTGGAGAGCCCACATGGCTGAAAGTTGGCAGCCGGGCTGCAGGTGTGGTGAAAGAGCTGTGTTTTCTAAACACACTAAATACTTATTGCTGTGGCCTTTTGTAGATAAAGATCAGCTTTGTGTTTAAAAGAAATTATAGCAAAAGTGCTTGTATCTGGGAGGATGCTTCCAGGTCGGGCTTGTAGAACTGAACTTCATAAACAAACTATTTGATGTGATTAATCAAGGCAGAGGGTTGATGGAAATGTGCCTCTGACTCTCACAGTATCGGGGTGGAAGCTGTAATGTGTTCACCGGAGAACTGCCCTGTGTAGGAATAAACAGCCAGAAGGTTCTTGGGTGTGAGGTTTCCCATTTAAATAACTTCTCCTCTCTGGAAAACCCACAGCAGAAATAATAATCCTCCTGCAAGCCTGAAATTCTGCTGAGATTCAAAACTGCGTCTCTGCTCTGCAGACATTTGATGTGCAAAGATGGCAGAGAGCACTCGTGAACCACTGAGAGCCAAAGAACTTGTAGCAAAACATCTGGTCTCTGGGCTGCCCAGATAAAGAAAGCTTTCGGTAGCTCTGATAATGTTTCTGCCCTACGGTTGTGCTAATTTCACCAGGAAAAACAGTCCCTCTACTGACCTCATTCAGTTTTACAAAGTTTGACGGTTGGAATATAAAGATATCAACCTATTTGTGCCTATGGTAAATGTGACTTAACAACAACCCGAAACCAAAGCAAACAAACAAACAAAGCCCAACCAAACCCCCTTATAAATAAAACAAAAAAGCTGAATGTGTTGATTATGAGATAAGCAAAAAATACCAAAAACAAAATGGAAAACATGTGAAGTCTGAAATGGAGTGGATGGCAGGGCTAGCTGACCTGCCTGGAGCCTGCTCCGAGAAATGGAAACACTTCCTTGTGCCAAGCACGCTCTGTGTGTGAGCTGAGTTTGCTCAGTCTCAAGCCGATGACAGCTTTTGCTGCTTTTGACAAAGCAAATAACACAAGAGGGAAGATGATTCTCTATTAAGAGAAATTATTCTTCTTTCTTTTCCTTCCAAATGGGCTATCAGGTCCCTGGCTGGTATCAGAGTTCATTCACAAACTGGGCAAGGTTAGACAAGCCATTTCACTACAACTGAGATGTCCAAGGATTCAATGAAAGACTGTTTTCTGCTGCGTGGTGATTGTTTGCTGGAGATAAAACTGTATGTTTAGTGGGAGATTTGGCCCACCCAGGTGGGATTAGCTATGCTTTGGTGCTCCCAGCAGCTGACAAGGAGGCAATGGTGGGAGAACATGAAATATTACGCTGTTGCCTAAAAGCAGAAGGGTGTTGAAAGCCTTGCAGGAAAACTTCTGCCTGCAATGCTCTTGGTTTTGTCTGCATGGTCTGTGGCAGGTAGACCTGGGCTTGCTCTGTGTGTCCTCCAGAAGCTGGGCAGCATGGTGCTGAGGTCTCTCACCATAGCTGATAGCATGGGCAGAGGCAATGCTGTGTATAAATGCTCTAGAGGTGGATGTGGGGGAGATGAGGAAGATGTGGCTGAGGATGCCACCTGGGCTCATGGGCTGTGCAGAGAGTGCAGTGGGTGTGTGGGACCATCCATCCAGGTACATCCCTCCCTTCAATGAGTGCTGCCGGTCCCCTCCGCTCCCAGGCTTGAGCCAAAGTTCCTACCCCATTCAATTGCTTCAATTAGTGCTGTGGTTTGTTTTTCTTTAATTAAGAAAGTTGCTTGAGACCTATCTGGTTTTGTGTCCAGCCCCCTTTAGTCTCCCTACCATCATTTAAGGTCAACTGAGTTTCCTGCCCAGCAGCTCCTTTGGCAAATTAGAGAGAACCAGGGAGACACTGTCAATAAGCTTTCCACAGTATAGATTTCATTCAGTGGAGCCTGAATAAATTGAGTCATGCTGCCATATGTAATCCATGCACTTGAGGTTTGACCTAGCTCCTGTGAAAACTACTGGGTAGGGACGTGTCTGGAAGCTGGACTGGAGCTATGGCTGAGGCGGCTGGATTTTGAAAGAGCAGGGGTGTGGAGCTGTGCCCTTCATTTTTGTGGACCAGTTTCCTTTGTACAGGAAGATGGATGTCTTCCTGTGGAAGCTTTTGTCTGTGCTGGACTGTGTCTTGAACAATGTTGCCAAGGTATGTTAGGCCTGGGGTAGGTAGTTATTTTGTGATTAGATTTTGAAATCAAATCAGTTTAATCATTGTACAAGTTCAGAAGAAAATGCATTTATTTCACCTGAAACTTCATTGCAATGGCTGTGAATAAGTTTGTCATCTTCTGCATGACATTGGCCTAAGGTCTGAGAATTTCCCACCAAATGACTTCCCATGGAGATACAAAGTCATCTGTTTTGGAGGAGTCAGGATTATTCTGCTTAGCTCTTTGGGGCAGTTGGATGTTAACTCTGCAAGTGATGGTGATGGGCTAGTGTGGCTACTGCCATATCACAATTCATATTTGCAGCACAGAAAAGAAGATTAGTGCGCTAACAGGGGAGACTCCTCTTTTGAAAAGAGGCTTTAAATGATGTCAAGAACCACCACAATGATATGGTTTTTACATAAATAATAATTAATAACATGTAAATCAGGCTTTCCCCCACCCCTTCCATTAGTACCGTCTTTGCTAAGCTCTCTGTCTTGTTTCTGTCCGCTCACTTTGACTAGTTGAATGGCAGCAGACATCATTTGCAATGCTAATGTCAGATACGGGTCAAAATGGACAAGGAAAACACAACCCGGGGTTTTATCAATGCAATAACAACCAATTCTGTCTAGAGATGGCAGTGTACTGGGGTTTAACCTCTTCACTGCCACAGAGCAAGAACCACCAGGAATTTACTTTTCTGGTCTCCTCTTCTGTTATTTCTAACTTATTTCAGCCCTTTGCTTCTCCTGGCCACTCTTTTTTTTCCTCCTCTCCCTTCTTCCTGGTGTTTACTAGAGCATCTGGTACTGTTTATCTCCCAAGACACAGGAGACTGCTGTTTTCATAGATATGTAACTAGAGTAAAAGCTTTGATCTTTGTTGATGTTGGACTTTTGGATTAAAAAAGGAGTCATAATAGTGGAAAAAATAAGATGAAATAATATTTCAGCATAGTACGTTTTTGAGACAGCATCAACAGAAAATCCTGCCCAGGCAAAGTTGCAATAACAGTGTCTCCTTCACAAGGGATGCTTCACTTACGGGGAGAGCAGGGCAGGGAGTGAGGAGACTATCTCGCTGAGGTGGGACAGGTTAGAAGCTGAATGTGTGGCATGTCCTCATGGGGATTTCTGCAGCAGCAGCAGTTTGAGCAGTCCCAGAAATACCAACAAGATGTGAGAAGCTTGTTTCTATCTGTGCTTGCTTCCAGTGCTGTCTTCCAGGAAGGGCACAGAAGGAGCTGGTCTGACCTTCAGCAGTGTCAAGATTACATACAACCTAGGTTTTGAAGCCTCTGTGGAGTATAGACTGTCCTTGGAAGTCAGAAGAGAAGATAGTGTTCTGAATTTGGTCTCTTGCTCTAGAGAAGTACATGGGTTTTCTACAGCAGCTTCAAAGCTGCTGAGACTGGATTAATTAGAAGTTGTCAAGATACAGCAAGAAGTGGTGCTGTCATTGCAGAGATGTAGAAAGCATTGCAGAAATCTGGTAGCAAAAGGCAGGCAGGTGTCTGCTATCTGTAGAAGTGAATGCAGGCCTACAGTGCTTACAGCAAAGCTCTTGTTGCCTTCCCTGGGGACTAGGCACTGTCTCAAGCCTGCAGCCAAGTCAGCTATGCTGTAAGCAGGCATGCAAAATCTGGATGGCTGCTGGTTTCTTAGCAAGAATATATTCAGTTGCTAATATTGTAAACGGTTTCTGGTAATTTTTTACAGCAAAAGCATTTTATGTAATTCTGGGATTTTAAGCTAAATGCCTTATTTGGGTGCTGTGTACTCCAGTTTCTATCCCTGCCCTCCTGCTAGGTAAGGCGTAAACCTGACAGAAACGTCTCCAGACTTCTCAGGAGGAAATGTTTTATGGAACCCCTCTGTTTGGGAAGGCAGTGAGCTGTCAAAAGGGAGCTCAGCCTGTAACTTTAAGTCTGTAATGAACCAGGCTAATAAATTACGTAATACTAACTCAGAATAGGTCTGTGACTGCCTGTCACAGTGCGGGACATCAAGCCAGAGGCACACAATCACTCTCTCCTAACCTTTGTACCTCCTCCCACTAACCAGGGAACTGGTTCTGGAAAAGACCTGCCCTGTGATGTCCTGTAAACCAAAGGGTAAAATATTAATAAGCCAAAGAGGAGCTGAGAGGTTTCAATGGGGCTCCATCACAGCACAGCCACCGGAGAGAGTGCTGTTGGCCTTGGCACAAGGCGATGGCAAACAGGGCTCTGCATGGAACATCTTGCCCAACCTTTTTATATTTGCATGCAAAAAATGCAGATTCAGCAGCACCAAAACGGTTTGTGCACACATGCCAAACTTGTCATTTATAAAAACTCAAAAAAGCTCTGACAAATGCTGAAGCTGTTAGTTTTGACACTTCTGACATGAAACACTTTGATTTCTCATTTTGAAACTACTTTGTGTTCAAAATGTCCTTTAATTTTATTTTCAAGCAAAGGGGGGAGTGTGTGTGTGTGTGTGTCTTCTTTTCTTATTCCCCCCCAAAAAAAATCAAAATTGAAATGAAATCTTCGGCTTGACTCAAAATGAAATTGTTCTTGGATTTTTGGTTTCACCAGGTTGTTTTACTTAGATGTTTGTGTTTGGCTTTGAGTCACTTCTTTCTTTCCTTCCCCAAATTTGCCAGTTGGTTTATCAAGAGCCGCAGTGAACATCAGCCCCTCCGAAGGGGCACAGCTGGCACAGTACAGTGTTTTTTTCATGCTGTCAGTTGCAAAAACAAGGAGCGTTGCTTGTGCTTTGCAGGAGATTGAGTTCATTTTCTATCTGGCTGGGATAAATAATAAACAGGGATTTTTGTTTTTGTTTTGCTGTGGAGGATTTCCTTACGTTATCTGTTTAAACATTCCCTTACATTTTAGTAATGCGAATAACGATTATTCCTGTGCTTCTGAGCTCTCCCTCTTGGCTCGGGAGCCGGAGGTTCGGGAGACACCTGGCAGTGTTGACAGAGCACTGAACTTGAACGCCTCTCACTGTGACAGGGCAAGCCCAAATATTTTGGGAAGAGTCCTTGTTATGTTACAACAGGGGTTGGTAGCACTGATGCTGGGGATGGGGTTTGCTTCAGCACTGGGCTGATTACTGCTGTATTATTGGAGGAACAGCATGAACTTTGGCAGGCGGGCTGCTGTGAGGCAGGAGGATTGGACTTGGGCATTTCTTATTTGTAGGATGGGCTGAAGGTCTTCCAAAAGATGCTGGGTCTCGAAAGAGGCCAAGAATAGGAGGCCCTGAAAGATGTTTTCCTACGGGTGAGGAAGTGGAAAAATAAAGCTCTTTTGCAAGAGTACAAATGTTTAATGTAGTCCCTATCTGTGGACAAATATCTGGGGAAGAGCTTGTACTAAAATACCTTTTTAATCATATTTTCCATCCCTAAAGGCATTGTTTGCTTCCCACAGTGTACACCTTCCATCTTCTACTGGCTCCCTTCTCCAGCCCATCTCTTCTTCTGAAGACAGGCTGCATCTTGGTAGTGCTTTGTGTATCTACAGTACTGGACCAGTGTCCAGCTTGAGGTGTTTAACTGGTCATAGACATTCTTGTGGTGTTTGCCAATTCACGCCCAGCACGTAATTATATTCAGGAAGCAATAGGAATTAAATGACATTAATTCCCATGAATATTCATTTAAAAGTCTCTACCAAATTCAGGCAGATTAATAGTCCAATGCAAATACAATGGCTATTCATTGCCCCCACAGGAAAAGGAAATATGTATCGGCTGGCAGCAGGGGACAAATGCTACAGAAAATCGGGAGATCTGCTACAGAAAAGTTACCTCTGTGTGTCTTTTGATACAGAGGTGGTTGGAGGGAAGCCTAGAGGCATAAAGAAGATTAGTGTGGGTATGGACATGGGGAGCCCTTCCTGTTCACTGAGGAACCTGAAAGAGTCTGGGGTGAATCTTAAACTCATGTCTCTGCACTACCAATGTAAATTCAAAGCAGCTCCGGCTGCAGCGGAGCTCCAACAGAGCCAAGGGCCGTTTATTTTGTGTCTGATCCTGCTGCTCTGTCCATGAAGCCAGCCTCCAGCCTGTTCTCTCTGGACCACACTGCCGGGGCAGAAGAGCAGCTTGTCTTCCTTGTGAGCAGCAGTGAGCCTGGCACTGGCCCTTGGGGTGGCTACAGGGCAGCCCTGTCCTACAGGTACCACATGCTTCCTCTCTACTGCTCCAGCTCATCTTCTGGGCCAGGACATGGCTTCCACTGTGATCAGGCAAAGCAAAAAAGTATAATAAAACAGATGAGGGGTGCGAGTGCGTTTGCAAAGTAAGCATCAAAGACTGGGATGCTGAAAAAAGCTTCCAACTTTTATAGAGACGATACAGAACAATATTAAAGTTAAAAAATTACCCGGGTCTGGTTACAGTCCTTATCTTGGAGGACTTCTTTATGCATTTCCTTTTGTCAGACAAGCCAGCTTGAGACCTTAGCTGCATTACTTTTATCTCATTATGGGACTTCCCCAATTGGAGCGTGGATCCTGCTTCCACTAAAGTTGGTGGCAAGTGTTGCCAACAGCAGTGAGCTCGGCCTCTAAGCTGGAGGTTTATGCCTTTCAAAATTCCCCCTCACCAAGTCAACCCTTCCCACCCTTGAAGTTATCTGAACAAAAGAAACATCTGGTGTGATTCACCTTGTGTGATGGGCAGAGCTTCTGCCTTTTTGAGGGGTGTCTGTGCCAGACTGATCCGACTGCTTGGCTCCTCACACAAGGAGGGGGAATGTGGAGAACAGGAACTGATAACTTCCCCAAACGGGTTTTGTCTTGAGCACAAGGGTACTCTCAGATTCTCCTCTCCTAAGCACTGTGAGAGCATTTGGCTTATTCAAAACAAAGTCAGAAAATCATTTCTCTTTAGTACGTCCACCAACTTTTTGTGACAGTCCACAGTGAGTATCTCTTTTCATGCCTGATGTTAAAGGTAACAATAACATCTGAGGACCCACAAGGGGTTGGTTTGCACCTATGCAGGACTGTGCAGTGGCCCAGGCCTATTCATGCAGCTTGGTGATGCACTCTCCAAAGCCTCATAATCCAATGACTAAAGTGGAAAGGACTCTGAGGCCTGTCTCCTGGGACATTGGAGGTGGGGCATTACAGTAGCTTGGAAAACATTCTGCCTTTAAAACAAGTAACACCTATAATTATGGAGGCGTCATCACCTTCATCACTTTTTTTTTAGCTAACAAGCTGCAGTTGTAGCCTGTGTACACCCTTGCCAACATGTGCCAAGCATTTGCTCTTGGGATAGATTCTGCTGGTGGTGGGAATATCAAGCATCTTTCTCCAGGCACTTGTAAACCAATACAGCAGTAAACAGCTCGAGTACAATTAGCAGCTACATTGGCAGAGGGGAGAGAGAAGTCCCACTGCTGGTACTGTCTGTGGAATTAATCATGTTTTACAGAGCTCATGTACTGGCTTAGATTTGCAGAGTTAAAAAGAGGAGGCAAAGAAGTTTCCAATAAACATTTATTTCAGGGATAAATATAAAAGAAGTATCTTTTAGGAGAGGAATGTTTAAGGGGGGACACTTCTTAAGAAGGCTCTTTTAATAGGTTTATTTCCTTTTTCTTCCTACTGAAGAAGCAGATGAACTATAAAATCGAAACAACAGAAGCTTAAGGTGACGGTGAAGTTTAGTTTTTAAAGCTGGGGATCCCTGTCCCCCCCAAGTCCCACAAATCCCATGTTTTCCAGGATTACTTCCATTTGGGAGAAGCGGGAGGAGGCTGAAGAGAGCACATCGGGGCGCTCTCGAAGTACGGCGCCACGATCGGCTTCGCGAGTATTTATTTGCAGCGATTTCCCCCCCTCTTAATTATTTAAAATACAATGAATTAGGCATAAGTGCCTCGGCATTACTGTAATTCCAGGTGTTAATTGCTACCGGGGCAGTCCCCGTGCCGATGCAGCGCCTCTGCCGACAGGTGGCGCCGCAACCCCGGCCCTGCGCTCGGAGCATCCCGCGGGGCGGCTGGACCGGGACCGGGACGAACGGCAACAGGGATGGGCCGGGACCGGCAGCAGGGAACGGAGGGGTACGGGAATGGGGCCGGCAGAGACCGCAAAGGTGTGTGTGTGGGGGCGGCACAGGGGAAGGGCCGAGCCGTGGCTCCCCCCCCGGTAGCGGTTCGCTGCCTGGTGCCGCTTCAAGCGGTGTTCAAACCCCCTCCAGCCCTGGAGCTTTTTTGTCTGTCCTGCGGGAAACCGAACGCGATCGCCCCAAAAAGTAAACACAAAGGAACGAGAATCAGGGCTCTCGCCGGTCCCCGCGGTCGGAAAAGAGTTTTACCCCGAACAAAGTCGGCCGCTGGTAACTCCGAGGACGCCCGCTGCCTCCTGCCCTGCGGCGCCCCGGCCAGCGCCGGGCTCCATCCCCGCGGGGCGCCGGCCATCCCCAGCCCCGCCGGGGATCCCGGCCTGCCTGCACTGCGACAGCGGACCAGGGCACCGGCAAGGGCAGGGTGCATCCCGGCGGGGACCGCTCCTCCCGCGCAGCCTCCGCACCCCCCGGTTGCTCCTTACCCAGGCCGAGCCCACTGGTGACTTTAAACTTTTCTGTACCGAGTGCCGAGACCGCCCGGGTGCCCCAACCCCGGCTCTCGCCCTATCCTGGCCTCCCCCCTGCGGGCGCTACCCTGGCCCCCCACGGGAGTCCCGACGGCGCAGCCGGGACCGCAGCCGCTCCGCGCATCCCCCGCCATGAGGACCTGTGGCCGGGGCAGCCCCGCGGAGCGACACCTCGAGCGGGTCACTCCCGCTCAGCGGCCGGTGCGCGCCGCTGCGCACCCGCGCAGTGTTTCTAAGCAGTGTTTGCGCCAACAGCGGCGTGCGCTACGGGAGGGGTGTGGGGGGGGGGGAAGAGCAGGCAGCTCCCGCGTCTCGTCTCCACGCAGGTAAGGCGCGCTCCGCGGTCACTTGCGGAAGGCCCTCCTTGGTCTCCCTCGTCCCTCAGCAACGCGGGCCTGACACCCCCTTCCTCGGCACGCCTGGACCGCGGAAAAGTTGCTCGGGGTACGCAGCGCTGCCCTCCGCTGCCGGGGCGACCCCATCCCACTTGCCCCCTCGCTGAACTCCTCCGGCGGCGCGCAGCACAGCGCAGTACGTTCCGCGGCCACTTTCTCTTCCCCGCGGCGCGGAGCTGCCCCGCCTCCCCCGACCCGCCCCCCCCCTCCCCCCCCGTTTCTCGCGGCCAGCTTCCGCGCAGCTCCGCACCGGCGGGGCTCCCACCCCGCGCCTCTCCGCGCCCCCCCGCCCCGCTTTGATGATTTGATTTATTTTTGATGCTTCTCTCCCCTGCACCCAGCCTTGTTTACCCAGCAGGTGGATGTGACGTCAGAGACTGACAACAGCAAAAAATAACAACATCTCCCTCCGCGGGGGTGTCGCGGCCGCCCCCCGGCCCTCCCTCCGCGGGCGGCGGCGCGGGGCTGCGCGGGGAGGGAGGGGGGGGCGCGGGGCGGCGCGGGGCGGGGGCGCGGCGGGGCGGCGTGCGGGGCCCCGCGGGCGCGGCGCCGAGCGGAGGGCTCTATTGTTATTTACCGAGCGGCGGAGCACGCCGCCGCGCCGCCCGGGCTTCGGCGTGCCGGAGGGACGGGAGGGAGGGACGGGACGGAGAGGCAAAGCCCCGCGCCGGGGCCGCGCCGTGCTGGGCAGCGGCAGGCCGAGTCCTGCGGGTGAGTCCGGCGCCCCCCGACACTTTCCCCGCTCCTCCGGGGCTGTTGCACTTTTCCCCCCCGCCGGCCCCACGTGCCGGGCCACCCCCCCTTTACCCCCCCGACCGCCGGCAGCGCGGTAGCTGGGGCGGGGGGGTGGGGGCAGCAGCGGTGCGCGGGTGCGGAACCCCCTCCCCGAACTGCGGAGCCGCTGCCCGCCCACTTTGGAAACTTCCCCCCCCCCCCCCCCACCGCTCCGCGCTGCGCGCACCCTCCGCGAACTGTGGGATGCGGCGTCTCCCGCCCTCCCCGCGCCTTCCTCGTGCTTTCCGCCGGGTCCCCCCGCGCCGCCGCGCAAGGGGCGCGCACGCCCCAACTTCAGCACTCGGGGAAGAAGTTGTGGCGGGGCCGCACCCCCATCCCACCTACCCACTCCCCCCCCGCGCCGGGCCCGGCCGCCACTCTCCCCTCTGCTCCGGGCACCTGTTGCTGCTTTCCACCCGCGCAGTACTTCCGCAGTTGCGGAGCTCCGCGCATCCCCCCCACCCCTGGGTCCCGCTGCGCCCATCCCCCTCCCCCCCCTTTTTTTTTTTTTTTTTTTTTTTGAGACGAAGTGTTTTAATAAACATCCGCGCCTCCTCAGCCCGGTGCAACTTCTCGCTGCGCGGGTGCGGACCGCGCATCCCTCACGTGTTCGTTCCTCCGTGTCCCCCCCCCATCCCCTCGCAGACCCGCGGTGCGGAGTCTCGGGACGGAGCCCCGCGGCTCGCTGCCCGCCGCGGAGCCGCCGGTGCCCGGTAAGTAGGGCCGCGCCGCGCTGCGCCCCTCGCACCTGCCGCTCCGCGCCGCTCCGCGCAGCCCAGCCCGCCTCCCCGGGTGCGCGCTGCAGGCGGCGTCCGAGCGGCGTGTCCGCGCCTCCCGCCTCCATCCCCGCCCCGCCGGTGCTCTGTCGTTTGGGGTTTTTTTATTCCTTGAAAAAAAGCCGGTGGCGGCTGCGCGGGCAGCGCTGCGCGGGGCGCATCATCCACACCCCCCCTTTTCCCCCGCGCAACTCCTAACGATCCGGCGGCCCCGGCGCGGAGAGCATCGCCGGGCTGGCTGCGGAGCGAGCCTGCCTCCTGCCACTTCGCTGTAATGATTTTAATTGCGTGGGTTTGCTTTGAGTGAACTAAACCGAATGAGATTACGGCTTTATTTTTATTCTTTTTCCCGCTTTCCCCCCCACCCCGATCTCCCCCCAAGTACTGGCGGCAGCAGCGCTCAGACCTCCCGTACCCACCGGAGATATCTGCAAGCCGCTTCTCTAGAGAAGCTGGAGCCCAACTTCTGTGCTCAGAAGTTTTAAGGTTTCATTTTTAGTAACTGTTCTTTGAGTGAGTAATGTATGTGTACCGCTCACAGCGTGTCTGCCCAGCGCAGGCTGCTGATTTCTGGGGTGCTGGATGGTTATAAATATTAAAAGCAATTCTCTAAACTGCATTTACTTTCCATATAGTTTTTCAAAACCTGGGTTTTACCTGCTCTGACCAAAGGCTGCTGTCACTAATGACAGCTTCTGAATTAGACAAAAGTTTCAGGAATGTCATCGAAGAAACTTGTGCTGTTCATCCACGGTTTGCATTAGTGCTGCGGCCGAGGGAGAAATGGGCATTTCACTCGATCAAGTAGTATTTTTGCAGCTTCTGTTACTGCTGAGCATCTCCTGCTTCTTATAAGTTTGAGAAAGCCTGAAAAAATTCGAGTTCTCAGAGAAGCGAGTGTAGGCAAGGAGGCACCGTGCATCTCCACAGCCAGATTTGGGGGAAGACAGGGAAATCGAGGCTGCTGGTTTCAATTTATCTCTTTTTTTCCCCCTGTGCACGTTTTATTTGAACTATCTCCCAAGCATGTTGAATGGACCAGGGCGCTGGGGGAGGAAGCTCTTCACTAGTTACCATTCAAAAGGTGTCGGCTAAAATCTCATTGCAAGAAGGTATTGTAGCTTTAACATCTTGCATTGGCAGCATTCTTCCCCCTTAGTCTTTGGATTAGTCATTGTATGAGAGACAGGGAAAAAAAAATCACTTTTTTTTTTTTTCCTCTGGAAAAAGTAAAGTAAACAGCCTCCAACAAGTGAACCTTGACAACCCAGATTAAGGAAGGCAGGAGAGATCAAACAAAGCTGCTGCTGGGCTGTTGTCAGGAGCTGCCTCACTGAAAGCTCTGGACTATTCGATCAGGCAGCATGGCTATATGTTCACTTATGCAGAAATGGACCATTACAAATGCTGATCTTTGTTGTGAAACCAAAGGATAACTTGAAGAAAATAACTACAATCTCAAACGAGGCTTTTCTGGTGCTCCTGGTTTTGACGGCAAACTTCAGGTTTTTTGTGCATGGGCTGGGTTTTGAGTTTGGTTTTTTCCTGACTCTTTATTTGAAGGGATAGTGGTTTGGAGCACGCTGTATCCCCTTTCAGAGAGACTTAGGTTTGATTTTATTTATGCTGCCTGGAGCTGCAGGGAAGGCGGCGTTTCAGTAGTGCCATGTTGAAAACTGTAAAAGTTCTGTGGAATTCAGCTTTTATTTCTGGATGTCTGAATTGTAAGGAAACATGGATTATATTTTTTTTCCCCTCTGTGTAAGTGCTGTGCTGATGTATAATAGAGGAGTGTGGTGGTGATTAAGCATCGTGTGTTGTGTGGCTGCGTTCCTGAAGTTTAGAAAACTTGTAGTATCTTTACTTCAAACATATCACTAACTGGTCAGGATGGCACCTTGGTTTTGATAGGAGAGGATTTTTGCAGAACTGTGTGTAACTTCTCTTCATGGCTGTGTGAGAGAGACTTTGTTACTGTGTAGGGTTTTGTGTTTTTTTTTTTTCTGGAAATAGCAGTAAAAAGCATTAAGAGATACTTGATTTTACTTCAATAAACATTTAGGATTTAAGTATTAATCAGACTTGCCCAGTGGGAGTTAGGTTATTTTTGTTGCTTGACACTTTCATGTTTGTATACAGAAACTTCACTGCAAACCCTGTGAATGTGCCACCTCTTTCCTTGCTTTAAAGTATTCCAAAACAATGGGAATATATATTATTAAAAAATACATATAGCTGAGGAAAAGGCTATTGCCCTAATGTATATTAATCAGGAGGCAGACCAAGTGCACATCTACTGAGGAATTCAGAAATCCCAAACCTTTTTGCATAAGTATTTCTTTAAGTAGCAGTGCACATCACACAATAAGTACTTTATACTTTTTATAAGGTAAGGTTTCATAGCTGTCCTGCATAACTTATTATAAAGCCTGTAGATTTTTATGGTATATACTTTAATTAGACAATAAAAAGTATGTGTGTTAAACAGGCACACGTATGCTATTAAGCCATTTTGGGTAATGGGTAATGTTTTTTAACATCTATAAACGTTTTCTGCTTAAATCAGTTCCACCGGTGGTGGTAACACAACTGTTTTTTGTACGGGTGAGAGAAGGAGCAGGGAAGTTGAGCAGAGAATTATGCATTGGGCATTACTGCGCAGCATATGCTGCAATATGCTTTACACTTGGAGTGGATCACCTTTTTTAAGAGCTAAAATTTGCACGATCATCCCTGGTATGATATACTGTAAACATTTGTAGCTCCAGAATTATTTCTGTTTCACGGCATTGTAAAAATTAGGGAAAAGGCTGGTAGTAAAAAGGCAAATTTATGGATTGCAGCCTAGCGTTCAGTATTCGTACTGCTTGTGGTCATTTATGTTGAGAGATTGAACCGGATAATGTAATTCCTTTTGTGAAATATCTGTTGAGCATGTATTTGTATATCAAATGAAATAACATATGCGCACACATATGTAGGATATGTATGTAAAATACAGTTATTTCTGCAAGGCTGTCCGGTTATTTATAGGGCATAATGATACTTCTGTCACCTTAAATTTTCTGCGAGAAGCTTTAATAAATTTAAATAGATTATACGCTGTCAGAAAATAGTATAAATTTTGTTTACGATTCACTTGCTTTAAGGTACTTATACTAAAGAAGCTCATTTAACCCCAAGACTGAGTAGCATTAAGTGATGAGAGGAGTCTGCTGAAGAGCTGCTACTGCCCTTTGCTCTTGTGATAATCTTAAATTACTACGATTTAATTGCAACTTCAAGGCACTGAGCTGAAATATTTTCATGCAGCTGAGTCGGGGCTGAGGATGGTGTAGGGAGGTTTCACAAGAAGCTGGATTTCTCATTGGAGACAGCGTTTGTTCAGGCCTTTCCTACCCTTGGGAGCGCATCCAGCTCAGCATCGTGTGTGTGCCCGGACACGGCACTGGGAGAGAGCTTTGCTGGGGGATTCCCACCCTGGGGGGAGCAGAATCAGACCCTGCAGTAGCCAGGCAGCTCAGGTGCACAAGTGTTTTGTTTGCTGTTGGTTTTTAAGTTTATGTTTGAATGAAACAGCACGTTGTAATTACTCCTCAAAAGAGCCTTGCTATCAAGTTGCTTCCTGGAGCTTCTCCCTGTAAGTCTCCACTGGGGAGGCAGGGTGGGATGGGGCTGGTGGCTCGAGGCAAAGAGCAGGGAGTGGTCGGTAGGATGGGGACGTGGGTGGCACCCTGCTTTGGACATGCAGCCCACTAGCTGATGGGTATGGCATGGTACCCAGCGATGAGCCCAGGGTGCAGTGAGCTGCTCTGCCTATGCAGGGACTGATCCAGCACGTGCTGCCTTCACCCAGGGCTTCTGCTGACAGCGCTGCCTGCAGGTTTGGCTTTTGGTCTGTGTCACTAACTCATATCACTCAAACTTTTTCTTCCCCCCCCCCCCCCCCCCCCCCCCCACGTATAGTAGCATATTTTCACACCCAGTGAGCAGTTCAGCTCGGATATGATACGCAATAGGAACCAGAAAGCATTTGCTAAGTGGAATTTCTAAACGTCGTGCACTAGGGATCAGCAGCGTCTTTGCGACTGTTCTTAGAGGTCCTGGCAACCAAACTTTATTCAAATGCTTAGAAAGGTAGGGCCAGGCTCGGAGTCCTTGACTTCATGCCATTGAGGACATGCGTAAATGCTTGGCTGCGCTAGAGCACAGTGGTGTTTAAATCGTGAGTCTTGAGTGTTTTTCTGTTGGCCATATCCTCGTAAGATGTCTCGTTGCAATAGGAAGCGAAGAAGATCTTGTGTGTGCTCGAACTGCTTGCTTCTGCAGTGACAAAAACGCTGCTCGCAGCCTGCTGCTCTCTCAAACTATTGTGCCGTTTGATTCCCGCTGCTTGCGGTGCATTGGGAATTGCAGCTACTGTAGGTAACAAGGTGATGCCAGTGTTTAACAGGGGGGAGAAAGTAGGATGGAATAAATCATGCAGTCGTTATAGTAAAAACTTAATTGTGGGAATTGTAGTCTTTTAATTTAAGAAAATATATATTTCATTTGGGGCTACAGAGGAATCAAGCTGTTCTATTTTTAGGAGATCAGATATTTGTTGGTTGGGATGTCTGGAGTGTTTTAACACGTGCTCTTTTTTCTTACTTCAGCACTGGAGGTACCAAGTCAGAGAAGCTGCTGGCTCTGCTCGCGTGCAGTCTTCTTTGCAAATACGCTCTAGGGTTTTGTCTTTCTGTTCTGCTGGCACCGATCTCTTCCATGCATGCAAGTGAACAGGCTTATGTCTAATGGCTGTTTGTATGTGGCAAGTATCCAGAATAATCTTGATAACTTTTTGTTCAGCGCCATCCTGAAAATCAAGATAGTCTTCTATGGAAATTGAGCAAGGGGAAGAGCATGGGCAAAATCAGTTTCTCTCCAAGAAACATTTGGTACCTGAGGAGGACTAAATAATTTTTCTCCTTTCGTTGGCCCTCCCTGTGCTGTTTTTAAAACATCTCCACTTCAGTGCCTTGAGATTGCAATTAAGTTGTAGTAATTTAAGATTATTATGAGAGTGCAAAGGGCAGTAAAAGCTCTTTAGAAGTCTCATCTCAACATTTAATGCTACTCAGTCAGGGGGTTAAATGAGTTTCCTCAATGTGAGTACTTAAAGTAACTAAATCGTAAACAAAATTTATACTATATTCTGGCAACTAATAATCTATTTAAATTACATTAAAGTATGTGTGTGGAAATTTAATTAAAGACAGAAATGCTGTCAAGCCCTGTAAATATCTTGACAGATCTACTGAAATGGAACCCAGATCGTAAAATATTTACATACATCTGATAGGCTGTGGTGTTTCTGGAAGTGCTATTCTGGAACTAATTGTGGGCATTTTTCCTTCCAGTTTCGCGTTCGGTTGCAATGGTCTGGGAAAGCGACACAAATAAATACCCAGGATGTTTTATTTGGGTGATTCTCCAGTGTATTGTTTACTGCTAATCGCTCTCTGTGCAATACTTGTCACTGTTGTGTTTTATTAGAAGTGCCTATTTCCTCAATAAGTTGGTTTAGCACTGCTGTTCATTCCGAGGCATGCTGAAAGCACGGGTTCCTTGTGTGATGCTGTGTAGTACTTGCAGCATGGCAGTGCTTGGATGTGCTATTTCTAAGTCAACTTTCTTCTGAGTGTCTGGCCCGGAGTGCATGCTGCAGGGTCTCTTGCACTGTTTACTCTGTTGACTGAATTGATTTTTCAGGTAAAAAGTGCTTACAGCCTTTTTTCTGACTTTTCGGAATGTTTGTGGAAGCGTTTCCTCAAGTACTCTGTGTGGTTGCTGCGTGGGACCCTTCCTGCTGGTGCAGCCGTACAGGCATTCCCTTTGTGGTACATGGTCTGGGAAGTGGAATGTTTTGCCATGGATAAAACTGAGTCTGGCTGAAACTTCGGCCAAACTTTGGTCCTTCTTAAAATCCACCCGCTGGGATTCTGCACGTGGCCAAAGTTTTGCTGGGAATGTGTAGGATGAGCCGTATTTTCCCATCATCCAGTCATGGTTTTGGGCAAACTCCTACTATTCCTTGGCTGGGATGCACACCCCTGGAGCTGTAGGGTTAGAGAAGGAGGATGAGGATTTGGGCATGGAGAGCAGGATGCACTGGGAGCTTGGTGCTGCGAGTGCTGGCCGGGCCGGGTGCTGAGCACTGACAGCCCGACAGAAGGTGGCACAGTTCGGCAGGTTGGCTGCAGCCTCTAACGGCGTCGTTAGTTTTCCCCTCTTTGCCAGACATTTCCTTTCATGTTGGATCCGAGTTTTAGCTGTACTTCCCGATCAGTCTTGTCATCTTGTTGCTAACAATTAGGGTCAAGTATCTTTCCTTGGGCTCTCTCTGCAGCCTTCGTGTCGGTCTCCCTCCCCCAGCTCTCAGCCTAAGCTGTTTGTTCATTAATTACGAGATCGGGCATATTAACACATCAGTAAACCGGAGTAGTCAGACTTCCCAAGGCATCTTGGGAAACCCTCTCCGGTTTTATGTGATCGGACATGCACTATTGCTGATTTAGATAGCGGAGCCGATGATGCCAAAGTATTGTTAAGAGAGAGATAAATAGAGGGAGCCCAGCAGTAAGCAGGATGTCATGTCTCTATTAAAAAGCTTGTGATAAAGGAAGATAAAATGGCGAGGGGGGATTCAGAGCAGCCGCTAAACATCTGATCACAAAAATTGATGCCTATTTCCCCCTTCCTGCAAAACACTTGCTCGCAGGAGTAATGTCTGAGCCTGGATTTGATTGCAGCGAGCGGTGGAGCCCTGAAAGGACTTTTGTTATTGCCAATAAAGACAGCCAGGGGTTCTCAGGGATTCAGGAGCTGTTTGAGCTGGGATTCAAACGTCCCTCCCTGGCTCCCTTTGAAGTGGCTGCCCCTCTTCTGCAGCCACGCGGTGTTCCCGGGATGCTGATGAAGTTGTTCCAGGCTTGCGCGGGGGCTCATTGCTCTGTGCTGCCTTGTCCCTTGATTTCCCTGGTGCTGCGGCCACCTGCGTTCCTGTCCGGAGGTTGGTCCTTGGCTGCACGGCAGAATAAACAGTGATGCAGATTGTTGTGTATTAGAACCTTGCAGAGGCTGCTCTGCAGAAGTGAAAATGTAACTGATGATAAAGAAATCAGTGGTTGCAGCAGACGAAAGGGGAGTGGTATTAATTCTACCATTTCTGTAATGAAACCTGCAGTAAAACGTTAAATTGTCGCAGCCTTGTTTGCTGGAAGAATGATAATCGTTCCATTAAGGAGGATTAAGTAATTAACTGATACTTCTTAGGAACCAGTGTCAGGTTCAGAAAGCATCTTCCCAGTGTTGTGCAGCAAGCGTGAGGTTTACGTTCTCTTTCTGCCTCTGGAGAGCTGGGATGTGAGCATGAGTGGGACCTCTTCCCAAGAAACTTCTGGGAATGCCAGGGGAGTAGAAATAGGTTGTTTTTTGTTTTTTTTTTTGCAGCTGAAATGTGCTATTCTTACAGTCTTTTCATTGCAATGTTGTCTTTTTATGTCTGTTGTCAGCTGGGCCCGTTGCAAGCTGTGTTTCAGGAGTAGTCTGTCTGGGATTAAGAAGTTAAAACCTTCTCAGAGTGTTCATCTTGGTGCCTGAGTTTTTTAATCTTTATTTTCATAATAGTTCTTATGTTGCAATAGGAACCTTGCTGGCAGTGAGTCATGAACTCCGTCTTCCATGAACTTCATGACAAAGTTTTGTTAGCCGGTCAGGCAGTTGCTTTGCTCATCCGGCCCAGTTCCCGCGTTTGGAAAGAAAAATTCCATTGAAATCGATGGTGTAAATCCTCCTTTCCTCCTGTGGCAGAACTCCCCATAAAAGCAGTGGCAGTGGAGGGGGTTGTGGGGCATCACGGAGCAGCTCCTGGCATTGGGCTGTTTGGAAGATGTTGAGGCTGGATTCGGCTGGGAATAGCCAGGTCTGGGGAGGGGTACGGCTGGCAAGGAAGGCTTTTGATGTTGACTGATGCTTGGGGCAGAAGTGCATTTTGGAGAGGGAGATGGAGGAGCAGGTGGGCAAAAGAGAACAAGGGCAATATTCCTCCTTGTTTCACTTCTAAATGATCAGATTGGAGGACCTGGATGGTGAGAGGTGCAGGGGCTGGGGAAGCATCTGTGTGAGCCCTTCTGCATCCTGTCCTCCTGAGCTCGCTGCCTTTCTTCCAGGGCCTGATGCGTTTTTTTTTCGCCTTGACAGAGATCATAGAATTTGGCATTAACCTCATCCAGTTGCTGCCTTTTCTCATATAATGGCCCCAATTTCTAATATCGCAGGTAGTGATACTGAAACTATACCCAAACCGAAATTTTCTGTGAGTGATATGAATTCTGCCCAGCAAATAGCATAATAGTGGCACCAATTGCGTTAGTATTGATACTTTCTGCTTTCATAACTGCTCTACCTCTGAAATAGGGCTCCTTCAGCCAGCATCATGCAAACTCGGTTGATCAGTGTACTGTAAATTATTCTTGCTCCTCCGGTGAATTTCATAAATAGGTGTATTTCCGTGTACAGTACGTAAGACAGCCAGATTTTGCTTCAGTTACGTGGCCCAAGCCCCAGATAGCTCTGTTGAAATCATGGGAGCTTCCTTGGGTGAACTGAGTTTAAAAAAGAATAAAAAGGGAAAAAAAAAATAAATCAGTTTTGGCTCAGAGAATAAAATCTTCTAATATTCATGCGTGGAACAAATAATAAGAATCTGTCTGGATGTTTGTACAGAACTTCCCAGCCTATATGTACCTTAGCAGATTTAGAGAAGAGATTTTGCTTGTTAACACATTATTACTATTGCAAAACTTAACAACTTGGGTAATGCATTTTAATCAAAGAGTTGTATCAGGGGCCTCATCCTGCTTTGGCTGAATTAAATGAGTGCTGGAGAAGGAGGCTCTGAAATAGCAGTAGTAACGTGTTTTTGTTAGTTGTAAATGATATACCCATGCGTAGCTGTTCAGATAATGTGTATTAGGTTTGTAAAGCTCATGAGTTGTATATTCAGTAAAGTGAAAATGTATTTTACAGTGGTAAATCACTTGATACTTAGAAGGCTTTGGAAGAGGAATGTCAAAAGTATGCACCGTAATTATTGTTTATACAAGTATTTTAAAGTTACTCTGGCTAACCTGTCTGAGTTTTCTGAAGGCCGATAGTGTAAGGAATGGTGATCTTATTCAGGAAACCTTTCTAATCCATCGTTTCTATTGCAGGATTTAACTGAGAATGGGAGAAACCCATTTTGGTATATTTTAGCTGATGTACCACGTACATTTGTTCTGAGTTTTCCTCACTGCTATAAAAGCAGTATCTACAGCACTTAAAAAATAGTTTCATAAAGGTTGAAATGGAACATTACCTGTGAATTTAACTAAAATATCTTGAGCCTGTGCGGCATATTCCTAATGTTAAGCAGTTGGAGAAAATTAGGTATTTCCTATTTATTTTTCAGATTGGAATTGGTGTTTCTGGGAAAGGGTCCTCAGACACTTGAAGGGGAAACCTGATTTTTCAGGAAGTGCTTTTTATTTGCTGAGGAATTCTGATCGTGCAGAAGTGTGTTGCATGGAAATGGAGATTTATTCACTAGGATTTTTAGGGATTATAATAGATGCCGGTGGATAGAAGCATGCTTATAGAGAGGTAAACTAGTAAATTTGAGCAAACTGAAAAATAGTAGCTATAGGCATCTGGTTCTGTTATCAAACTTGCTGCATAAGCCAGAGTTTATGCACTGTGATAATGCTAATGACCAGCAGAGCCAATGATGCATGACTGGAGGAAATCAGTGGTATAATCGGAGAAAGTTATCAGGTTTTTGTCATTAAATATTAGTGATAAATAATATACTTCATTCTGAGGAGATCGGACATATTTAATTCTGATGTGGAGAGTTTCAATTTAATAAGGGACATTGCTGAGTAAAATGATAATCTTTTGTAATTTAAAGGGAAAAATAGAAATGCATTTGTTTCAGCATAATCTCCTGGCGGCTGCCTTCCACCGCTGTTTGTCTTCACTGGTGTCTGATAGCAAGGAATATCTTTGCAGCTATTTGAGATGGGTGTTTATAGCAGGGTGTTTTTTCTAAGATGCTAGTTTGTGCAACACAGAACTAATTACAGAGACAGAATCAAAGGGGATCTCTTTGGTATAAACTAGGTATTTTCTTTCGTTTTCTGCTTAAAAACGTGAATATTGCAGCAAATCTAAACTGTGTGCTCCATGCAGTGGTTCCCCTGTCATGCAGCCTGCCTGTCCAGGCAGTGACAGGAGGGAAGGCACGAGGACAAAAGATGCTGATAAATTAGATCTTGTTTTGCGAGTTATCTTTGAAGTCAGTGGGAGAACAAGGAAGAGAAGTAGAGCTTAAACTGAAGTAAGAGGGATATTTATAGTGTCTATAAAGGACAGTTTGCACCAGGAAAAAAAAATAAATCTGGTCGGCTTTTTTTAGCGAAACAGGCTAACACCCAGTGTAAATCTGTGTCATTAGCTGAAGCAGGGCGTGATTTTTGGAGCATCGCTTTTCCTTTTGTGAGCTTTTGCCTGCACAGCCTTGTCCCCTGGGCTAGAGGCAGATGCGGTGCAGTGTCTACCTCAGGGACACTTCCCTTGCCAGCTGCAGGACCTCTGCCCGTGTCAGCCCATGGCCCTGTTTAAGCAGATAATGCCAGTTTTGCCCAACAAGCAGCTTTGTAACGTGGCCAGGATCTTCCCACCACCCCTCGGAGTCGTGCTCGAGCGCAGAATCTCAGCTCCAGTTTCCAAAATTAGATGGCACAGTGAGTAAACACAGAGTACTTGCCAGTTCTCACATCCTCTTTTGCAGCGAGTATTGCAGCAAATCCTGCAGGTTTGACTCATCTCCCAAGTTCTTCTCTGATTTGAAGCAGGTCTTGTCTGGCTTCTGAGAGAGAGCTGGAGGTCTGGCTGCAGCTCCCGAGCGCACAGTCCTTCTGTACATGAACGCGGTATGCTTGTGTTGGCCTCTGCATAAACTTGGGCAGCTCTGAGGAACTTTAACTGGAGTTATATGCTTGTATCTAAGGGTAGAATTTGGCCTGCAGTCATCCTTTATTGAAACTTGTATGGAAATACTTTGTTCTTGTTAAGCAGAAATATTTACATTCTGGTGGGAAGATTTTATTCCCCCTCCTTTCTTTGTTTTTTCCCCCCTGCTCTGTGCCATAAGCACAAGGAGGGGGTGGAAGATATTATGCATAATGCCCTGTCAGTTAAAAAATAATATTCAGGATTTCAACTGGTGTTTCTCATAGGTCCTAAAGAAAAAGAATAATCTGCCTATATTGGAAGCACTGTCTGCTTGTCTGATGACAGCAAACCATCCAGGGTAGGATGGAGATTCTGCTTAATGCTGTGGGTAAATTGGAAGGGAAAGGGCATACAATGCAGAAAACTTTCTGGGTAAATAAAAGTAGTGTCAAGCGCAGCCCCCGTTTGAAGAACAGTGTGTCTTAATGTTTCTGTTCATCGGCGCTGATTCGCCTCCGCATGTCAACCTCTGCATGGTGGATGCTCTCAGCAGATTGAGGAGGAGGACACATTGCTGTGCAAGTGCATTACAATGGTCCACACGTGTGCCGTGACTCAGGCGTGCTCACAACTTCATGACATGCATCAAATGAGAATTGTTTCTATGGAAGGCCTTTTGCTTCTTTGTTTTTTCTTGGATGAAGGCTGATGCTGCTTTCACAGACTGAATGACAGTGTGCTTGGTCCTGTATAGGGTGAGGGCTTGGCTCGTGTTGCAGCTAAGCAGATTCAGATCTGTCTGCTTGTCCCTGGGTGCTTCCTGTTGTGTCCCCTGGGCTTCAGCTGACTGCCTGACCTGACAGACCATGCAGGAAGCAAGACCAGCAGAAAACTAACTTAAGCAGCTGAGCATCCTCATTTCTGCCAGCTGAGCATCCTCACTGGACTCTTTGGAGGTCATGGGAGGGTCCAAGGAGGTCAGGCCCCCCCCCTTGATAAACCTCATGCCTCTTGGTTGGCTTTGCAGTGAGGTAAAACCTCTGCCACAGGCTTTGTGCCTGGACCCGCTCTGTAGGCAGAGGAGTCTTCCTTGCACAGCTGCCTTGGGACATGCTCCCAGCAGTACCTGCTGGTGGGACCACCCCGCCAAGCTGGTGCAAGTATGAGTTTTCATTAAATTCTTAATTTAATGCTGCTCCCTTAGTGCCAGGTACTAAAGTTGTTAATGTGCACATACTGAAAAGCCTGGCGTTGTGTCTTCCTTGGGTTTTCTTCTTCCTTGTTAGCGGTAGATAGTGAGCTGGTCCAGAGCCTGGATATTTTTGATGAAGGCACTGAGAGATATCCAGGTTACCAGCTGCTTTTTGCTTCTTGTTGTTTTGTTAATAACTTACCTGTGTGCTAAGCAAATAGAGCTGCACGTAACACTTGGATAAAGCTGTGTCCAGCCTGCTGGATAACTTCTGAGAGAAAGAGCAAAAGTTGAGAAGGATATAGGTGGCCAGACCTCATCAGCATCACATGGGTTTACACCAGAAAGGGTCTGACCCATAGCCTCTGTTCACTCAGTGTTGTGCAAGCTGTACATGCTGGATGTGCTGTGGTGTGAAGGTGGCTGGGGAGTGTCGCTGCCAGTGCCTGCCCATGCAGGGATAGCCATGGGCACTGCTGCTGGCTCCATTTGCGATGGGGCCATGTGCAAGCCCAGGTGTTGACATGGATGGTTGTTAGCGTGGTGTGGGGCTCGCTCAGGCTCATACTGGGGGTTTGAGTAAAGCTTTAAATATGGCTCATGCTTTTATTGCTTCTGCAATGGGTGCCAGGTGCATGTTTAGCAGGAAGCGAAACTGGAGGAGCCCTGAGGGAGCCTCGCTCGAGCCATGCCAAGCAGGTACAGCCTACGAGTGTTATCACCTTAGTGATAATCTGGCACGGTGTCGGCATTCACACGTGTCACAGGCATTATGGGGGTGAAGTTATGCTGCAGTTTGGCAGGGGCCTAGTCCCTCTACCAGGCAGGCTGTGTGCTTGGGGTCGATTTCCCTCTCTGCCCATGAGAAATTGGGGTGCTTGGCTGTCCCCATGCACTGACAGGAGGGCATTGGTAGAGTGTTTCAGGAAGGCTTAATGGGGTGACCTGGCTCTCTCCAAGCCTTCCTGCATAACTGGCATTTGATGCTGAGGTGGGGTGAGGCTGCTCCATGGGTTTTGCTTTAAAGCTGATGGATACCTTTGGGGGAGGCTGGAACCAGCAGGAATGCCAGGTGCTTGGTGGACAGGGCTGCACCAGCGTGGCTCTCTGTTGGTGGCGTGCAGCCCCGCACGCTGAGGAGGCTGGTTTCAGCATGCCTGGGGAAGCGAGACCCAGACCAGAACCCAGCTGCCCGCCCTGGGACCTCCCCGGTGTTGCACAAAGTCGTCTGCCTTCTGTGGCTGACGGGCCCGTTAACTACCCGTTTTTGCATTGTCTTGTTGAGGAATTTGAATGCGCAGACTGTGAAGCGAGGCATCAAAGCATTAACCATCACTTTTAATTATTACCTTTATTTTTTGGAAAGGAGTAGCAGTCGGAATAAAATACTTAATAGGAATGAAATACTTATTATCCACCTTCTCTTCCTTCTTGGTTTGTGCCCAGCCTGGGTTGCCAGGTCTCCCCAGGGGTGGCTGATGCGCAGGTGAGCAGAGCTGCAATCCTGAACTGCTCCTGTCCTCACCCTTTCTCTTCAGAGTGCTGAGGTTTCGTATTCGCATGTACAATTATACATACTCCTAAATTACACTCGCCTCGTGTCAGGGTTTTTCACTGTTTGGTCTTACATGTCAACACCACATCTGATTGGAGCCTTAATTGCTCTCCATGCTCCTGTATTTTTTTTTCTCTCGCCTCTTAGACCTGTTGGAGGGTTTGTTGAGGGGGGAGGCCCAAGCTAATACTACCAGGATAGGGGCTCTCCCACTTACCAGGCTGGAAAAATGACCCTCCAAGTCAGTACGAGTTAAGTGTTGAAGATGAAAGCAGAGATGAAACTCTGTAAGGAGATCTGTGACTTGATCCAGGAATTACGTGGTGTGCAAAGATGGAGAGAAAAGCAAACTTCTCATCCAAGACATGGTGTCTGTAATGATCCTGCCCTGGGGTTTTCCATTGCACCCATCCAAAGGCTGCTGGGATCTCCACCATCCCACCCAGTCCCCAGCCTGTTGCTGTAGTGCATAGCTGGGCCAACCCATGCAAGCTGTGGTTGTTGTTGGTAAAGTTGCCCATGGTGGTTAGCAGCAGAAGCTGCCTGTACAAGCAGTACAAGCTAGTTCCTGGTAACTAGCTAGCAAGACAGTATTGTGGATCTGCATGTATTCCCCACACCTGGATATGCTGTGTCTGTTACCCATCAAGGTAAGTGAGGTAACCCCCGTTTTTCTCTAGTGTAGCAGAACACTATGAATGAACTCCATTTTACTCCCATTTTTCAAAGCAAGCCAGCAGCAGGACCTCTGAAGGTATAGCTGTGAGAACAGCTACTGCTGCAAGACACTTGTGGGTCAGAGGGGTTTTGGTGGATGGCTTGGGTGGCTCACCCACCCCATGTACTGTGCCTGTGTGTTTGCATTGCAATGAGAGTTATTTCATAGCACCCCATCAATAAATGAAGCATTCTCCAGAGACCCTGAGCACTCTGTCCCGTGCCACGCTGTCCTTGTTCAGGACTCCACGTGTACTATGTGCCACTGAATATATCTGTTATGTGAGTGGGAGTGTGCAGGAGAAGGCAGACCTCTGAGTGGCAGAAATTAGTCTGAGGGAGAGAAATTAATAGGAGAAGGCTCATTATCCGAATATGCTGTCATGGCAAAGAAATGGGAGGAGCCTCCATCAGCAGCTGGGGTGTCCGATGCTAACAGTGTAGGGTACATCTTCCTGCCTGCACGGGAGAAGGAAAATAGGCAGTGGTTGATTACCTCTTGGTTTTAAATAAGTGTAGTATTGAGCACAAATTAAAAACAACCTTGAAACTGCACAGATTCATAAAACTGTACTCTGGGATTTTAAAAATTACCTCCATTGGAATCCTGGAAGCCTCTGTTACATAATTAATGCACTTAAAAATATATGCTATGTATGATTAATCCAGGATTGTAGTGTGTGCTAGTTAAATGTCTGGATCCCAGGGTGCAGCGCGAAGAGAGAAATGCGGTTGTAATCTGTTTGATGGTTATAGGAAAGGACGTTTGCTACAAATAAATAAATTTTCCTTAGTCTTTTTATTTGTCAGGGCCAAGCTTATGTCTGTTTTGCTGAGTTTGTTGACTGGTAAATGTTTCGAGATTTATGCTGCTAATTTTGTAGATCTACTGGAAAAAAGAACTTAAGAATAATTAGGGAGATTGACCATACAGCAATGTACCACACATGTGACGGTGTTACTGGGTTGATGATCTTGAGTATGGTATATGCAATTAAAAGTGTTAAGGCTCAGTACCATGAAGCTTTTCAAACACTCTCTGAGATACACAGATGCTTTAGGGGATACGTGTTTCCCGAAGGATAACTTGCCAAAGTTACTGGATGTCTTGTGTCTCCCCTCCAGGGAAGTATTTCGGGCAGAGACCTCCTTGGTGAGTGGTGGAGCAAAGTGAAGCACAGCAGGCAAACTGCGTCTTGACAAACCTCAGCCTGCACAGCTGGATTTTTATCAGGAGGGTTTTGGGGCTCTGTAGCCTTACTTTTTTGGAGGCTTCTGAGTTGTCATTCAGCCAGTGTGTCCTGGCACAGTTTCTGGCATCACATTTCCTCTGACGGATTTTTCTCTCTGCCCTCTGTTTCTGTTCCCTTTTTTAACCCTTCCCCTTCATCTGACCACTGACTTGTCAGGTTGGTGCAGGATCATGCCGTGTAAACCCCTTTTCTTCTTCCATCTAATTTTTGTTACTGTTTTGTAAAAGCCAGCAAGCTGTTAGGATTGTCCATCACGCTGTTGTGTTCCAGGGTCCCATGTTGTGGAGGGCTGTGGGTGCCCATGGTTCCTGCTTTTCCCTGTCTGCCTTGGGCTGGCTGAGCATCCCACTGCAGTGGCGAGAGTTGCACCTGCCATGGAAGCCTGTGAAAAGGTTCCTTTCCAAATAATTATTTTCTTGAGTGCACAATTGTCGTGTGTGCTGGCTTAGGAATCGTTTTGAGAGCGAGTGCTGCAGGTTTGTACCTGGTGTGTCGTGTATTGTTCCTGGATTAATAAAGTGGTTACCCATATTGAAACCATACATGCTCTTCTATGTACCTGCCTGCTGTGTGGCCAAGACAAAGCATGGTGTGGAGGTTGGCTTCTCTACGTGTTGGGCTCTGTCCTAGCACCCTAGACCTGCAGTGGAGACAAGATAAGGATAGGGAGGGGAAACCAGTTGTCTTCCACTTGCCTCTGATATGTCCATGCTTGGCAGTGTGGTCTTTCAGCACTGTACCCGGGATGGAAGCTGGAGACCTCGCTGCTTATTGTCCCGTGCAGAAATGTGAGGTGTATGGCAGCCTGACTCTCCTGGTGTCCACTCCCCGAGACTGTCTGCATTGCCAGTACTGGAAGTGAGTTACTAATAAAGTTGGGTTTCCACTTACTATGTGTTGTCTTAAGTTGTTTCTTCACTCCAGAGTCTCTGACATCCCTTCAGAATGTAATGAGGGAGGAGCGAGCCTGGTTTTGTGAAAGACGGAGGTGTTGTAACCTGTGTCAGGAAAACTCTTACCTGTGGACTGTGCTCTTGACTCTTCCTTGCCATTAATCTCAATGGAAACATTACTTCTGATTTTTCCCACTGTATAATGTGAACCCTTGTTATCTTTGTAGCCTAAAACTGTACTCAGCATGGGCTTTTCCTTTAGTCCTGAAGAGAGATGGATGTTGGGATGCATGTGCACAAGACTGTGTTTCTAGCAAATTGGGACCAAAAAAAATAGTTCATTACTATTAGTAACCTAATTTTCTGCAAACTAAAGAGCCCCGAAGAGAAACCCACTTCAAAAGCTCTTTGTTTCTCCCCCCTTCCTTTTTTTGTTAACAGAGGATACGTTCTAGCTGTATTTCAGTGGTCTAGGGTTTCAGCCGCTTTCTTTGATACCGGTTTGTGTGAAAGTAGTTGTGTCAGACAGAAGGAAATGATAAAATCTATGAATTAAGGCAAAAGATGAGAAGGGCAGTGGGTAGCATGAAATGGAGATGTGTTCGGATCTAACAAGCATTCCTATGAGCAGACCCTGGTTTCTCTACTCACTACAGGCCAGGTTGATGATGTTTGGCAAGATTAATGGATTGGGGTGGGTGGCTGATAAAGATCTTGAGGAAAAGCAGATTCTGGTGACTACAGTATTGCAAGTTTATTTTTAGAACTCGATCACACTGGAGTTGCTAGCATTAGAAGAACTTCTTAGCTCACATTATACTGTGAATTTCTTTCATTTATTTTTAAAGTGGAAATTTTGCAAGCTGACGTTTTGCAGCATGCGTAGTACGATTTGGCTGACAGCATTGTCTGGCAAAAGAAATAACCAAATTATTATTCAGTCATGGGTTTTTAACAGCCGCAAAGCAAGTGGATGTTAACTAAATGATGCAATTTATTCCCTTCCTGCTTATTGCCAGCTTGCCTATTACAGAGAGACTGCCAGCTTTAAATAAGTGGTACCCAGATGGTAGTCGCATGACGCCCACTTGGTTACAGAGCCTAAGCACGGAATAACTCGGCAGCCACTACAAGCTGTGGGTCAATTGAGGGGGAATGCCTGTTGCTTCACAGTTTTGCATATGTAAATCTGTTAATGTTATGTCAGTATTGTGCGGTCTAAACACAAGCATTGCCTTTCTCTGGGGCCCAGATGAACTTGGATCGCCGCCCAGTTAATGAGGAGCCGAGTGTGGAGTGGCAGTTGGAGGCTGCCGCTGCCGCTTGCTTCCTCGGCGTGAACTCGCCACATCCCGGATGCTCTCCTCCAGCAGCACTGCCTGGGGCTGGCAAGCCTGGCCGGAGCAGCGGGGCAAACACCCCCTCTATTTTTATCTCAAGCACGGAAGAGGGTTGGCTTGGCCGGGTTGACGTTTTCTTTCTGTCTGCCACACTTCTGTGCTCGCCTTCATCGACTGCAGATGTGGCGCGCAGCCGCCTCCGAGAAGTCATGAACTGTGTCGTCTGCGCCCTTTAACAGCCAACATCTGCTGCGGCTGCCTGATGGAAGCGGCATGGAAACAATTTTGGGGAGAGCGCTGAAGTTTACCCCTACAGATGATTACTTTATATTAATTGTATCGAGATAGTTACCATACGAGTTGGGTTTGAAGCCGATCTCCCACCCCTCCACCCTCCCTTTTTTATTATTGTTTTAAAAGCAGTAGTTAAAATTGTTTGACATGGGAACGCTTTTTACTGTTGATCATTTCTGGTTCTGAAAAGTTTATTACAATGGGTGAAAACAACAACCAAGAAAACCCATAAAAAGCTGGGCCTGTAATATGCTTAAAGGCTAAGAAAGTGCCAATAGTGTTGATTTAACCAAAGAAAATGTTCCTGGAGGTACTGTAAATTTTATGTGCCAGATGAAAAGCATTAAGTGTGTTATTTTTCATGAAGGAAAAACATTCTGATTTTTAACCATTTTGTAAATTATATTAATGCTGTAATATGGCTTAAAAAGTCTTGGGCCTGTTCCAGGAGCACTTGCCCCATGAGCAGGTCCCACAGGGGTAAGGGTTGGGACCCTGACTGGAGCAGGGTTGGGTGCAGGGACTCAGCAGGCAGAAACTTCTTTCTAGGCAAAGCACTCTTTTGTCACTTGTTTTTTTTCTGCCCATTTTCTTCTTCGTTGGAAGTGAGCATTTTAAATGCAGCAAGAATAAAACCCACGGGGAAAATAAAGCTGCTTTGGAATGTAGCAGAAAGCTGAGATGGTTCAGTATTCTATCTGTATTTTGCTAATTATTTGTTGTGGAGATGCGAGTTGATTCCTTGAGACTTCTTTTAAGCCTCTTATGAGTAATTTTTAGGGCTAACAGTAATTTTCGTCCACTGGACATTCCTCAGCTACAGTGTTGTGATGCTGCTTGCCGGCTTGGCTGAGAAATAAGCTGAAGTTTCAGAATATGGACCAGCAAGGGGAAAAAGTGATGGGGAAAACCAAGTAAGTGATGTAGGGATTGAATGAAGGGTTTATAACTTAGAGATGAGTCTATCCCTGCCATCACTTAGGCTGGAATGGGAATTGGTCCAGCAATTGTCCTTTTTGATGGAAAATTAGTTAGCAGTTGTTGAAAAGCCTATAGCAAATTCTTACACAATAAAAGTAAATCATGCTAGACATTGGTTTATATGTGATTTTTTCAGTTCCTCGTATTAGCATGAGAACTATAGCTTACCCTACTGAAAACTTAATTAGGCAAACAGAATGCTATGTTAGCAGACACTTAAAAACCCAATGTGCTCAGGACTGGATTCAAATAAGTTAATAAGAGTTATATTAGGTGTTTCTAATGGTACTTTTCATTTTTTAAAATAAATGCTGTCTTTGGTAATAAGCCACCCACACGTTTTTGGGTAACGGTTTAATTGAAAGGTTTGATTGTGTCCGTTTAGTTCCAGAGGATCCCTGCTGCTGTGTGGTATGTTAATGCAAGTCTCTTCATACACTTTATATTTGGATGCCTGATGTAAAGCTCCTATAGGAGAAAACTGGGATGAGAAAAGGAAACAATCTGTTGTGGAATATGCTCAGAAGAGCCAGCAGACAGGAGCAGAAGAAATATTCAGAGTTTGTGCAGGTGTAGGGGTACATGCATGTTTGTATGTAATGTATTTAAAATGCCAATAGCTTATGCCTTTTGAAGGCTCCGAATCATAGCTGTCATATTAGATATACCATTTCCAAAAATAATGCCAGGAACAGACTGATACTGATTGTCCAAGAAAGCATTATTATTCCATGATACATTTTTTGGGCTTCTGTCCCCACTTAAACCAGGTGTCTCTGTGCAGCGTTCCTCAAAAATTGTTTGCTGGAAGGATTTTGATTCCAAATTGAAGGTATATTCTTACGGTTTTTTCCTCCCAGAAGGCAGAATGACAAGGAGAGAACGTTCTTACTTTGTTTCTTACTCATTTCAGCAAATAGATATTTTTAGACGAAGGATGTTAATGTAAAGCCTTCACATTGAAGCTGGCGTTCGGAAGTTTGGGACTTTGTTATTCTATCAGGGATGCTACACTGTTTCCTCTGCGTCTGCATGCTTCTGCCTACAAAGTGGGAATGGGTAAAAGTTGCCATGTTAAGAGGGTGCTGAAGGATTTAAATAATGCTTGTGAAGTGCTGAGGTCATCTAATACAGGGTGTTTTGATAATAAAACGAATCAGTGTCTTCAACCACTCTCATCCTCAACATGACTGCGCTGTTGGTGCCATGCAGTGAGTCCGTAGTGTTTCTTAACAGTGAACACAGCTGGTTTTTTGCCACCAAGCAGAACTGCCAAAGGTTGCAGACTTTAAAACGTTTCTTGAACATCAGTAAAGCAGCATTTATTTGTTACGCTGTTGGTACAGATCATGGCATGTGTGCCTTCTAAAAATTTTAGGTTAATGTTTGCATGTCATGGACCAGTGTGTGTCTGTCATGGGTACGGCAACCTGTATTTGGCAAAAAGGGCAGAGCCTGGTTACGTGGTAAGGATAACTTTTGCAGAAAATAAGCGGTACAGCAGTGTGCAAAAAAAGAAAAGAGAGAATGCATAAAAATACCTTTAGTTTGTCATCATTTTACACCCATCTCTAAACAATGGAAACCTTCAATGCTAACAAGCACTCACAGTAGAGCTAGAGAGGTCTTTTCAAAGCAGAGACTTCCTTGAGAGAAGATCAGATAAGATAGTAAGTGAAGGATTCAGGCGGAAAAGTGGTTTGGAATTGCAAATCAGTGGTTTGCCCATAAGTGCTTTGGGTTGGTTGTGGTGTTTTCTGATCGTATGTATATATATATTTATTTCCCCCCCCCCCAAGTTCTTGAGCAGTTTTTCACCAGCCTTTAAGCTCTCTCGAAAGGGTCCTGATTTTCAAAGGTTGTGCACTCCAGAGCTCTGCAGGCTTCTGAGAAATCACTGCTCGTTCTCTTGAGGCTCCTGATCTCTGTATGTGATAGAGCTCCTCACTTTCAAATGCTTTAGCATAATTCGTTGCTTTCTTGAACATTGTAGGAGGTTGAATAAATACGATTTCTGAAGTATGTGTGTATACATAGATATATGTATGTATATATAAAGCAATGAAACTTGGACATGCCGGGTGTTAAGCAACTCGCCAAAAGCAACAGGAGGAACCAGTGTCAGAACAGGACTTCAATTTATCTCTTGCTCATTGGTGATCCCACAGCTGGGCAGAATCCAGCTAAGCAAACTGTGATGTGGTGACTGTTCTGTCTCTTCCCACACAATGTACTTACAATTTATTTACGATATATTGTAAAATATATTGACATATTTAGGGAGTTCGACATACTTCATGTAATGACTGGAGGATGGTAGGTTTTAGTGCATCACTTGGCTCAAGCCCTCTAGACCTTGGCCAGTTCTTTCCTGATGTGAAATGTAAAGCCTTCATCTGGGAGAAAAAGAAGGTTTTATATGTTTAATAAATCTACCAACACCTGGCTGCAAAGAGAGGTAAGTGGGTTTGGGAGGGAGAGGGGGTTATTGTTCTTATCTATTTGTTTTGCTTGGAAGAAGCAGGAGCAGAGTGGCTGGGTGGCACGGGGATGTGTCCATCCCCACCACTGACAGCACGCATAGTGGCAGGCACAGGCAGGTCCCAGCTGCCTAGCACCAGCATGGGTTTCATGGAGCTGGCTGCCTCAGGGGACACGGCTGATCACCACAGCAGAGGTGGCTGAATCTGCATAAAATGTCCTGCTCAGGTTTGTGAGAGCCTTGTTTGTTTGTTCTAGCATGTTGTCATTTTCAGCTTGTCTCTGAGTTGTGACCCCTGGTCTGGTCATCTGTGTCCTTGCACCTTCACTGCTCTGCTTTCACAGACGGAATCATTTGGGCTATGCTTTCTGCCCTGGGTAGGAATCGAGTGTTTTACAGAGAGGACCAATATCCAGCTGCCTCCCCAAATCACCTTCAGTGCCTACTGCCCTCTTTCAAATGGCCTAAAATTTACAGCTTCATTTCATCCATGAGGCAGTCAAGCTATCTCAAATCACTGGCACTCTCAAGACTGAAAATACTGTTGGCATAACACAAGTATAATTACTGTCAGTATAATCAACAAGGATTACTGGATTGATTTCTCTCTTAATTTTTTTTTTCCTTCAGATGTTTAAGAAACCCCAAACTTGAATAGGAGTACGTAAGTTGGTATTGTTCCCCATTGCTGGAGGCATCCTTCTGAGCCAGAGCTCGGCTTCCCCTGGAAGATGCAGGATCTTGCATGCTGTCAGTCTAGATTATGGGTACAGTGTTGCCAAACCCATAGGTGTAGTAGCAAGGAGAAGGCAGCATTGATCAAACTGTTTTGTCCAGCAGGATGCTTCCACAGTTGTGCATCATGTGTCAGCTGGAGAGCCTGCTGCTTCCCCCGGGGCAGGCGGAGAGCAGAGGGAGGCAGCATCAGCAGCAAGGAGGATGTGATGAAACAGTGATAGTGATCTGGAGCTTGGGAGATGGTTCTCTTGAATCCTCCCTCGATGCTAACTTCACCGCAGATAAAAGCGGAAAAAGGTTTGGTCTCCTTGGTGATTTGGGTGAGGGTGAAAATGGCTTTAATCTTTTTGGCTGAAGTCTGAAATGAAGGTATAACTTCCCTTGCATCTGGCAAAGAAACATGTTTTTTACAGGTGTAGCTTTGGGGTTTTGTCCTGTGTTCTCTTGCAAATGAGCTTCCCTTCCATTTCTTTCCTTTTTTTTTTTTTTTTTAAACATACATATGCCTCCTTTTGGAAATTCTTGTTTCCATCCAGGCACCTGCATTTCAAGTCTCTATCATGCAGATTCATTTTTCTCTTTAGACGTGTGCCATGCTGACAGGCCTAAGGCTAGAACATGCTTTTTATCTGTGAAGGGTTTCTCTTGCACTTTCACTTCGAGAAGGTAATACGTTGAGGTGAAGGAAAGGGGCTGTGCCCTGCTCTTGAGAGCCAAGACCTAGGCTGTTGCTCTGGGTTGGAAGTCAGATTGTTTCGCACTTGTGACTTGGGATCAGGACTACTAACGGGTTTGCATGTCTGAATGAAAGGAAGAGAGATGTGGATTTGGAAAAGACCTGCTTGAAGAGAAACTTTTGAGCTTAACTTCTGGATTTACTTTTATTTATCAAAATGCACAAAATCTGAAGGGGAAGGTTGAATTTTGGGGTTGTGTCCTCATGGTCTGTGTTCTGGCTTTTTTTTAATGCTGGGCTAGTATATGAACAGAGATCTTGAACATCCCATGAATTCAGATGAGACGAGCCTAAAAATCATAAGTTATGCATGCATTGAGGTTGCATCCAATATTCTTTTTGAGATATACAGCCATTTTATTGAAGCCTTGTTGTGCAGGCACTGTGCTTTGCCATCTTCTGGACTGCCCCAGGATGATCTTCATTAACTCCCACTGTCTTCTGCATTAACATTGGCTTCTGTGCTCCATTTAGATTTTCTTTAAAGCATTACATAAACAACTATCGTGTAAATACAGGCATTTGTAATGGTGCTTTTAAATTAAAAAGACTCTTGGATTCATGCAAGTAGACACATGCTTGCACAAAATAACTTTTGGCTTCCCCCTAACACTTTTCAGAATAATTTAAAGGAAGAGAAGGTTTGCAAACAGTTGTAAAAGAGCCATAAAAAACTGTCAAATACCAGACCTTCAGCTAATTGTAAACTGTTTTGCTCTTGGAAGTCATACAACATTGATCTCATAGCTGCTTCATTAAGAAGGTGCTTCTCTGTAGCACAGGAGCTGCTTGCCTAGGTAGCCATGAGCAAAAATAGCAAGAGATCTTAGGCTTCTGCTATGAATGCCCAGTATAAACTAGAATAGCTCCAGGCAACTGAAGTATTCTGTACCAAAAAGGAAGGCAAGCATTGCAGGGAGCTGAACAGGAAAAAGCTGCAGAACTGAAAACTTCTTTTTTTTTCTTTCGTCCTCCCAACTGCTTTACCCTAGAAAAGCCACATCATCCCCAGCCCTTTGTGAGCAAGCATGGCAGAGGTGGGATGTGTTGTGGGAGGACCCACTGGCACAGGAGGATGCAGGTGTGGGTGATGAGTGCAGTAATGCCTGCAGGTTTGCTCTCTGACTGTCCTTATGGAATATGTTCTAATCTTTTAATTTTCAAAGGGAGACATGAAGAATAATCTTTTCTGGACAGAGAACTGGCCAGCTGGTTAGTTGCATCATTTTTTTTTCAGGGTACCAAGGATGACAAGCACTCATGGGTCAATTTTTTCTGGTTGGCATTGGTGGAAAAAAATAAGTCAAAAAAAGTTGAAAAAAATAAGTCTAGTCCATTAGACTAGATTGTTGGAAAAACTTTTCTCTGAACTCAGCTCTAATTCTGCAGCTGGGGGATGGTTTACTTGAAGAATGTGCATAGCTCTTTGCATTGTGTCCTTCCAATGCCATGAATTGGGGTGTCTGCTTCACAGAAATATTAATAGCAACCTACTGGGTCTCATCTCTAGTGTGTTCACTCTTAGTCTCCTTCAACCAGTTTCTATAGCTTTATCATTAAATCTCTTTAAGAAGGGAAATTCTTGCCTTTGTGTATTGGTTGGGCTGATGAATGGTCGTCTGTTATCTGCTCATTCCATGACTGAGTCGGGCTGTCAGAGAGACAGAGCTGAAGTCAAAGGGACTTTATTTCAGGCTTCTCTACCTCCTCTGGGTTAGCCACGGAGTGGATTCTCTTCCCATCTGTTCCTGAACCAGAAGCGTCCTGTTTTACAAGAGAGAGGCCTGGGGATTTTATCTGACCCAGCCATTTCCTTTGTGATTTCCCAGTTTCCTTCCCCTGCAGCAGTCCCGTGCTGATCCTTCACTTCCATCCATGAGGACGTGTCTCCCTGTGCAATGATTCTTCTAGCTGCTAAACAAGGGGAGGGAAACCAAAGTGTCACCGTTCACCCCTGGTGAATTTGGACATCACCCATAGATGCTCAGTTCCTGGAAGTCCAAGTCTGTACTGGCAGTTGAATGTCTTGGTTTGCAAGTGTTGATGTGCTACTTGGGAGCTGGGCGGAAGGTTAAAATCCTGTGTGTGCTTCTAAAACAATGTCAGCTTTTCTCTGAAATACTCATGTGTGAGTTACCTGGCAGCAGGTCTCTGTGCTTACAAGGTCTGACTTGGTGCGTGCACATGACTGTTCAGACCAGTTTCAGTACATGTTCTATATTGGGTAATGCAGCTTAAGCATTAGGCAGTATGGTGTTTTCCCCCAGCCCAGAAGTAACTGCAAGTAGGGACTGAGTTGCCAAACCTTAATCAGGGTTGTTTTGCTGATTATTTAATATCTACTAGGGGCTGAATTCCTGGCTGAAGGACATTATAGGGTGGCAGAGTCAAGAGTGGATTTTTGCTGGTCAGAACTGGATGTAAGGGCAGTCTTCAGGAAAACCAGTTAGCCTCAATTTTGTTGCTGAGTAGGCATGAGCCAGGCTGCAGGCTCCTGGATTTTGGAGCATGCCAGCACCCTGGTGGCCTGTTTAGCTGGAAAGGATGAGCACGAAGAGACCTGAAAGAGGATTGGGTGAACAGGAGGTTGCCTACAGCTCTGCCATTGCAGTGCACTGTAAATGGTCAGGGCAGCACTTAATAATTTTAAGAAGAAATTCGTGGAAACACAAATTAAACAATACCAAGTAGGGAAAAAAAAAGCCCAAAGCATACCCAAAAATCATCTGTGTGCCCAGATTGATACCACGTACCATAGCCCATGCAATAGTTTGGTGGTCTGATGTGCTGCTGTCCTTGCTAGCTTAGGTGTGGTTTACTTTTCTGATCTCATTCACATTCCTCATCAGAAGCATGTCAGAGAATTGGTAAACCATCCAGTAGATTTTGGCCTGTGTAGCTGTAATAATGCTCAACTTTGCATTTTGTGTGGTGTGCTTAAATTGTTTTGAAAGCATTGGGGGGGGACTATACACAACTTGGTCAAGGAAGTCTTTGTGATTCCTCTATGACTCTGTAGGTGGTAAGACCAGTTGCTGGCCCGTGCTTGATGTCTCACAGTCCTGCTCTTCTCTGACTCAGCTGGTGCTAACAGTGAGTTTTCTTGCATCTTCTTGCCTCATTTATCTCTTGTTTTTTTGTGTGTGTCTTTACTTCCAACTCTTTTCCCATTGTGAGGACCACTGTGTGTGTGGCTGTTAAGCACCACTCTGAGTTCTGCATCCCCTCCTGGCTTTGTTCTGCCTCACAGAGAAAACAAAGTTTATCCATGTTTTCCCAGCTCTCCTCAGTTTTGCCCCATTTTAACAACCTTCCTGTGTCCTGGAATCATCCGTACCTCTTCATTGCATCAGTGCAGCTAAGCTGTCTCCCAGCAACACTTTGCTACTTGTTTCCAAATGATAGCCCTCTCGGGTATGAGTGACTCTGTGTCTGTGAGAAAGTACATCTTATTTTTGGACTGTCATCTACAATGTGATTTTTATTGCACCCAGCAGCACTGTCTGCCATTGTAATGGGGCACCGCGGTCTGTTATACATCGTCCCGTGCAGGGTAGTAAGAGAATATGAGATCCTTATCCTAGACCTGGACCACAGAGGTACAGGGAGATGTGCAACTTGGCAGAAAGACCATGCAGGAGAGGAAAACCAAGCATGGACCTCTTGATGAAATCTCCAGGTGGTGGCTGAACTCCAGGACTGTTTCTCTCTCCACAGTGTCAGCCTTAGTTAGTTGGTCTCCAGATGCTGCCACTATATGAATATTCAGAGCCAATGAAATATGCACAATACCGTAAACCTTGCCAGTGTGAGGATCTTGAGGGCTCACTGAACTTTGTAACAGCATTACTCAGTTGTAGGGGCACGACTGATGCAGCAGTTGATTTCTCAGTTCAGGCTTCACCTTCTTTTGAGCAGAGTTCATCCCTGTTTGCTTTTCATAATAGCGTTATTACACCTCACTGGCAGCAGGACAAGGGAGAAGCGACAGTGCAGCTTTTCATTCCTGTTTTCATTCCTTGTATACTCCTGTGCCATAATCAACAGTGGTGAACACCAGTCTGTCAAGCTTGAATTTTGCATATCTGATCTGTTACCAGCTGACTATCGTGGTATTAACACCAATGTAAAATATTGTTTTAACTCAGAATTTTCTAACAGCTACGGAGCAAAGGCCCGAAGAGTTTCAATATTAATGAAAAAAGCAAGAGGAAAAAAAAGCACAAAGCTATGCTGCAGTAGCAAGAATACAAAAAAATGCATCTTTAAACTTTTTTTTTCTCATGATCTACTTTCTGCATGACTCACGAGCCAGGCTCTAAAATGGCCTCCGAACATGCATGCATAATTTTGCACATCCAAGTGTCTGCATATGCAGTGCTCTTAAATATCCCCAAGGCGTTGGCTTTGCTGCTGGAGTGGGGTGAGGAAGAGGCTAAGGACTTCATCACCAGAAGGGCCCTAACTTGTGTTGGTATCGCTTCCCTGATGGCCTTGCCCCAGCCTTCAGTGTGTGCCAGTCTGTGACCAGCATCCATGCAACCTGCTCTTCTCCACAGGTTTATGCTGGGCTAGTTAGCTTAAAGAATGTCTGCCTGTTTTGCTTTTTTTTGGTCTTCTTTTTGGTTCCTCTTATGTGAAAGGCATAGCCTGCAAAAGAAGACGTGGGCTTTCTGAGCACCAGCTGTATTCCAGGAACTAGCTGGACAAGGGAGGCTGAGGGAGAACCAGACTTTGCAAAAAGTTCCGCATGAACCTGTAGAAATGAGGCAAAGACCACCTTTGGGCTGATGGCACTGCTTTTTAGTCATAGGGCAGTGGGACCTGCTGCCCCTGCTCACAGAATCAACAAGTAAATAGGTTAAAAATTAAATCTGCTTACCTGTTTTTGTTTTGTTTTTCAGTAATTCCTGAGAGGACCCCTTTTAAAGCAGGCATCTCATCGGTGCATCTCATACCTTTTGTAAAATAATAAAGAGCTCTTAAATGAAAAGCCAGCATGTGGATGTGCTTGCGGATGTCAGAGTAGGGTTTTCACCCTCAGGAGGGGATGTGCAGGCTGTTTTCAGCTGAAGCAACGGAGACCAGTTAGCAGCCAGAGTCATGGGTGGCTCTTTCAACAGCTTATGATAATAAATCCTAATTTTAGGAGTTTGATGTGCACATGACATCCCCTTTTCTGAAATTGACCTGTGTGTACAATGATACTTAGCGTGTTTCGGGTGCTTATTGTCGGTCAGGGTAGGGTGAGTATACCTGACATAGCAGAAAGGTGTTGATTTGATTAAAATCTGGCTCTATTGTCTGGCAGAAGCCCTGAATCCCCCTTTTACCCTTTCTGCAAGCAGAAAGAAGTGCAATTTTCATTCAGCATAGATGTTTCCCTTTCATCCCTGAAGCTAATTTTTTTTTTTCCTGCAGCAGTTTTGGTGAAATTATGTATCACTTGTGATAATTCATTTTAAAAATTCCTGAGCTGTGTGGCTTACTTTCATGAAAATTCATTTAGATAAAATTAGATATTATTGTTTAATGAGGTGGCATTTCAATTTAGACCTTGCATCATGCATATACCAAGAGTTTTTTATGGAATAGTTAGGTTCATTTGAGTAATAAAGGCTGAATCATGGGGGCTTTAATTCTTAATCGCTGTGAGGATTGTTATCTGTGGGATGTGAGCTGTCTTAGTGGTATTCAATCAAGTGTCCACTTAGCCGTGACCAGAAGTAATTGCTCCCAAGTGGGTTGCACAATGACCTGTTAATACTTGCTTTGACCCTCTGACCTTGTCTGCCCCATTGTTTAGGATTTTATAGCGAGCGAGTCTGCATTTCTGTGGGGTCAAGTAGATATCTGAGGTCAAACATTTTCTGATTACTCCATAGTGTACACTGTAAGTCTGTGGAGTTGTTGCATAGCAATAGTCACTGCTTCAGAGCAGGACGCGAAGGGTTGGGAAATTGTCTTCCTGAATGCATGTAAACAGTTTAATATTTTACTGAAAGAAGTTCATCTTGTAAATTAGGTATGAATAATACATTTGTAATTACTACTCATGTCTTTAAACACTTGTGTCTTAATTGGCTTGGGTATTTTTTTAATGTATTTGCATTTTGTCAGGGAAGTTAATTTTAACTTGCAGGGATGGAAGGCAAGTTGCGTGGACCGGGGATGGCTTTGTCCTGCATCTCCTTAACGTCTGGGCTTGTGTCAGGGCTTCTACATGAGTTCAGGTGGGGATTGCTTCATCCCTGCCTCAGACTGCTCTGGTCAACTATTTTACGTGCCTCTCACAGCCTTCCAGAATTAATTTGACCTACTTGTTGATGACTGCGACCCATGGACGGTTGGGTGTCCTGTATTAATTTATTGGCTACGTTTAAATGTCACTGAAAGCACGTTCGTATTGTGCAGTAATTTGCGGGTGGAGTTGCCGTGTGTAGCTGAAATGCAGTATATTCTTAGCAGTGTATCTGGCAAAATAGCACCATTGCACAAACAAAGCCTTGGTATTGTTTGTAGCACTACTCCCTCGTTTCATGTGGTGGTTACCGAGTTCACTAGCCAAAACACTTCTGCGCACTCTTCAGCCTTGTGGGTCAGCTTCCCTCTAAAATAACATCTATGCCCCTCTCTCGGCATCACATCCTAAGGAAAATATTTTGATCATCGTTCCCTGAGCGGGGCTGGTGTGATGACACAAAGCAGTTGGATCACTATACAGTTTGGGGACAAACACAGCTAGCGTTCCTGTGAGAGAAGCAGACTATAGTCAACTGAGTAAGCAAGAAACGAGTGCTAGAGAGAAAACTATATAGCATATGTGGGGGAGAAAAACAAAACAGTGACTCTTTCCACTGCCAGAATATTTAAAAACAAACAAACAAGAAAGCAAAGCAAAGCACGCCTTGCAGTGAAGGGAACCTGACGATTTTTCTTACTATGCATGAGGCCATGTGTGGATCTCCTCTTGCCGGAAGGTTCGCAGGGAGTTTGGACTGCCCATTCCCTGAGACCCTGTCGTGGCTGGTGCAGGACCTCATAAGGCCACGCGTGAGTTGGCCACAGAGCTCCTTCTTGATTTGATTCCTCATGTCTTAAAACCACGTGAAAACTGTGGCCTTTTGTGCCAGATTGTCTCTGAGGCCTTCTCTGTCATGACCTTCAGGCACGGCTGGGTTTATGGAGGCGCCTTCCTTTGCAGGTGTTGGTATTTCATGTCCCAGCGCACTCCTCTTGTCCCTCATGGGCTGGGGACGCTGTTGGTGCAGGCACCGGTGCAGGCGTGCGATCTTGTTTCCCGCCCAAACTGTGACCTGAGGGATCACCAGAGGTAAACATGATGGCTGGGCTGTCTACCTCTGCCTTCCCGCTGCAGCTTGCCTCAGGAGGGAGTGTCTCCTCACACCTCCTCATCCTCTCTGGAAAATGTAACTTCGGGAGATGGTGTAGAAGAGGATTTTCACCTCGTGTTGCTCGGGGTCTGGTTGCTTCATTGGATGGTGCAATCCCTTCTTATGGGAGCCTGCAGAGACCCCAGGTAGGGTGAACCGGGCATCAGGAGCTTTACCCTCCTTGTGCTGTGGAGTGAGAAGGGTGGTGGGACTGTGAGGAAGGCACCAGAAATGCAGTTCTTAGGTGCATATTGTAGGGTCTGTGGTAATAAAACAAGTGTATTGTCTTTAACAATTAGCCAGGGTCAGAACATTACTCATAAAGACCCAATCCAGAGGGCTTTGTGAACTTGATTTTTGAGGTTTTCACAAGAAAATGGTGTGTTCTTTACTACCATTTCTAAAAAAAGAGAAAATATATGCAGCTTGAAAAACTGCATACGCAGCATCTCCAACATGATATTTGTTGCCTTGTACCAAGCCCAGGCACTCTAGGTCCCTTGTCTGCTGGTGGTGTCTGCAGCAGAGCGCTAGGAACTTGCTTTTGGTGGGAAGATCTTGTGCCGAGTCCAGAATAAACAGAGTATTTCTTAACTTCTGAAAGGAATGCGAGCAGATGCCACAGAAATGAAAGATCCTGTTTAACACGGGTACTGCAACCTTGATCTTTTTTTTATTTATTTAATTGAAATCTGGGAAAACATCTTAAGATGTTGCAGAGGGTTTTTGGAAAGCCTGCGTTTTCCCACACGCCTGGGTCTGTGCAATGCCTTTGTAGGTGGTGTGTCGTCTGTGTCAATCATCAGTCAGGTGCTAATGGTGATAGAGCCTTAATTCAGCCTCTGAACCTGATGCATTTCAGCTCATTGATCTTTGCAAACACGCTTATACAAGCTGGGGGAGCTGCATGCTTGTAGCCACAGTTTTCAGCCATCTCCAGAGTTTCCTTTTGTAGCTCAGGAGAAGGCAGAATACCGGTTCTGGAGCAGCCTCAGACATCACTGCGGTGAGCCCTTCCTTTGCCTTGATATCAGCTTAGCTATTTCAGTTTTTCCCCAGCAGAATAAGCAGCAGCACAGATTGGCCGTTGTAATTAATTCTGTGCAGGAAGCAAGAGCTGAATGTTCCAGCATCTCCTGGTTTTCACTCAGGTTGAAGAGGGCACTCCTTGTCCCTGCAAAGAGAGGGCATTCCTTGTCCCTGTTACAGTCCTTTCAAGGAAAATATGATACTTCTCATGGGATCGGGTATGGGTTTGGTATGAAATATTAGGGGATGTAGCGTCCTCATTGGATGCAGATTGGGGCAGCTGTTGATCCAAATGAACAAAAGGATTAAAGAAAAATAACGACTGTCATTGGGTCAGTTTGTGCCTGTGGCCTTTTGAGCTCTTTCCGCTATGACTGGTTGCATCTTGCTGCTTTTCTGAATCCACCAGCAAGAGGGTATCATAAGAAACTGAAACTCCTATATCAGCCCAGTCATGTCAGTGTATGATAATGGTGCCCTGCACCCTTGGGGCCATATGCCTTCTATTATCAGTTTGGGGTTTTTTCCCAGAAATGTTATGTAGCTATTAGCATGGTCCTAGGACACCTTGCAGAGCTGTTCCTGCCAAGCACTGAACAGCCCTGAGAAGTTGTTAAAACTGTAAATGCGAAGCAGAAGCACTCAGCAATTTCAGAAGCGCTCGGCACCTTCCAGGATAGAGCAATTTAAAAAAGAAAAAAAACCCCAACCACACAACAAAAAACATGAGATGTAGTTATGCAAATTATGACCTTTAAATGCATTTTATATTTGGATTGAAGTTGCTAACGCATTCTTTCCAAGTTCTGTTTTTCCAGTGCGATTCTCCTTCAGGTGCTTTTCTTTGTATTGGTGGAGCAGAGTGGTAGTGGCCCCGTGGAGGGAGTGTGGGACATGGTGACTGGGAAGAGCAGCCACTGTGCTCTGGGATGGGTAGCACATTGGTTAACAAGGGGCTTAAATAGGTGGATTTTAATTTCACTGGAGGGCCTGAGCACATTAACTGGATGGCATATTTCTCATTAGCTAGATGGATTAAAATTTTTATCATGGCTGATGCCTATCCTGACTAATACATGTAACTAACAGCTCATCCTACTAGAGCTATTGGACGTGGCTTGGGTGGAGGGGAGGGATTGGCTTCTGCGGAGGATATTTGCAGAAAGTCACATTTCCACCATATGTTAGCAGGAGTCTCTTTGGATGCAGGTTTTGGATGGAGTCCTCTGTGTTGCTGTAATCTGGTTTGTCCTTTTTCTACCACTAGTTCTGAATCATACCAACTCCTTGGATACTTCTGTGTGTTTCCTGAAGGACAGTGGAACATTTCTGCTGGCTCAGCTGCCTTTCACCCCTTACTTCACACTGATGAAGTAGTAAGTTCTGGAGGACTGAAGGCAAATTTTTGTGGCAGTCAGGAGTGAGAAGGGCTGCAAAAAAAATCTGAAAATTCTGCCAAATTAATAAGAAAAAAAAAGAAAAATAAATCTAGAAAAGGAAGGTACCAGGAACCTCATCAATCCTGATTCAGGTCTGGCTTGTGACAAATCATTATGTAGGAAGGGAAATATCCCTTTAATTTTTAATATCTTTGCGGTGAAGTTTTATTAGGCAATAATCTGGTTCCTGAGTGGATAAAGGATAAGTGTGAGGGCCGAGTAATTTTGTCCCCTCCTGTGCAGTTGGGAAAGGAAGAGAGGGGTCATGGCGAGACATCTGCCTTGTGAAGCTCAAAGCAGCATCCTTCTCTGTGCCACAAGCATACTGAATGCTTCCAAATGGATGTTTACAACATAAATATGTTCAGGATGTGGGTAGCGAGAGAAGTGTGGGAATAGACGCGAAGGTGCATGGGAGTGGGGCTGCGAAGGGGGAGGTGTGAAGAGAGCCAGGAGAGTGTGATGCACATTTTGCAGATAACTTCTCTTCGGGTACCTCCTTCCAAAGCCCGGGTGCGCACTTCCCTGCTCCTACCAGCCTGTCCTGGGGCTTTATGTTCACTGCAAAGAGGTTCTCTTACTGTCTCTGCTAATGTCACCGGTCTCATTTCCAAAATGTTTTTATTTTCAGGGTACAACAGCTGATAATAAGCCTCGATTGGTCAAGTAGCTTAATTTGTAGTTTGGTTGTTGGTGTGGTGTTTCATACAGTATTTCCCAGGCACTGAGTGCAGTAGACATTTCACTGACGATTAATAAAGCAGTGTAGGGCACTCCTCGATAATATAATCCTTATGCCAGCCTGGTTGCTAAACCCATGAGTCCCTCAGGCAGTAGTAGACAACTACACTTGGCGTTGCTGCTTGTTTTACTGTTGTCTCAGATGACTAGGCAGCATTTCTGCGATTTTAAGGCTGCGTGTTACTGCAGTATCTGGGATGAAATTACCACTTACAGATGTATAGGTGACAATCTGACTCCCTTCAGCTGTTGAGCATCGGTGACTTGGGAAGGCTGGTAGCGCGGGGCGCCTTCATCGCTCTGTGCTGAGGATCAGAAATGAGCAGCTGGCCTTCTCTTGTCATTTTTTTCCTCCTTCTATTTTGAACATCTGCTTGCCTGATTGTTTTCTGGTTTTTTCTTTTTTTCTTTTTTTTCTTTTTTTCTGTGGCTCTTTTAATTTGTGGTGAATGTGTATTTAATGTAAGTAAGATGTTAGCTTCTGTCTAGTTTTTCAGCAAGCATTCCAGTAATTACTGGAGTACCTTTGAATGCTACAGCTGCTATTTCTAAGTTAAAGAATCACATTTTCCAAGCATTTATAACTGAATTCACATGGGTAAAACTTGGCATTCAGATTGCTGGCCCACATTTCTTATTTTGTCTTGATCCTTTAGGTTAGCACATCAGCTTTGTATTTGATTACAATGGCAAAAATGGCTTCTTGCTGCTTTGGGTGGGCTTGTAGTACTGTTGTTTTATGAAATTGTCTTAATTTAAAAAGAAAATAATATTGATTTGGGCCCTGAAATGACTTCTTTGTAGTTACTGCTGTGGGCTGGTGTCTTCCTCCGCTCTCCTTACCCCTTAATACTGTGAAGCAGTCACTATTATTTTAATGCTATTTGCCTCGGTGATGTTAACTCAGCTTTCCCAGATGCTCCTGGAGAGCGATGCACCCAGTTCCTGTTGATTTTAGGAAATTAAAAAACAACCACCATGATTTTAAATTCACCTTACCTTTCCATCACAGAGCGTAGCGTTAGGTCCACAGGGTTTTGATGACCTGTGGACTGGCTACACCAGTGCTTTGCTTTGCATTATTTGAGTGCAGGGTGGTTCTGAGGATGTCCCAGTGCTGACAACGCAGCTCCAGCCCTGTGGGTGCTCTGCAGCAGTAAGTGACACTCTCTCCCCTCCCTCCTCTTATTTTCAAGTGTGATTTTTACATTTCCCACACAGAGAGGTATTTTTATTTTTTTATTTTTTTAATTTTTATGGCTATTTGCAAGTTGAAAGGTAGCAAAGAAAAAAAAAGGGTGCGGAGAAGACTGAAATTTGACCTCCAAAAATACTTAGTAGATGTGGTGATAATTACAGAGCTTAGGTTTGGTGGAAATGGGTACAATGTGTGATTTGTTTCTCTGGGTAGGTATGCTAAATGTAGGGCAGATGAGTTGAACAATAAAAGCTGAATTGATGGATCCGGTAGAGCGAAGTACTTCAGAAAATTACATTATTTAGTAACACAAGTTTTGTGAAAAGCCTCAGTCTTCCAATAAAAGCTTGAGAATAGAGCCAGACTTAATTAACTACCAATATTAATTTATGTCATTGTTATCAGCAGTAGTTTTACTCATATTTTAATATTTGAGCTGCTTAACTCTTCTTTGCAGTAAATGTCCCTTTAATGGGACATGTAAAATGATGTTCCACATGTAATTATGCTTTGATTATATATATTCAGGAGGGAAACATATCCAAAGGATAGACACTGGACTTTGTCTTGAACTTAGGTTTTATTTGCATGTTATAGGAACTAGTATCTATAGGCTCTGCAGTACTTGGTGCTCCATGCCTCTCACACTCTGCACAGCACTTTACCCTGGGATGCAGATCTGGGTTCATGAGCATGGAGGAGCAGCACACATTTCTCACACAGGGTCATGTGCGGTTGGTGCAGGGAATAACTGTCTTGTGAGCCATCTGCAGGGCTGCTTGGGGTGAGCATGGGCAGAAAATGACTTAAAGCACCCTTCCTGCTCCTCTGCACAGCGCCAATGGGTGCGTGATGGGTATCCCCTCTGCTACACACCATCCTCTCCCTAGTGCCGAGACCTGCAGAAACAGCAGCGAGCCAGGACCGTGGATTTTGGCTCAGTGGTGTTTTACGAATCACGAGGAATTCGTAACTTTGGAATTCAGCAAATTTGCACAACTCCGTGCATCTGTCGCTCCGTCAGCACGTGCCGGCTTTCTGCCTTCCTCACTGCGTGCATCTCTGGCTAAGGATCCTGTGATTAACGGCCCAACTTGTACTCACGAGCATCCTAGCAGCAGTGCTGCAAAGTCCACTGCTGCGCAGGGAGCGTGCCGGCAAGGGAATGGCAGTGCTGGGCGAGCTCAGGCCAGGCTGGGGCGTCTGCTCTGTGGTTTGTTGTGTCTGGTTTGGTTCCTTCTTTTCAAGTTGCAGTTGCATTTGGTCATTTGAAGCTTATTTTCCTAGTCTGGCCAAGCCAGCAGGATCCCCGTGCGCTGCAGGGGAACATAAAACATCAGCCTTTAAGCTGGAGCGCTCAGTAGATAAGGATTTTAAGACTCTTGCATCATGCACTGTGTCTTATGGGCTTACTTAGTATACTCCATTTGATTTAATTTAGATATTGAATAAGGAGAAACACTTTAATAGCCAGAAAAAGTACTGTACGGTGTTGAGCCTCTTCTTTTCCCATTGCCTTAAAGACAAGATGGCTGGGAGGGCTGACTTAGGCTGCAGTTACATTTATTTAATTGTAGCAAGTAACAGGGTGTTTTCAAACTGCTTAAAAATGATGTTACGCCTTATCTGTGCTGTGAAGTGTTTCAAAAAGCCAACAAGAATTCACCGGGCTTTTGTCTGATTTCATATTTTCCGTGACTGAAAGTAAAGAATAACTTTTCAACCTTTGCAAAGATTAGGAAATGTGCAGAATTAGTGGATTATTTCAGTTGGATGGCTTGGGGAGGGCATGAAAAGTCAGTGGGTGGCTCTGGCAGTGGTCCCCCCCTTCCCTTCCTCATTTATAAGTACAAATAAAAGTTGTAACTGAGTCTCTACAAATGTTAGCATGCATGCTGCTAGGTAGCCATTTGTCTTACTCAAAGGTTTGGTTTGCTGCTTGTTTGTATTGGCAGGACTGAGGATGGCTGGGGAGCAGGAGGTGCTGTTGGATGGCGTTCCCAAGAGATAAGGAGAACCTTGGGGATGCGGTTTACAGCATTGCCTGCCTAGGGGGTCAGCCTTGGTGGCTGTGCTGTTGTCACCACTTCACAGGAGGCTATGACAAGTGGCTGCTATCTGTAAGCAATATAGATTAACAGGGATAAGAAATAACAGACCTGCCATGGGAGATTTTACTGTAGCAGTGAATGGGGAGCTGGCAGGAGAAGTGAAATATTTGCAAGTCGTAAAGACAGTGGCTTCAGGAGTTCTGAGGTGGGATTGGGATTGTTTGCAGGGGTCCCTTGGCTGGCCAAGATGCGCACGCTGGATTGCATTGCTCTAAAGGGCTTGTGTACCTTTTACTAAACACCACAAAAAGTGGATAAGTTTGTATCTATTAATTATTTTTATATATGCATTTATTATTTTATATAGTATATATTTATATATTACACAATATGTTTTTGCATTTATTTATTATTTATAGATAACCTTTCATTTGAGAGTATTAATTATTGCATGAGTCTGCACCACCCTGCAGTAATCACAGTTGGGTATTCTCTCTCAGTCGGTGAGAGCTTGGAGGATCTTCAGAGTCGGTGAAAATCATCCCAGACTCAGGTTTAAGAAAACAAAGGGAGAAGAAAAGGGAAAAGGAACGCAGGCCTCCCAAAAGCTGTGGTGAAACCCGGTATTAGCAAATGCTTCTAGGAAGTTTGACTGAGAGCCATATGGCAATGTGGGGAGTATGATCTGTTGCTCCAAAAGTTGGTCTCTGAATCAGCCTATTGACTTAAACAGCACTTAATCATGTGTTTTAACTCTTCTTTGAAAAGGCTTGCATTCCTGAATCATGTCCTCCAATTTTAACCACTAGACAGTACTTTGTTTTGTGGTAGCAGACAAGTTCAGTCATATTTCTGTGACTAAGTTTGCAAGTTTTGACTGCATCACTACTGAAGTATGCTGATGAATATTCCCCTTCTTATCAAAATCCAAATATTTGCCTCTGTCCTTGAATTTTAGGGTGAAATTGAGTGTCTTCCTGGGATGGGGTTGGTGAGATGCTGCACGAAACTCTGTGATCTTTATATGTTCTTCTGCAGAGCATTGTGGATGCTGTGATGGTGATAAACAGGTGAAAACAGTGATCTCAAATTGCTGCCCTGAATTCAGCTTTCAAAAGCCCTGGGTGTTGGTGGTTTGGTTAGTATATGGGTGATTGAACACATATACTAACACAAGAACACAAGAACTAGTCACATGAGTCCAAATTTGGATTGTAGCTGAATGCTGAAAGACATCCTGGAGCCTCACACATGGCTGTGATCCATCAGGGATGATTTGGACTCTGTGTTTGGTGAAAGGAAATGGTGGGTAGCTCTTTGGGATGTACTAGCTAATGTCTGTTGCATCCACAAGTCCCCGTTGCCCTGGTGTTACTGCAGAGGTAGAGTTGCTGGGTACCCTGGCATGGGTATTGGCGGGTCCAGTGGGCTCTGTTCACAACTACCACAGTATCAGAAACGCAGGGGATGTGTGTTTTTCTGCACCAGTCTATCCCTTATTAACAGGAAACTCTGGGCAAACCCCTGTGCTGCTACCTGGTTTGGTGTACAGCAGGGCAAAAACCCTGTCCCAGCCTGTTCCCGGGGAGGGGGTGCACGAGCTCTGCTTTCATCCCTAAGAATCATTATATTTCAGTTGAATTTTTCCCCTCACCTTTCCATGTTTTTACAGCTAAAGCAGTTTTTACTTCCCAACTTTCAACATCTGGAATTCGGTTTCAGTTTATTAAAAAAAGAAAAAAAAAAAATCAAAATCCACAGTCTGGATGAAACACCAATGCCTTTGTGTTTGCCCACAATTTCTAGCTTTAATTTTGTATCCTTGGCAAATGCCAGAAGTCTGAAGTAGTTGCATGTTCAGTAGCTGCCGTTTTCTGCTGCATCTTAGTCTTAACCATTTCTTCTTTAATTATTTTTCCTGTTAGACACTTTTCTAATTGGGGATAATACCAAAATGATTAATCAAATTAAGCATGAGAGCAAAGTGGCTGATGCACAAAGCTGTGTGGAGCTGCTGTCTTCTGCAGCGAGGTTGTCTCCCTGTAGCTGAAGTTGCTTAATGGGCCTCTTAGGCTCTTATTTTTTTATTTTAATAAGGTAGTGTGTAGATCCCATTGACTTCAGTTGTTGATTGGGATTCCTGACAGCGGGAAATTAAACCCCTTCTTTGTGACCCAGCTGAAGGCCGGATTTTCAAGGATTTTCAAATGCTTAGCACCCATAATTGGGGTTAGATTTATTTATTTATTTTATTTTCTTGGAAGAAGTTCAGTTCTCATTGGACATCTAAATAAGGGTGAGAGATTATGATACTTGTAGCAACTGGTATTCCTGGGGTATGATGAAGTTCTTTTAGAAGAACCTGGCACCTGATGAGCTAGTTACTTTGCTGTTCAAGTAAGAGTTCTGTTGTTCTGCATTTCTGCTTTGTTTGCAGATGCTGTTTCTGCAAATTCTGTTTTTTGAGGAGGAAATTCCTTGCTTCTGCCCCATTTTTCTGTGTTTTCTGTAGTGGTTGTTGGAGAAGGAGGGGCGTAAAGAGTTGTGAGTAAATTAGACAACTGTAGGAAAAAAGGGGGACATACAAAATCAAGTGTTCTACTTGCGTAATCTGTTTAACACCAGTGAGGCTCAGAGCCTTGTGGGACATGGGAATAAAAGGAACATCTGTGCAGGCCACATGGCATGCTCCGGAGGAGCCCTCCATCCCAGGCAGCTCTGCTCTATTTGCAAATAAAAGCTCCAGCCAACATCAAAAAGTTGAGGTGGATCCCAGCTGAAAGGGGAGAACAAATGTTACTGGTTGGTGTAATGAAGTTCCTCTTGCAAACAGCCTTCGTGGTCTTTTTAAGGATGCTTTGGGCATGTGTTTCTAACAGCAATTTCTTTAAAGAGAAAAAAAAAAGGAAGAAAAGTGTTACTTTTTTTTTTAAAATTATGTCATATATATGTATTGAAAGATTTTAGCAGAATGAGCATTTCAATCTGCAATCAATTACAGGTAGATGAGGTAGAAATAAGAATAGGGATGGTAGCATTGATTTTTGGGAGGTAGGCTGCTTTCTTTATTTGGTTTTGGGGAGGGAGGGTGGTGTGGGGTTTGTTTGTTTGTTTGTTTTTTCACCTGGATGTAGGCATCCTGAGATCCCAAGGCTTTCCAGGGTGATCTTACTCCTCTTATTTTGCTGGTGGTTGGTAAACAGCTCCATCATTAGGCAGGGCCCTGGGGAGCTGCAGCTGCTCCAGCCTTGTTCCCCCAGGGACACTCACTGGAGGGGAGGATAAACAAGGCAGCAGTGCATTTTATTTCCACTTTCAACCTGTTTGAGTGCAGTAATTCTTGCAAGGACACATCTGGTTTGGGGCTTTGCATTTTCTAGGCAGGCTGTATTGTTTCTAACAGAGTCGTGTATCAGCAAGCTGGGTAGTCTGTCTCAAGAAGGCGTGTATTTTTTAATATGTAAATAGGAAAGGATGCTGTTCCATCTTTATTCCAATGTACCCAGGGTGGCAATAACGCTTTTTAAATCCCTGTGAAACAGATTGTATATGGCAAAATTAATGTCTCAACTCTCCAAGTATTTTCTCTAAAATATTTGAATTTTTGCATTTATTATGCCACTTGTTTAAAATAGCGAACGGCATCAGCCGTGCATTCAAAGCTTAATTGGTGGAACACAGATTTATTCTAATTTAAAACAGTCACTTAAAAACAGTTTTGTATATATGTATACATGGGCACAACTTTTCCTACAGTTGTCTGTTTTGGAGCGGTCTCTTAGGCACTAATGTACAAGTTGAACCTGTTTTCTTTTGTGCAACATGACTTTGAGAAATTGTCAGTTAAAACGGCATTCTGTAGTTGCACTGCAGTCAGTAAACAGCCTAATGTGAGCGGTGCGTAAGATGATTGAAGTGCTGCCTTTGATTGGGCTTTGAAATGTACTGTGCCAAACATGGTCCCCAGGTGTATGTGAATCAATGTATGTATGTTGGTGAAAGCTGCTTTAATGGAAATCTAGCCAAGTAACAAAATAATGTGTCCCATCAGCGGTTGCCACTGCAGGATGGTGATGGAAGAGCAGCAGCAGAACTGCAGCCAGACTTGGGTATCTGGAGAAGCTTTGGGTCAGTTTCCACTTTTTTCAGTCACGTTTTTGGTTTGTCTTTATTTCCTCAGTCCCTGTCCATCTTGTCGTGCTCCTTGCCCTCATTTCATAAGGACTTTTTCTCTGCCACCCATTTTCTTGAAACTGGGCTGTGTTATGCCACATCTGGTAGCAGTGGGGTGTTTTGAAGCTCACTGATGGCCTGGGGGGGCTTTGCTGCTCTGATGAGGGTCAGTAATGGGCAGCCTGTTTCTGGTAGAGCATGGGAATTTTCAGATGCTTCCTAGTTTTGCAGCTTCTTGCCTTTTTCTCCCAGTGCATCTCTTCTCATTCCCCTGAACACATGGTTGAGTATCTGCTGCTTGTCAGGTTTGTCCTGACTGATGCAGAAAGCTCTGTGGTACCCAGGCAGCCCTTTGCATGGGGTGGCATTTCCAGCCTGTGCTACCTGAGCAGGGCTGGATGTGATGCAGTGGTCCATAGTGGTGCATCAAATCATCTTAGCTGTGTGCCTCTGCCTTTGAGATTTAAATAGTGAAATATTAAAACTTGTCTTTCAAATCTGTTCAATATTATGAAGATTAATTTTTGTTGGGGGCAGATTAATAGGTTTCCTATTCTGATTAATACAGTGATAATAAAAACGTTGTGATTGCTGGAATTAGTAAAGCCCAGATTCCTGTTTCAGGGTTTGATTGACTTTGTACTTCAGTTATGCTAAAGCTGCTGCATCTCATTGCCCCTTATTTAGCTGTAGCCTTTGGAGAATGTGTATGGGAGGAAGGCAGCACAGGCTTGTGCTGGAGGTCTGTAGTGGAGGTCTTATCAAAGAATCTTTTGGGGGAGAAGTTTTGTCAAAGAGCAGTCAAGAGTTTTGCTCATGTTGCAGTGTTATTAGTTCCTCTGTCTTTAATCCAGCAGGCTATTTTTGTGAAAGTTGTAGAAGAGGAGTGCCCAACTCAAATGTGTGGGCACATCATTAGAAGCTTCAATTTGTCAATGCCAGATAGAACTAAATTGTGTGGGTAGATCATTAAAGGCTTCAGTTTATCAGAACCAATCTACTATCTGTTCCTCTGCCTCCTCCACCCTTCCCATCAGCAGTACATGTGGTCGTGTCCATCCGTTCCCCCCCGCCCCCCCAGTTCTCCTGCATTGAAGTCCATGGAAGTGCCTGGGCTGCCTCCGTGGCCCTGGGTCACACTGGGCTCCCTCCTGGCATGCAGCCACAGTGCTGGGCTCAGCCTGGAGCTGACAGTGTGCCAGCAAGCCAGCCTGCTGTTGAAGAAGCTGATCAAATGGCTATGGAGGCCTCCAGTGGTACAAGCCCCAGAGTTAATGCTGTGAGAACTGATGTCTTTGGGGGCTCTCTGCTCCCATTAATCCCAAGGGATTCCAAAGATGGAGGCGGGGCTGGGCACAGCGAGTACATGCTGATCACATAAGCCTTGTTTCCTTGGGAAACCTGACTGAAGAAATGTTTTGTGGAGTATTTCGGTGAGGTCAGTTTTTGATGGAGTAAGAAACACCTGTTTTTCTGGGTGCACTGTCAGAGTTCAGGCCAGGCTAGGATGCCTTTACCTACTTCCAACAATGTTTCTTGTTCCTTGTGTAGAAGCTCTCCCAGCTTTAAACTCTGCTTTTTTGGCACAAAGATGCAAAAAGATATTGCTTATGCTTAAGTAGGGATGTGAGGGAGACGAGTGATCTGGAGGTGAGGATAGTGCTTCTGAACAATGTAGCCCTCATCTGCTGCAGACCAAATATGTTATTTAACCAAGTCATTTTGCCTCAGAAGTCACAAAAGAACATGAAATCTTTTGAGCAAGCATTAGCCAAAAAGAGCCTCAATTCCTCATCTTCTAAACGGGGCTAACTATAATTTCCTGCTCTACAGACATGTCATAGATAAAATTACTAAGCAGGTGAATGCTGTGGTGCAGCAGGTCAGCTGGAGAAGTCTTGCCCAACATGTGTAGGTGCAGCTTTCTGCTCGGCTACATACCCATCTGCATATCTGTCATCAAGCACAGCAATAAAGCAAGCCTCGGATGTGTGTTTCTGACACTTGCTTCTCTCAAGTGCTCTGTTCCTCATGAATAAAATACAACTGATGCAAGATGCAGGTCACTTTTGATTTGCAGGTATTTCAGAGTCCCTAAGAAATAAATCATGTTTAGCATAAATGCTCTTTAAAACTCTCTTTTGGATGTGTTTTTATTATGTAGCACAGTTTTATAATAGGGTCACATAATTCCTATATTTAGATTTCTGAACTCTTGTGATCTTCTTTGAGCTGTTACATTGCATTCAGCAAAGAATGGGAGAAAACCCCAAGGCCAGAGAAGTACCTGTTTTTTTGTCTCATGAAATTTCATGCAGTTGTTGCGAAGACAGAAGCTTCCAGATGTTCCTCAGGAAAGCTGCATTGGGCTGCCAAAATAATTAACTCTATGAGGTTAATTTGGAGATGGCAGTTCTTGCCACTGCCAAAGTGCTGGTAGATGTGAAAAAGCTGGGAACAGCCACTGTTCTTAGCTGTCATGGGGATGCTATGGAGAGAGAGGGTTGGGGAAGGAAGAGGTCAGAAGCACCACATGTGATACGTGCTTTCATATTTTTTCCTACCCCTGTCCCTTAGGACATTTTCATATGTTGTAAAGTTTGTTTTCCCCTTTGGGGTTTATTGCTGCAGGTCTCTGTTGTGTGGTTATCCAAGGAACCGAGGGAGAGTGGGTGCATCTGTTAGGATAGCAAATTCCCTTCCCCAGCCTGGGCAGGCACCAGAGTTGCTGTTTAAATCCCATGTGGTTTCATGGGTGCAATGCAGAACAGCTCCAGGAACACCTCTGTTCGTATTTCTGAATATGTGTTTTTGCTCAGAGTGGATACTTTGTCAGTGAAGAAATTATACATCTTATTTTAAAATACCCTTATTAGTAAAATGGATGCTTCATTTGTACAGTGAGCAGCTTCCTCTGAGCTAAGCTTAAACTCAATCTGTGTTACTAATAGCTGAGGAAAAAAACCCATACTAATTGGTATTTCTTAACTGATGTTTGCAAATTTTGCCTTTTCACCCTGAACATCAAATAGTTTTTATATGTGTTTTTCCTTACCTCGGAGGAAAGGTTATTGCCAACAAGAGATTCTACATTTTGTTAAGGTTTTATCAGGATGCAGGGAGTGAAGGCAGAGAGTAAATATTTCAGAAATTCAGAGACTGTTGTATTTTGATAATGCTAAGTAGGTTAAAATATCTGGATTTTGTGCACAGTGAAGTGTTTTCGAGCAGAATATGGGCTTGGATGGTGACACATTTTGGTATTTAGAAGGAACATAAGCTTGCCTGTCGGAGGAGCACTTTGCAAATGTGAAATAAATGCGTCTTTTAAAACCTTTCTTAATATTGTAAGATTCAGTTTTATTTAAAGCCAAATAAAGTCTGCTGTGTGAAAATGTTTGATACCTAGTAATGCTCCTGTAGCGCTCACCCCACCTCCAGCATTTATAACCACCTTTTATTTTCAAAGGAAAACGGTAGGCTTTGATATGATTCTGAGTGAAGTTTTAAAACATGTTTTTGTCTTTCAGTCTCCTGAGAACATTTTTTCTGAGTGACTCCAGCTTCCAGACACATTTGCCATGATAAGGGTTTCGATCCTTTCCCATCTTTGCCCTGAGTCATGAGTGGATATGTGTGATGCCTGCAAGTAAAACTGGTGAGTCGTCAAACCTGAGTTTGCAGTAACTCTCACTTACTCTTTCTTACAATCTCCCTATCACCCTTTTCTCCCCTTTATATATGGTGGGGTGTGGGGTTTCTTTTTTGTATTGTCTATGATTTAAAGAATAGCAGTGACTTGCTTTTAACACACACACACACACACACACACACACACACACACAAAGGACCTTCATTGTAATGACATAGCAGTAATACCAAATATTATCAATATAGAGAAAAACATTAACTTCCTTTTTTCTCTCCATACCCTCAAATCCTATGAGCTATGAGGCCTTTGGTGGTGAAACTGGAGTTCAGCGATGCAGGCAGAGCTACTGCGCGAAACTGAAGCCTTGCAGGTAGACAGGGTCTAAACATGCTTATGTGGGCAATCCATGTCATGATTAAATATAAATATGGAGAGGTCTCTTCTCCATCATATGTCACTTGATAGACTCTCAAAGGAGCCATTGCCAACAAATAATTGCCTCCACCGTTTGCTGCACTTGCATCCCAGTGACAAAATGGTGTCACTGGTACGCAGGAGAGCTGTCTTGTCACGTGCTTGCCCTGTTTAGTGTGGCGTTGGTGCTGCAAAGCCCAGCCTGGAGGAATGTGGGGGCAATGGCTTTAATAGTGGGTTTTGGCCTGGGTGCACTTGGTAAAGCTTGAGAGGGTAATGTGGGGCAACCCCTTCTGTGTTAATGGGCAATTGCCATTTCCCTGTAGTGTTAGCCACCGGAGAAGCCTGTTTGTCCTTTTTGTGCCAAGTGAGTGGTGGTTGTGCCTTCCCTGGCTGTCCCTGCCTCCCAGCAGCTTGGCACGAGAAGCCTTGCTGTGCCCTCTCCTCTTTCCTAGGGTGAGAAGAGGGGCAATATTTCTTCATTAATCAGAAGACTGAGGTTGGGGAAGACAAGAGTCATCTGAGTTTACAGGAAAATTGGAAGGTCTATGTAAGAAATTTTTCAAAACTCAGAAATCTGCATAATTAAATTATGTAGGGAATGGGAACACAAATAGTTTAAAAAAAATCAGTTTTCTGTTATATATTTAAAATTCCTCTGTGTGGTAGAAAGTGCATTTCAATTTAAAGATTATAAAACCTGAGAAATTCACCCATCAGTGAATTGTTACTTCTTTTTTTAAAGTTTCCATTTTTTCTTTCTTTTTTTTTTCTTTTCCAGAGGTAGCATAATTACCATGTCATTTAGCAAAGATTATAATAGCTGTTCAGTTTTTGCCGACTGGTGTAGTAAACAGTTGAATAAACCCATATGGCAGCTCAAAGTGTGCATGCAGGAGAGGGATTCTTACCATTTCCTTCATGTCTGAATTACCACCCTCACTGATAGGACTGAGATCCCCAAACGGGGACCAACTCCAGACTTCTCCAGTGGTGCAAAAATTTCTCACTGCTCTGTCATGTGTGAATCAATTGATATTAATCACAGTGGCTAGCTAATTAATTATTTCTTTGTGCCTATGAAGTATGCATAGAAAACTTGGGGTTATATGCAAGGTACATTGTAAGCTACATGCCTCTATTTAAAGCAGTCTATGCATTTCTTTAATACTTCTTTAATAACTGTAAATAATGCCTAGAGTCCAAATCTTACCATCCAGGTCACTATTTAAGATTGAGGCCCTTCTAAGGCTGGCATGGGTTAAGTTTGACTTCACCGGGTGTTGTGATAGCCCCATGGCACTGCCTGTAAAGAGACTTTGTGTCTGGTCCCAGCGGTGGCAAATGGAAGAAAATGGTAAATTGAAATTCCAGGTTGAGTTATGGAGGTGTGAAGCTGTGGCCAGCTGGCATCTGGAGTTCGAGCAGTGTGCCCTCTGGATAGCTTCAGTATTAAAAAATAAAAGCAATGAAAAGAAGGATTGTTAACTCTCTCCAAATGCTGGTTTGAACAAAGAAAAAGACTCACGCTAGTCCTCTTAAAATTTACTGACTTCCAGTTATCTTAAAATTTTCATGTCGTGTAATAGCTTTAAAATACCTTCTGAATGCATTAGATTCTCTAGGTGCTTAGAAAATACTGCAAAATAATAATAGGAAATGACCAGGCATTGAGCATTCCCACTGGAAGGGAGCAGTTGGCCAAAACTGGTGCTTGTGTTCATCTTAACCCTGATGTACGACCAGCCCTCCACCATAATTCTATCAAGAGATGGTAAGTTGCCTAGCAATGTGCTGACTGCAGAGGGTACGTGTTGAGCTAATTCAGTTTTTGTTCTTGTTTTCCTGGAGAGTTCAGCTTAAAGGAGTGATCCTTCCTCCAGCTGCAGCAAGAGCCACTTCTCAACGGTCTCTCTTGTTCCCCACTTGAGTGTCCCTGGTGATGTCAGGAATTCATTCACCACCATACGCGGTTTAGAAGTTTCTAGCTTATTGAGTAACCAAATGTGGTTTCTGCTGATTGTGTTCACTGAATAAATAGGACCTTTCGAAGAGGCAAGGGTTCTATTTAAAGCTGAGCGTTTAGTTATATGCCATTTTATGGCAGGCAAAGGTCATCTAGGGTAAGCAGCCAGAGCAGTGAATTGCCTTGTTGCAGCACCTAGGAAAATGAGACAGAAAGATACGGTAAAAGGTTTTAACAAATTGCTCGTAGTTACAAATTTTTAAAGTCAAGGAACTGGTGCTGTGTACATTTTTAAATTGGAGATAACCGTGCTTGTGCAATGAATTGAGTTAAGAACAGAACGAATCAGAATAATGGGGTGGCACAAAAACCCTGTTGTGCAGCGAGTTGCCGGCTCACGGTGTTAGAAACTTGCCATGTCCCTGCACGGCTGGAGGCTTTTTCACCAGGCTTCGTAGTGACCTTTTCTTGCAAGAATGCACAGTCCTGCTGCAGTCTTCTCATCTGGTGGACAGGCTTCTGGTTACTCAGAGTGCTTTGTTTGCTTCTTGTGATAGCCAAGAGGGCAAAAGCCGGCTTTGTCCACAGCTGCAGAGCAGGAGTGGGTTCCTGCAGGTCAGTGGGTTTAGCACAACCAGATGTGGGTTGGTGGAATGGCGGGAATGGGGCAGAGCTCCGGGAGCTGAGCCTGGCATCCCTGGCAGAACTGCACAGCTAGAGAGGTGGCAGCAGCCCAGAGATGGCACTTCTGTCTTCACAGCATCTCCCTTCCTCCATAAAGCATCAGTGGCTACAGAAAGACTTTGTTTTTCTGAAACTTTTCTGCCCATGAAACTTTTCTCTGTGGCAGAGGGGAGGAGAGAAGAAGTAATTTTAACAATTTAATATACTGTGTAATGTGTTTTATAAGCTGGTGTGAATGCTCCTAAGTATTTTGGTCTTTTTTCATAACACAATGAACCTAATATTGGTAAAAATACAGATCTTAGCTGCCACTATAAAGAGAGGCTAGATTTAATAAACAGTTATGAATGTTGGCAGCTGCCTATCAGATTGTATAACATCGGCTATAGCACATGAAGACAGTGTCAACTTACATTTTATCTCAGAAGTATTTTCAAAGCATTTATTTTGCTTTCTCTTGAGTCCTTAACCTAATTCAAGTTATATAATTGGCGGAATATTTTTCCACACCGCTAATTGGCTGGGTGCCAGCATGGAAACCATTGTCTGACTTGATGATGATCAGGAATTAACATGACATTTGCGTGGTGGTAATGGAATACATTAGTAATGTAATTCATGACTATAAGAAAGAGACCATCATCTCCCACCTCTGATCAGCAGGAGGGGCTGGGAGGATGATGAAATGCTCCCAGCAGGCACCTCACAGCAGTGGCTGGCCAATCTCGATGTCAAATTTAGTTTTAAATTCTTCAGACAAAGCTGTAATGCTTACCAATTAATTACTACAAATGTCAATTAAAAATCTACCAAATAATGCAGTAAGATTAAATTTCAATTAAAAAAATTACATTTAACAAGGAAGATACAACATTATTTTAATGAATTCTGCTGAAGGTGACAGTTTATCTAGATATATTTATACCGTGTAGGTGGATCTAAATTCATTGGATGATGTTAACCATGTTATTCTGTGTACATATTAGTTTTGAAAATTATATCCACTCTGCCTGCGTCCTGGAGGAGATGGGGCATCAAGGGACATTTCTCATCACTAGGAGGAAGGGGAATTTCATGCCTTCTCAGTGCAAAAATCTTCTCACACCGAAAATGAGGGCTTTATTGTAGACTTCTATCCTGGCTGAATTAGTGGTATTTTTCGTTGCTATACATTTATGAAACTGAATACAGATTTTTTTGTTGCAGTAGAAGAACAAGCCCTGACTTTGCTATGACTGTAATGATTGCTTAGCACAATTTTTCAAGTACTCTGTTTTATCATACGAATTATATCCATCGTTCCGATTAAATCACTTAACAGGAAAAGATTGTGCTGTGTGAAGGTGATGAACTATAAGTCCTGAGCAGAGCTTTTATCTGCAAGGCTTTGCCCTGGCTTTGCAATTTCTCAATGCATGATTAAAAATCCCTTACTTGATACTTCAGGTGCTTTAAGATATGTTTTAAGCTAGGGGTGGCACAGCAGAGATGTCACATAGTGTGAAGATGTTCTGAGTTTGCGTGGATCACAAGCGTGTGTACAACAAACTCTTGGAGAACACCAGTGCCTCTTCACATGCAGAGTGTTAGAAGTGCAAAGTAGGTTTTGTAGCTGGAGTTTGGTATTGCAGTAACAGTTTTTATTGAACAGGAGAGTTCTTAGGATGCTGGAGATGGAGATGCTAGTGCTTTGGGAAGGTGTGAGAGCATGGTGCAGGGGCAGAGCTGAGGTATGCAGGTGGCTATTCTCCTGGTATTAAAGCGTCTGTGAGCCACAGCCTCTAAATACAATCTGAAGAATACTTTCTCGGTTTCCTGGAATTCTTTTTTTCCAGAAGCTTTTATTATGTTTTCGCACCATCACGTCTAAAATGGGTAAAAGGGAAGGCATAATTGAAGAAACAGATTTTATGTGTCAAGCCAGCACAGAGGAAAGTCCCTCGCAGGGACTAGAGGCTTCTTTTCCTTGGCACTCCTGTGACTGGAGCCATTGAATTTCAGCAGGTTTTAAAATAAAATATTAAAAAATAAAGTATGCATGCAGAAAAACAGAAGAGCCAGATAGCTCCTTGTGGCAGGTTTGAGTAATGATGTGCTCTGTGGAAGACAGTCTTTGCCTTTCCCTTGGTTGCTCTTCAGGTTTTGCCCATTGATGGGTGAACGCAATGAGCATGATCTCTATTTCGCTGCTGCTGTTCAGATATCTTTGGGTATCAGTAACAGCTTTATGGGATCATTCCTGCTTCATGCTATTATCTGATAAAACTACCATCAGCAGGAGATGGGATACAGTTTTTTTCCATAAGGGCCTCAGGAAATGGATGCTGTAGAAGTGTAAGAGCAGCTGAAACATATTCTTACTGGTCCTCACAGACAGCGAAGTGATGGAGAGAAAGGTAGAGCAAGGCAGACTCATTTCCTCACCAGCAGCCAGACAGCTTTAAGCATGGGGCAGGGAGGGAAGAGTGGGAGCAGGTAACATCTTTCTGCCAGGAGATAATGGTGTGAGGAGGTTGTGGATTTGGAGCATCCACTGGTCAGACAATTAGGTGGCAGCTGGGGCTGCTGCTCTTAAAATCCCATCTTCCCAGGGGGCTTTCAGCTCTACACAGGACCAGTAATTTTCTGCTTTGAGCCCTGGGATGAAGCTCTTGCTCTGCTTGTTGTTTGGAAAGTGGTGTATGTGGTATGACAGGAGCCAACCACCTGCTGTATCCCAGGTTCTTCTGTGTTGAGGTGTCCTGTGTGGAGCTTGTGCCCATCCCAAGCACTGGTGGTGTCTGGTCTCCTCTTTGAGTTGTCCCATGTGAAGCCTGTGCCCATCCTGAGAACTCAGGGTGGTGTCCCATCTCCTCCTGAGTTCTTACAGGTGAAGATTTCTGCCTTTGGTAGGAAAATGCTTTTTCTCTTTCTGTAAGAGTTGACCAAACATCTTGAAGAAAGTGTCTTTGACTTTGGGGGAAATATTTATATCTCTTTGGGTTGTTTTTTTTTCCCTTAGTGTAGGGTTATGTCAGCTATATTACATTGAGGGAACATGGAGCTGGGGGAGGAAACTTCAATAAGCTGCCCTCGTATTGCCAGTTTATTCCAAGCTTTCTTCCACTGATTTACATCCCCTCTGAAGCAGAAATACCCAGACTTCGGTAGTTTGTTTACCTTTGCTTATATCACTCTGGGGCGACCCGAGGAGATGCAAAAACTGTTCTCACTCTGACATTTGCATGAGCTGCGAGGTAGGGTGAGAGGAGACAGACGCTGTGTAAAGTGAAAAAGGCAACAGGGTTTATTAAGTCTTTGTTGTACCATGGTTTATAATGTTTAGACAAAAGCAAACATCTCCAGGGAGTGCTTATGAAAGGGGGAACTGGAGAAAGCTCTTTGAGCTGATAGCAGATCCTGTCCTTTTCAGGTGGTTGTGGGATGGTGGGGTGCTGGCTGGGGGGAGGGGGCTGCAAGGGTTGTTTTCTGGGATTTGCATACAGGAGGGTCCTGAAGAGCTGTTTTGGGAGGAGGATGTGGACTTAAATACTTGTGTAGGACATTGTCATTATATTGTCATTGTGATAATGCTCCTGGGGGAAATACTCTGAAATACTCTTTGTCTTCATTAATACTCCTTCCCAGCAAAACCTTAAGAGATCATTCTCACTTTCAGATATACAAGGAAACTAAATACAGAGTTGTTTGTCATGAAAATCCCATTTATATACAGCGGCTGTAAAATCCCAGATGCTGAACGTAGAGGGAGGCTGCTCTGTCATCAGTCAGTCGAGGGGAGAGTTGACTATAAAACCGAGCTGTAATTCCCTCTTGACAGGGGTGTGGTGGTTGTGTCTTCAAACAACTTCAGCAGTCTGCCATGCCAAGCCTTTATGGATTTTATTCTCACAAGCTAAGTAATAGATAAGTTTGAGCAAGGAGATAGGTATAGATACAGATATATGAAAGGAAGACCTTTGCTCTGGGAAAATATCCATCATTGCTTTTTACAGCACGGTTCAGGACTGTAGTGAAGAGCATCTGATGCATTTGGGGTCCTTTTGTTGTGAAGGAGGTGCCGCGGGCCTGGGGGTGCTCTGCATTCAATATCCCCTTGACTCTGCAGTAGCAGGATGTGACCCTCGCAGAAAGGCAGATGGTGTTTGGGGGCTTGATGCTTATTGTTTTCAGCAGAGCTCTACTGGAACCAATAAAGTTGCTGCCACCACTGCTTGGAGCAAAAGTGACTGCAGCTGAACAAGAGACACAGAATTATCAATTAAAAGAGCCTGTGCCAAGCCCATTATTTTACTCTTGAAAAAACATCTTTCTTCCCAGTCTTCTTTTTTTCCCCACATGGAGTGAATCTTTGGGATATTAATGTTCCGCTGTCATGTTTGTTTAACATATTTTTTTGACAATGCCTTTTTAGGGTCAAAGCCTGAAGTTTTTCTCCATGTGTTTCAGCTAGGCAAAACTCCCAGTGTCTCAACGGGGCCTCTTCCGAAATAAATGAAGACTAATTCTTCTCAACTTAATTGGGAATTTCATCTGAATAAACATAGAAAAGGTCCAGACTTTGTTTTTATTTTAAATACCATAAAATGGTGTCTTGCTGAACAGACAAGTCACTGCGGGCGGGCTGGCTCTCACCAGTGAATTTGGTGGCCAGAGCCTTCCACAGGGGTTTGGTGCTCGCCTTATGCCTTGGACAACCATGACCCTCTGGTACCCTGCCTTCCTGCCCATCTCTGCCTCATCTCTCACTTTGCCTGGACCACAGCAGCCACTCGGGCACTGCTTGGTGAACTAAAGACTCTCTCATTGTTGGAGATTTGGCCTTAACCTGGAATTTCCGTGTTTTTAAGTCAAACCTTAATACTACTTCAGCATAATATTTTTGTGGTTTAATGTTCTTACAGTTTTTTACAGTGTTTCTTTTAAATTCTGTCACTGAAGTGTATGAGAGTTGACAAGTGTAAATATGTAGTTAGACAATTTCAAAAGTGTATTATTTACTGATCGACCATAATGGCTCCAAAGGAGCCATTATACTCAATCATATCATGTCATTCTGTGGCACTTATTATGATGGTAATATGGATATGCATATTATTTTTTTTAAAGCATGAGAAGCCTTATTGTGCATGTGTAAAAGCTGTTTTTAATTGTCAGTAATGCTCTGAGGTTTTTTTCACACCAAGAATTTAAACCACCTATGACTACCAGCCTCCAAATCATGGTAGCAGAAATCCATGTCTATAGGAGGATGGAAAAAGCCACACTTGATATTTACAGCAATGTGCCTGTACATCTCCTTAATATGGGTCTTTTATGGCTTATTTAGATCCGAGGGCAACTTAGAACCCTAACCAGAGAGCTTGGCAGGTAAAAGCTTTCCATTGTATTTCTTCAGCTTTCATCTGCTCTGGTAAGTCCCTGACTTCCTAACTGTGTTTGCAACATTAGCAAATGACTGGTCTGAAAATACCACACAGTGCAAGTCATGTTAATTCAGGGATCTTTTTAAGGTGTCACAAAAGATGTCTTTTTGTAGTGCTGGGGAGAGAAAGGAGAGAAGGCAGAATGAGAACAGTGAACCATGTAAAATAAGAGACAAGCGGGGTGCTGGGAAGGCTAAATATGCTTCAGCCTTTTGGTAGAGCTGGTTTCAGTAGAGAAAGAGGTAAGCAAGTGTAAGGCAGTAGCTTGCTTGCTAGAAAATGTCTTTTGTGGAATACATGGGAGGAGCATTTGAGTTTTAATCACTAGAGGTGAGGAGCTAAGGTGCAGATCTGGCAATGGGGTATGGCAAGTCGATTGTGGAGCAATAATTAGAGAGAGGAGGAGGAATAAGAAGTGTTTCTTAACTTGGAAACAAGGATGTGACTGGCTGCTGGCTGTTGCTACTCGGAGGTAGGTAAAGAAGAAGGGAATCTGTTGGGCAAAGTCCTCAGCACAGAAGACGCAACCAAGGTGAAATCTGATGTGGAAGCAGAAAACCAACACTGACAAAGAGCTGTTGGACATTCAGCAGGGCATTGGTTCATCTGCAGGGCTGGTCTGGGGACTGAGTCCTCCCTGTGTGTGTCAGCAAGAGAGGTTCTCCCTGGTATGGGGCTTGGGCAGGAGAAAGCAAGGTCATTGCTATTCATGGTTTTATTGCCATTGCAGAGTGTCAAAGCAGATGACTGCTTTGTCTTTTCGATTCAGACTTAAGGACTAGTTCTGCTTTGTTGCTCTGTTATCAGAGTTATTTACCCTGCTCTGAATGAAATTGGACTAATTACTGAATTACCATTTCCCCCCTTATTCTAAAGAACCTTCTGTTGAAAATGCATTTTGCTTTAAGTACAGAAGATTAACCATAACATGCTAGAATGAGCCAATTTTGAGTAGTTTAGCAGTAGAAGGACACATGCATGTAATTTTGCAGATCTTGAACTGGTAACAGTCGGGTTTCCTCTCAACAGTTTTTAAATGAATAAAAGCAACAAGGGTTTTCTTTTTTAGCCAATTATGCATTAATTCTCTCTTGTCTATCTGAAATTCATAGAATCATAGAATAGTTAGGGTTGGAAAGGACTCTGAGATCATCTAGTTCCAACCCCCCTGCCATGGGCAGGGACACCTCACACTAAACCATGTCACCCAAGGCCTCATCCAACCTGGCCTTGAACACCGCCAAGGATGGAGCATTCACAACCTCCATGGGCAACCCATTCCAGTGCCTCACCACCCTCACAGTAAAGAATTTCTTCCTTATATCCAATCTAAACTTCCCCTGTTGAAGTTTTAACCCGTTACCCCTTGTTCTGTCACTGCAGTCCCTGATGAATAGTCCATCCCCAGCATCCTTGTAGGCCCCCTTCAGGTACTGGAAGGCTGCTATGAGGTCTCCACGCAGCCTTCTCTTCTCCAGGCTGAGCAGCCCCAACTTTCTTAGCCTGTCTCCATACGGGAGGTGCTCCAACCCCCTTATTGTCCTCGTGGCCCTCCTCTGGACTTGTTCCAACAGTTCCATGTCCTTATGTTGAGGACACCAGAACTGCACACAATACTCCAAGTGAGGTCTCACAAGAGCAGAGTAGAGGGGCGGGATCACCTCCTTCAACCTGCTGGTCATGCTCCTTTTGATGCAGCCCAGGATACAGTTGGCTTTCTGGGCTGCGAGTGCACACTGAAGCCGGCTCATGTTCATTTTCTCATCGACCAACACCCCCAAGTCCTTCTCTGCAGGGCTGCTCTGAATATCTTCTCTGCCCAACCTGTAGCTGTGCCTGGGATTGCTCCGACCCAGGTGTAGGACCTTGCACTTGGCATGGTTGAACTTCATAAGGTTGGCATCAGCCCACCTCACAAGCGTGTCGAGGTCCCTCTGGATGGCATCCCTTCCCTCCGGCGTATCAACCGAACCACACAGCTTGGTGTCATCGGCAAACTTGCTGAGGGCGCACTCAATCCCACTGTCCATGTCACCAACAAAGATGTTGAACAAGACCGGTCCCAACACCGATCCCTGAGGGACACCACTCGTTACCGGTCTCCAGCTGGACATGGAGCCATTGACCACAACTCTTTGCGTGCGGCCATCCAGCCAGTTCTTAATCCACTGAGTGGTCCACCCATCAAATTGATGTCTCTCCAATTTAAAGACAAGGATGTCTTGTGGGACAGTGTCGAAGGCTTTGCACAAGTCCAGGTAGATGACGTCAACTGCTCTGCCACTGTCCCATCAGTTTCGTAGCCCCATCATAGAAGGCCACCAAATTGGTCAGGCAGGATTTCCCCTTAGTGAAGCCATGCTGGCTGTCACCAACCATCTCCTTGTTTTTCATGTGCCTTAGCATGCCTTCCAGGAGAATCTGCTCCAAGATTTTGCCAGGCACAGAGGTGAGACTGACTGCTCTGTAATTCCCCAGGTCATCCATTTTCCCCTTCTTGAAAATGGGGATTATATTTCCCTTCTTCCAGTCGTCAGGAACTTCACCTTGTATTAATGAATTATTGAATTATTGATTATTGAATGAATAATTATTGAATTATTATTAATCGTATTAAAACCATTTGTCCTCTTTTGAAATACTCATCAAGAAACACAGAAGCAGGTAAATATACTATTACTTAGTCTGTCATTGACCTACATAAACAACTGTATATTGGTAAGGGTTGAGTCTTGTGTTTGTGGAGAGACTAGGCCAAGTTGAACTTAATTATTTCTTTTGGGATGCTTCCTTAGAGAAGTTCCTTGTTGAAGTCTCATCACCCAAAATATGAAATATCACTGCTATTTCTGCTGGGATCATTAGTTTAATACTCTGAATAAATGGTGTAACTGCTCATTGTATAGGAGGATGGGATTCATGAAGCTACAGTGCATTTGTACACACACACACACTAGCACACAACACTTGTTGATGATTCAGAGAAGGAGTAGAGTAATTCAGCTCTTGGACTGCCTCACGTGTGATTGGCTTCCTTTCTGGGGGACTTATTTTAAGGAAAAATCAATGTCAACTGAAAAACATTCCATTCTGAAAAGACAAAAATTCCCCTACTTGTGAAAATGTGTCTTGGCAGCTGATTTAACTTATGATACAAGATTTAACACTTTTCACTAAACATGAATATTTACCATGGCAACAGCTACGTTACGGGCCACATGTTGGAGACTTGCACGTTGTTGCAGAAACTTGTAGCTCGCCACATTTAGCCGAGTCCTTGTTTCCACCAGCAGAAGGAGCCCACTCCTCCAGCTGTGTTGAGTATGGACCTGCTGATGGGTTGGTGGGCATCCTGCAGGCCTCCAGTGCGGTACAGCTAATAGCTCCGTTTGGAATTTGCTGGTGATTGGCACCACAGTGCTACATATAGGCAAAATGTCAGAATAACCAGATAAAAATCGTGCGTGCACTTTCCATTTGCCTTCCCAGTGGCACGGTGGCAGAGACATTCTAAATGTCTCACTTCTCCGGACTCTTTTTCTCTCCTCAGCATCCCTGCCATCACCACCCTGGATGTAAGCAGATCAAACCCATTTTGCTATGTGCAGTAACAGGTTTGCTGTGTCCTCTGGCTGGACTGCCCTCCACCGTGCCCCCCCAGTACTGTTGCAACTCCTTGTTACCTTTCATTTGCTGTGTAGTTGCTTTTCAGGCGACATTAATTGAATCACGCTCATCAGGGACTTAATAAAAGCATGACGGAGCCCTGGCAGATGGCAGCCCCGGTTGACAAGTGGGATGTGTGGATGGGACTGTGCTGGTGCACTCGAAGCAATGGGCTGGCTCTTCTGGAGGGGCAGAAAGTTTGTGGCTTTGGAGTTGTGAGAAGAGCAAGCCAACATGAGCGAAGTAAAAGATGGCTTCAGATGATTTAGATTGCAGTTAAGTGTGGGGTTTTTTTCCTGAAATAGAACTAGGTGTTCATTCAGTAGAACTGTAAATCCTAGCTACAAAGGACTAGATGTGAAACAAGGAGGATTTAACTTTGATTAATTTTAGGTAATCGAAACATCTGCAGGTACCTTGGGTAGGAGCAGGTTTATTTGATTTGATTTTACAAGTTAGTAAAGCTCTTGCTTTAGGACAAAGCTAACAAAGGGTTAGGCAGAAACCGCTTTTCAGAGGTGAAAACTCTCAATTCAGATGTTTCTTGTACCTTTCTCTGAAGTGTCTGGTCTTGACCATTGTTAAGGAAAGGGCCTTTCCTTTTCTGGGCACTGACAGGACTCTTGCCTTATTTCTTTCATTTAACATACCTCAGTTTAAATGAAACCAGCTATGCAAAGCAGAAGCTAAGCTTGCAACCAGGAGGGTAGCCTGTGCCAGGTGGAGTCCTGGCTCGGTGATGCTTGGACTGGAGGTACTTGTCCCCCTCCATCAGCTTTGAGCTGTGGTGACACAGTGGAGGGTGTCCTCTGCCTGGAGGTGTTGCTGGTACAGTGGTCCCCCAGCACAGCAGCTGCTCTTGGTGGGTAAGACGGGTTTAAATCTTGGTCTGTACTGGGTGTGAATTTGGCAAGCTGCGCTGATCCAGAACTTAAATAATTTGCTTCTCTTTTTAGCATCGTGTTTTTTAAAGGTGTTATATTTGTTTCCATTTTGCATTAAAATTAAATGGTTATGCTTTGTAGATTTAATAGTGGACAAATATATCTATTTTTAAATCCTTTTAGCCTATGAAAGTGACTAAGAAAAAAGCAACAGAGTAGGGGCCTCCAATTTTTGTTTTACTTGAATCAAGTACCCTACTGGGATTTCAATCCTAAGTGAATGTTACACTTGTTTGTTACTAAGGTGACTACAGTGTCAAGGTTACATGGATGTTACAGTGTTACAAATGCAAAGATAATGCAAAAAAGAAAAATAGTTGTGTTGGCTAAAGTCATCCTATTCCTTCAGCATAAAGTTGCACTCTGTCCTACATTTCAATTCTCGTTCTATTAAATTACCTGTTTAATAATTTGAATCCAGTGTTATTTTTATATTATATTGCAAATGTGTGACTGTGAGGTTATTTTTAAGATATATTTATTAAGGGAATGAATACAATAAGACAAGTCATTGCAGCCCACATACAGTTCCTTGACTTCTCATTTTATGATGTTTCAATTGCATATGATTACCGAATGTAAGTTTAAACTTTTATGGGGGTTCATTAGAGATGCAGCTGTGTAGAGAGAAATTCAATAGAGTTTGATATTTATTTTTTTTTTTAAGCTGTAAAAGTGTAGTGAGATGGAGCAACTTGATGGAGCATAATTTCAAGCTCCCTAGTTTGAGCTTGGTTGCACAGTTGTGAGATCTCCAAGGGCTTAGCTGGGCTGCAGTGGAAATTTGCTGATGATGGGGGAGAGGAAAGGCATTAGCAGGAGGTCTGTGTGTTTGGAGTGCAGGAGACCAGAGCATCTCAAATAAAAGGCATTTGCCTTCTTTTCTTCTGGGTGGGGTGCAGAGAAGATTTGGTGTCCTTGGTTGGGGCCAGGAATAGCACAGAATGCTTTTTGCTTCCGTGTGAATCAGTGTTCTGGTGGAGAAATGAGGTTTCAGTGAATCTGTGGTGTTCTTTCTCTTCTAATAGAGAACCTAAATAAAATGAACTCCCCCAAAGCCAATATTGAAAGCAATCTTAGTGAGCAAGTGCTGAGAAAACAAATTTTGGGGCACATTTAAAAGAATAGATATGGTAAATCAGTAAATCTACCCAGCAGTTAAGTGCTTTGTGTGAATACTAAACAGGAGCATATCCCATCAAGTATAGTTTAGTTGCATAATTTATTAGCATAATGTGGCTTTTTTTAATGTACAGGAATGTAAACGTCTATAAATGAATGATCATATCTGTTAGTAGGAGGAACCCCATATTCAAAACTAATTGTGACATTAGCTATTCGGAGAAAACATGTTTCACGATACATAGACTACTTTCCAAACATCAACTTTCTCAGCAAACCAAGATCCAAAGCAAAGACATCTCCAGGTGTAAGAAGGGGAAACATTTTTGTCATCAGATTTTACTCTGATGCCTTTGAGTTGCTGATACATTGCTCTGCAGCCCTTCCTGCTGTCCCAGCTGACTCTGTCCAGGGCAAGCATCTCCTCTCCACTTCTGTTTCAGGAGACTCTTTGATTGCTCCAGCAGCATATGAATATGCTATCATTGTAGCAGCCTCTTTTTGTTTTCCTTCTTTATGAGAAGGGGGAAGATTGAATGGTAACTCCTGGGATGTGATTTTGCCAGGATGAAACCCACTTGAATGCAAGGGAAGCAGAAGTGGAGCAGGGCGGGGGAGTATATTCTGATTTGGTTTCAGTTGGCAGCCTTTTGTTTGGGCTGAGGTCTTTGAACCTGTGGGCAAACTGCTCTGCAAGTGGAGGTGTGTGGAGCCCTCCTTGGAGATGGCTTTGCTCCTGCGCCCACTCCACTCGTTGCCACCCATGTCAGGTGAGACATGAGATGTGTGAATGGAAGGAAGGATGGTGGGCGACTTGAATGCAAGACTTCAGAAATCTCCAGTGACTAAAGCCGCTGCTGTGCCTGGCGTTGTTGCCTACTTGAAGTATTTACTGCTGATGGCTTCTCTGAGTAGGGCCAAGCCTTGTGGGGTAGAAAAGCTGTATTTGCCTTGCCTCACACTGTGAACTGTCATCAGGAGTCTGATCCTCCCCTGCAGGGAGCAGAGAGGAGGGAAGGGTGGTGGCACTGCATCCGAGTGGAGCACAGGTGGGTTGGTTTCATTCTGCCCCTAGAACATTATCCAGAGGAAAATGGTATTCCTGGGCTGTTCCACCTCCCACAAGGAAAAACAGATGAAAAGCAATGAAGCACACAATTACATAATGAAAAACAATAAAATGCATCTTCTAGTATGTACTACTAGTGACTATATGACTTTATTATAGAAACTAAATGTGATTGCATTTCCAGGTATTGTGCTGTGTAGTAAACTCTGGGAAAAAGTGAAGAATTACTTAGAAGGAGAAGACTTCTTGTTCAATATAAACCTCAGACTTTGAAGTGACACATAGCAGGGAATAAAAGTCCATCATCTCTCAAATGAGGTTTGAACAGTTTAGGTCACACTAGACAAACACTTCTCACCCTAAAATCTTCTTTTCATCTTCATTCATCAACAACACCTTAAGCTTGTGCCCCTCTTTTTCTTTTCCATTCTCTCAAAGAATAATAATCTGCTTTATGCCTACAAATCACTTCTGGCTGGCATTCGTTAGGCAAGTTATGAGCTCTGACTGCTGCTCCTACTGGTGCTGTCTCCTCTGGAGGGAGAAAAAGGGGTTAGAAGCATGTGAAGAGGCCAAGGAGGGTGAAGTGCTGCAGAAGTGGTGGTTGTAGAGATGTGAGGCAGTGAAGAGAAAGGGGGAAGAGAGGTAAGATACAACTGGCAATGAGGATTCCTGGATGGCAAATCTCTTTCTTGAACTGTGCTGTGCTATTTGTGTAGCTCATGGCTGATTTCTGGTAGTGCTTTGGGGGGTGTAGACCTGTGTGAGGAAGTGCAACCCCAGCCCTGCAGTTGGGAATGAACCCATCCTCTGAGAGTGTTGTTGCTGTATATGTAAATCCCAACAGCGAGGTTTGGAGCTTTAGAACACAAAAGAGAACCTCCATTGCTGAGCTGGAGAGCTCTGTTTTCCTCTGCAGACTCCTCAAAGTAACCTGGGCTGCTCTGGTGGGTGCTCAGACCCAGAAGCTTGTTTTTAGTTTGCTTTGTTAGTCTGCAGGCTAACCTACATCATCATGCATTGTAATTTCTTCCTGCCGCCTTCTCTGAGGTCCTCAGCTGTACTGTGCACGAGCCGTTCAATCCCCATTTCCTGGTAGGAAACTACTCCTCTTACATTAATCCTTATCCAGTAATTCATAATTTTTATTCTTATCCTTTTCCAATTTATGGGACTGCTCTTGGATTAACTTCCCTATGGTACAGTTTTTCCCTTTCCATTGCTTGCTTGTTGCTTCCTCACTGGTGGTTTTTCTTTCTTGCAAAGATACTTTTCTGGCTCCATCCCCAACTGCCTGGAAGTGATTTGTTCAGCAGCGCAGTCCCCTAGTTTTCAAAGGCTACAGACTGTTCTCCCTGGTTTTCTGCCTTCCTTCCTTCTTTCTGTCATTCTGGGAAGCAGTCTGACAGACACGGCTTCTTTGCAACCACCAATTAATGTTAATCTGTGTGACTGCAAGAGGCATGGGTAGCAGCAAAGATCTGTTTAAAGGTAGAATTCTGTGTGAGTGGAAATTTCTGTGAATCCGGCAAGGAGACCTTAGTGGGAGGACACAGACAGGTTAAGAGAGAGAAGTCAGCATTTTAAGTACAATATAAAAGCTGTTTTCCCGACCTCCAATTTAAACGTTTCTTTGACTTGTTCTGATGTGGGGTTTGGAGGATGCCACCATCCATGGTGATACAGCCCAGCATCGGGGAGTGCAGAGGGTCTGTCACACCTCCAGCCTGCACTCAGTACTCTCTCGAGGTATTTTCAAGAGAGCTTTGGGTATCGTTACTCTTGGGAATTTGGCATGGTGATGTAAAGTGGTGAGGGTGTGGTTGGTGAGGTGGGCTTCTTGTGCCTTGCTGTGCTGCAGAGGGCTCTGGCTGGGCAGGGAGGACAGGCGAACCAGCAGGCTCACTAGTGAGGGAAGGAGGATTCACCTGTTTGTGGGAACTGTTCACACATCATGGAATATCATGAGGTAAGCCAATTTCCTACCACAGTACCTTCTTTTCCTCTTTTCCTTCACAGTGTGAAAATCATAAATCACTTATTTGAAATGTATTTAAGGAGAAGAGTATTTTCCCCTGCATTCCCACTTAATGTTTTGTAGCTAGTACAGTTGGGATCATTGGTGTGCTAAAGCAAGAGAAATAGTCTTCTTTAATAGTGTGTCTTCATTTTAGGCAGTTTCCTCTTTTACTCACTTCTTAGATGATAACTCTGAGTCCTTAGATGCTGCTCGTTCTGCCACAAAAAGAAAATGCAAACCGGGATATTTAAATATTTTTGATAATGAATGTTTACATAATTAGCTCAGTTACTTTGTTCACTTATCACTGTGGACCTGCCTTCCTCTCTCTTTAAAGTACATTAGTAGTGATGGGAAGCGCAGGAGTGGTGCGCTGATCCTGGTTATGCCGAGCATCTACCCAGAGGGACAAGGGCTTATTCCCACCTCGCAGCACCTGACGCTTTGGGCAGACTTCCCAACATGTGTACTCTTGGGGACACTTACTAAAACACAAGTCTTCAAGAAGTTTTAGCCTAAAAATGCAGATTTTGCATGTGAAGAACATGTTTTTTTCATGTGTCCCTTAGGGTCTGTACAAATTTGGGTGATTCGCTGGTCTAGAAATTCTCCTTTGTGAATCAACACTATGTCATAAGGGTGAGTTACTCGTCTGACCTGTAATTGCTATTGTCTGATACACTGATTTTACAGGTTTTGGGTATACATAGTTAGGAAAAATGCTGTTCTGCAAAGATGTTTTTTAGCCAAAAAGAAAGAGTGTGGAGGTTCTGGTGATATTGGAAAAAGCTAAGAGGGTTTTGTTGTCAGTGGATTTTCTCAAAAGAAGAAGCAAGGATAACTGTTAAACAGCAGGGTGCCACTGAATGATGGAGAAGCTGAAGGAATGGGTTGTTCTCCTGTTATGTCACTGCTTTGGCTTTCTCATTCTTGTTCCTCTGTTTCTTCAGAAAGGCCCTGCAGCTTGCAGATAACAAATTAAATTAGTATTGATATAACATTAGACACTCCTATTAATATTGACAGTCTGTCGATACTGTTGTGCTACTTCTGTAATACAGGATGTTAACAGATAATACTTTAAATAAAAACACACTAATCTTATAATCACTGAACATGTAGCGGAGTCTCGACTCGGCTCACTCCTCCTTCGAACTCCCCCATCCTCGCATGTCAGCCATGCCTGCTTGCCTGTGCTGCAGAGCTGCAGAGGGGCATAGATGAAGGCTGTAAGTGGCAATGCAGGAGCAGCGATGGGAAACTCCCCATAGCTGTGATGGTGGTGGGTCTGGTCCAGGAGCCAGGTGTGTCCATTGCACCAAGCTCTTTGTGGCTGTGGGTGGATGCAGGGGTCAATCCCAAAATGGGGGTGTTTAAGTCCCGTGGTTGCTCGTGGTATTTGACATGGTGCTGTCTACCCTTGTGTGTGGCCACAAAGTCTGGTGCAGGAAGCAGTGCAAGGATTACTTCAAGTTCTGATGCAAGGCAGCAATCCACCAAATAAAACCCTGTTGGGCCGTGCTGTCTGAGAGTATATGGGGTGAGAATATGTGAGGTCAAAGCGGTGCCCTTGATCTGTGATGCTTGTCTCAATACTTAGCATGTGTTAGCAGCTCCTCATTTCTTAGAAACTTTTTTCCTTTTAAGTCTGTCATGAAAATCACCATGTTCATCAGAGCTAAAGTTATTTGTTAAATGGTGTAAAAAATCAGAATTAAACAATAATGATTACTTTGGTAAACACAGATGTCTTTGTATTATGCAGTGGGTTTTGTAAGCGAATTTGTACATGTCTGTGAAACAGAATTCGCCATCTACCTTGAAAAATGGGGAACACGATCCACGTTAATTGGTTCTCCCCTCGCCTCCTGCTCCACCTGCTGTGCTGCTGCAATCTGTTGATGTAGTGCTGAAATCCACAGCACACAGGATGGGCTCAGCGGTGAGCAGGTTGGCACTTGCAGATGTGTGTCCATTGCAGGAGGTGCCAGGCAACAGTCTTGACTTCTGCCTCTGTTTTCTAACTAGGAGGATATTTTTAAAAGGGGGAGGGAAATACCCTTATCTCTCTGAAAATCATCTAGTGATGATCAGTTATTCACCACATTATTAATGCCTATTTGGACGTCGCTTGGACTGCTGGATTAAACAGCTTTCCTGCTATGTATTGAGTAAAATGAAATACATGTCACAACAGCAGTGCTATGATGCTGACAACCGTCCTTGGCTGTGCATCTCATTAGAAAGATATACATTTTTCTTTGTTGTGTATCTGTGAATGACAGAAGTTGACAAACATCTTTTTAAAAAGTTGTTGTTGGGAGAAAGTTACATTTATGGCACAGGAACCAAGAAAAATGTGCTTGTTATGAAGGTAAATAATTATTCCCCACACTTGTGTCTTATAAATTGCCCTCCTCTGGCATAATAATTACTTTTTACTGTGTTATTACATACACATTGAAGGAGATCCTCCTCTGGATCACTTACTCTTAGAAAGGAATCCTGGAAGGGTTCAACATTTAGTTTGTGTTGAAACTTGCACTTAAACCAGGATTAAAATCCTTGTACTTCACAGTTTTAAAGACTGAATTGGTTCTCTGAATGTACCACATTAACTCCCAGGGGACTGCTGAATTTTCCCGTAGTGTATTTTAGGTGGCAAAGAGTTACTAACTTTGACACAGAAAAGATGCTTGAGAGGAGAGCTACCGGGTAGGGCCTCAGCTTGCTTTCAGCTGAGCAATGATGTTGTGCTTTAAAACACCCATTTTCCAGTTTTACGGTATGTTTGCATAATTTATATCAGCCTGCATTTCTGCATATTGCTGGCATTGGTTTGATTTAGTGCTTGTCTAACTTCAGAGCAGGAGCAATGGCTCTGCTTGTGGCAATCGTGTGTGTGTGCTTGGGGATCTTTGGATCATCCTTGGAGGAACTGAGGGGCACTAAGAAGTTGGGAGTATTTTTTAAAAGAACACACTCCAAAGTTGAGGATTAAGATCTTCACCATCCTGGCTAAAGTGGCTTCTGCCTATTCATAGTGAATCAGAAAAGAAAACATTGTATATTCAGCTACATTTGCATGACTCCCTGGATTTCATTGGAGTTGTAAGAGTGCCAAGTCGGTGCCATGTTGACCCACAGAAACTTGAGAACACAGTTGAGAAATCAGTGGGAAGACTCAAGTGTGGACTTGTGGGAGGGAGGAGGGCAGAAAGCAGGCTGGAATCCCCTTTTCCCATTGTCCTTCTACCTGCAACAAGTGATGGGAGAGGTGGTCACAGCCCTCTGGTGAAAATATCTGTACCTGGTGCAAGGGAACTTCTGTTGCTTGGGTAGGTCAGTGATGCGGGGTTAGGTTTTCTTTTTTCCTTTTCTTTTTTCCATGTAAACCCATTCACCTTTCAGCATCTTGAAGCAGAGAACACAAGCTCTGCAAGAAATCATCTTTTGAAGAAGAGTCTGTATTCAAGGAGTTCTCAGCTTACATTCACCCTTGTGTCTGAAATTGTTTTACACAAGTAACACCTAAAATTGCCACTTAACCTTGCAGGCTCTTTGTTAAGTCTGTATTTTTGATTGCAGCAGCTGGGGTGGAGTTTCCTTTGGGAATTCAAGGAGTAGGAAGTGTTGTTTGTAGTTTTTTGTTGGATTTTTTGCTGACTGGTGCTAATGTGTAGGTGGGGATGTGCTGCTGTTTTTGTAATACTTTTATTGTTTATGGAATTGTTAGTTAATTGATGGTAACAATGCCTGGAGCCTGGGAGAGGTGTTCTTTTATGTTTGTTCAGATCAGACCAAGTAAATAATTTTATAACTTAAAAAAGAGTCACGATTATTCTCCTTAGTTTATTTACTTTACAGGTTTGCACCTACTATCTCCATATTTTCTTATCAAGTTTCCCCAAATTAATTAGTGTTATTTCTAACAAAATAAAGAATTCAGTAGGATGTAGCTGGAGCCCCCCCTGTATGGACTCAGGAGCAGGTTCCGCACCTGAGCTTGCTCCCACCTAGTTGGTATGGACGTAGTGAGGTCTCAAGTTGACAGTGTCCCTTTTTCACTTGCAGTAACTGCCGTGTGAAATCTAGAAGGCAGTAGGGTATCTGATGGATGAAAGTATATCTTTGAACTCCTGTTAATTGCTTCACAGTTTACTCAGACTAAAATCTACATGGTAACTTTGTCTTCCACATTTATCCAATGAAATAAAATTCAAACCAGCCCACAAACTAGAGAATGTTTTTTATTTATATGTGGTGTAGTTCCATCTGGTCCACGTTAAGGCCCCCAAAAATATATGTGATTAGCTTTATAGTTCACTGCTAAAGGTAGCAAAGCTGGCTTTTAACATCTTTCAAATTTTCAGCTAGCATCTCAAAACATTTGCTGGCATTTCCTGACTGTGATTACTAACCAAAGATTTTTCTGGTTGTCTTTTTACTTTTTAAAGTATACTGCATAGTTTTCCTGCTTAAAATATCACTGAAGCCTCTGCTGTTCCCTTTATAACTCTTATGCAAACTATCCATCTCTGTCAAGACTGGTCAGTCTCAAATCCCAAAGCTCAGTGTTAGGAAACGTCAGGTAACATACACTATTAAAGTAGTAAAATTTACGGCTGTCGCCAGCACTGAGCTCATGTTCAATAAAATGAAATGCCACGCATTAAAAATAATACGGAAGGTGAGCGGTGCTGCTTCCCAAAAATTAAGGAGAAAGTTTAATGTTTTTGCCAAAAGCCAGCTCAGAAGTGCCCGCTGAATGCACAAGGAAGACTTAACATCATCAATTTACCTCAGTTTAAATTTCAGGCCTTTGCTAATCAAAGTCCTGTATTCCCACTAAATGAGTGGTTGAGACCACCTTGGAGAGGAAAAAAATGTCTTTTTCTACTGCATCTAAGCCAGTTGTCTCCTTTTGCATCTCTGTTTCAACAACTGCATGTTTGCATCTGGCGTTACTCTGCACGTTACTCTGAAAACACCCTGATGCTCCTAGGAGTTTTTGGTGCAGCCTCAGCACCACCATGACCCCCCAGAAAGATCAAGAGCCCCAAATTTATGCACTTGCAGGGTTTTTCTGCCCATGACACATTAATGCTTGAAATACTTGGAGCTGAAGTGAAGAACTGCTGCTGGTGTGACTGCAGCTTTTCCCAACCACTGCTGTGGCACAAGGCTCTCTGGCTGCCCATTTCTGAAATAGAACTTCAGGAACAATTTTAGCTGCTGCAAGCTTTTCTTTTGCTTGTTCTTTCTCCTTCACCCACTCATCCAGCAAACCCATGCTGTCATCTGGCACCAAAGGCCTAGAAAACCACCCTGTGTTCTGGAGAGACAGAAGGTATTACCTTAATCCTCTACCTGTTTGTTGCACCTTAATGCTGCTGATGGAGAGAAAATGTAAGCATGAGGTGTGGACTTCACCCTCCATCCCCTTGCGTTAGCAGAAAATGCTTCTGGCATCTACAGTACAGCATCCAGCTTGTGCAAGAGTCTTGGGGGAGAGTATTTTCCATATGTAGTTATCCGTGTGCATAGTAGTAATTTGGGGAATTTTTCCTAAAACACTGTATTTAGACCTCGAGGAGGCTGCCTCTTAACCTCAAGTATATCCAGAAGTGCGTAGCAAGAAGTGCCAAGGATTTTCAGGAGTTGAGCTGAAGGTGTTGTTTGAAGTTAACCATATTTTATTTTCTCAAACCATTTCTTGGGACTTAATTTATATAGCGCTGTGATGGGCATGTATAAACATTGTGATCAGGTTACAGTGTGAGTGAAATAGGTCAACCCGTTTTCTTTTTCTTTTCTCACAATAAAAATGTAAGAAATTCAGTTGCTTACCCCATAAAATGCACGTTTCTGTTACGGATTAGTCTTATTTTTAATGAGGCTGTTACTTAGACAGTAGTACATTAGCAAAGTGTCCTTTGATTTTTATGTAGCGAATGTTTACATGCTGATTCAGAAAGGCCTGGCCATTCTTGCCCCCTGATCCTTAAGGTTAGGGTATTGGGGTCAAGAAGCTGCCAGTATGAGACTGGAACATTTCTGGGTTACACACAGGTGCCGGTAAATTGGAGACTTAATGCATGGTCAGCTGTGCGGGGACCCTGTGTCTGAGCTGCTCTGCAGCAGCAAGGTGGGGGCTGTCCCCAAGCTGCTGGTGCAGGGGCCAGATCCTGCACACACCCAGGGTGTAAGAAGGTTTATAGGTTGCCAGCACCCTTTTATTACACCTTCTCTGAAAGAAACCGGGCAGCAGCGGTGAAGTGAAGCAGAAAGCCTGGAGGTGAGATGAAGACATCTTCTGTCCATCTCTGTCCATGAAGCTGAACTGAAGCCTTCCTTCGCTGCTTAAAATTGTGATTTTGGATAAAAGGCTGTGTAATAACCTGAGAAACGTGTGAGAAGATCTCCTGTTAATACTGTATAAACCTTCTTTAACTTCAGGAAGCTTAAAATCAAATTTGGCAGAGCTTACAAGGGCAGAGAGTGTGGAGCCACTTGACTCCAGTAACTGAGAGAATCAGCTGACAAACCTGCAGTATTTTGATCTTCTTACAATGCTGTCTGAATTCCTGGAAGTATTTACTTCATTGTGAACGTGTGTAAATATATGTATTTGTCTTTACCTATGTGTTAAAAATTTCGATCTCACGTTTGGTGCAAAATTTTTCCCATCTCTTTGGGGAAACTGAGCGAGGAGAGTATGACAGTGCAATTTAGGTTCTCATGGGTTTAGGCTTTTTAAAAGAAGAGGCAATAAGGTAGGTTAATTGTGGAACTAGGAGGCTCCACTGACTCATCTGCTGAATAAAGAAATTCAGATTTGTTGTGACCTCAAGAAAGGGAATTTTTAGAGCAGTTGAAGTTAGAAATCTGGGATAAATTCGGGTATTTGAAAGTCATGGTAACAACCATTTGTAAGTGTATCATGCTCTATAGTAAGATTGCATAAGGGCAGAGGCTGAAGCATCTGATTTTTTTAGGTTTTTTTTCCCCCTTTTGGCATTCTGTTTGTGACAATTACATGACTCTCTATTAACAGTGTGTGGAAGAAAGCAGTGTTATGAAATGAGGAGAGATTTCCTTCATCTGTTACTCTGTAGGTAATTTTTGTGCTTTTTCCAGTATTCAAGTACCTCTTAACTGCTTGCTGTCCATCTGTATACCATTCATAGTACTGTAAACTAGTATATGTAGCATGACCTTGTAACTTGCTTTGTTTGTGCATCTGCCAGTGCAATATGTTGTCTTTCCTTAAAATGCAAATATGCTCCATGCAGTACAGAGCTCCTTAGTCAATAAATAAATGGAGGTAAAAAACTGTACCTAATACCCATTTAATTTAAATTCATTTTATAAACATAAAGACGCCTTTTAAGAGAAGCTTTAATTCAGACTAGCACCTTGATTTGTGGTTGCCATGGAGAATCAAATCTGTCATTTGACAAGAAAAGTCACCCATTTATGACAGCACTTTATCTTGTCTCTCCAGGGGAAGAAAATGTCAAAAGTGAGAGCAGAAAAAAATAAAGCCTTGAAACACCAGAATTTCTTGATTTCATTTTTATTATTCAGCTATCATATCCTTTCTGATAATAGCAAGTTGGTGAAAATAAATAATGTTCCTACAGTAAAATCAAATATTTCCTACTGGAATGGACAGGGCTCTTTGTGATTGTCAGTGCTGTGAAGTCTGGCAAGAAATAGTGTTATTAGATAAACCCACAGTGCCCAAATCCCATTTTCTTTTCATTACAGTGTCAAAATAATTATACCTGTGTAATTTGGGTAAGAAATTGTAGCATAAGTAAAATGGTCCATTGGAAGAGATGCTTTAAGCTTGTGTTCGTTATAGGGTGGGGTTTTTACATGCTGAAGAAAAAGAGGAAGATAAAAAAATTAGTATAATTTCATTTGAATAAAAATGTCTGGTTACCCTTTCATGTTCTTTACAACCAGAGGAGACGGCAAGTGCTGTGTTCTTTCGGGCTTTTTACATCCATGCGTCTTTTGTAAAAAAGAGTTGAAAGAGGCAGGAGTTTTTAACACTTTTTGATTCTCAGGTAAAAATCTCTATAGAGTTTCAAAGACATGATATGAAATTGATTATTATCTGGGAATCTGTTTTTGAAGTGTTTTTATTTTGGAGGATTAAGAAATGGTAGGAACCGGGTGTTTTCAGGAATATAATTAGCTATCACAAGTGTTTACCCGTGTACATTTAATCCATATAGACACTAAGTTGCCCCCAGGGGAGAAACACTTACTGTAGCATTGCATTACTTTTTACATAAATCTCAAAAGTGCCGTTGAAATAACAAGACTGAAATAATCCACTCTTTGCCTCTTTCTTGAGACGGCGTTTGTGCCTTTCACAGTATTGCGGGGTTTGATGTGGTTCAGGAGTAATCTTGTATCAATGAGATAGCATTATAATAGAAAGTCCTTTAGTGGTTTAGTGTAAATATTGGGCTGGTAGGGGAGCTGCTTGCTGGAGCGGTTGTGCCTGCAAGAGATTACAAAAAGGGAGAGAAAGGAAAGGGTCGGAGGCTTTTTCTTTTTTCTCTTGAAATTGGCTGGCAGTGCTGGATCCATAGCCAAAGCTAGTTGGGATCTGCTGTGAGAAAAAAGGCAGCACAATAGTTCCCTGTTCCTGCCTTCATGCAGAGTCTGAAGCCAAATCCTGCTCTTAAATGCTTATGTGTAATTCTACTTACCTTCACCAGGCACTACCTGTCCAGTGGAAGTAAGTGATGTGTTGTATCCTAGGATTCTTTAAAAATGTATGTGGTGCAAATATCACCTTAGTGGGGCAAGAGTTGCAATTTGGAGATATATATATATATTTGAATTATTTTGGTTTTTAACACGTATTAACATCATGTCATAGGAAGTGTGTTAGCATGGGCTACGAGAATGTGATAACATAGGAGTTTTATTGTGAGACCATCTGGAATAAAAGAGGGTGAATTATAGATGGTCTCTGGGGTTATGGAAACTTAAAGATATTAAAGGGTCTGATTTCCATAATGTCTGCCTCTCCTTTTGCCCAACTGTTGATATAATCTGCTTTAAAATCGATTTGCTGTCATCATGTAATCAAAGCCTTAATTGCATCATCATGGACTTCAGCATTTTTTGCTGATAAATTTGTGCAGCTGATGGTAAAAAGGTTGTTAAAAAAAGAAACAACAAGTGTTTGCAATGATTTTGCTGGATGTGCTGTCTCTCACATATGGACAAAAAGTGTCCCAGGTAATCCAGGAGTCCCTGAATTTCAGTGAGAGATTTGAAAATGTTTTCCTGTGTTCAAAACCTTGAGGCTTGATACCACAAACTGTTTAGCTTGCTGTAGTCAAGAATATTCAAAGGAGTAATGGAGGACTCATATTTAGCATGCCCTTATCAAAACTGTGCTTTGAAATACTTAGTCCACTTCGAATTATAACTTTGTACAAGTTGTTCTTAAATAATAAAATAAGGGATGGTGGATAAAGCTGCATGTTTGCTGCGAAGTTGTTCCCCAAAGCACTGAATTATCTCCCCTAAGCTCTGTCAGAGGGAGGACCAAATAGAGTTTAAATGTTTTATGAACCAAAAAATTGTAACTTGCCTCTCTAGTTTCCAACGGATGCTGTCTGAAATGGCTGATATCCTGTCCTGAAAATCACAGATGGAAACTTCATCTCAGCACAGTGCTGCGGCAGTAATGAAATGAAAGTAGCAGAGTCTCATTTACATTTCAGAAATAGTTCTCTGTAGTTTCCTGTTCAACCTACCAGATTTTCTTGTGTACCTGATGTTGGTTGTTGCCCACATTTAAAGGGCAGTGCTTTAGGTTTGACCCTTGGAGAATTACGAGTATGTAGGTGATGCTCTTCCATTACTGGGAGATGCTCTTTGCTGCAGTGAGTCCCGGTATAGCAATAGCTGAAGCAGCAGCGACTGTTTGATGCTGTTTCAACAAAGGTTAACTCTTTCCTCTTTAGTCACAGCAACTGCAGTGCAAGCTTTTCTCAATTGATTTTTTTGCTGATTTATTTAAATTGCATTTTTGTTTTAATAACCTGTTACAGAAATGTACGGGGCTGTAGAAGACTGATATAAAATGGCAACACTCACATGCTGTTTCTGTAAGAGGGAAGTCAAAGTAAATGCATGCTTTGGAAAAGTGAATCACATGCTTTTAAAAAAGAATATATATACCAGGTGCTAATAAGACTGTGTATTGACTGTAAATTGCTTCTTATGGGAGTGTTTGAAAGAGAAGAAAGTGCAAATTTCTTGGGAGGATGAAGAACACCATAGATGAGGGTAAAAATGTGATAGTTGGCAGTCTCTGTGTATTAGTGCAGCCCCTTCTCCAGCACAAGAAATACCATTAGCAGAACTGAGATACACCACTTCTTTTGAACAACATCTGTGACTTTCTTCAGAATTTAGAGGGGCCAGAAATGGAGCTGCTGAGAGTGTGGTGAGTCTTCTGAGAGCACCCATTGATCTCACCAAGTGTGTTCAGCAACTTGGGCAGGCACATAATGACCAGGAATGACAGCACAGCTTGTTGCCACATAAAGAATACCTCTTTTTTTTAACGTATGGATGTGTGTGTGTGTATTTGTGAGTATTTTTAACAGAGCTGTAGTGTCTCCGTGCAGGCGGTGTGTGCAGGAGTTGTCACTAGCGAGGGGAAGCCAGGGCAGCCGTATGGCACTGTGCCGAGCATGGAGGGTCCTGCTGAGCTGCAGTGGGGGAGGATGAGTCCCACAGTGCCTCAGCATCCTCCTCATGTGGTGCCACTTGGGGTGCCATGGCCTCAGCAGCACCCTGTATGAGCCCCTGCAGTGTAAAGGGAAAGTCTTGCTGGCAGATAGATTTCTGGCAGACATCCAGACTTCTGCAGTGGAGTTGCACTGTTTGGCTACCTCAGCAGCAGGTATTTGAAGGTGGTAGCAGGTACCCCAAGGACCAGTGGAAGTTCCTGGTGTCTCACTGAGCCCCAGTTTTGTTTTGGAGTCAGCTGGAGTCATGCATTTCAGCTTGTTTGAGGATACTGGAGTGCTCCTTATGATCCTACCACAGGGGAACCTCAGACTTACAGCTGTTGGAGTGATTTCTCTTCAGAATATGGGGTTGATGCCTGCACCCTGCTGTGCCACCAGTACCTGCCTGAACCACCCAGCAGCATAGTGCAGTGGATGGTTATGCTGGTAGTTCTGGTGCTCGTGACTTGTGACCAAAAGCTGCGTCGTGTTGTCTCCTTACTGCACTCTCTGGCTATAGCTGCTTCTTGTTGCTGTTTCAATTCTCTGGTCTTAGAGTAAAAAATGCTCAAGAAATTACGTATATTAAAAACAGGCATATGTGAAAACAACCTTCAGGATGGTACAGTCTGGCACATGATTTGGGAAATGACGGAGCTAAGGTGGCATGGGCCGCATCAGCTGAGCCTCTGGGCTGTTACACATTGTGAAACCCTCTTGATATGATCATGTAGTTTTGGTGGGTTGTTTATCTTTTTCTTCCCAAAGAGCCTTGTTTGGACTTTGGTGTGTCATCCAAACCCAAGTGCTCCAAGTTTGCCACGTGCTTCGCTGTTCCTCATTTCTTTGTGCTCACCAAGAGCCACCTGAGGCCAGTTTTGTAAAGTGAGCTGGAGTTTGCAGCCACAGCTGAGGCCAGTTGGGGATGTTTGTAGAGGCACAGGGGTTGTTGGTATCCATAAAGACTGTGAGTACTGGTGGGCTTAGATTGATGTCTTCAGTTATTGGGTAACTCAAACTAGCAGTTGTCAGTAGCCTCCTTTTCACTTTATTTCAGTTTCATGCTAGTGAGATGGTTGTGATGCCACCAAGCTTTTCTGTAAGCAGAGGTGAGGAGACTTTCATTAATATAATTCATGATATTGTAATGAAGGAACTGGGGATATGGTCAAGAGGAGCTTGTAATGCTGCTTTCAGCTTTGGGTTTGGATAGTGTGTGCTAAGTAAGTAGTGTGTGCTACTGGGAGTACAGATTTTATAGGAGTGAAAAGAAATGCTTAATAACTGCATCTAAATGGAAGTCCCAGAGAAAAATACAATTGTGTAAGCGAAGGCTTGATTGTAATACTCCTCCAAAGGTGTAAATCAAGATTGCATGTTGATGTTGCCAACTTTGTTGCTTAGTTTTTGCAACCTTAACGTTATTTTAATATAGCCTTGGATGCGGTTCTGTGAGGGATGTACAGCAATATGTTAGCATGCTGTGCCATCCTACATTTAGGGCTTGTAATAAGTTTTTTTTTTTCCTGTATTGTCTTTGCCAAAAAAAAAATAGTGACTTTTCAGCACTGAAGCATGTGTTCATATTGCTGCATTTCTGTTTGATTCTGGGTCCTGTATGCTCTGTTGTATCACAAGATCTCAAGGCTGTTTCTCTGTTCCGTTTGTAGCTGGGAGGAGCAGTTGGGGTAATCCATGCATTTCACTGAGATCCCTGCTCAGGGCAGTGTATGTAGTGGTGGTGGGAAAGGCTAGAGGCAGAAGAGCAAGCACACAAGAGGTTATAACCACTTCAGTCAGACTCTTGCAGCTAAAATAGCTGAAATATAAATATTTGCTGGGAGTAGGGGAAGACATACCAGGGTTAGTTTTGCCAGATGTTGTAGGTCTGTTTTTTGAGGGGGAGCGTTGTGAAGCTTTATTTTCTATTGTCTAAGAGAAACAGCAGTTCTTCTGCAATGTGGAAAAATTCTGATGATGGGGTTTTTTCAGTAATTTGAACGATTAAATGCATGAAATAGATTTGTTTTGTTTTTTCCTGTTGTCCTTTCTCCTGTTGATGGGCACAGTCTCTTCTAAACTGAAATGCAGATGGGAAGAAGTGTAGGACTCATTTCTCCTATTTTAGTGTCCAAATATACTGGTTCAAGTGGACCCACAGATGACAAAATTGATCCTATTAGCAATTTGTGTGCTTGGCTTTCAGGGTGATGGGAGATTGGTGTTCTTATTACTGACATTTTCACCGGTGCTCTGCACATCTTGGAACAATGTGTTTCAACTCTCTCTGCCTAAATTTCCCCATATATAAAATCAGATAACCTTTACTGACTTTACAGGTTCTGCAACTATTATGTATGCATTCAGGTATTCCCGGAGCACGAGCACATGACCCTGCTTTCCTCCTTGCCCCTGTTCCAGCTCTACCAGCTGGATGTGAGCTATTCCTGAGGATTGAGCAATCCTTAGTTTAGTTTTCCTAATTAATTGATTAGTGGTCTGATTGAACATGTGGGAGCTTTCACTGTCAGTGTCTAGGGGGATGTTTGCTTCCCTAGAAGCTCACTGACCCCTTAGATGGGGCAGTGTTTCCCAAGGAAGTAGCTAGTGTTTCCCTTGAACCCTGGGATGTGCCTGCTCAGGGCTGCCTGTGCTTCTGCTCTCACAGCCTCAGGGCCTCCTCTGAGTTTCTTACGCTCCTTTCCATGTGAGGCTGAATTTAATTATCAGGGATAAGGTCCTCCAGAGCAGACCTTTAAAAGTCCTATATGAAGATGCTGCTCTTAAGTAATTCAATATTTCAACTGCTCTGTGCTGGATTGATTGATTGATTAATGGAGGAGTTCATTTAATTAATCTAGGGCTTCACTAAGTCACATGTGTTACAGTAAATACTGTGATGGTGGTGATAAAGGGGGCGGTTGGAAACTGCAGCTCCTCGCTTGCCTCTCTCCTCCCTTTGCCTTTACAGTGAAGCTGCGGGTGCGAAGTCACCATGAATGACTGGGTGCGTGTGCTGGGGCTTGAGATAGATGAATCTCGTTGGTTTGCTATCTATAGGCTGCTGAATATATTTCGGATGGCAGGCAGACGTGATACTTTGTCACTTCCTACAAGTGTGCATGTGGAGCGAGACGGTTTTCCCCTTCCTAGCCCCAGCACATGCCCGAGTGGTTTGCCTCAGTTTTGGATTCTGTAATGTTGATGTGTCATTGCATATTGATGGGGACAGTATCTGCTGTTCCTGAACTGCGTCCCTCCACTGAGTGCCTGCTTATGTTTTGTTTGCAGTTCAACAGCTAAGTTTGGTCCTTGGGAGGGCCCAGAGACCCCTATGTCCTGGTATGTGTGCAGTACCCTGAGAGCTGTGATACTGGCTGCAGGATACCCCTCAAACTGCAGGTTTTGGTCCAAAGCCTTGTGTCCTGGCCACAGAAGAGCTGTGTGTGGAGCTGCGAAGCCTGGTCTGCAGGCTCATGGAGGTTTTGGTACTCATTGCTGTTGGTAGCCCTAACAGAGGGAAGTCGTATTTTCCTCTGAGGGATTTCTGTGTTCACTCTGAGTACGCGAGGCATTTGGGGACAGGGCTGCTGTTTGGGGCTGTGCAGGAACTTCTCCAGGGCTTTGGCAGTCCCATAACCCACTCAGTCTCTTATGGAGAAGCATCAGTCTTGTGCAGAAAGATGTTTTCAGTGGCTTTGACTGAAATGCGTGTGATCCTGGCATGCTAGGTTTTGGTAAAAATGTTCCTAAATCTGTCGTTGTACAGTAGGCACAAAGGAGACATGACTGGCCTGCCCCAAACTCATAGCAGGGGTGGAAACTCAAAGCTGCATCTTGTGGGCTGTGCCTCTGTACTGAAGAAGTGACAGTCAGTGAGTCCAGGATCAGTCACTGCTGTCTAATTTCCAGATTTCCTTGTCCAGGCTTTGTATAAATAGATGTAGAAATAGGTTAATAGACCCATGTATAATACACATGTGGTAATCCACGCTACTTTTGAATGAAGGCTATTAAAAGCTCAGCTGCTGGACAGCCTCATGACTGGGTTTGCCTCTACCTAACCAGCACGTGGGTAGTTGCACAGCAGCTAAGTGTGCTTTTTTTTTTCCTCTTCTCTATTTTCTTTAAAAAGCAATGAAGCCTTGATTCGTGGACAAGCAGTTTAGTGCTGCTGTCATAGGTCAGTGGTTTGTTGTGTGGTTAGCTTGGTTCCTAGACCTGTGTGTTGAAAGGTAATGGGGTTCATCTCAAAGACAGCTTTTTCTTGGCAGGATGTTTAACTATGTGTTGCCTCTGTTTTCTCACTTGCTAGTCTTACAGAATTTAGTCATGGTAGAATATTTGATGAATAGCCTTTGATAAAAGGCGCTTTTTTTTCCCCCCCTTTTGATTTTGGTCACTGTTGTAATACTGTGAAATGCTGATGGAAAGCCAAGTGAAAATGATAGCTAAACACTAACATGACAGGAGATACATTAACCTGTGGGACTGTTGCATTGCTTGTGCTGCTGGAAGAATTCCACATGTGCTGAGGAGGATGCTGCTGCCATCCATGGGGCATTTGGGCAAGTTTGCTGGTACCTGGCTGGCCAGTATGTGTGTATGGGCCTCTTCCCATTGGTTCATGGCTGTTGCTGGTTCCCAGCCCTGGTCGTAGCACAGGAGGGAGCTTCTTGATGCTCTCTTTACCTCCAGCTCCCAGTAAGTGTGGGATGGAAGTCCTGCCCAGTTTTGATGCTATCTCTCCCTCCAGCCAGGCTGTACAGGAGCTAGTGCTAGCAGGAGTTTTTTAAGCTATTGGATTTGGAGTCGCTGCATTGTTCATGTGATTAAATTGTATTTAATTATCTTTGTGTTTTGTCCTTTTGTTTCAATGCAAAGATTTGGGGGGGTTGCGAGGGGGAGATAAAAATTGCCTAAATGAAGCTTCAACATTTAAAACACACATAAAAACTCTGTGAGATGCCTTTTATTCCCCAGTCCTTTATCTTCCCTCACAAGCTTTCCGAGAATGAGTAGTGCATATTGAGGTTTATCTTTGCTTTTATGTGCAGTAGCCACATGCTTAACATCGAGCACATTTGAGTTGCATTTCATAGGGCTTTCGCAATCCCTTTATAAAGGGACTGATCTGCTAACATCACCCTCTTTAGATCTAGCAGGCAGGATGTTCCTCTGTACAGTGAAGTGCTCACAGTCTCTCTTGCCAGACCAGTAAGTGAATGATTTCAAGCCTGGTGGGCAATACTTGTGTCCATGCGTAACACAGACAGACCACAGTAGTAGGCAGCTGCATGTAATTTTGAACTCCACTCATTGAACTGTAATAAAACAATATAAGCACTGCTTGGGGGAAAGATTGGATGCAGTTATCCTTACACAGGGCTTGGGCATATGAAAGCAGTGCTGGCTGACAAGAGGATTTTGAGATTTGATTTTGATTGAATTGCAGAATTGAACAGGCCAGGAATGTCAGTGGAAGGCTAAATGCCTGTAGTGCCATAAAGTTTTATTCATGTGAGGCTTTCCAATATAAAGTAGATGGATTATTGGAGGAGGTGTCAAGGGACATGAAATAGAAGAGCCCAAAACATAAAATGTGGGTATAAGGATAAAATTACTTCTTGCTTAGTATATAATTAGCTCAGCAAAATGTTTTGGGTAGTTGTTTGTTTATTCAACCTTTTTTAAACTAATTCATTACACAATAGAAGAGTAGTTTTTTCCTTCAGATCTCTCTCTGACTGGAATTTGTATTGCTTTTAATAACAGGTCTAAACAAATGAATTTTGCCTTATTTTTATTTTTTAATTAGAAAAGGAGGTGTCTCATTTAAAAGGAAAAAAAAAAAAAAAGGCAGAGGGGGAGGAAAAGTCCCCAGGATAGAAAGGAAAAGGAAAAAAATAAAAAGGAAAAGTCCACAGGATATGAACACTCAGCAGACACTGAAAACTATTATGCTCAAAAACAAGAGCGGGATGTGTGTTCACATACCACAACACACTGACTTATTTCATAGCTCAGTAATGCATACGTAATTAGAGTCAAATTTGCATAGGACAGCTGATGGCCAAATCTGTATGGCATTAGAGACAGCTTCCCTCATTTGCAGTGAACTATGAACAGCAAGTAAAGTTGCACAGAAGATAGGGTGCGGGTTAGCAGAAGTGTGCTGCGTTTTTTTGCCCGAATTCTGCATCCGTTTACAGACCTCGGTCTCGGTTAACATTTTCCCTAAACATACTCTAAATCACATATATTATGACCGCAGGAAAATAATCATAGCTTTATGCTACATCCATACAGTTAGAATTATAATATAAACAGTAAAATGGCCTTCTTATTACAAGCCCTTTCTTCTGTTTTAAATTGCATTTTTTTTGGAAAAGGGCTTGATCTGTTAATCTTGCTGTAACCAGGAACACAAATACTTTTCTCTATGTGTATTTTATAGGGAGGTAGTGTGGGGTGTGTGCAAGACTGTCAAATTGGGATCTCGCATTACCATGTAGTCTAAACTTATGAAATTGTATTTAAAGGAGTATTTAAAGAACAGTATGTATTTATATCTTCTGAACTACTTGACTGTGAGCTGCATGTTCTTCCATTTAAGTCCTTCTTGATTTAAGCTCACATGCATGTTTAGGTAGTATTTCTATATTGTTGTCTGAAGTCCTAAGGAAATACCCAAATGGTTCTTAACTGTGCAGGTTTTAATTACTGGTTTTGAAATCATCTAGTAAGAGTCTGGATTTGTAAATTCTTCAAGAAAGAATTCTGTGTTGGTAATAACTGTCCAGGGATTTCTTAAACTTTTATTTACCACATGTTCTATTTATCATTCCTTCACAGTATTTTGGGTTATTTTATTATTATTTAGGTTTGCTGAAAGTAGGTGTGCTGAGGATTTGCCTAATTGAATAGCAGTTTATTTCTGATGAGTTTCTTTGAAGGAAAAGGATAAAAAAAGCTCCCTTCTCCCTCCTACCCCCCAATTCATACTGGCTATAGTCCTTGAATTATGTGTGGTAGAGATGCTGTAGTCAATAGAGCGACTTTCTTTTCTTCCTCCCCCTCACTTTCCCCCTCTAGCTGCCTTTTTTTTTTTTTCCCCTTCTTTTTTTAATAGGTTTTCACAGCAGCCTGTTGCAACGAGTTGGTTTGGGGGGGGCTGTGTGTGGGTATTGTGGGCTCTGAGGATAGGGTAAGGATGCTGGGGCCTTTTCAGAGCTGATGCAGAAGTCTGTGAGAGTGCTCCCTGTCCCCTTTCATCCCTGTCTCCCTTGCAAATAATGCCCTTGTCCAGCTCAATCCTCAGTTAAAAGTAACTCTGAGCAAACCCTGGTGTTTCTTCAGAAGGAAGAATGTGTCTCATGGCTTTTTTACTTGTGGGCTTTCTGGTTGATTTTGCCTCAATGGCAGCTCCTTCACTGGCTGTGGAGAGGGCTGCCATAGCTCACATTCCCCTGTGCAGCAAACCCAGCAGCACAGAACCAAGAACTTGGAACCTAAGATACTAAACCAGTTTTTTTATTTTTTAATGATCTCCTGAGTTTTAGTACCTTCTGAAAGTTTAATCATGAAGTTGAGATTTTCTCCTCTGCTCCCTTTTTTTCATTTTATTGACTGTACTAATTATGTCCCGCTTAACATTTAGGCAGTTTTAAGGTATTTAGAACTACAGGTTAAATAAGCAGGACAAAATGGGTGAGTTTTAAAAGATTTTTAAATATTACTTTTATATAAATTCTGTAATACTTCATTTAAAAATATTTCTAAAATACAATTTCAAAATAGTAATAGTGAAACCTGTGACTTTTATGTTTTAAAAGATAAAATAATAGTAAAATACACTTTTCTGTTGACATTTTAAAGAAAATTATCCCAAAGACTTAACCAGTTACGTTAGCACATGTGAAGATTGATGAGCTTTGGCTACTAATGACCTCTTCTGTAGGTGGAGAGTTTGGTTTCAGTTTTTATTGGGATGATGCTGAACAGCTTGTTTCAGTAATTCCTCTGATGATCCAATAAAAAAACCTAGGAAACTAGTGTGGAGCTGAAAAGAGGAAACCTTTTTTTCCTTTTCCAATCCAGGAATAAAATAAAGGTGTGAGGGGATGAGATCTAGTACTGCTGAGATCCTCATATATTCAGTTTTCTTGTAACAGCCCATGTTCAGCAAGTGTTTTACATGCATAAATGCATAAACTTATTCTGTACCCAGCATAGTTAAGTAACTTTCATTTAATAGATAACAATGTGTTTTTTTTTTTTCATTTGGTTGCAGTTCCACTTTTCAACCAAATGAATATTGATATGAATAACAAAATTACCAGCTAATAGAAAGTCGTGATTTCTGATATAGTCATAAGCTAAAACTTAGGGATATAGATGAATGTGAGAATAGCCTATTCTCTTGTTTAGCAGGGAGAATAGTTAAGCTTGATGAAAAGGTTGTATTTTATTAAGTTGCTAACCAGTTGCAATCAATGTTCCTTTAAGAAAATAAATATAAAAGTACAAATGTAAACCAAGATTGAGATCAATGATTTAAACCATGTTTCCTGCTTTCTGATATAAAGCATGATTAAAATCAGTGATTCAGATCACTTTGATTTCAGTTAAGCTCATGCTTGGGGTGGATTAGCTTGTGGTCACCAACGTCATTTCTTTGAAGATACAGGCAGCAAGTCCTGAATGCCTCCTTGGTCACTTGATCTCACCTGTTTGTGAGAGAGATCGGTTCCAAATTAAATGGGCAGCCCTCAGCTCCTTTCTGAGAGGATCCATCTGAGTTTGAGGGTTTGAGCAGGTAAGGTGGAGTGGAGTCCTTTACTGGGGTGGCTTTAGCTCAGCATTTATAGAAACTGCTGAGCTAAAGAAGGAAATCCCTCCCTGCTTGCTCCTGAAAGGATTTACTTTTTGGTCCTAGTTAGGCTCAGCTTTCCCTAGGAGCTTGGCTCTCCCCATGTCCCTCAAGCCTGTTTAAGGATCTGGCACAGGCATTGATTTGTGTTTGATCCCAGAAGGTATTTTTGGCAAATGAGTTGACCCAAGTAAAGAGCAAGCATTAAGGCTTCTTTTGTCCTTTCCTCAGGAGGAGCAGTGAGCTCTCCTTCTTGCGTGGGAGCCATGGTCATGCTCTTGTTTGGATGATGGTGAAGCCTTACCCTTCCCAACAGCTTTATCACCAGCTCTTTCTGGGTCCTCACTAGGCTTCCTGCAGGAGAGGTGGTAAAATAATGAGCTTGGCTACACAAATGCCTCAAGGAGGATCAAAATAGTTATTTTTTTGGCACAGGGGTAGAAGTGGGGATTGGTGAAGCCCTGACTCGGTGACTGGTGGAGAGGAGCTCATCGTGTAACAGTGTAGATCACATTCACTTGACAGGGTCTGAATGTTAAAGAAACCCAGCATAAACCTCAGTATGCTTTGGGTCAGAGATGTCAAGTAGAGCAGCTTGCATTCAAGTTAGACATAAATTATTTAAAATGCCCATAAAGATGGGTCAGCAGTCCTTGCGTTGGTAGAAGTCAGTCAGTTTAAGCTTGTATGCTGTAATTGTTTCCATGTGGTGGCCTTTTTGAACACACCAAGTGGAAATCCTTTGCAAGGTGCAGAAGTTGAGACAAACACGTGGAATTTATTGTAATAATGTTTCTAGTTGGAAGGTCTCAAAATAATTAGCTTGATTTAGCTCTATCATTTCTGCCTGTATTCCAGACTATGTCCAAGCCTTTTATGGAGCATAAATACTTCCTTCGTGTAGTGTTGGCAGCCAAATACTCATGCTGTAAGAATAAGGCAGACAGAGACCTTCCACTGGTGGTGGATGAAGTCAGCTCTCCTGAAGGAGGCAGATGTTTTGGCAGAAGAATGTGCTGTTTCTTGAATCAACCACTATAAATTTATAAGAAGTTGGTTCTTAAACAGAAAGGTGGTTTCTCTCTCCCACCCCTCCACTCCTCCCTTATATTCAGGTCTAAGTAGTAGTGGTCTGATCCTATTAGTTAATGGTATTTAGACCATCTGACTTACTAAGCTGTACAATTATAAGTGAATGAAGTTAACAACAGTACGTGTATTATAACACAGTCAAGTTTCCTCGGCAGGTTTTCCCAGCCTTAATCCATGCTAATTTATTCTTCTTACATTCTGACTGTAGTGACTATCTTGAGACAAATCAGATGAACAGGGTCAGATCTTTAGCAGGTATAAGCTGACACAGTTCCTTAATTCTCCTGCAGTCGGTGAAGCTGTGCTGATTTATGCCAGTCAGGAGTCAAGGCTGGGATGTCTGCCCTGATGTCTGCCTCTTGGCTTAACCTGGTACTAGCTGGTAACCGAGTTGGTAAAAAACCCAAAAACGTTTGTACTTGTAATATGCTGCAACAGGAAAGCACCCAGGGAAATAGTCAAAAATGAGATGAGAGGGTTAGGTATATGTAGGACAGAAGCTGTATGGACTGTAGAATGCAGAGATGTAGGATTGAGTCCCAGGGAAATGTAATCTATAGAGCTATGGCTTGTAACTGGAAATCATATGCTGCTGAAAATGATAGTGCATCCAAGAAGGTCTCCACAGCTGCTATTTCAGATTTACTTTGAAAAATTTATTATTTCTTTTACATTAAGAATGAATGCGTGCTGCTTGAGGTTTTCCTCTATGTATGAACAAACATGCAAGAGAAATACATACACCAAACACAACATATAGATGAAGCAGGTCATAAAAGTTCAGAGAAAGCAAGGTGTGAATGCATCTAATCTGTGTTTTAGGATGCATTCCCTTGGGCAGGAAGATGCCTGGTTGCACTGTGATGTGCTGTGGGTTTCCCATCCTTTAAGCAGGTGGTGGTACGTGCTTGGCCATGTCTGCAAAACACCCTCCAGCAGTGCCTGGTTGGATGCTCAAAGCCTTGAGACGCTTCTGACTTTCTGGCTTGGCTGATTCCTATTGATTCATTCTTGAATGTGTTGATTCTTGCAAATTGCCTTGTGTGGTTTGGTCTGAACAAGGAGTTACTGCTAACTCTTGGGATGTTCTTGCTGTGACATCTGCGATCTCCTGGGTTGTTTTCCTTTTTTTTTTGGGGGGGGGGGAATGAAGAAAGGTTGTTTGGGTTCTAGGTTTGTGTTTTGGGGTTTGGTTTTTTTTTTTTGTTGGTTGGTGTAAAGTTTGAAATGAAGCTGGGCAGTGTCGTGGAGACTATTTTAAGCCCTGGTGAAATGTGAAATACGTCAGCCTCATCAGAGCAGTAACTTTATTGTGGTTGCTTTGGGAGGCAGGCTACTAGCTAATTCATGTGCACTGTGAAGAATGGGGTGCGTGTGTGTGGGTAGTAAGTGATTATGGCATTAGCTCTTTGCTTTTGAAGTGCACAGAGCCCACTTTGGTTCCAAGTTCAGAAATAGCACACCTAAGAATAAATAACCACAGTAAACACAGCGATCATTTGATGAACACTAAGGTGGCAAACCACACCAGGTAAACTTTGCAAAAGGCAATGCTGCTCTTTAATAGTCAAGATTTTATCTTGAAAGTTATCTTCAGAAAAATAAACGTTCTCTTGGAATCAGTGATACAAAACCTGTGGTGCTGACTGCACAATGCTTATTTCTCTGGAGAGGCTGTAGAGAAGAGGGTGATGATCATCTGAGCAGCTTGAAAACCCTGCAGCGTACGTAGGTCTGATGTCAGTTCATTTGCTGAAACAAGCTGGAAAACTGCAGCAGAGGAAAGCCCTTTCTGTGTCTGGAATAAGATTTCTGTGGTGTGTGTGTTGGTTTTTTTTTTGGTTTTTTTTTTTTTTTTTGAATAAAAAAATCCAACTTCCCCTTTGTGATTTATGATCCCTCTAACAATGCCACTTTCTCAAAGCCATGCATCATACACAAACAATGGGCCACAGAAAAGCGTGCTCCCCGGAGTATTACCAAGCATGTAATTTTGTCTTTAAATTCTTTGGAGTGAATTGTAAGAACATGACTTCATAGGAACCTTTGAGACATTACAGCTTTTAATAATGCTTTGCTGCTACATGTAATACTTCATTTTTACTTTTATTAATTAAATTGTTCCTTGTGTGTGTGTGCAGTGGGGAGGGGATCCTGTGCATCCCGGCACACCCAGGCGGGCTGCGCCTGCCAAGGTCTTTTTTCCCCTCCTGAAGGCGAGGGAACTGTGCTCTGCTTTGCTCTGATGGAGGTTCATGAAGGTTTTCTCCCAGTTTAGAGCTCTTGGACAAGCACCCTCTGCCCCTCCAGTATAGATGCCTGCGGGTGCTGGTCGCCATGCCCACGAGGGGGTGCGCACGAGAGGCAGCTCTTCTTCTTCGTCTCCGTTGTCAGCTTGTTTAAAACACCATGGGGTGCTCAACGTCCCTACCCCTTGCAGGGCTCACGTGCATGAACTGAGTTAGCTCCTGCTTGTGCTCTCCTGCCTAGGACTGCTATCCTCTCACGTCTTTGATCTTTCCAAATTTATATATATGTTTTCATAAGTTTTCAAGAAAATTGAGGTCAAACTTATTTCATCCTGTAATCCCTTCGTGTGTTGCCTCTCTCCTCCCACCCCCATGGTTTTTTTCTTTAGCAGACACCTCTTGCATTATGTAAAACATAGGTGAAGAAACATCTTCAGTAAATCTGAGTTGCCTTTCTGTTTGCAGCAGCGGGGTTTGGATCTGGCTGCTTATCTAATAAAGGGTGGAAGCTGCACTTTTTACAGCTTTTTGTAGCACGGTTTGTGGGCTTGCCCATAATAATACAATTATGAAGGTTAACAGGAAAAAACTGGGTCCAGGACTGATTCCAGGCAGCTGGCAATGCCGACGAATTGGAAGCACACCACCAATGAAAACTGCAGTGAAAAGCAAATTAAACCTCATATCTGCCATCTCACTCGCTTTTCTCTGCTTTCCTGTTTGGACTTGAAAGGTGATTGGAGCCAAGGCAGTGACAGTTGACGGAAGTGCTGCAAGGAGAGAGTATTTATTTACAGTGAATCGTGGTGATGCTTGTTCAGGATGCGGTTTCACGCAGGATGTTCTGTCCCCACCCCCGGTTTGATCATTTCTCCAAAAAAAAAAAAAAAAAAAAAAAAAAGGAAAAGAAAAGAAAGCAAGAAAAAAAGGGCAAAAAAAAAAAAAAAGCGCTCCTTGATTGTTTGAGGCTGCAGCTAATGCTTGGAGAAATGTTGTGCAGCATGCCTGTACTTGGAGCGTGCTGTGATGTGCCGTCAGAGGAAGTTCCTGTATTGGGCACAGAGGCAGTTCGAGGCTAACTCCTGCCCAGATGTGTTCAAACCCAGTGTTGGCCCTACACATTTGAACAGGGAAGTGGGCTGGGCTGGGTCCCTGTGCTGCCAGCAATGGCTAATGCAGGCCACCTGCTTTGTTACCAGTGGTACTGCCAGCTGATGCTGCTGGAAATGTCTTTTTTGAGGGAGAGAGGAGAGAGCAGAAGTCATCCCTCTCTCTGTTTTAATGTATCAAAAAATATTAATGTAGAAGTCAGTCTGCAGAATGCTGTTGGGATATGGGATATATTCAGCGTTCGGATGGGGGACCCCCCTGGTCTTTTTCTATCATAATCAAGACTTGAACCCTGTAGCGGGTGAAGTAACACTTCAGGAGATCCCAATCTTGGGTGGGTGAGCTCCTCATTGGTAAATAACAAACATGCAGCCCTTGTGCTATCCCAGCACACAGTGCCCTGCTCGCTGGGAGCAGGCAGCTTCCCAGGGGTGCAGTTTGGGTTGAGCACTTGCTGTGGTTCATCCCTGGCAGTGCAGAACAAGCTAACAAAGCTGCTGGCCAGCTTTACAGCCTTCGTACCTCTCGCTCCCATATCAGCCCCAGCCACCGATTGGTTTTGTACGGCTCCTGACAGGCAGGCAGAGATAGTAACTTCTGTTACTACCAGACGGAGCTGGTGATTAGATAGGGAGAGTTTCTCTATCTCGTTTTTTTCCTAGATAGAGTATAGGGCTTAAGGATGTGCTCTAGCGTATACGTTTTCCTTCACGGGTGCTGAGCGGGGAAACTATTGGAAACTTAAGGGATGGGGGGGAGGAATGAATATGGGTTTTTTATTTATTTACTTTGACATTTTCTTTTAGACTATTTTTAAGGAACACGTTTTTACCAGTTTCTCTGTCTGGAAGAAGGAATCTAATGTTGGGGGATTTTTCCACTCTCAGCTTTTAATTGCATCATTGCCATCATCAGGCCCTTTCTACAACTCCCACATTGTTCAGCAGACACAGTGAAATGTTTTTAGGAACCTATAAAAGCCAGTAATTTGCATCCAGAGGCCATGGTTGTAGTCTGCATTCAGGCAAGCGAAGCAACTACCTGGATAACTTTATGGCCGGTACACGTGCTGCATTATGTAGTGCGCTGCTGGGCTGCAGCCGGCGAGGAGCATGGTGCTGCGTGCCGCTGTCTCCCGCACAGATTGCACTGCTGCACCATTTAATTAAGTAATGAAGTTGTTGGGGCTGGTAGCTGGGAATGGAGATCCCCAAAGGTCCATTGTGCCAGGGAGCTGAGCCAGAGCCAGCCTCTGTGTGCTGCCGAGCCTGGCTCTGTGCTGGCTTTGCTCAGCCCTTTCCCTGGCTTTTGCATCCCAGGGGCACAATTTGTGCCTCCTTTTGGTGCTGGCCTCCCCTTAGTTACCATGTGGTGATTGGAGTTGAACCTTAGCTAAGTCACATAGTTCTGACTGCGGGATGCAGCCTCGCAGTCATGTGAAATGGTTCTTGCTGCGGGTGATAACTGACTTAACATCAAGGGCTTCTGTGTGTCCACAGCTTTGGGAAACCATCGGTTTCTGTGGCTAACAAGGGCCTTGTGTTGCAAAAAACATGTTAATGTTTAGGATGAGATTTGCAAAATTGCCAGAGAGAGGGTTGTTGGTTTTTTTCCATATCTGTTTGAATTTGGGCAGTCAAAGCATCTTAAGTAGTTCTGAAAATGTCACTGTGGAAGATCCGGCTCATGGCTGAGCTAGTTGAACAAAAAAAAGCTAAGATGCTCCAGAAAGGAGAGAGCATTAGCTCTTTTTAAAGGTGATAGCATGGCTGTGGTTTGCTCTTTGTTGTGGAAAAATTCTAATTTTTTAGCAAGAAAGAGCTGCCTGTTGTCAGTGGGCTGTGAAGCCGTGAGATACAGGACCTCAGAGCATTCAGGGGCCAGTGGAGAGTTCTTTAAAAAGTAGTTAAAAACCAAGAAATAGTCACCTGAAAAGAAGAAGAGCAAGCAAAAAAGATTTTTACTGAATTGGGTCTGATTTTGGGGGAGGCTACTGCTTCTCACTAGGCTGAATTAAATTTGGGCTTCCCATCCATACAGGGTTTGCATGCATTTTGATTTTACTATCACATGTGTATTTTTCAGACTGTCAGTCTTTTCAGTCAGGAGCACAACATTGGGTTTTTGTTACTGCTTTGTACATTTGTGCTTCCCGACCATCATATATTCTGCCTATTTGAAAGCATAAAGCGTCGCTCCGCTCCTTGAGTGGGAAATAACAGTAAGGATGGTGCAGGGTGTGCAGGATGCTTCTGCCCCCCATGCAGGTCTTCTATTCCCATGGTTTTCCAGATTCAACAATTTCTGCTTCTTAAGTTATATCAACATCAACAAAGAAATAAAGCCAGGTCCTTACTTTTAGTACAGACACGATGAACAGGCTATTCAGTGTGTACTCGGCTCCCAGCAGGCACGTTTCTGCCAGACAGAGGACTTTTTGATTCCCTGTTTTATTCCTCCATTTGAATAGGCTCTGGCTGGGAGTGAGATGCCTGTTGTCAGGCAAGGGGGACCAAATGCCTCATGTGCTCAGGCTCTTCAGTGCTCACTGATACTTGTGGGACTTGGGGAAGATTGTTTGGTGAGGGTGGGAGGAAATGTTAGTCTCTGGGAGGGTTAACCCATGCCTCCCAAAGGCACCGAAAATTCAGTGGGATGTAATGCCATGGGCACATCCGCCCCATGGGGCCGCTAGGGGAAGATGCTCCCTTGGGAGAAGGGGAGATCAGGAAGACAGTATTCCCTCTGGCCTCAGAAAGTTGTCTGAGAGTCAGAAATGTGCAGGGCTTGTACGTAGCCCAGTCATGTCATGCTGAAACACGCTCCTTGAAACGGGGCTGGGGTGAGCTGGCAGTGACTGACAGTACCTTCTCCTGCCCGGAGTCTGAATCAAACTGCTTTTCATGGCCTCAAGTGTTTGCTGAAGTGGTTCCCAGCCAAGACAGGAAACTATTTGACTTAGAGTGCTAGAGAAATCCTCTTATGGTATTTACAGATAAAAGGGGAGGAGTTGAAAACCATAGTCCATATTCAGCCCAATCTGATAACCTCCAGGGATTTTATTAGTTCAAAGAAATTTTGGATAACAAACTTGTGTGTTTAACTGGAGCTGAAGCCCTAGCCCTTGGAGGCATCCAATCCTTAGTAAAGCCTTAAAATAACAAATGCTGCTTGTAACTATCTTTCTTCTCCTTCGGGTTGATTAATTTTTTACTGTTTTAAGCCACTAGGCCTTTCTAGAAGTTAATGCTTAGGTAACAATATGTCCCTGATCTTTAAAATTAGGGTTCTCTCCTGAGCATTGATGGCACAGAAACCGATTTTTTTTTCAGCTGACTTCAGTCTGTGAGGGGCTAAAAATAAGAAAGGTGAATTATACTCAGTAAACAGATGGACAGAATGTGTTTTACAGGAATAGACTAGGAAAGCAAATAGTAACATGACTGTTTTCTAAGATACTTACTGGGCTGTCAGATAGCCTAATACTGTGTCCTCTTGTTGGCTGAAGGTCACCAAGACCTCTGCAAGCGATGGTTGTGTTGAGGATGGAAATGTCTAGAGCTTGCAAGAGGAGACTCTGTGCTCTGGGTATGCCCTGGCAGCTCTACTGGTATTGGGTTGGAGCTGCTCCTTGGACAGCTTGTGTCTCATGGCAGAGCTATCTCCCACCCTTTCAAATCAGATGAGAACCTCCCTTGCTCCTTTCTGCTTCCTCATAGCTCTCAACTTTCTCCTTTTTCCTTGATTTTTAGTTCATCACCACCACCACTGCTGTTAATAAACCTTGGGCAAGGTACGGGCTCTGTTGGAGGCAGTGAAGAGGGTCTGATAGGACCAGGAGTGCATTGCCACATTTCCAGCTTTTCTTTCTGGAGACTCTGTTCCTTTCTTTGCAAGCCTAGAGCTATGCTTCAAACAGGCAGATTCACTCACTGATTAAAAAGAACTGTTAACTTAGAAGGAAGGCCACATTCTTTCTCAACACCATCATTAATTAAAGACTAGGAAATTGCCAATTCACCCAGCATTCACATCTTTACCAGCCTATGCTCACATAATTTATTGCCCAAATATCTTAATGCCCAAGTACATGCTGAGGCCCGTATGCAAAACTGTAACTCTAATCTCGTATTTTTTTCCTGCGCATAATTAAGATTATTGCCTCTTAAAACCTTGAGTATTTTTGGTAAAACACCTTTGTTTTTCTGAGGTTGGGTTTTTAGATTGAGCCTGAACATGGGCACTGACTGTGGCCTCAGCTTTATGAAACTATGTATAATCCTGTGTATATGGGTGTGAATCATAACCCCCAGATGAAAATAGCTCCTTCAGAGCCCTGTCTCTGGGAGGAGGAAAAAAACCCCATGGTACCAAACAGCCCTTAAAGTCTTACAATATGAACTGTTGCAGGTTGAACATAATAAGAAAACAGAGTTTTGTATTGGTTAGGGTAATGTAAGTGGGTTTTGCATAGTTACAGCTTAGACACATCATTCATGAGTTACACCATGGCTCCTAACTGATGGCAACGACAAGTGTCTGGCAATCCCCACCATCTGGTGAACTCTGATGTGTATTTGAACAGCACAGTGTGTTAGTGTGCCTATATACAAGACATATTCGCACACAACATATAGTGGCAGGGGAAAGAGAGAGAAATTATGTTTCAGCTGTGAATGACTGATATTTACTCAAGCAGCAAAGAAATAGCTGATAGCTCACGGGTGATCAAAGCTTGTGGTGAGTTATAGAGGTCTTTCCTTACCAGTGAGGAAGATGTAGCACATTTCAACCTGCTGTATATCCTTTTAGTCCAACACACACATTTTAATGCTTATTTTTATTTTGGTTTAGGGACCTTTCTACTTTGCCCAGCAAGTGATTTTGGTTTTTTTATTATTATTTCCTCCCCCCCAAATCTCTTCTGCCTCTTCTCTGTCTGCTGCTGATGCCAGAGACAGAGCAGATTGGGAAGCCTTCAAACACATTACTGGTTGAACTCGAATGAGATTTTTGTATTGCTTGGTTGCAAGCTCCTGTGATGAGCATAAGGAATTTGGTTTTGATTGACATGATGTACTCTTAAAGCAAAAGTGATCTATCAGCATTCAGGCACCCGCAACTTGTTTTTTCTTTCATGCAGAGAATAGTTAAGTTGCAGTTGTGCTGCAGCAATGAAGGTTGAATTGCAGTTTCCCTTTGAATTCTCTGATGGAGGAGGTAAAGAAGAGTGAGTCAAAACAGGCCTATTTGAGGGCACTCCTTACAAGCCAGGCTTGAGGATCTTCTCAGTTTCTGTTGCTCTGACTGTTTTGTTTTTGGCCAGATCTTCCTCTGGTACACCAGCACTCTCATTCCAGTACAGCTATCTGTACAGATGACATGACCTTATCTTCAGCTTTGGTTGCTTTAAAATGAGTTTTTACAGTTAACACGCCCCTGATCTTATACCACAAAGAGAACTGGTTTGGAGTAGAAATATGATATATCCTGAGATGAAGTCTGAACGTGAGACATCCTCCCTCTCTCCTCTTTTGTGCTTATCACTAAATGTGAAACCTCTTCAAAATAAGTTGCTTTCTGAGTTACTATTTGGCCTGTGGTTGGTATAGAAGACATGTGAGCATCCTCAGGGAGGAAATACAATTTTATGTAATTAACCTTCGAACCTGAGAGAGTTGGATTGTGTTTTTATTCAACTGCTTTGTAGGACACTGACTGGGCAGGTTATTTGGCCTGCCTTTTCCAGGTCTGGGAAATGGGTACAGTGCTTCTTACTCCCATTGCCTTGTAAGCACATTGCCTTCTGCCTGGGGCTTGGGACATCAGTGTGTGAAGAGCCATCAGAATAAAACTGTTTGCTACTAGTGATTTTATTGCTAGTTGTAAATATTTGAATCTGCACATAACCTTTAAGGGAGAGAGGAGAGATTCGGAGAAGGATTAAAGCAGTGTGAAGAAACTTCAGAAAATGCTGAAGCTGGTTAAGAATGTTATGTTGCTGAGGCGTGGTGCCGAGCATCCTCATGACTCGCCTGTGCCACCTTTTTCCAGCTAGCAAAGCCTTCTGAATAGGTTATTACTGGATAAATGTTGTTGTAGTTCCCATATGAAGTTTGTATGGTTCATAAGGCCTGTTTAAGGGAAATTTGGGAATTAGCTGATGAGAAATCAGAAAAGCTCCTTATCCCCAGAGTGGGCTGTCATTTTGTTTCCCATGCCCTGCGTGGAAAAAACGATAGCTGGGAGGCTGGCTGGCTGGCTTCAGACATGAGTTTTGGAGCTTCTCAAGTACAGAAGTAGTACTCTGGAGGAACTTTAGATTATCCCCCCCCCCCCCCAAAAGGTAGGTGTGTGGGTTACTGACTGTACATGCCAGGCTATAAAGCTCAAAATGAATGATTAAATAATTTGTAATTAATGTAGTGAGTGCAGGAACAAACATCTGAAAATGGTAATTTTCAGGAAGTGCTTTCAAAACCTTCAGTTTTACATTTTCCATTTATTTGGGCAGATTTTGATACTACTTACAGGAGGAAAAAAAAAGTTGTGTTTTCGTGGACAGCGAATGCCTCTCTGCTGAGCGTGTCCTTCATTGTCCAAGTCTCCTTTGAATCGTTCTGAACGTGTTAATTCAATATCCTCCTCTTTGTTGTCCTGCTCCTGCATTTTTTAATTCCCAGGTTCCACTCCTGGCACTCTGCGGCTTCCCATTTCTATTTCAGTATTTCAGGCGCTCCTCAGAAACAGATGGATGGATAGATTTCAACCCCATCTCCCAACTTCCACATACAGTCCACATCTCACACTGCATTCATGAGCACATACAAGCAACAGGGTGCTTGGTGTTTTGCTTTTTAATAAGTTCATCCCCAAATCAGAGCTTTCCCATTTATGTCAGGTGCTCTATCAAGAGTAATTCTCTTGCCCCCTTAAAATATATTAGTCAAAAATGGATATTTGAAGCAGAGGAGAGTGGGGTACATGTGCTGTTCAGAAATACACTGTTTCCCGATGCCTATTTTGATGACTTTGAGCAGATTTTGTTTGCAGGTATGCTTGGTACTGTGTGATCGCTCGGGGAGTGATGTGATATGATGAACAAAACCTCAGCTCTACGTTTGCTTTTCCTCCTTTGCTTTGTGGTGCCTAGGTTTTGATGTCTTGCTTCTCAGAAGGCTTGATGGTAGTAATAACGGAAACAGCAAAAAATGTCAGCTTGACTACTGTCTGCATGTCGGCACTAGTCCAGGGAGTTTCAAAGGGATGTTTTATTGATTCTGTAATTGCACAGTAGAATGGACAAACTGAACTGTACCTCAGGGCAAGGAAAGCCCCTGTCTGAATGGCATCTGTTGGATGTATGCGCTGCTGTAATTTGGGCAGGGAGTGCTCACTGGGCGGTTTGAACCAGGGGACTGAAATCTTGGCTTAACCCTTTCGTTGTAGGCAATGGAAGCTCTGTTTTTGCCTTCTCATTGCAGCCTGGGAGAAAGATCTGCTTTGGGGGTCCCTTTCAGCACTGAAGGGACTCCATAGGACTTCCCTGTGATTTACGCCAGTGTTGCTTTTAAAAGGAAATTTGGCTGGTGATCTTTTCCCTGGCATTTTCCCCTCTGAGCATTCCCCTCCTCTGGGATCCTGAGCTCACAGTATTATTACTTGCATCTTTGTCTCACTTGCAAAATCCACTTCTTAACTGAAAAACTGGTCTTAATCTGTTATGAAATAAGCCTGTGTTATAATGCTCGTGCCTGGGAGCTGGTAACTTCCTCTAGCATGAGCTGATTACTTTCCAAAACTGAAGGAGTGGACTGAGCTGTTTTGCTAAAACAATTGCAAATTAAATTTGTAAACTTTTGCTGTTGCCATATTTTTTCACTGGCATGCTGTCTGTGTGCTGTGTCTTTAATTTGGTGAGAACGCAAATCAATTAGGCTAACCTACGGCAATTCAAAAACTGTGGGGGGGGGAAGAAAATACACTCTCTTGACTTGATACGTGGGTGCCCAGAGTTTCTGTCCCAGTTATTCTTATTTCTTTTAGCCAGATAAAGCTGGGCACGTTGCAGAGAGGTGTGCTTCATCCCCAGGGAAGAGCTTACAAAAACAAGGGGCAGAAAGGCAACGCAGGAGGAAATACTGTCCAGCCTGCCTTCCTCGGAAGGACTGTAAGTTTGGCTTCTGGGCTTTTGGGATTAGAGGAAGAAATAGCTGGGGTCGGGGGTGTGCTGAGGATGGGGATGTGCTGGGGACGGAAGGGTGGCAGCACACCCAGGAGTACCCAGCTGGAGTTGATGCTCTGCTGACTTCCAGCAGAGGCTGATGGTTTGTGAATTAAACCCTCATCTTGGAGTTCTCACTGCTCCTAATTATGGCCATGACTAGGTCGTTGTCTTCCCGAAGCTGAATAGGCAGATGGGTCTGAGTTTAGGGGGTGAGGTGCTGTTTATTTTTGGAAGTTGTGCAAACCTTTAATGTGTTGGTTTGAAATCTTGGTTTTAAGCACAACGCTCTTTCAAAGCATCTTGCTAGGGAAAGCCTACAGCGCTGTTCCATCCTGTAGTCGGTTTTAGTAGGTTTTAAGAGAACAAACCGTATTAAGTGAAAGATGATGTGCACTTCACTATAATTTTTTTGTTGTCGACACTGCTGAAGTTCTTTATCTGGAGCCTTGCATTTTGTAATAGTATTCATAGACAAAAATAGGCACTTAATTAATATTAAGAGTGTGCAGCACTGCCACTTCAACGGAATGAGAAGCGAAGCCCATCTTCAATAACGTGCACTGTAGAAATTAACAGGGGAAGATCCCACATCTGGGATCTGCTCAGTTCCCTTCTGGTGGTTTAGAGGAGTGTAAATTGTGTACTAGCAGCAACAGCTGTACTTTGGGGCTTTTGCCAGAGGAAGAGCAGCTTTATCCTGTGTTTGGAAGAGAATGCCAGAGATTTGTTGATTAGTAGGGGAGGGGAGCACTGCCCAGTGCAGCTGATACAGTGGTCTCAATACATAATTAGTCACAAATAGACTTTGATCAAAGTCTAAAACTTACAGTCCTGTGAAAGGAGCAGTGAGATCTTGATTCGTCATATTTGGTGGTAGAAATTGTAATAGGTAGGTGAAAGATAGCTTATCTTCATCTGATTTTATATTAAATTCAAAGCCAAGGTATTGAAAATCTCAAAGATGAGTAGTGCTGAGATTAGTCTGGACCCAGCATGGTGGAAGTCTAAGGGCTGGTGAGTGCAGGTGCCATCACTTGTTCTACATCAACCTCCTAATTTGAAGGTAGGTTAATTAAGAGCTGCATAGGAATTAAAATATCAGACTGTGAACTAATAGATTAACATTTGGCTGAGTCTTTATCAGCTTCCTCCCCCAACTCTGACTTTTGTCACATTGCTCATAATTTCAGTCTCAGTGATCTGACTCTGTTGTCTTCTTTTTTATACGGATGGTGAGATAAATGTGACTGAAAATACAGAACATGCACTAATATTTCCTGTGCCACATCAGATCACCTACATGACTAAAGAGCATCCTGAGCGCTGAAATTCTCAGCACATATTTTCTGTCAACACTGATGCTGAAGTGGAATTGTCCCAGCCAATCAGACACTGGACAAACACTGACTTACTGACCCAGAAAAAGGTGTTTTTCCCAATTTTTATAGTGTGCCTGCTCTGGTTGTCAAAGAAAGGTGGCCAGAGTCAGGATCTGCAGTAGCGCAGTGCTTGGAATCCCAAAGGCGCTCCAGGCACGTTGATGAGTGTGTTAGGAGAACTGGTGCAGAGTCCTAAGGGTAGTAGCTATGGGAAGCAGGCATTTTGCCAAAGCTGTGCTGCGTATCTCTGCCTTGCTGATAGAAATCATTCATGCTTTTTGGCAATGACTGTTGCAGTAGTATCTGTAGCTGGTTTTGTAGTGCCCCGAGTCCATTGATGACTGCTTTCAAGAAATAAAAACTATAAAAGGCTTGTGAAGTTTACCAAGTAATTGCTTACTGGGTACTTAACCGTGGCTCAGTAACGTTTTCAAGAGCATCCTAGTCCTGCCTTCAGAAAGATCTTTGATGGAGACATAGTTCTCTGGAGTTGTTTTCATTAACTGTGGAGCCCTGACAGCCGACAGCATTTTTGAGAACTGTGCTTGGATGCTCAGGTGGGAGACCTCATAGCAGCCTTCCAATATCCGAAGGGCACCTACAAGGATGCTAGAGAGTGACTCTTCATCAGGGACTGTAACAATAAGACAACGGGTAATGGGTTTAAACTTAAACAGGGGAAATTCAGGTTAGATATAAAGAAGTTCTTTACTGTAAGGGTGGTGAGGCACTGGAACAGTTTGCCCAAAGAAGTGGTAAATGCTTCATCCCTGGTAGTGTTCAAGGCCAGGCTGGACAGAGCCTTGGGCAACATGGTATAGGGTGAGGCGTCCCTGCCCAGGTTGGCAGGGGGGTTGGAACTGGATGATCTTAAGGTCCTTTTCAACCCAAACCATTCTGTGATTCTGTTGTGATAGGAGGGCTTCTGCTTTGCTGCCTAGGACAGGAGCTGGTCTGAGGGAGTGCGCCTGTGAAGGCTGTGTGATGTGCAGAAAGAGGGCATTGCGAGTCCAGTGAGAAGGAGACACGGTGCAATTCTGCAGTTTTCAGGCCTCCCATTTTCTCTGGAGTGCAACTCCATGCAGTCACTGTAACATCCTCATCACGGGACATGAGCACTGGGAGCACTGGCCATTGGGTATGTCACCAGGCGACTGGAAAGGTGCCAGTGACCTGTGTGGGCAGCATCACCAAAAACCACAGAAAGTCATTGTTTCTGGGTGGTGCTGGACCCTGCTGTGGGATAGCCGCAGATGTCAGCATCTCTTGATGCACAGACCTCAGATACCTATTTGAGCTTGCAGCTTTTTTTTAAACCCACATTAATATAATTATTTCTATTCCTGGAAATTTCTGTCCAGGATTTGATTGTAAGAGCTGGGTGCCTGGAAGATTAATTGGTCCTTTTGGACTGCAGAAGGACCGTTACTATTTTATAATTATCGGCAGTGGCTGTAAGGAGCAAGGAAGGATGCAGTAAAATACAGTGATGCTGACAGTGTAGAAATAGTGCATCTTCTTGCTGTTGGATATTTTGATAGAAACCTTTTATCACTTTAAAAACTGGCTGTGTATCAATGTGAGATGTTAAAAACAGAAGAAGAAAACTGCAGGCTTTTAATTTGTGCATTTGAACCTTCTTACCTTGGATGAATGCAGCGTGTAAATTATAGTTCCCATGAGGTGAAAATCAGTCAAATGCTACTTAACCTTTACTCTGCCATGTTTCGTATTCCATTTATGCTTAAGAGAATATGCATGCTTTCATCTTGCTACCATGCGAAATCATCCTTAGGGTTCTTGTAATGACACAAAATGTCTTTAAATTCAGATTTAAGGTGAGCAAAACTGCTGTTGTCTCAGATCTTAGGGCTGAAATGGTTTCAGAAATGTTTACCCTTCAAAGGTGAGAGCTGGAAGAGGTTACTTTTCATTCAGCATGGCCCCAGTGATCGCTGCTGTATCTGTTATAATGGGTTTATTTGCATGGCTATGTTTATCCTGGGTATTCATGTCTTAGAATGGTATTTTCCAAAGTTGGTCTCTTGCAAAAGAATGTTACCTTTCTTAGTTAGTTGTTTCAGGAAAAAACAGTTGTCTGAGTTGTTTGATGTGGGAAGCACCTTCTCTCCATAATTTCCTAGTAAAAGAATTGGAAATTTGTCAACTTTGATGCTTGACATGCAAAATACCTGACCCAGAACCCACTAAATTTCCTAGAAAAAGTTTTGTTTTGACTTAGCTTTTGGATCAGGTTAATGGTTCTCAATGAAGCTTGTGGCTAAGACTGTGCACTGACATAATTTACTAAATATATTAATGAGAGACTGAAAAATGTACCTTGGCACTATTTTTGAGTCATTTAACTGCTCTACTTTCGGAAGAGCAGGTTTTTCATAATAAAAAGCAGAAAAGAAATTCAAGATGTTTTCCCAGGGAACATTTTCATTTGAAGAAAACCACCGCAACCCACCAGCGAAAGAAGAAAATTGGGGAAATGAGAGCTACTATTTTCAAAATAGCCGACTTCAGAGCCTGCACGATATTTGCATTCTGTTAAGGGTTCCTGCAAAGTAAGAAATAAAGTTATCTCTTTGCTGGTGAGCTGTAGTGATTGCAATGGAAACAGATGTGCTGCTGCATTGGGAGCCCCGGCTCTCAGCAGACTGCCTCTGGCCAAACAGTAGCTGCAGCATGAGATGGGTGTTACAGCCCCGACACCCTTCATTCTGCTCATCTACCTACAGAGGAGATTTCACAACCTAGTATTTAAAAGTAGTGTTTTTAACCCATCCTTTCTTTTTGTTTTGTTTTTTGTTTTCTTCTAAAGGGGAAAAAGGAAATTAAATTCTCTCTAACATGACATGGTTGGAACAGCAACAGTGAAGGGAAATGCATAAGTTGACGTGGTTTGTAATGCTTAAGTTAGCTGCACTGGATATCTTACATATTTAATTATATATGTTTAATACATACAGAAATATTAAATTTCACACTTAACAGGGACAAACAAATCTAAGAAATTTATTACAATGTTCGGTGTGGCAAAACATGAGTTCATGGAGGAAGTTTTTGCTTTAAACAAGCTTAGTTTTAATCACAATGATTCATGTATATAGAATCAAATCCAGTGTGTTTATTTTAATTCCTTTTTTGCTCATTCATACGGCAGAATTCCTGCTGATGTCCATGACTGGGAATCTGCAGGTGTTCACCTGAGTCGAAAATGAGTGAAAATGGAGGAAAGAGCATGAGAACTGGCCTTTTTTTGTGTGTAAGTGTGCTTTGAATAAATAAAATACTTTAAACCTCCTAGAAGCAGGGAGTGAGAAGAGTGCTGGATTGTATTTCTCCTCCACAGCCTTTGTATGCTTTGGAGAGTTTTTGCAAACAGTCCAGCTGGGGTATTCTATCTCTAATATGGAGCGAGAGTGTTGATCAAACCACACACTCCTTCAGGCCAGAAACTTTCTGTTGTGGCCAAAAAAAAAAAGAAAGGAAAGGAGGGGAAGAAAATATGGGAAGAAGGGACTCGGAAGGCCTGCAGCATGCTTGTATAACCCTCAGGGAACGGTGCGGAGATGAGCATTCTTGTTTGTGGAGCTGAGAATAAAAGTGAAAATTAAATCTAAGTGCTTCAGAACCACTTTGATTTAAGGAAGTTTGACTAAATATGAGCTCCATTTAAAAAACAAAGTAAAAAAACTGGTGAAATGTGTGTTTCAGGGGGTTGCATTAGAAGCAGAAGCCTCTCTGACTCCATGCAGTCGTCAGATGTGTAAATAATGAAACAACAAAGTATTACTTTCACTTGTGGACAGTCCCTAATTTTCCCCCAACCTCCCCAAAAGCCTAAACAAGAATAGAAAGAAGTTTCAAATGTGAAAAAATGAAACTTGGTATCTAGTGATGCTTCAAATATGACAACAGACAGCAGTACAGGGAAGTAGCTGGCTCTGGGGAGTGGTGTGGGACAGAGTTGTCATTTTTTAGGGCAGCAGCTTGGCCAACCCCCTTCTAGCAGTAAAGGTAAATCGTTGCCATCACCAGCCGGGTTGGTACCTTCACAGCTCAGTCCGAAGTCCCATTCTGCATAGATTGGCACAGAGCAGGAAGTGTTGGAAGATGCTGCTGTCAGTGAGTGTAATAAAGAGCTCAGGAGTTACGGGAAATCTTTAATTATGGGAGATAAGGCAGCAGTTGACCAAGGGGTGGACATGCAGAAGGTGCCATGAGTATCGGGACATCTGGAGAGCCAGTCTGTGACTGTCAGTCTGTGTCTTTCTGTGTTGCTAATAGTGTTTGCAGATAGAAAAATCCTGCACAAAACCTCTATGGTGAGCCACTTGCAGGCACTGGCGATGGTAGGGAACTACTGAGCGATGGGCTCTCTGAGGTGGTGTGGTACTGAAAGAGAGAAAGGTGGTCTTGAAAATGCAGTGGACTGGGAACCAAGTGCTCTGGGTTCCCCACAAAACTGCATTTAAAAGTTTACTGAAGCTTTTAAAGAACCTTTTGCTGGGGATGATGTAAAAGCATCAAGCATTTTTGGATGAAGGACTGTCAATGATGTTTTTGGAAGAAGCTATACAAGGAAAAACATTCTTGATTTTTATTTTTATTTTTTTTTATTTGTCACATGTCTGAAAATAACCCTGCAGCGGAACATCTACATTAAGCACAAATCAACGATGAAGTGAACAACTTGCTGGTATTATTTTTCTCCTGTAAACGCTTTGTTCTGCTTTGTTTGTTGGAGTGTCATTTCGGCTGAGCTTTTTTGTATGCACAGACTGGATAGCAGTGAAGTTGGGAAATCATTTGACCTTCTGATCTGTGTCATCACCAACAGGGACACATTGCAATATCGGTATGACATGGCTTTAGGTGGTTTAGTAATGTAAATGAGGCTGGTAACACGAGCTGACTGTATTTTTCAAATATGCTTATTTTCTCTAGCAGTTTCTTAAGCATTACGCATAAGCCAGCTATGCAGCTGGACTGGAAATGCCTTCTGGAGCTTTGCAGTTGACTGGATTTTGTATGTTAGAAAGCTGAGAGACTGTATTCTGAGTAACACACCCTCTGCGAAGGACTAAGTATGCTCTAACAGATAAAGAGCCTTTTGATGGCTTGAAGAGAGGTTATGGTGACAAGATTCCGAGTTCTCCTGGTCAGTACCCTCAGCTGAGGAGTGTAGCCACATATGTACAGTAAATGCAACCATCTTTGAGCACCTTGGTTATTTGGGAAAATGTTCAGACAATACCTCAGTCTAGTTTTGAAACAGCTTCAAACATTTTACCACTGAAACCTCTAAAGCAAATGTTACAGAACATGCAGCTTGTCTGTTTATCTTCTCTAAGACTATGTGAAGTCGTATGTGAAAAGTGATAAGAATCACAGTATCTCCTTTGGTTGCTCAACATGAGAAGCTGATGAAGAGACAGTCATCTAGAAGACATTCTTCAGAATAGCTGCAGAACAGATAGCTTTGCCAGTCTCTATAGAGAAACAAAGGTAGGATTGTAACCCAGGTAGGTGGGCATGGTCTTTCTTTTAAACCTGGCCCAGCAAAAGTGAGGACTTTGGTTCGACTTGGCCATCAAACCCATGTTTGCACTGTTCCCAGAGTGTTATCGCTACCCTGTGTTGATGATGCCCATGCTGTGGTTGCTGTCCCAGGGGTTGGGCAGGTTGTGTTCCTCGCTGTGTATCTGGCAGCGATGGGTGGGAAAGCAATCTGAGAACATTGACGCTCTTCCACCCAAGCAGCTCACCAGCTTGTCAGATCAGACATGCATAAAGAAAATTGATCAAAAAGTAAAGAAAAATTAATCCCTACTTCTTACATGGTTTCCAAGGCAGACTAAAACCTCTGTACCAGTAAAGTGGTGGCTTTACGGATGAAGTGGATTCTGCACAACCCCCATGGCAGAGACTAGCAATAGGAGACCAAATAAGAGATCAATATTCTCAGTTGCTGCTGTTCCACCAGAAGAGATCATCATCTTCTCTTCTGGGGACCTACGATGGTCCAGTGAATTTAAGTGGAAAAAATCTCCCCGTTTTTTGTTTTTCTTACCCCTTATGCAGTCATAAAGCATCTTTTTGTATATGAACTCACTTCACTCCTCCTGTGAAGGTATGACTACTAAGAATAAGGATAAGACTGAAATGGAAAGGAAAAACATGTAAATCATTCTTCGTAACAGAAATACAGAAAACAAATGTTCTCAAGTGCTTGAGTGTGAACTAAACTGAGGACAGAATTTGGGCATAAAGCTGTATTCTCCTTCTTGAAAGCCTCAGGGAACGGGCTTTCTCTATCCCAGGAGATGCTCTGTGGTCCTGCGAGCTTTGCAGAGCACCCATTGTGTGTGGAGTAAAGGGCTCTTTGTTGTTCTGGGGACCTAAGGCCAGGCCTGAGCCTGGCATTAGAATTCCCTTTCCTTAATGCAACGAGAAGTGGTTTATTCCTTTTACTGTGTGTTTTAAATAATAATTTGAAATAGCTAGGCTAGTTATTACCAGGCTTCTTTTCTTTTTTTTTTTTTTTGGCACTTTTAGAGAAGTGGCATATGAAATATTTTAATATCAACAGTGTTGCTTTTTAAATGATAATTATTATTTATTTTTATGCTAAATGAAACAGCTGAACCAGTACACTTCTGTGTAAAATATACTTCTGTGTTACACAATCCATAGTTATGCTCTTGGAGAAGAAACCTCAGCTCTCTCCTATGTGTGAGTAGGACAGATTGATGGGTGGTTGTAAAGAACAGTGTTATAGAGGGTGACTATCAGCCTCCAGCTGTGGGAGCTGATGGAGTTTGTGTAATGTAGTGATGGGGAAGAGGCAGTTGAAGGGACATCAGGTCGCTGCTCGGCTGCTCCGTGTCCTTGTAGGGAGAAAAGGAGAGTGGTGGAGCTGAGGTTCACCAAGGAGACCCTTAAATCACAGGGTAACAGGAGGGGTGGGATAAAGCATCTAACGGAGGGTTCAGAGAGCTATCCAGGTGACTGTGATCCTTTTCCTTATGGTTTAACCAGCATTGTGGTGTGCTAAACCCAATGGGAAGTGCTTGCATGGAGATTTTTCTTTATTATTTTCTTTCTCCGGAGCTGTTTCCCTGGTGTTTATGATCTGACAGCAGTCATGAGTCACTGTATCAAAGTTGCGGCCAGGAAAGGGGAAAAAAAGCTTGTATATACCGCATGCTGAATGTCGTGGACTGATGCTGCACATAGCAACACAGATAAAAGTGCTGTATTGTTAATGGTGTGAAATTTGGCTCTGTACGTGCATTTGCGGAACATAAGTACTTTAAAAAATCTTAACAAGTAAGATGATCTATTATTATTTAATTTATAGGAGCAAAATAAAGGGGAAGGGGAATTCTCTTGGTCTTATCCACATGTGTTGAATTTTGTAGTAATCGCCAAAATGATGGCTTGGGGAAAGATGAATGTTTCCTAGTTTCTGAAATTCATAAGCATTGCCTTAAACCTGCGATTTCCAAGTAGAGATGTCTGCTTTTTGTTGTCATGGCTGTGATTGCGGTCAGTGTTTCCTTTGATTATATTCTTTTTCCCACACTTCTCTACCTTGTTGACAACCAGCTGGCAAAAGTGGATTCAAAATTGGAACAAATACTCCCAGGTGTTACAAGCTTCTCTGATCTCTTTGTCCGTATTTAATCTAATCTCAAATTAAATGGATACTATTGATTCCTTTCAAGCATGTATGGGTTATTCAATGTGTGGCAGAATGTTATTCTTCTCTTGTGTTAGTGGAGTGTAAAAGGTGAAAGTATACAATTAATTTGCCTGCAGTTTCTTGAAAATTGTATGCTGGATTTCTGTGAATGCACTGTATGGAACTGTATTTCAAGCAAATGATTGTTATTTATTGTGGATTTTGCCTGAATATTAGAAGTCAACAATTATGCTTCCTTTTGGTACTTAATGGCTTTTTATTTTTAGAAACCTGGCCAATTCTTTCTCCAAGTTGGTGGCCCTAATACTGATATTCAGAAAGCATTAAGTAATGCACAGAACGTAACTTCATAGAGCTGTTATTTTCCTGCATCAATGATGGTACACAGTCAGTTCAAAGTGTTGATAAATTTGGTGGGGACATCAGTAGCAAGTTGCAGAGTCCATGCCATGGGTGAGAGCCCCTTGCAGGGTGTTTGCTGAAGCTGGATGGGTCGATGGAGGCTTATATGGGTGATGTGGGTAATGTTGGCTCCCTCTTTTATGGCTGCAGCCCATGAGATAGGTACCGCTCTCTGAGAAGAGCAAAGTTTCCAGCTGCAGCACCACCACTCCTGCAAGCAGTCTGTTATAAACCCCAGTAAAGGCATTGTGCCCCTCTGCCCTGCCCACAGATGCACAGAAAAAATCCTGAGCTATTTGCAGATGTGCTGCTTTCTTGAGGCCCCTTTTCCTTTGCATTTTAATTGAATAAGTACCACCATTTGGATGGTCCTTGAGCGATGGAGTGTTGCTTATTGTGCTGAGAAAACATGCTGGTGCAGATGGCGTCCTTGTGTTTTCCTCTGCCTTGCGACTATTAAGTGGTTTTCCCAATCCCAGTCTTCTTCAGACCTGCATGGCATGTGCCTGCTCCAGATACATGTGCGCCTCAATGGTGACTGGTTAAACATCACCATGGCCTCTTTGGGGTCAGTGTTTGCCTCTGCTGGGTGCTGTCCCACCAAATTCAACTCCCTGAAAAAGCCACCCCCGAGTGGCTGTATTTTGGGTGTTGCTATTGGTGTGAGAATGTCTCACTCAGTTTCAAGATAAAAGATGTGAAATAAAGGGTTATTAAGTAGGTGTGTGCATTATAATGGATGATTTATCTGCTTAGGATAGACCATCCCCACAGTCACTTAACTGCTGGCTTATTTAGGCTGTTGTTAAATGTGTTAATTGTCAGAGGGAATGGCATTGATTCATTGCATTGGATTAGATTAGCAAACCTTGAGGTAGACTTGCCTTTATTTTTCCATTACAGTTATATAATTAAAAATGCAGTTTCCTTCCTGCAAAGAGTTCCTTTCAACATGAGCTCTCTTCTGATGTGCAGAAAACTGTGTTTTTGGTGAACTGCAAACCAAGATTTGGTAAGTGAAGCCTTTTCTACCTGGAGACTTCATCTGTGTGTCAGAAACCAGCTTTCAAGGCAAGGAGTGGGATGTCAGATGGTCCAGGAGTCTTGGAAAAGCTGAAGGTGTGTTGCAAATCAACAAGTAAGAAATAAGTGCTGTCTTTCAAGAGTTTGGGTTTCGGTTCCCTTTTGAAAGTAAACAGTACCTCAGAGGTTGAAAAATGTCAGAGCAGTCACCTCTATCAGCAAGTAAATTGGAAACCAGTGGTAAGATATTCAAAGAAGCATGGAAGGTGCTGTCTTGGGCATAATGCAGATTATCTGACCTGTCAGTCAGGTTCACTGGGCAGTTTCAGTTGCAAGGTGGGACTAGCTAAACAGAGAACAGATTTTGCTGTGAGAACAAGACCTTCATTTGAATTCTTCAGTGAAGCCTGGCAAGCTTTGTGGGCATCAGTGCTTCTGGCTGCTGCGGAAAACAAGAGATGGTTCCTAGGGGCTGGAGTCTGGGTTGAGAAGGACCTTAGATGGGGCCTTCTGGGGTTTAAATCTGTAGAGATTTTTGGATACCCAGATCTGCTGCAGGGCCATGATCACCTTTGTTTCTTATTTATTTAGTTGTGTTTGAGAAGCCCCAGGGCCCAGAGCAGGCTGGGTCAATGTGATTCCCCTTCTCTTCCTGTATGAGAGCGCAAGATACAATAAAAGCTTGATGTGGAAGGTCAGTCTAAGGAACGCCATGGAGGTGGTTGTGCTCCTCACTCTGCATCTTTTTCCAATACAAACCTCTAGGTCTGTATTAGGGCTCCTAAGGTAGAAATGAGAAAAAAGGGGTTCCTCAAAGAGTTAATGGTAAACTGTTAATACTGGGAAGTGTAGCAACAATTCCTTTTTCTGAGGGCTGGTGGTAGTTCTCAGCAGGTTTCCTTAGCAGCATGTGCATGCTTTTAATCAATGGCTGTGGTGTTTTTGGAAGTCAGCTATAGCTTGGCACATGAGGTCAGTGTGGCTGTCTTGCCAGGTTAAATGAAAGTCTGTCTTCTCACTCTTTGAAAGTGCCTAAATATAAGCAGAAAGTCCCTGTAACCCTTGTTAGGGATAAAAATCCAGCCAGCATTTTCCTGTGGAGGCACGTTTCTCACCACTTTATTAGTAACCTAAAGCTGTTTGTCTTGAAATCTTCCTGTTTTGTCCAGGAGTGAATGCTTGCTCACTTCATATTTTTCCAGACAAGGTGTTTGTAGGTGGTTCAGAGCAGAACAGGCAGTTTGGTTGATTCTCCCCTGCTTTCATACTGCTATTTTTATTTTAAGAAAATGGGAAGAATTTAGGGAGGAAAAGACCAAAATGGGGTTGAAGTATTCTCCCCTACTTTTTCCCTCCTCAAGGAGTAGGTGAAAGGTTTTCAAAGAGTATTTCTTCAGTGCCTTTCTGCCACCGTTCTTGCAGACCTATGGGAGATGTGTCCTACCTACATGCTCTACCCATAAGTAGCGTGTGTTGCAGGAGCATAAGATTCCTCCCCTGTGGCTAAGCGCCGTTCCTAGTTAGACAGCAGCAAGCTCTGCTGATGTCAGACTATTGAATTCCTCTACTCTTTTTTCCACCCCCCTTTCACTCCTCTCCCATCTTGCCTCAATCCTTTTATCTCAGCCGCACGATTGCATATTGCCAAGCCTTGGGACCGTGAGATCCCTAGGAGGTAAGGGTTAATGTTGTTTGTTTGTAAAAGGGTGGGGAGTGCTGCAGCTAGACTGAGATAAAAGTTACCATCGGGAAGTGGTTTTCTTGGCTGGGGAAGGTAGAAATGCTTTTAGCCTTGTGACCCAGTTGACTGGCTCCAAGCTCCACACTGCTGCGAGGTGGTGAGCCCAGCGGCAAGGGCTTATTCTATGGGTTTTGGTATGGAAAAGTTTCACAGGAGCTAGTGTATAATTTTCACTCCAAGGCTGGTCTCCATTGTTCATACAAAGTCCTTTTCTTCCTTCCCCCTCACCAACAGTCCTTGAATGAAATTTCCTCACAGTGCTGGGTAAGCACTGCTTGGCATTGCAGGCCCTTGGCTGGCAACGTAAAACTTGCATGAGCTGAAGTTTCTCTCCAAGTAGTTATTATGTCAAGGTAGGCACTGTGTAATGTCATGTACTCCTCTTCCTTTGAGCTAAGGCATCATTTTTTTCCCTGGGACTCTGCAAAATTCCGGTACTGAATATGTTTTCACAGCACTTGGTGTGAACACAGAATGGATGGGATACTACCTAAAGCAGTAACTCAGATGTTTTGGAAGTATAGGAATCAAACTGGGTTGTCTGTTGATTTGACTGCGTGCTGTCAGGCCTGAGTGTAGCTCTCCCATCCAGCCTATACCAGAGCAGATATTTAATCTGGGATGCATCTGCAATCATTCATAGCATCTCCGCTGCCTGATGGCCCACTGTAAGAGGGAGGCTTTCGGTGGTAACTTTGCTTCCTCCAGGAAGATATCAGCAAGCTACTTGATATTCCTAGTGTGAATTTTGCCCTTCTGGAGGTACCTCAGCTACTTAAGGAGTGAAATGATGCTCACCAGGATGACAGCTAGAAGTAGGTGAAGTTTTGTAGTCACAGTTAACAGGAAGCAGTGGAGACTGTAACAAACCAAGAATGAAAGCAGGAGTGGGTGTCTGGATATCTTGAGAAATGGTTTTCCTTTGGTGGGATGAGGGGGTGGGGAATACACCAGGCAGAAGAAGGCTCAAAGACTGAGAGATAAAATTTCCAGAATGGCACCTGCATGAATTTGGGGCACCGTAGCTCTGGCTGGTGTGGAAGAACTGATGTGATGGTGCTGCGTGTTCATTCAGTGCAATTCTTTGGGGTCCTTTTGCAGTTGGTTTTCACAAATGTGGAAGGGAAATTGGGCCTCTCTTTGGAGTAACACAACAGCACCTTCTGAAATGATGTTTTTGTGTGTTGTGGTTGCTTAAGGAGTCTCACGCTTACTTTGCACCACAGGGATAGAAAGAGCTGGTTGCCAAAAGACAGCAACCTGCTGGAATCAAGGCCTTTCTGAAAAATGCCCAACCCTGTGTTAGCTTCTGTGAGAGGCAACCTCACCAAGTGTTGGAGGGGATAATCATCCTAAAGCACGTGTGGCAAAATGGGGAGTGATTGGTTTGGAAATGTAAGTAAAGTTACACAAATGTAAAGCAATTGGCAATAGAAGCAAGCATCCTTTGGGTGGTTTGCAGCTTTCTTGAGCTACATCTGTGATGCTCAGTAATGCACAGCAAAAGCAGTGGGTCTCTGGAGGGAAGCAGCTGATGCCTCAGACCTGGTGTGCTCCCTGTGAGCTTTCCAGAGGTTTTATGCTGGCCCAGTCTTGATCTGGTCCTGTGAGGCTGAGAGCCCAGATCTGAGCAGGGGCTCAGAGGGCTTCTGGAGTCAGTCTAGTTTCATCAGAGGAATCATTTGATGTTTGCTGAGACTGCTGTGTGTTGTGAATTAAAGCTCATTAAGTGAAGCCTAATGCACTTTGTCCCAAAAGCACTCTCCAGATTTGAGCTAACTGGTAAAGGCACTTTTGGAGCTTGTCACTACAGTCGAACTCCAGTTGCTCTTCTCATGTCTGAGCTAGTTTAAATGACACGTTTGTTCTGAATGAACTCTTAAACTTCCCATGTTTATATTTTAATCCCTTTTAGAAAATTCCAATATGGTGGAAGAGCTATTTTTATTTGTGGCGTGCTGGTTTCCAAGCCATACAGGGTACAAAGATGAGCTTCCAAAATTCTTTCCAATACCAAAGGTTCTTCCTCACTTCTTCTTTGCTAGTGTAACTGTTCTTCTCCAAGATCTTTGATGACATAACATGTATTTATGTTTCGGAAAGAATCACTTTCGTGAAAAGTTAAATAAATAAATGTTATAATCAGTGAAGTGTCATAAATAAGTTTTATGTCTAAATCAAGCTATTAAAAGCTTTTTTATTTATAAGTAGATAGGGGAATAAAATAGCTGCATAGTTCATAAAGTGGTATACTATTACTGCCTGCTGTGCCCATGAATTATGCCAGCTTTTTACACTTGTGAAGTAAAAAGCAGGTTAGAACTGTGATCAATGTATTATCCTATATTTCTTATTGTGCATTATATTTCCTTTTTGAGAACCTTTGTAGACTAAATGGCTACTAATGACATAATTACAATTGTTTGTCACCACCATAATGTGTGATTTCCTATCTCATCATGAAGATGTAAGTTAGATAAAGGAGGAGTTTTGGCAGGAAGACAAAGTGCAGTGATTTATTAAAGACCAGATGTGGTTGTTAAAAGCTTTTCTGCAGAAGGCTCAATTGAGTGATGTGAAATAGGAACGAACGCACTGAACACCACAGTCAGTGGTTCTTGGTGTGAGTGACATGGTTGCTCAGAGGAGCATGACAAATTAGCGGCATGTTTTTATTGTTGTGTACAAGTTTAGGTTCGAATTTAAACAGTGTAAAAAGTTCAAAATTGCTTATGCCATTAAAGTGGATGTTTAAAGGAAATAATTACGCTGAAACGGAGTGGATGACTTGAAAACCTTGAATTCCATGAAAACAGCTCAAGATCATGTTAAGTCAAAGAATCTCAGGTTTTTGAAAGAATAGGGGTTACGAGGCAATTGACGACAGCAAAAGCAAGTGTGGTGGAATGCTAATAAGCCTTGTTCTGATGTAGGCAAAATATGAGTGTAAATCAGCATAACTCCAAGTCAAGCTGTGAGGACAGGGTTGCCTGTATCCCCCTGCAGAGTCTGGTCATAGAATCATAGGTCTTTGAGTGCCCTTCCAGAATGGGTGGATACTCCAAAGGAAGGAGGAGTGCATACAAAGCAGCTGCCGAGCGGCCTTAGTGTGGCTGTGGGGAAGTAAGGGGCAAAGCCTAAGAAAGGGCAATTAAGGAGGAAATAATTTGTTCTGTACCTCTGAACTTTTGCACTGAGCAGATTGGCTGTGTTTGCAGAGTTGCTGTGGCCAGCCCCTGTCCCACGGGAACGCTGTTACAATGCTCTTCCTGGTCCTTGTGCAGCGCCGCCTCTTTGCTTTTCTCGTTTTCATGTCTCATGGTGCAGTTGGCTGTGGCTACGGCTGCTTTCCACCGCTGTGTCGGCAGCAGCAGGCCTCCCACTTGCCCAGGCCCTTTTTGGGACCTCGTGCTTGCAGGAGCTGTCAAACTGCTCGCACTCTTGTTTCAGACGTGGGACCAAGTGCTGCCTCTGGTTCATTATCTGTACTGGCTTACTGCTTGTGTTGATTTGGTCTGCTTGCAAATGAAATGGTGATGCACATATATGCGTGTTAGATGTGATACTGTTAATTGTTGATAGCAACTAACAATAATTATGAACAGGTCAGTACTGATGGGGGACTTCTGAAGGCTGAAGAACCTTTGTCTTTTGCTCTCAGCTATTACTCCGATCTAAACTCACAGGAGTCTGTATATTCAGTCTGGGAATTGGAATGATAGCTTCAATGCCTCTTTTACCCTTACTTATTTTAGGGTTCTTGACACAGAAGACAAAGAAAGTGCCTTGCTTAGACATGCTTTGTGTCTTGCTTGCTAGACATGGCAGGTGGTTGATTGGTGGTGAGGAAGGAACAAGAGAAATGGCTTCTGATAAGCATCTGAAATGCTTATACAGTGTCTGCGAATTCTGCTGAAATTTCATGAAATGAGTTTTATTAGAATAGTCCAGCGCTGCTCTTGGTTAGATGCTTTCCTGGTTTTGCAGCTCACTGTGATGCTGGCTCCCACTGAAGCTGGTACAGCACAGGAAGTTTGGAAAGAATATTAAAATAGAATAAAGAGTAACACAGCCTATTTGAGAATCCCTCATCAGATTTTTGGCCTAAGATTTTTTAATATATATTTTTTTTAATCATTATTTTATCTGAGCTGGTAAGCCCATCCCCTCTTATGAATAGAGTTTAAGCTAACTTTGAATTTCCTGTCTTCCTGTTTAATCCAGACCTTTATCATTGCTAGCAGGCTAGGAAAAATACTATTGTCTCAAAGTCTGGGATAACCAAAAGTCCGGTTTGGACACATGCAATTTAATGAGTTTAAAGCAGCATTTATCAAATGAGTTTTTATTTTCCTCAGTCCTTTGTATTTGACTTTTTTTCCCTGCTCCCAACACAATCAGAATGTTGCTGTTTTCCAAATTAAATGCCTCCCCTCTCCCATGTCCTCTTTTAAACCTCTCTTGCTTTCATCTCCCACAGAAATCATATTGCTACAGACATCACAGATTCATTGTTTAGACTCCATCATTGGTATTTTGGTGATAGAAATCAAGCTGAAATACCAGTTCTGGATTGCCTTGCTCTGCTGAGCAATGGCAGGCAAGCTGGTTAATGTGGAGAAGCCTACACTAAGAGTGTACAGCTAATACTTCTTTGTTACCTGTGAGACTTCTGCCTCCTTGACTTTGGTTATACTCAGGTGAATGAGCAGTCAGAACAACTGATTTAAAGACATGGAGGTCAAGGCAGCATTGTCTAAGATCTCTGATGGGTTCTTTTATTCCCATGGGTGTCTTTGGTGTTGCAGTATTTTCTAGCATCATCAGCTGGAGGCATCTCAGTCCTTGGATTCAGAAGGGCAGAGGTTGGACAAACCTGCCTCTCTTCATAGTCAAGTTCACAAGCAAATGCCCTTTGGAGAGGACATGGATGACAGATAGGAGATGGATAGTAGAATGAAGATGATAGTAGAATAAGGAAAGTTCCTTTTGACATGAAAGATAGCAGAAAGGAGTTAGTGGTATTTGGGAAGCTCTCAGTGAGCAGGACTGAGTTGTCCACAAAAGAGTGGATTGGGTTTTTTTGGCTATAGTCGTGCTGTAGTCAGCAGGGCATTGTCCCTTGCTGGAGGTAGAGAGTCCACCTAAGGAGAAGCTACTGGAAGCTCTTGCCTCACTGGTGTAGGACTGGAGGAGAAGGCTGTGGGACCACCTTGTGTTGCTGGAAAAGCCCAAGAGGTCATGATGCTTCTCTAAGCAGACAGACCACAGATGAGTCATGTAGAGAAGTGCGGTCCTCTCTTTGGGCAGGACAAAGGGAACTTGTCATTTTGGTGGCTTCAGCAGGAACTTCCTATTGGAACAGAAATGGTCACTCCTGTGGTGCCATGTGTTATCTCTGGGGTGGGTTGATGGGTTTAGGTAGGATATCCCAGACCTCCTGGACAAACCTGAGATCTCAGAAATTTCAGTAGTTTCACGTAGACACACACAAAAGAGTTTTGTGACTGTTGGTGCCTCTTCCAGTGTTACAAAACTTTAATCTTTATTTCACCTGACATGAGAAGAGATGGTAAGAAAATGTTGCAGGTGAGAGGAGTGGGGTCATCACAGCTGGGAGCAGTGTTGTGGCCATCACTGAAATGTTTAACCCTGAAAAGTAGCTGCACTGAATTAATAAGTTCGGGTGAGAGTTACTGTTTTGGGCAAAATTTCCCTGAGAAAAGTCATCTGTAGTATTCTCAGTGCTTATTTTGGTGTCGAATTCTGTGAATTTGGTACCGTGCTTTGTGTGTAGAGCTTCTCAGCCGCACTGAAGTGATTCTGTGTAATTTGTATTCATTGTTAATTTTAGTAACTGCGCTGAGATTTGAATTACGCTAATCAACTTTTCTTGTAATTTGTATAATTTACATACTGTACACACACAGCAAATGCAGGACTCTGATGCAAAACAAAGTTTAATTAGTGTAACAGGACTACGTCAGCTTTCCAAGTGATTGATTTCCGAGAACTGTAGCAACAGATCAGAGCTCTAAAATGTCCAGTGTTAGCGCAAGCTCCCGATGGGCTTGAGATGAATATAACCAGGACAGTTACTTGTGACCAGCACTGTTAATCCATCAGTTCATCCGCCTTCCCAGAACATTTGACTTGTGCATAAGGAGGCACTGAGAAGTTTATGGATGCCTTCGTTTCTCTGGTTGCTTATTTAGTTTCCCATTGATAGAAAGGGTTGGGGAATGTTTCTCCTTGAATGCGATGTTCATCCTCTGCTCAGGTCCTCCTGTCCCATCTCCACCAGTGTATCCCAACCATAATGATTCTGTGATCCTATCTTAGAGATGTTTCTCTTGATCTGTGGAACCAAGTTCCCCTCCTGCAGGGCTTGTGGCTATTGATGTTCAATGACCTGGCTGTGAGCAGTGTGCTGTTTTGGAGGCAGAGTTTAAAATTTGATCATTTTTAAAACAGAGTTATTTGTGATTCCTGCCATTTAACCTAAAATTACTCACTTCATGCTTCTGATTTTACTTTCTTAGTTTTAAAAGTGTTTTTCTTTCTCTGGTTGTCTCATGGAAAGACCTCTGCACTGAAATAAAGAGGAGACAGTCTGGTTACATAAAAGCAATGAAACTGTTCATTTGACAAAACTTTGACAGATCTAGAAACAAAAAACTTGGGGTGAGAACAAAGTAATTTTGCCTTTCTTGGTTGAATGCGCTTCAGTTCTTGTGATCTTGGCTGGCATCTGCAACAAATGAGAATCTGGTGAGTTTTACATTGAGTTCTGAAATACATATATGTTATTTAAAGAGTATTGATCCTTTAGAACATGTAGGTTTTTCTTTAAGTTCTTAGCTGAATTAACAGATGTGAAACTGGTGAGAGAACGATAGATACAAGAAAATGCTTGAGCTGGGGTGAGAATTGCTGTCAGTCCAAACCAGACCTGCCTGTTAGTCTCATTCCTAGAGCTAGCTTGCTGCTACCTAGGAAATCTCATTTCTGTGCTCGCTTTAACTTTGTGCAATAGTTGTAGTGTTGAGCTCTATGAGATTATCTCCAGGTGTAAAGCTGAGCTTGCTCATAAATCTCTGCAGACCTGGGGCTTTATTTGCTCTGGCACCATGGTTCTCCTCCTTGGGAACATGCTCACCTTGTCGGTTATGACTTGGGAGCTCTACTCTGTCGTCCTTTCAGGGCTGTTAATAGCAGGGATAAGTTTTAATGTTGATTTTTGTAGGCATTATGTTAATACCCTTGTTATCTAATTAGCATCCCTTGTACATTTGTATGTGACATTGGATGGGCAAGTGTAAATGAAATGGACTCTGAACGTTTTATGAGGTGTTACTGTCAAACTACTTCACTCATCATTACTTAAAAGCCAGAGATTTGGCCTTAGGTATTACATCATGTGAAACCCAGTAGACAGAAATGGTGATCAATTTTTTTATTATAATAAAGTTTTAATACGAGGCATTTTTAGATATGTGTCATGAATATGAGTCATGTATTTCACACCAAACCAAACCTATTATGATTACATTTCTACTTCAAGGGGTTTTCAGTATTTAAATACTAAATTTAATTCCATGGTTAAAAATGATTCATATTCAAATCTATTTTTATGCTTTATAATTAAATAAGAAAATATTGCTTGTACCTACACTTTTACTATTCTGGGTCGTATTATAATTATTTCTTTAATTTGACCCATAAAAACAGTCCATTTCTTCATTAGTAAATTACAAGGATATCGCAACAGAAAAATGAGTTTTGAAGGTGTCTTACCATATCTAATGGGAATTTCAGTTTGGGATTTTCTCATTTCTTTTCTTTGTTCCTTTTGTAAAACTCGAAGATACTTTCTAGGTAAATTAATCCCTTCAAAGGAGCAAAATAACTTCCTTTTTGGAAGGGGTTATTAGAGACTTTTTTTTCTTTATAATCTTAAATACCACTTGTGTTAGGCTGAACAATGCATGAAAAAATTACACTGGGTTAGAAAAAAAGGGGGGGGGGAAAGAGAAAAGAATGATTACCAACCAAAGCCAAGTATATTACAATTATGTGATCATGGAAAAGTGAGCTTTCTACTGGGAAAAACGTGATCTAGATTCCCATGAAATTTCTAAGTTTAAGTATTTTTGTAAATTAGGTTGTTCCTAGTTAAACAGGTGGCTTTAAAGGCTGGTTTCACTGTTGTTTTAATCATAGTTTAGTTACCATGGAGAAATATGCAAGTTAGCATTTATACACAGAAGTGAAATTTATGCTGCATAGATAATAGCCTAAATTTAGCATGACTTAAGTTTACCACTTCCTTAAGAAAAAAGATATACATGTTTTATTATTATACTATCACACTATCAAGAAGTTAATTTCTTTAAAATATTTTAAGATTTAAAAGTCAAATTTTTTTGTCCTGAAATGAACACTGTTTTCTCTTTTTTTCTTTTTTTTTTTTTTTTTTTGAGCTCTAGCTTGAATTTATTTCCCCACCCCCTCTCATTTTTTGCTTGATTTCTCAAGCTTTAGTTTTAGAGGAGTTCAGTGCATGGTGTAGAGCTGGTTCTATTGCGCAACTGGCACGCTACAGTTCAACGGGGGACTTTGCAGGAGGGGAAATCTTTGTTGTAAAATTTAGTGAGGCTTTTCAGCTGTTTGACCCAGAGTTTATCAGGATGGAGATTTCAGTTACTGAACTGAACAATAGTGGGAGAGGGAAGAAAGTGGTGACAAATCATAACATTGTGTCTTAGAGAATAGAACCTGTCCTGCCTTAGCCAGGCCGTGTGAGCAAGTGGAGATGCTGAGTGTCTTTGGCTGACCTGGATAGCTTTTTCCTCTCACCCTGCCGCCCTTCCTAATAATAGTTATTTTTTTTTCCCCTGTGTTTCATAGTCCTGCCTGTAGGACCTCGTGGCTGAGCTAAGTTTTCAAGGACAAATGTAGTAAGAGTAGCATGATCCAACAGGAGGTCCCCCAGCACACCAAGTGCAGCAGATCCTTTTCAACACCAGCTGTTCTCACAGATATAGATTGCTGCAGTGAAATTTTCTTAATATAATTCAGGAAGCTCTAGAGAATTCTCCAAAACAACTGTGCCAAGAAGGAAAATGTTGAATTTTTCATCAGCTGCCCAATGCTGAGAGTTAGTGGGCAATCCGTTCATTCATGACCAGATGTTCAGTGTAGTAACGCTCTGCAGTTAACTTGAACCTTGTGGCCTGTTTACCATCGGTTGCAAGGACATTGGCAGCAGCCTGGCGCTGGAGGATTGTGGCCTCAGAAGGTGTGAGATCTGCCGGTGTGTCCGTGGCTGCCTGGTTTTCCACCAACGACCAGACAAGGTAGGGAGGGATAGAGGAGGGAGATGATGCAGCATCAATCATCGCAGGGGCCTGGCGAGAAGCATCTTTATTTTGTAGCTTTGTTATCAGAGAAAAACTGACAAATTTTTAGCTTTCCTTCTTCGAAAGATTAAGCATTAGCCCCTCGCGCATGGGAAGAAAAAGCCGGTGTTGTGTGTATAACTCTTTTTTTTTAACCCTTTTTTTGGTGGCAAAATTACAGGAAGGCAGGTGACTGATACCTTTGCACACCTCTGTGTGGGTGCACTGAGGTGGGTCAGGTCAGGGTGGTGGTAAGTCCTCATCAGCCCCGTCTTGAGCTCAGCTGAAGCACAAGAGTTGACTCCTTAGTATACTTGTCTGTCCGCTCAGGCTCATGGTTTCTTTCATGAAGATGCATTTATGCCTTATGCCATTTCAGTGTGTTGTGTTAGGCACTAGTACACAGAAAAAAATAGTATTGAGTAGGAGTTCTGGAATAAACGGTGTGATTTTCTACTTTGAAAAGGATTCTTCCTTTAAATGATTAACTGTGTTTGATTCTGGGTATGCCAGCTGGCTAGAAGAGGGAAGGCAGGATTTGATAATGTTTAGTTTTTTCTTAGATGTTACAAGAATCTTAATTCCTTCCCTCATTGTATTTCAGAATAATATAACTATTGATTTCAAAGGGGAATCGTCGATGAAACTGCTATTATCTTACGCTGTCACAATAGCCACACTTTCTCAGGTTTCTTTTATGAGCAAGGGGAGAAATCCCTTTTCTGTAGATGCAATAGTTCAGGCTTTTAACTTTCAGGCTTACTGTCAAGGAGGAAGAAATGCCTCATATACATGTTTTTTGAAAATGATACCACTTTAATAGTGCATGTAGCAGGCAGACCAGATGGAGATGCCACTACCTGCACCTACCCTGAAGAAACAGCTGTTTCCCAGCTCCACACAAGTACTCGTGTGAGTAGCTGCACACCCATCTTGCATAACAGTAGTGTGGCCGTCCCCAGCCATGGTAGGACACCCATCTAACTGTCATTGTCGTTAGAGCTGAGCCCTCCCAGTAATTATGTTTGCTTTGGCACAGCTTTCTGGTTCTAATTTGTCAAGTTGCAGTGAAACCCTCCCTTTGCGTTTCCTGCTTAGGGAGAGGAACCTTGCTGCATATTGTGTTCAGCCCTGGAAATTCATCTTTGTTGTGCTTATGAAGTTGAGTTTGACCTGTCCTCTCAAAGGGCAGGGGAAAGTTTTGCAAACAAGCCTCCAGGCTTGTCCACTTGGAAACAGCAACAAGAAAATACCCTAAAGGTAAACCAGAGGATGGAAAGGAGGGTAAATAAAAACAAAAGTTCATTTATCTCTTCCTTTCTCTCTTTTTTTAAAGGAAGGATGGCAGCATAATAGTTTTGTTTCCATTGATGATAACTTGCTGATAGAAAAATGAGAACAAGTTTACAGTAGCTTTGACATTAGTTACCTTTATTCAGCATGCTCCAGCTGCATTGAGCCCTCAGGAAGCCTTCACCATGCACACAGTTTGTTCTTGGGTGTGAAAGCAAACAGTATTTGAGTTGGCAGTAACTTCCCTTTTAGAGAAGTTTGCTGCCTCGGCAAGAAACCGCAGCGTGAGCTTTCTGCTGTTGAATGTTTCCACTGGCAGGATGGCCTTTTTCCACATTTCCTTGGTTTAAGGAAGCAGATTTTGAACTTTTTTTTTTTTTTTAAGACAAAATGCCAGCATTTAACAGCTGGAGCGAGCATTTAATTTATGGGTTTTGCTTTTATGCTCTTTCGGTGCATAAGAATTAAAAATCTGCAATTATTCCGAAGTTATGCGAGTTACTGCAGAGGAGTGATTAAAAAGTTGAACCTCTGTTACAAGGATTTCAAGAAAGTCATTGTTATCTAAACAGTTATTCTTAATTGCTCTCTTTAATGACTTTTAATTGTTATAATTTACTTATGTTATTACACTTACCATATAGGTGATATTTAAGGAAGTCCTTTGTTTCCCGCCTTTGATTAACAAGGAGGAGTTTGTGCAGTTGAAGCACTTGATATATTTATTTATTTTAAGCTATTCTTGCATGCGAGCTTATTAATTTTCCCTCTCCTGTGCAAGTCTTCCCACTGTGGCAGCTCCCTTTGGAATATTGATGTGGGTACAGCAGACGGAGGCTTGGAAGCTGCACTTTGCCAAGTTGCTACACGCTTGCAAGAAGTGCTCTTAAATCTGGCAATAAAGAAATCCAGATGCTGAATGGACCTGGATTCACCTCCCTTTGCTCCTTTTAGGGATGGCCTCTTTTCTTCCGAGCTGAAATTCAATGTATGCTGCTGAAATGTTAAAATGCCTCGTATTGGCTACAAATTTCAGATCCCAAACTCAGCAGCTAGAATTAGAAACAGATCAGATGCAGGAAATTAATGCAGTCAGCCAATAAATTATGGAGCAACAGTCGCCATAAGTACTGTGGTATTTGTGTTCTGTCAGTTCAGGGGTACTCGTGTTTTGCTGAACATCACGACGCTAACATCTGTATAAACACTGAGAATACAGCATGCAGCTTTGAAAGGCAAATCAGCCCAAAGGAGGTTTTGCTGAAGGAGTTTCCCTGGTGTCGCAAGCTAGAAACAAGGGGAGGGAGAGGGGGAAGTGTGAAAGTAGATATATTTAATGTACAATGCTGTTCATATTAAAATCACTTAATTTGTATTTTAGATTTAGGGGCAAACCCCATGCGGTAGTGATGAACAGCAGCGTTTGAGAAATGTATATTTTTTATTTTCAGAGACAGTAGCCGTTTGTCATTTTTATCTGTGCAACTTGTAGACTTGATTGGATTTATTATGTATGCTGCATGTTTATGGCGTTTTTATTGTATGCTGTTAATTTGTTGTAACTGCTGCCACTTTCTTGCCAAGGACCCCTTGAAAGCAAGTATGTGTCAACAGTTACCTTCCAGTTTAATAAACTTAAATGCTACTTCTCTTAAGTTTGGTAGAGGCCCTGGCTGCGCTGTGTTCACAGTGAGCTTTTTAACTCTGTTGTAGCTGAAGAAAGTGGCTGAAACTCAGGCAGTCCTGTTTAAATTTAAAACTCTGTCTTTTGTTATCTTTGTTTTAAACTAGTAAAGCAATGGTAGCCTACAGATTCGGTTACTGTAGTTTACAGCAAAGAAAGAGAAAGGAAAAAAGGTCTCAAGCTTGTTTTAAGTGAGCAGGTCAGTCGGCTTTTAAAATCAAATATAAAATGACTTTTAAATATGATGCTAATAGTGAAAAATAAAATGATACCTTTTTATGGTTTTGTAACCCAGAAACATTGATAAATTATCCAAACAGGATTAGAGTGTAGTTATTGTTAATAAAGCTGAATGTATTTATTTGATAAGGATTAAGCAAGATCAGACTTGATTTTCCAGGAAAGATGCAAAGACAGAAATAATCCTGAGGAAAAGAAAGAATGTGCTTTGGATGTATATATTTAAGGCACAACTGGAGATAGAATTAAAACAGTGGATTAAAGGTGCTTTGTAGTAAAATAATGGGTAGAGTTGATACATTTAATTTCTGTTGTTTAATTTATTTGAGTTTATTACTGCCTGCTGACAAATCCCAGTCATGAGGCCTGTTCCTTGCATTCAGCTGCATTGTTACGTTTCTGAATAGCATGCTCTGGAGAATGAGCAAGGGTCCTTCAAATGACTGGAAAGTGCTACTCAGTTGTTGTGACCAGGGGAGTGTGGTTCTCAGGCCCATGACAGAGCAGAGGGTGATGTGCACTCCTCAAGAAGGGTGCTCTCGGTGAGGCGGGAGGTACTTCTCACCATGAGAGTGCTTGCTGTTGAGCGTTGGGATTTGGTAGGCACGGGTTTGTAAGGGGGATAAATTCTAACATCTGTGAAAGTTGTCATAAACCATAAGTGACACTGGAAGCCAGTGCAGCCACAAGTCAGTGCAGTCTCTTCAAACCTGCAGATATTATCTTGACCTGCAAGTCAGTGTCCTGCATTGAAATCCTTCTCTCCTGGAAAGGTCATGCAGGTATTACTTTTGATATTGATGAAACCTTCCTGTTTTCATTCTTCATTTCTAAAGACTAGTTTGCTTAGTGGTGCCATACAAAGAAAACTGAGATTTTGTTCAGTTGTTCATTTGTGTCATGAACTGGGTTTCATTAGCTCTGGCCATATTTTGCCTTGGTGTTACTGTATTCACCTCCCGTTCCACCTTGCCCATCACCATGTGCATATTTCATATTGTAATGGTTGCCCATATGCATACTTGGAAATTGCACCTGCTTTTTCCAGAGTCACAGTACTACCGAGGGAGATACCTGATTTGTAATCCTGGTCATATTAAAAAGTGGTACGATGCTGATGGGCCATATAGTGTGGATTCAGAAAAAGAAAAACCCCTTACTGTGTGATCTTGGTATGCATTAAAAATACCTCATATTGCTAATATGTGCATTTGCACTAGTGTGCACGTGTGGCTCTGTCATATTTCAGGGTATATTTTCAACACGTATATATGAAGGGTGGAATTTAACTTGTGACAATGGTGAAAACTAACTTTCAGCAGTAGTTGTGGTTCTGATAATTACGGGCACTATTCAATAAAAAAATGTGTTCTGCATTTGTAGTATGGGTAGAAATATTTTGATACGCTTTGAAGCAGCGTCCATGCAGAAATGCAATTTGTTAACTAAACAGATTACAAGAAATAGCTCATCTGAAGAGGGGATGTTCCTAGCGGGATGAGAGGTCCTGAATCTGCTCAGCTTTAAAACATTAGGCTGTAATGTCTCCCTCTCTGCCCTGGTATGTCAGGGCCTGACTTTGTACCTTGCTGGTTTGTATTGCAGCAGAAAAAAATACTTTTAAAGTACTGCGATTGCTTCCAATTAAGTTATATTTTGTGTGTAGGTGACTTTTAACATACCTGGCTTCTTCCACATATAATTCTGTGATTTGTGTTGGCAGGAATGTACCTTTTGAGTCTTTAGAAACATCAAGTCCAAATAGGGTCCAATCTGGAGCCCACTGGATACAGGGAACTGAAGCGCACCACCTTGCATTCGGTGAGCTGGTGATCAAACCAGCACAGTTCAAAATGGCTTTTTGCTCTTGGGTTTATCCTGTGAAAGGATGATTTCTCCTCCTGAGCTCCGTCTGGGAATTCAGGGTCTCGGTGCCTCGCTGGAGGCGGGTATCTGCTCTTGGCAAGTGTCTCCATTGCCCTGGTGCCAGATCCTACCAGGGGATAATTCTCCGGTTTGTGAGATGTTGCCCCGCTGAACCCAACCCAGGACAGATAAACTGAGAAAATAGGTCTCATGTAGAACATACAACTAACAAACATTGTTTATTTAGTGCTCCCCACCCTCATGGTTAATTGTATAAATTAAATGTCGCGTCAGTCCGCCTGAGGTGTTGGCATCCTATTCAAATTTCAATTACCACCATTAAAGAGTATTTACGCAGTGCACAAATATAGGGAGAACGTATTTATGGCAATCTTTTATTGCTAGTTACGTCCTAGAAAAATAACACTGAAGTGCTGAATCGCTAAGTTTGAGCAAGTTTTAAGTTGAAGGAAAATGTCTTTTCTCAGGCGGTACAAGTCTGAGGCGAAACGAAACAGGGATGAATTGTATCACCGCTCAGCTCATGTCTGTGTGACTGTACAGCAGTAATAATACATTGTTACTGGAACCACCTAAATAATTAATTGTAAGAAAACAACCTAGTTAAGGCTCAGGAGGGGAGCCAAGGGGAGAGGTGCGAGGCTGGATTTCTTCACTGCCTGAAAACAACATTTGCAGTGATTTAGCAAAGCTGTCTTAGCCACTGCTAGAGAGAACATAATTGAGCGGAGGTTGAAACTACACTTCTGAAAGAATAAGCTTTTCTGTGTATCAAACATTTCGTACATTAAATCAATGCTGTACCTGATGAATAATTAAAGTACTGAAAAAAAGGCCCAATAATTTCTCCACGTGTAACTTAATTATATGTGTGAAGCATTTTTACCCTTCTGAAAAAAATGAGGAATGACTTTTGTTTTCATCTCTATTCATTATAAGAGGGGCTCTTTCTGTAAACCACAAAGTGTTGTGGAGCTCCCTGAAGTTTTTGGTTGCTATCTGCAATTTTCCTGCATGACCCTTCAATTACTGGTGATAGATTCAAGTGTGGTGATGTTTTGTTTGGGTTGTTTTTTTGTCTAAAGGAGTGGTAAAAATATTTAAGGAGAGAGTGCAAATGGTAGTAATGCTGCCTTGTGTGGATAAGACAGGGTTTGTGATGAGATTAAAAGATTTCAGTATTTCATATAATGAGAAGATAGTGTTAACTTTTAGATTTCTGTGAGTGAATATGAACTTTCAGATAACGTTACAGCTGCTGTATTCTTTTCTTTCTTACTCCTCTTACATGAATGTGTTTTAACCAAGTTTTTTCTAAGCCTTGCTAAGATAGAAGCGTTTTCAGCTTGCCTTTTCAAGCCATGTTGGGTCCACCATCCAGTGAGCTCATGATGTTCTTGAGGCTCTTGCACCAGGAGTGCAAGTGCATCTGGACCAGAAGCAGGTTTTGACTTTATCTTCAGCAACTTGGACTTACAATTACTGTCAGTGACCAGCATATTTGTGTTGGGGAGCTGTGGGGAGCTCAGGTACACCAGTGTGCTTGTTCTACAGGTGTCCTATAGTTAGCAGAGGTTTCTTTCTCTCAGAACAGGAGCATCAGCTGGGAAGGAAGGGTCTTTCAACTCATGTGATCCCAGCCCCTCATTGTGCTGCTGTATTCAGCACCCTTTCCAAGTAGGAGGTTGGCAGCTGCTCTGCTCAACCAAGACCCAAGACTTTCTAGCCTGTCACATCATTCAGATGTGTATCCCTCACAGAAAACACTTTTTCTTTTCCTTGTTCTGTATTTTTCTCCAGTCTGGTCAAACGTCTGGTTTTGTTTTTCACCTGCACATAATAAAATCAAAGCTATTAGTAATAAAAGAACCTGTAGGAAGGAGAGGTTTTTTTTTTTTTTCCGTATCTGCCACTTCATGCCTGGGTCTGAGAGGAGCCAGGATCACATTTCTCCTGGCAGGCACCTCTCTGGTCTCCTGGGTGTGTGGAGTGAGAAAGAGGTGGGTGCATGAGGGCAAAGGGGAGACCCTGTATATGGCATGGTCACATTGATGAAACCTGTGGTGTTGTCCATCAGTTCGCTGGGCAGGGAGGTCTGTCTGTGTCCTGGGAGCTGGGTAATGAGCCTTGCTGGTGCCCCACTGCGAAATCCAAGGGTGCCCTAAACAAGCACCCTTCTGTGTTATTTTTAGTCCATCCTCTCATAAGCATGGATGTCCCAATGTGAGCCTTGTCTTTGGCACTGGAGGAACAAGCACTATGAAGTGGGTTGCATCTAGTTAAGAAGAAATAGGTTAATGTTCTCCTAAGAGTTTCTTTGGGGACCTTTTTCCTCTGAAAGTACTTTTCTACGTTTCTTTGAATTGAGGGAGCAGATTTATTTACCTTTGATACTCTTTGGTACTCATCAAGCAAGCATTCGTTTTTGTTTGGGAGAATGTAAGATTTTTGCCAGGTGTATGTAGTGATTATTGTGGTGGGAATACCTGTAGTGAAGAGGCACAGCTGTTTCACTATACCTTCAGCCAGCAGGTCCTTGCTGTGTTTGCAGGGGTTCCTCTGGCAAGGAAGATGACTTCAGAATAGTGTCTGGATTTTCTTGTTAAAATGTTACTGTGGATAAAGTCCATAAGAATAAGAATAGGGAATTCTTAAATATGGTATTACAGATGGGGTACCTTTGCTTCTAAATCAGTTGGGTTTGTCATGTGGGTGTTTACGTTGTTTCCTTATTCTTCACTTGTCTGTGCAAACAAATTTACATTCTATTTGTGATTATTTCAAACCATCAACTGTTTAGGGCATTCTAATGCAAAACCAGCAGTAATAGACACCAAAGCTGGATGCAGGTATTGATCCTGCTGCTTGATAATTCAGGAAAGGCTTGGTATAACCGCTGAAAGTTTCTAGTTTGGTTTTGGACACTTTGGTCAAAAATGTGTTTTTATTTTCCATTATAGGCCCAAGTACATGGTCTGAATGTATTCTGTATTCAAGAGGGTTTTTTTGCTGTTTAGTGCTAGTAATAGTTACAACATTTACTTTGTTCCTGTTAGTTTGTATTTAGCTTTGCACATGGGTCTGGCTTCTCCTTTAGGTCATTGCATGCTCAGATGGATTCATCTAGAGACAGTCATTGGGTCGTTTAAAGCGATTGAAAATTCTCCAGCATCTTCTTAGTGGTGCTGCTGATTCCATTTTCCAAGAGCAGTGCAACCCTTCATTCCAGGTTGATATACTTGACGCATTGGAGAGGAATTTCTGACAAGAAAACAGTTTTCAAGGCTGTTTTATTCTTGAGCTGTAAGTAAATGTTGACATCAAAGTCTCAGGTGTTTGTAGCTGAGGTGTAAAAGATCTCTCCAAAATTCTGTACTGCTCCTGGAAGATGCTGCTAATTTTATTTTGTTAGTTTTAGAGTTCTCTTGTTCCGTTGTTTTGACCTTCAGCACAGTTGAAGCTGAAGGTCAGTTCATACACTTTCTAGGTGACGGAATATGCACAGTCAGGATGTTTCACCCATTTCTTTTTATTATAAGTAGAATGGTTTGCTAAGCAGACACATGTTAAAATGATAGCAAACTAAACTTGCACATTGTACAGCGGTATTTTGCTACATTAATTACCTTGTCAAATGTAATAGGTAATTACCACATCAAATCACCTGCATGTGTTACATGGCAGCGCAACTTGCTAAATTATTTTTGAAAACCAAACAAATTCCCAGAAGCCCAAGGGCAACATCACCACAAACCTGTCTGTTTCTCTTCTAGAATAAACCACTTCTGTTTGTGAAGGCAGCAGGCTCACTAAACTCAGCCAGCATCTGCTTTGGGTTGTGGCAAAGGCTCCTCCATGCCCCCAGTGCAATGTTCGTCCTGGGCTGGTCACTAGGTACCTCTGAGAAGACTGAAAAGCAGAGGAGCTTGGTGAGGGAGGGAAGACCCTCTTGTATATTGATATTTTGACTCTTGCTTTAAATGTTTTTGGTGTCTTTTGTCCAGTAGTGACAGAGGATGAAGATAGGTGGCAAATGGAGGTGATGCCTCCTGAAGAGTCATGAAGAATATTGTTCTTTTGCCACTATTTCTTCCTCTTACACAATTGACACACACACTTGACACACACACTTTTTTTTCTCCAGGGTATCTTGGTCAGCTTTCATGGGACCAGTAATCACCTATTTACTGCTCCTAGGAGTTCCTTTCTTCATAGCTTGCTTCAGATAAAAGAAACCTGCTGGTTTATCTAGTGACTATTTTGCAGTTGTACTTCGTCTCCTTCACCAGGCTGTGATACGGCAGTCAGTGCCTGGAAGGACAAGCAGAGGGTTTTCAGGGATTGCTGATTGTTTGGGTCAGTGCAGTGAAACCATTGCTTTTTATTTTACCTAGCAACTTATGCCTAGCCTGAAGCTAGTCTTTCGAGTCTATTCACGCATAGATTTTTGTCCCATCTTGGCCACGCTGGAAGAAGCACTTTTTCCATGGGACCAACCATAGTAGCCAGAGGAATAAAAAGAATAAGCATTGGTCATTCTTTCTTATCTGATAGTTAACTAAATGGCATTTCAGATAAAACACTACAATAAATTTGTGAAGCTAGTCTAATGTGCAGAGAGTACATGCCATGGAGGTACCCTAGGGACCAGTAACTGAGTGATGCAAGTCCTTGTCTTTCCTTGCCGTAGCAGAGAAGGGGGAGGTGGGGAAGGTGGGGAAAAGGCTGCTTTGAAGCGGAATTGTGGGTGAGTAGAGAGACAAGGAGAGAGGGTGTAACCAGAGGGAACTGATAGGGCTATTCCCAACTCATGTGTTTACTTTGATCATGATTAATTACGGTGGTGACATTGCTTTTACTAACCCATACAACTTCACCAGTTTTAAAGACCGAAGCAAGTCTCAGTCTGTTCCCAGGTGTTTCATAATGTTCACCTAGTTAGCAGCTCGCTTTGCTACTAAGTTATAATGCTTAAGAACCTCCTCACTTTGTCTTCTTTGAGAGCTAAGGAAAGTCTTCAAGGCAGGTTGGTGGAGTGAGCTGGCCGCGGAGCCCCTGCCCATGGCCCAGGAAACCACACTGTGGTGATGGAGCATTCTTGTGTGGGAACGTTGCCAGGGTACCAGGATTAGGGATGTTTGATCTGAATCCATCCTGAGAGCCGCCTCTTGTCCTCATAGAGGGTGAGTCTTTCTTCTGTTCGTGCTCACAGGGAACGGCATCCTTCGTGCCTCACCTACCTCTGAGTCATCTTCAGAGGCAGAGAGAGATGGCAGGGAGAGGAGGGGACTTCTTCCCCAGTGCTCCTGGCAGCCCAGGATGGCCTGGCACCCTCACCCCAGCTTTTCTCTAACCTTTGGCTGGACCCCTGCCATCTGCAGTGGGACCCATTGAGATTGTAGGGTTGCTGCCATCCTCCAGCTGCAGACCCTGCAGGGCAGAGAAGGCTCCTGCCTCCTTTTCTGAAGTTGTGGGTGAGATATTTATTTTTTTTCTATATACACATTTTATCTAATTCTCTGGTGGTTGCTGCTTCCTCTTGCCCAAGATTTCTAAGCCAGCGCTCATGGAGATCTTGCCTTAAACGGGAAGTGTAACCGAATCCATTGCAAATTAGCAGTTAAACTGACAGAAGGACATTGGAGTTTTTAGTTGTTGCGTTTTAAAGTTGGCCAAGTCATGCTGTGGATATAAAAGGATCGCTCTTCACACTCCGGCATGCTGGGCGAGGAGGCTACTGCAGCGTGTCCACACAACATGGCTGAACATGGAGTAATCTGGTTTGAAATAAACTTGGTGACTCTCTTCTTCTCTGAATTCATATTGATGGTTTATGGGAATAGAGTGCAAAAGGCATCATGTTTTCACTTTTCCAACAGCTGGCATGTAGATAATGCTGTTGTTTAGGAGAAGGACACTCACCAATCCATCCCCAGCCATGTGGAAAGTGTTAGGGGTGCTGTATCTTGGATACAGTACCTCTCTTTTCCAAAGAGATGAACACTGTTAAGTGTATCTTTCTGTGGAAGCTGAGCCTCCGTTTATGATTCTGGGATCTCTTTATTTGATCTTTTCTTTCCTGCTGGGTGCTGACTGAGGTATTTCTGGGGTAGGTGCCAGGGTTGTTCTCTCACTAATGATTCATGTGCCCTTCACATGTTGCGCTGCAAAATGACATGTAACAGCGTGTACCCTGTATTTACGTTACACTGGTTTGGCTCTGCAAACATGTGCTTTCGCTTTCATCTCGGAAGTTGTGCCACTCTGATAGATTTGTGGTGCTGCAGTTGGTAGAATTTATTCGAACATTAATTTTGGGAATATCTGGGGCTGGGTGCTCTGCTGTGTCATGTTTTACTAAAGGTAGCATGTGCTGCTGTAGCAGTCTGTAGCACTTTGCAAAGGGACCCCGGTGCTGAGTGGATGGGACACTTGGATGGTGATGGGCATGACCTGCTGCTGCTCTCTGGTGCTGCACAGTAGCCTCCTTGCTGTTTCCTCCTTATGAAAAAGGGGGGATGAACCGTAACAACATGAGAACTGTCAACATCAGACTCCATGTAAATGAAACCCCTCCTAAACAGAGATAGTTATCTGTGTGTGTCAGCAATAAGTATGCTGGTGAGCAGCCAGGAGGGCGAAAGCAACAGGAGGAGGTAGAGTCCTGGCCCCATGCGGATAGGGTGGGATCTCCTGGATGTGGATTGTCAATATGTTCCTAATATAGTTGTGGCTTTTCCAGCACAGATATAGCAGACGAGTGGAGACCACTGATTGAATTCCTGTAGCCCACTAGAGAGCTATTAACCAGTAATGGCTTTCAAACTGTCCTGGGGTGGTACTGGAGCGCGTGTCTCCTTCACCTTTGTGTATAACACTTTCAAGTTTATAACGTTTTTCTAAATGACTCAGTAGTGTGTGCTAGGCTTTGGGTGGCCCACTTGAAACGCTCTTAGAAGGGTTTGCTTTTCAGAAAGAGCCAAGTGTTATCCTTAGAAACTCAGGCTCTTTTACAGGGCAGTAACGTATCTTCAGTCTGTATGTTTAACATATGACATACACCAGTAGGTCTGTTGGCCTCTTTGTGGGTTGCAATTCTGCACTGCTGCAGAGGCTTTTGTGAAGTACAGAATTGTAAATATGCCCTAGAGATGAAGCTGAAGTGCACTCCATAGTCTGTGCTGGATCAGGACCTAAAGTGAGGAATAAATGTCAGTTCTGGAAAACACCATTCAGCTTTTTTTACTCTTCTCCCCCTCCCTGTTTTTACGTCCAGATCATTCAGCAACATGTGAATTCCTTATGAACTTTAAAAGTTCATATCAAGGAATCGGTTCTAACAGTAATCTAGGCAAAGCAGACACTTTATTCCAACCTGTGGTGTGTCTTGTACAGGTTTCTGTTCTAGAAAATGTCATTTCTCTGAAGAGAAAGAAAAGAAAATACCTTGGGAGCCAGTCTTTGTCCACAGGATTTATGTGCTGACTCCTCCAGACAGTAAAACTCCATGAAGATGTATATGTTGTTTGAGAAGTACTATTAAAAATTAATCCAATTTTCTATTCTTCTGGTGTAAATTAATGACAAAAAAACCAGCTTGAAACCAGAATGGCCACTTTCTGAGTTTTATGCAGAATAAAAGGCTGTTTATCCTTTCTGCTTTATTTTAAGTTGCGGTTTTACTATTCAAGACACAAATTCTAATCAGCCACCGTATCAGACAAATGGGAGCTTTAGTGAGCGGTTCGTATGTTGGAAGGGAGCACTAAGATTCTCATTATAGTGCATGTCTGAATAATTAGTAGGGCCACTCTGCACTTTTTTTGGCAATAAGAAGGAACTCGCTTTTCACTGCAGCGACAGGCTGACAGGAGCATCAAGCAGTTCGGTCATTAGTGTGTGCCTGCCATCAATGTCATGTTACGGTGTCAAATTAGTTTGTGCCCCCTCTGGAGCCAAGCTGGACCTGCAAATTATCCTCCTACGTCCCAGGAAACCATGTTTGCTAAACCTCAGATCAAATGGGAACAAATGATTAACATGGCTCATAAATTAACTACTTTACAGGCTTATAACTTTTTACAAGTAGATAATAAAGACAGAAGTTTTAGGACTGTGTGGTGCTTAGGTCAAAGATGTGATGCTTTTGGGGTTGGTTATTTGGTGTTTTGTGGGTTTTTTTCCCCCCCTCTTATTTGTTGTGGATAGGTTTGCTTTTCTCTCATGGGGGAAAAAAAATGCGTACAGCCGAGGAAATAATGTTTAGAAAATCTAGTGTCCTAAAGGAAGCAAATGTAAATCCACTGAAAACAATATAATTAAGTTTGTTATCTCATTGCCCGATAAGTCGCTGACAATAGTCTTTCTTCTTGTAGTGGCAGTTGTTCGTTAATGAGTTCACCAATTAAGTTTGAAAGATTACAGCCTTTGCCAAGAGGATTTATCTGTTTAAAAGCATTATATTTTTTGTGATACATTCTTGCCATATTGTAAGCCTCTTTGTTAAAGAGGTATAAGACTACCTCTTAAGCACATTAAATCCTATTATAGGCCCCAAAATAATTTTACAATCTGTTTACACATTAGCATCTACAAAACTGTAACAAATCTGTCCAGAGATGTCTGTTTTGAGAATAGGATGCTAACAGATAGTGCACTTTCTTGAAGCTGGATTGCCCTTGTGAAACGAGTGCTTTTTTGCTACAGAATAATTGTTTTATAATGATTTATGACTATGCAAATAATATTCTTTTTATATCTCCCCCTTTTTAAGTCTCTCCTCAGCTGAGTTTTTCAACCAATGCAGAAATAGTACAGAATTTTTAGGGCTCTTTTACAGCGTTTGAATCTAAATTAAACCAAGAAGACTAAGTTTTGTGCTTTCTGTATATTCAAGGCTCATTCTCCCACATGCAAGCTACTGCTACTTTTCTTTTGTATCTTCAAGGGGGTGAGTAAGCCTTGATATCGGAGATCAAATCAGCATTTTGGAAAGGGCCTAGCATGCAAAAACATGCAAAATGTATCTATTCGTAAGAAAACCTCTGAAAATGCCAGAGGTTATGCTCAGTTTATCTGTCAGCAAATTTAACTTAAAGTAGGTGGTAGTCAATTTAGTAAATACTTTACTAATATTGTAACTATAAAGAATCATGAATGCAGCCTCAGCATCCTGACCCGTGCATGTTTTAATGACTTTGCTAGGGAAACACACACTGTATTGCAGATTAGCAATAACGTTTAAAACGCAAGTAATTTCTGCCAGCAGATTTGCCTGTACACAGTCATAGTGAAAAAAAGGAGAGAAAATTGTGCACTTTAGTTACTCTTGGGGAAAAAAAACTTTTTGTGTTGTTGATTCTATATCCAGTGCATTTGGGCAAACCCTGTTCTGAGTAACACTCGTGTAGATCTGTTAACTTTATCAGGGATAATGCTGTGACATTACTTTTTCTGAAGGTTCGTTGCCTCTTTGCTGCATCCTCCCTTCATCCAGTGTGCTCATAACAGCCTTGTACATGTCCCTGAAGAAAGGGGCAAGAGTGATTTTGTGCATCAGAGTTGCCTTAAAGTTCAGATTAATGAAGGCAGGTCTATTGCCTTATGGTTGCAGACTTGTTCCTATCCCAAAGCCCCTTCCCTTCAGCCTTGCTGATTCCTCAGTGGATGCCCCAGCCTCCAGAAGCAGCAGTGATGCATCAGAGCAGCACGGGCAGGGCAGCAGCACCCTGGGTTTCTTAAGCCTGATATTTCACTGCCATTTTGCCTTTCTCTACAAAGTCAGGGCCTCAGGCAAAGCATTCCCCTGGGATGGTTTCCCAACCCCTCTGAGGAAATAGCGAGGTCAAGGTGAGGATATTTGCTAATATGGTTAACCAAATGCATTCTCTGCATCCCCAGTTCAATCCTGCCTTAATGATTCTCATTGCTTCCCTAAAGTGCCTGCCATGAGCTGATACCTCATAGCTGAGCAGTTAATAAATGTGTTAGATCCCCAAAGCACTGCACCAGATGCTCAGCAGCTCTAAATCAGTAAGGCTGCCCCAGATCTGGTCCACATCACCTTGGGAAACTTAAACCTCTGAGGTTCTAGAAGCAGAGTTAAAGTTGAGGCTTTGCATTTAACCAGCCACCTTATTGTGGTTAGATATTACAGCATTGGAAGGAGGACCACCCACTGCCTCATACATGCTGTGTATGCTGCTGCTCTGCACGTGGCATTTAGAGAAATAATGAAATCATACCTGTGGGATAGTGCTGCTTGGTGCCTGTTTAACACGACAGAATTACACACCCAGTTGTGAAAAAAAAAGTTTGAATTGAATGTACAATGAATTGCTTAATTGTTGAGGAAAACAGGAGGTTTTGTCATGGCTTTGGTCATTGTCAGAGTTGAAGTTCTGGTACTTATCAAAAATTGCAGTGCTGTCTTTCTCGCCTCCCTCCCCCCCATTAGTGTGGTTGGTACCTTGTGAGAAACATTGCTGGATGCTGCTGTGCATTTCTGATAACTGGAGGTTGATCTGGAGCTCAGTGGGGTTATGCCCATCACATCACTGGCTGTTGAGGTATGTCCCAAGCAGTATGTCTGCAATTGAGGTATGTCTGCAATTTCTGAGGATGCTGCTGTAGTCCCAAATCAGACTTCCCCTTCAGTTCCGAACCTCTTTAACTTCTGTCTTTGCTCCCTTCCTTACCTTCACTCAACCACATAATTGCTTTATATTGCTTTAACACACCAATCTCTGAAACTGCTCCATTTTCTCGGTTATTGGGCTATTTTCCGTGTTCTTCTGCGATAGAAATCCTTAGAGATTGTGCCTTTTGCACAATAGCAGATTTATGTTTAAGGAGACTGGCAGTCCTTGGAGAATGGGAAGTCTCGTGTCTTTATCCTCAGACGATGATACTGAAGAGAGGATTTCTAGTACCAGTAGGCTTGGATGTAGGCATGTAAAAATGATGCCAAAAGCCTATTTGATCTAAATACATGTATTCACAAGTGGAGCGAGGCGGGGAGGGGGGGAATGCTGATATTGAGCACTGCAGTCTGCTTTGTGTTCTAACCTAAGTGTAGCAAGCTGGCTTAAATCATCAAATATTTTTGAACTCTGCATGGAGGCGGCTGTTGTCTTACAGAGTGAAGGGAAAGCTGACATGTACTGGCATGCTCAGAGCAGACTTTGTAGCACTGAATAAGGATCACATCGTATTTAAATCACAACAGGACAAACCACCCAACCTTGCCTACCCTTGGGAGTGGGAAACACCCCTGGCACTTCCTTTTGGGGTGGGAAAGCTCCCTTCCAGATACGTCTCAGGTACTGATAAGGAACTTGGAAGCTTTGGTTCAACTGAGTTAATCAGGTTTGTTTTCATTGTTATGGTACATGTTGATGTCTTTGCAGTGACACCCTCTACTATTCTTTTCTTTCCATGCTGTTGAAAAAGAAAACCCAAGAAAACAATGTCCTGTTTACAGTGAACAGGAGCTGAGGGTACAGCATGGAAAATGAGTTAGAATTTCTGCCTTGGGAAGCACATACAAATTTTGTGCTGTGATTTTTGATGCTGAACGATCAGGTTCTGTTTTTATTAAAGCAAAATACATATATTGAGCAAGAATAAGTGTTATATTTATAAACACTTCCCTGGCTGCACAGGCTCTTGTTCACCCCACAAAAAAACCTGCTCATGCTGCCATAAAAATACATACATTTAATTTTTAAGCAGCAAGTTTTTGCATTTTGCTCGTAATTCACAAAGAAAGTTTCACTTAACAGAAACCTGCAGTTCCTTTCAAGGCAGCTGCATGAATTTACATAGAGAATACAGACTTGCACAGGGAATGTGAACCCCTTAAGCCTGGAAAGGTCTGCTCAGGATCCCTGTACAAGGATATCTCGTTTAGCGATGTTACAGTGTGAGCACTGTGCATTTTCCTGTGCTGTCCTTTTGGTTTTCTTGGATCAGTTTTAACTGTGCTTTTGGGAACTTAAAGAGGCAGCACATGTGGCAGAAACTTCTCTGAGGGCAGTGATGCTCTATCCAGGTTTGAGACTGCAAGCAGACATGCCAGTACCTAAAGGGGCCTGCAAGAAAGCTGGAGAGGGACCTTTTACAAGGGCATGTAGGGACAGAACAAGAGGAACGGCTTTAAACTGACAGAGAGGAGGTTTAGATTAGATATTAGGAAGTTCTTTCCTGTGAGCATGCTGAGGCGCTGGCACAGGCTGCCCAGAGAAGCTGTGGCTGCCCCATCCCTGGCAGTGTTCAAGGCCAGGCTGGACAGAGCTTGGAGCAACCTGATCCAGCGGAAGGTGTCCCGGCCCATGGCAGGGGGATGGAACTGGATGATCTCTTAAGGTCCCTTCCAAGGCAAACCATTCTGTGGTTCTGTGATTAACCTACTTGTCTGAAAACAGTATTTCTATGTGAATGTGAACCCGTGGGAAGGGTTAAGGGAATTTCAGTGATGTTTCAGACTTGAGGGCTTCCTTGGGGTATGGGCTTGAGAGCCCTGTGCAGAAGACTGTTTCTGCTGGTGTTGACACAGCTTGTGCAGGTCAGATCTGTGATGGCTGGGACCCAGCTGCTATTTCAAGGGTAGGGTGAGGGTTCGGTCCGAACCCTCTTCCCTCTGTGCTCTCCAGCAGTGTTTGGGTGACAGCAAGGCTGCAGAGGGGCATAAAGGGGGTACTTTGTGCCACTGGGAAGCAGCATGGTGTCCCCAGGGGTGTGTTTGATCTGAGGTGTCTGAGCAGCCCCTGCCCAGCTTCCTGTGCTGATGGTTACACATTTTCCAAAGAGCTGGTGGCAAAGCTTCAGCTGCTGGCAGGCTTGTGTGCTGCCTTCACCACGAGCTTTGGTCTGACCACAGGCATGAAGAAAATGGAGGTCGAGGATGAGCCAGCGGCTGGAGAAACCGTGGGTAATCCTTCTGTAACCATGGGCAGGAGTGTGCTGCCCATGATTTGTGAATTCATCTGCTTTGAAAACATCCTGAGTGCGTCTGTACCTGTATTAACATAGGGATCTGCCTTCCAAGCCAAGGAGGCAGCGTGACCTTTGATGAGCTCAACTGAATGAGTGCAGACGTTATGAAGAAGCAAACTCTCTGCTCAACTGAGTGTCTCAACTGTGAATAATCCCTCAGTGGGCATGCAGGGCTTGGAGAGGCAGCAGCCAGGGAGCCTGTACCAAAAATTTCAGGCTAACTTACTTTGGGTTAACTGGTATGACAAAATGATGAATGTTGAGGTTTCGTGATGCAGCAATTGCACGCACGTTGAAACGTTAATTGTGTGGGCTCAGCTGCCTGGGGCTGGATGTGCCGTCCCTCGTACGTGGCTGCCCCAGCAGCTGCTGACCATGGGCCGGGAGCTTGGCACAGCCAGTGTGGCTGCTGCGGAGGAGCTGAGCTGTGTCTCGAGGCTGTCTTGCCTCCCTGGTAATGATGGTTGCTAGCTTTCTTTTTCGTCCCTAGCATGCTAACATACCCCAGAGCAATCAGTTGTTCTTCAGCCATCAGTTGTTCTACTTGTTTGTGGGCACAGGGCTCTGCTTCATGTGCAGTGTCAATGTGGAGAGGCAGGGTTACGTAGTCCCCCGGTGTGTTTTGAGCCAAGTGCCTTGACTTTGCAGATGAGTGCATAGGGCCATGCAGGGATGCTGGGAGCAAAAGCTTACATTCTCCATCTCTGCAGCGGGAATAGTGTTTTGAACAGAGGTTAGAGGCTATCCATATAAAATGCAAGTGGAATTTAATGTCAGCTACATGGGATAGTGTTACATGAACTTTTCTGTAGGCTACTGACTGTTCCCAGTCTTGAAAAGCAATTCCTGTGTAATTTGCCCAAAGAGATGGAGGGGTGGAAGCAGACCTCAGGCCTCCTAATTCTTCTAAATTTACTTTAACCACAAGATCATGTTTCCCACCAATTTCACACATATGAACATATGGGTATGAACAGAGAAAATTTGAGACACAAATTTAGATGCTGTCTTGGGGCACCTTTGGTCCTTTCTTCTGTTGTTTCTCACATTGGGGCCTTAGGGGGAGGTATGATGAGATCTGATTAGCAATGAGTTTGTTAATTATAACTCCTAAATTAGAGCATCAGTGCAGAAGCATCACTTTCTGATTTGGATTAAGAAGCCCTTCATCTCAACAAAGCACAGCTAGTGCAGATGATAGCAGAGTGCACTGAGATACATTAGATCAAAGTGATGCGTTTCATGTGTGATGCCAAAATGGCTAATGAATTACTTTAGCCTAAGATTTACTACCCACTACTTACTTATGCTTTTGCAACTTAGTACCCATAGGTATGAATTTATGTGTAAACTCACTTGCTATTTTATCTTTGTGTTCCTCCAGGATGCTGTCTGTATATAAAGTATTTAGCCAAATTTAGTCCAGCTTCGTGTGGTCCTTCCCTAAATTCTGAACTTGGTAGAAGTTTATTCTCGGGGGTAGAACTGAATGAACTTGGGGTGTGCATCCAGAGAGCTCACAGTTCCCTGTCTGTGTCCAGTGCTGCTGTCCCCATGTGTGTTTGCAGAGGAGAGTAAAAGATAATGTCTTCCTCTCAGCTTTCTTGTCTTTTCCTCCTGCTCTGTCTTCCTTCAGACACTCTCCCTCTTGACTCCCTGGGTCAAGGTCCTCTCCCAAAATACCTATGGTTCATTTTTGCTCGTTGGAAGATCTCTGTGTGTCCCCAGGATAACAGAAGGCACTGAGGAGCATTGCACAGAGCTTGCTGAACAGCTGTTAACTTTCTTCTCTCTGTCAAGAGGTTTTAGGGGTCTGTAGGACCATGATATACAACAAGCTGTGCATAGTTAGGGTGGTTATCTGCTGCTTTTGTTGCTCCATTGCTAAGGTTATATTGTGCATGAACAAGTTCCATTCTGGAAGATGTTTAGGCTGTAGATTTAAGGGCAGGAGGAGTTGAGAGAATCTACCTGGTTTGTCATGAAGCCATGAAAAATAGGAGAGCCACCTGAGACCTTAGTTATCAGGACCTCTCTTTGTGTCCAGATTTCTTCTTCCAGGACTCAATAACCGGTGATGTGGCTGTGTATAAACAAGTTTTCACCGTTGTCTTCAGTGGCAAATTGTCTAAAAATAGGATAAGACAAAGCGCTTATGTCTACCGGGTTGGAAGTCTGACACGAATAGGTGAAATGGCCTGGCTGTATACAAAGATAAAGGAACAACTATTTTTGCCTTCAGGACTTGTTGGGCAGAAAATAACTAGGTCCTACCAAAGCTAGGACATCTGGTGCATGTATGTAGTGTTTTGTAATGAATTGGAAATGGCATTACTGCATTATATATAATAACATGGAGATGGTGCAGTATGGTGTGGGGAACTTGTGTAGAATATATAAAATGTCATGGTTTTCACATACATTGTGGAAAAGAGAAAATAACTTCAAGTGTAAAGGATATGGAAATTCGGTGAATAAACATCAGTGCATTCGAGGATTTTTCATGCAACAAGCTAGATTTATCTTTCACAGGAAAAAATCTATAAACATCAATGACTGCAGTTACATGAGGAAATCTGGATGTGCAAGCAAACCTGCTTTGCAATAGATCTCCATTTCCTTAAACACTCAAACATTAGAAGATCTAAGATCTGATTCATTTCTTGGTTGTGTCGGTTTCATCCAGGGCACCACCTGAGATTTGAAAAGAGCTGTGCTGTTTAACACCTGAGTAAGCGAAAACCAGGTTCATTTTCCTGTTTGAGATCAACAACATTTTCAGCAGCATAGTTCTTAACAGGCAAAATGGGTGAGAACTGTCGAAGCACTTGGTGCGCTTTGGGCAATAATTCACCAGGGCTGTGCAGCTTGTAAGCATGTTGAGAAACTGCCCTTCCAGAGGTAACTGGGGGCAGGTTGGAAGGATGAAGGAAGTCCAACACTTCTTGAAAATCCAGGATTTCTTTTCTTTCCAAGCAAAAAAGCTCTTGTGAAATGTAAGATGTAAGTTCTTGACTTACGTTTAGGCAATGAAGAACATTATCTCCTAGTTGAGAAGCAGATACAATGCTCTTTTCATATCCCATTGTATAGGAGAAGACATGGGAACCTGGAAGTGCAAGACCACTTTCATGGAATATCACATATTCCAGTATTTTTGTTAGCGCATGTGTTCACAAACTATGTGCACATGGTATTATACCCCAGAGACATATAGTATAACATGATGCAGTTTACTTCTAAGTCAGGCCTCTGTTGTATGGACTAAAAGCTTTGTGAGAATTTAGCAGCAATATCAAGAAAAACCAATATAAGTGGTCCATTAATGAATAGGTCCTTGAGTGTCAGGAAGCAGACGTTGTTGGAAACTTGGGTAATATTACTGTTGGGTTTTATTAATTAAATATAGCTATTAATATGACCTTGGATTTAAACACAATGACCTCTTTTGTGAGTATGATTAGCAGATGTTTACCATAATTCTTCACTCTGTGAAAAATGCTTGTTGCACCCAATAAAAACAACCATATTTACTTTGCTAAATCAAATATTTGGAACTTGGGTCTTACTTTATATATCATGGCTCCAGTGTCTTGGACTTTCCAAGTTTAGGGTTGAGAGCCCTTGGAGTAACATATGTGGTAGATCTCAGAGAACAATGACCTATTGTATTAGTGAGCACTTTTTTCCCCCCTCCTCTTTGGCATTGTATCTTCTACAGTGGAACCAGTGTGTTCTTACCAGCTGCTGGATTTTATTTGTACAGAAGTGTGGGGAAGAACATTTTTGAATCCAAGGTTTTTTGTATTTTATCCGTTACTTGCGGGCAGCTTCCTTTCCAGAAGAACTGCAGCAATGGAAGCAGGAAACACAATTCCAGTTCTTAAAATAAAGCTGGAAGTTATGTTCCTTTTCAACAGCATCTCACCTAATTTTAGACTCTAAAAAGTCCTGTTTCCAGATAATTTTCCTTTTCTCCTACCAAATCCAGAATTTAGAGGTGATAAGTCCCATTAACAATTTGGATCTTCCCTCCCCAAATGCCACCTGCTGCCCTCAAGCTGCAGCGAGTATTTTCTGTACGTATGAGCGTTGTTTCCTAGCTGCCAGGGTCAGTTTTAGTAGCGGGTCTGCTGCCTGCTTGTCTGCAGTACTGAAAGGAAATAGCAAGGGAACAAAACTATGCTTTTCTTGGGAAACCACTCCCTTTGGAATGGAGAGATATGGCTTGCCACTTCTATTTTGTTTCCCCCTCCAAAGTAAGCAACAACATTGCAAGGATCAGGGCCAGCAAGCAAAGAATATTATTTAAAAGGCGTCATCTATCTAGCCTGGTGTATTTCAGGGAAAGGAGTCTCCTGCTTCATATTTTAAGGAGTGTAATAAAAATAGCAGTCAGTTTAAGAAAGGGGCTGATGGGCCGGGGAAAGTGACAGCAGCAGCACAGGGAAATAGTACTCCATTTATCTGAACAAGCTAGCACATTGATAACTCTCCTCTCCGCAGTAGGTGCTATCAAGTCAGAGACAATTTGTATCCCTGGTGTGGCAGGTTACTTACATGGTAACAAGTCTCCCTGACATTATTGCAGATCATCATTAACTAGTTACTGCTGTCTGTTTGCCGTTACTTGCTAGACGGTGTTGTCGTATCATTTATATATCTTGCCCAGTTTAGGGACCTGCTGCTTCTGGAAAGACACTCAGCCTGGCATCTCTTCCTGTGCTCTGGGGTAGGGGGAGAAAATCACTGATTGCAGTTCCACTCTTGCTTTAACATAAGCAAAATGAAGGTTGAGTAGCGTACGTTTAACAGACTGATGAGCAGCACCAGTGGGCATACACAAAAGAAAGGGGCAGGAGTAATAAGGAAAAAGGATGGGCTGCTCTGGATCCTCAGATCTGATGCTGGCAGGGGTGTGTGTGTGTGTAAGGAGCCAGATAAGGATTAACGGCTCTAGGTGGGATATCCGGCTTTCTGAAGATCTTTAATCAGTTGGACTGGCATCCTATAAGCACATTTCTCACTTGATTATCTTTCTCGGCATGTTTCAGTTTCCTTTTCCTTTGTTTGATAATATTTGTAATTACTGCCTATTTATTAAAATGTGAGATCCTTCTCAGCTCACAACCTAAAGGCTCTGTTTTATTTTTGCCAGTTTTTTAAAGTTCTATTTGGTGATTTTTCTAGCCTGATTTGTTTTCATCCAGTAGCATATTTCAGCCCTTTATTAAAAATATGGGGTCAGATCGTCACTTTACAAGTCTTTGGAAGCCAATTGCAAAATCCCCATTGAAGCCAGTGTATCTCTTGATTTGTAGTTGACAGTATGCCCCACTATATCTATCCTAAATACTTGGAGGCTAGGTCACTCAGGAGGGAAGGCTGTAATTTTGTATGAAAGCACACTTTGGTGAAACTATGGTATCAGCACAACTATTATAAAGCATCAAGGGCTTTGTCTTCTTCCTTATAAAATGTGTAATTTCTACCCATTATCAGTATTATTACAAGAGTCCTTGCAGTAAACTTGTCTTTTGATAGGCAGAAACTTGTCTTCGCTAGGACCAAATACAGTGAAGTGTAACTTCTCTTTTAAAGGAGAATAAATAACATGGGTGAAGTTTACTAGAACAGAATAAAGCCGTTTCCAGGAAAGCTGCTGCAGAGGCAGGTAGGATGTGCTGAAGATTTATACTCAGGGTGAACATATATAAGTACTGTAATGATGCTGTTGAGAACACTGGAGTAAAATATTTGATCAACAGATATGCCTAAAGAAGATACATGGGTTGGTTTTCTTACTAGTCTTCAGATTGCAGTAGGACAGTTAAATGGAAGTTCCTTTAAACCTATGCATGGGTAAATCATTGTGGCTGGGAGGAGGTCACATCAGCACAGTTACCTATTTCCTAGACAGAGCAAAGCTTGGCTGCCCACCAATCTGCTGAAGTGTTCAGTTTGTGGATTCAGGGATGAGCACCAGAAGGGAGAAGCTGAGAAATGAAAGATTGGTCTCAACATCATCATACAATTCACGGTGCAGTTGCACCGAGATAGGTTTTAAAACCAAGACATGGCTTATCCTGGCTAGGTGAACAATTGTTTTGAACTAATTCAATCAAGATTCAGAAGATTATAGTGAAATACAGCAAAAAAAGGGAAAAAATCAATAAAAAGGGTGGAGTAGCTGCTGTGATTAAGAAAAAAAGATTACTGTTGATTTATTGATTCAGTCTTCAGCTTGCCATCTCAATCAGGGTTTTTTTTGTTGTTAATGTTATTAATATTTATACTTTAGTACCATGTGCCAGTTAGAGTAGATTGTAATTAGGTCTCCAGGCCTGAAAATGCTTGTCCCCATGTAGCACAAAGCCTTTGCATTGCACGTTACTGGAAAGAGAAACTTAAGTCTGAAGATTTGGTGCAGAGCACAGAAGAAGGCCCATTCTCTTTTCAACTCAAGGCTCAAGTTTTGTGGTCGCCTTTTCTGAGGACATCCGAGGGAGATGGTTGCAGAAGGTTGTTGCTAAGATTTTGAGTTTTGAGGGAAGTCACCCTAGCCAAACCCATCTTCCCCTGCCTGAATGGAGAAATGCTCCTCAAGCTCATGATGAAGGCCTTTGCCCTGCAGAGAACTCGGTTTTGGGGCACTTTAGTCTTCAGGCAGTGTTTTATAGTGCTTGGTGTCTGCTGGGTCTGGGACTCTGCCTAGTTAGCACCACACCCTGTGTAGGGTCTTACTCTGCAGTGAGCAGCATGAATAATAGGAACTCTCAAGGTCTTCCCTTTGGTTTGAGCTGAGAATGGGATAGTTGAAGACATGTTTTTTTTCTGTGTCGAGGGAAACATGAGAACTCCTTGTTGTGAAGCGGTAGAACTGAGTCACCAAGGGTTTAGTCAAAGTAGAAACACATCAGTGCAAACCAGAATAAAAAACGTGCTTTCTTCATTACTCATGATACCACAACGAGAATCAAAATCACTCAAAAATTGTTGTAACAGCTATATGTTGCTTAGATAAAATAGTCTGGAAAGGATAGATTTGGTGGGAATCGCTTCTGATTTATGCAATGCAATATGCGAAGCCAACTTGCTGTGATTTTTTCCAGTTATGTGCAATTATGTTAGATTTAATCAAAGAACTTTGACTTACTTGCAGCATTCCATAGCGCTTGCATGGTACCTCTGGGTGTCGCTGAACGAGTTGTGGCCATTTAAGTGTACTGCTCTTGCAAACAGCACAGTGGGAAAATTAATTTAAAAGTTCCTTGTATATCTGGATGCTTAATTTTTAAAGCCCTGCTGTGTTCTGGTTGGGTTTCTGTATTTTAAGCATAAATCCTATTTTTTAAGATAAATGTTAAGCAATTCTATTTTTCTCTTATGTTATAAAAAGATTTATTGTAATGTTTACTGGGAGCAGGGGGCTGAGTTTAACCTGTCACGTCAAACCTGAGCCTTCAGCTTCCTTTCCTGCTTCCATATGGGTAGCCGATGCGTTTGAGAGTTGGCCTTGAAATCAGTGTGGTGTAACACATGGCTGCACATACCACCCTGCTTCAAAACCACTGTGCTACTCTGCCCACCAGCACATTGGGACAGAGCCACGTTGCCCTTATGGTCCACAGGTGATGGATCCACCAAACCTTGGCTGATTGGGATAATGAAGACATGCTGATGTGCATGTTGGCTGTCAGCTCTTGAGAGCAGATGAAGCTTTGAGGTCAGGCGTGAACAGTTTGGTCACCACGTTGTCATGAACCCCTACCTCTCTGGTCTCTGCAGTGGTCTTTTAGGCTTGTGGAGCTGCAGCAAGTGTGTTTTCTCTGTTCAGTCACTCACAAGCTGCACCTTAGTATTATTTAGAGGGAGGGATTTATTAGGTTGTCCTATTTAAGAGTTTTAATTGGTTCCTGTAATGTTTCACAGTTTAAGTATAGGAAAAGTACAGAATGGCTCCTGAGGAAAAAGGAGCCAGCTTGAATGGAGAAACCCTTCTCCATACCATGAGAAGTCCTTCTAGAAGTAAAAAGTCTGACCAGTTCTCAGTGCCTACCTGATCTTCATTTTACATAATGACTGCCTTGCAGCAGCTGGAGCCATGTGTGAATCTTGTTGATGTGAACCCACGGGTAGGGCTACAAATACAACATGAGAAGATCTTGGCCAGCTCTTTCTGCAAAAGGCAGAACTGTGTTACCTGCCTTGGTTTGTGCTGGGGCTGGTACTGGCAACCCCTCCACCACTGTGTGAGTGCAGTGGTCAAACTCTCTCAGCAGGCTGAGCACTGGGGCCTCAGGAAGCTTCACAGCCCCTGAGCAGTCAAATAATAGGAATACGTGTTGTAGTGTTTTTCAGAAAGCCTAACTTTGTGGCTTATCAATTCAACACCCTGGGACCTCCAATTAGTTAATCTTGCAATAGTTGTAAAAGAAACGTACTCTTTCTAGTGAAACTATATCTTAGAAAACACAATAATTAATATTTGACCATACAAAATAAATAGCTATATAAAATGAGCTTCCTCTGTTCATTCCACTCCAGGAAAAGCAATAGAGCCTATAAAATTTATTATTTTTGTTAATCTTTGCCTGCTCTTTTGCAGCTACTGGAAAAGTGGCTTTGCATTCGCAGAGCTTGGTGCAGAAGTAAAGGAGTAAATAGAAGGGTTTGCTGACGCAAACCTCGCAAGGTACACATAGCACATTGGTGGCAAACCCGTCACATTGGCAAACAAAGCAATGTGCTGCCTGGAGCATCCTGGGCAGACCTGGGAGGGATGGAAAGCTGCTTTTTTTAGTGTGAATGTTTTTAAAGTGTTGCTGAGTGTTAGTGTCAATGAAGAAGTACAGAGGAAGAAAAGCATAAGTAAGTGCATGGCTGGAAGGGTGCATCAGAACACAGTAATTATATAAACCTTATTTTTGTTGCCTTTGATGCCAGTGTAAGTACGTGAAAACGAATGCACTGCAGAGGACAGGTTTGTGGTTGAGAAAGACTTGATAGATTTTGACAAATTAAACAGTTGTAAAGATGTTTGGAAGTTTTCCAGATCTTTACTGTTATTTATGTCACTGAACTAAAAAATCAGTGGTTAATTTGCAGTTCTTATAATTTTTATGATACTTATGTTGTTGTAAATTTAGCAGCGTGCGGCATCAACTCAGCGGGATACATTTTATGTTGTCAGCTACCTTTTGACATCATAATAGATTTCAGTTGCCAAAGCTTCAGGGGAAAGAGAGAGAATAAAATGTAAGAGAGTTGTGTGAGTGCTTGGATCAAACCCAGGTATGAGAGCAGCTAGTCTGCAGGGTGGCTGTTGAAGCCAGTCTAGATCCTTGTGGGATGGTGAGGACGCTCCACAGCCCTCGTGCCCATGGCAATAAATCTGTTTTAAGTGGATAAGCTGGTGATAGGACTGGGCCCCATGGTGTTGTTAATGGACCTTTGAAGTCTGGGTGGCTGCTTATGACTGATAGCGGTGGCAGTGTTGAGCTCTTCGGGTTTCATACCACCATGAGGACCTTCTCCTGACCCTTCACCCCATCAGCACCCAGTCTGGCTAAAGGGTGGCAGGTTGAGATTTGGTCTTTCAGAAGTTGTCAAACTCCTGTCTGTCTTGGTGTGTAACCTGGTTTTGGGGCGGCTATCCACCCCAAATTACTTCTGCTAGCACTTTCTCCATACATGGTGGTCCACACTGTATTTTCCTGGGTGAATACAAGATAGAGGCTCTGGCGTGCCACAGTCACACATGGGAGCAGCTTTCATTCTGCGGGATGGTGTTGATCAGAAAGAAGCAGCCCAAACAGAAGTTTTACAAAGTGCTTCTGATATCTGAAATTAATACATTTTGCAAGCTTTTTAAATAGAGACTTTTTGCAATACTTTTCTTTTTATAGAGACTCTTTATTATCTCTATTTATAGAGACTTTTCTTCTATTGTCTTCTATCCTGGAAGAACGGGAGACATCTTAAGTTTAGCTGCTTATAGAAGAGATGTAGTTGATTCCCTCTTGGGAGGCTTATTTTAGTGGGTTAAAAACGATGGGTTTAATCTGAGGAGTGAGACCTGCCTTAGGAATGTGTGACATGTGAAGTGAACTTCATATAAAGCGTAGCCATGCCCTTCTCATATTCTGCTTCTTTCAACATTTGCCCTTTGCCTCCTGAGCCTGAAAATGGAAGAATTTATTAACGGCTGTTTCCTCAGTGTTTGTGGCATTAGCCACGTTTCTCAAGGGCGTTTTATGTGCTCTTTCCACTCTAACGGGATTGTCCACTTAGTTCAGCTCTGGCATGTTGAGGATCCTTTTGCACAAATAGCTAATTAAGCTGAACCTTCTTCATCCATAGGTAATCCCCAAATACGCAAATTGTGAACATGAGATTGGTTTTCTAACATTTTTGGGTTTATAATTAAGTGCTTTGTAGTTGTCCTCCCCCTCCCCCTCCCTCCTCATTGGAGTCTTTAGCTGTGCTGACTCCAGCTCTCCCGTATCGTTTTTCTTTCTTGGTCATCTTTTTTGTATCCTTTTCCCCTGGAGATAGTTGTACATGTGACTCCTTCTCTGGGTACTGCTTCAAAGCTGCATGGCTTAAAGTAGACTCTGGGCACAAAAGAAATGTATGAGAGGAGCATCATGCTGTTGGTTGGGTTTTGCAGGGTCTTCCTCACCAAGATCACAGTGGCCAATGCTGGAGTGAGCATGGACATAGCTTTGGGCAAAAGGCACACATTTACTCTTGACTCATCTTTACCATCCCCATCTTTTGGCAAAGGAGAGATGGGACAACTGACAGGGCTTCATTTGTGAATGGACAGCAAATAAGGTGGTGAGGTGCCTGCTGCAAGCACCTAGGAGCTGAGCAGGAGCATGGCCCCATGCTGCCGCCTGCACCACGTTCCTTGGGTGCTCAGCAAGGTAGAACGTTCTGCTCTTGTCTGTTGGAAGAACAAGACCACATTTCCATCTTGCCTCGCAGCAGCAGACTAGTATGTTAGTCTGCGTTTGCTGGCTAGACTTATTCTGGCTAATGTTTGCCAGATTCTTCTATTACATATTAAAATAAGATCTTATGAGTGAGTTTGATTTTTGTGCATGTTTCAAAAAACTAGGCCAGCCCTACCAAGCACATTTTCGTGTTTTTGTTTTGCATTTTGTCATTTTACATATTGAAAAATGGAATGCAAAAAAGAAAAAAAAAGGCCTGTTAACATCAAAAAGAAATAAAGCTTTGCATTATTCTGCATAAGTGTTAAAATCTGACTGATAGTGTGTATACACAGACTTCATTTTTTATGGTGTTTCGTTTCCCCACCCAAAGATCGCAGATGCTACGATAAAAATTAATGCCCTTTCGGTAAATGCTTTTCTTTTCCGAGCTTGGCCTCAAGAGGGTCACACATTGCTTTTGTTAACTAATAAATGTGGCAAGATGTAGGTAAAAATAATAGGCAGACATTAATTTGTCGGGGCAGGAACTTCTAAAAGAAACCGCAGAGCATTTCTTCCTTCTTAAACTCCGCTATTTTAATGTAATAAAGTTTTTATTTTAACCATCAGGAGAGGAGCCCTGTTTGTAGAATTCATCTCTAAAAAATGTCTTTGTGAATTGAGATTTTAGGACTACCTATTTGGAGGATGTTCCATATGATAAATGACCCTTATAAGACAAGGAAAAAGAAGTAATTTTGCATGTCTGCTTCCTAGGATGTGTGATAATAATAAATGAACATTTTATATATCATTATATATATATCATGGCAGAATAAAAATCAGAAGATATATTATTCATTATTCCTGTTACTTTATATTTAAAAGGCAAAGGTTTTTGCTGCTTTGCCAAAACAAGGGCTACAGAATGTATTTGTAACAATCCCCGCAAATATGAAGGGTGGAGAGATCTTCCAGGTTGTTAGCACTGAAGAAAATGGAGATGCCTTTAATTGTATTCATTTGAACATTAATACATTAATGCTGAGATTTAAGTCTGTTACTATTAAAAATTAAACTGCAGGGGCAGTGTGCAGATCATATGCTCTAGTGTAAGTTGTCAGGTGCAGCGTTTGCAGTTTTAGCCTGTGCTTCCAGCACTAAAATGGGTGTCGGAGCTGGGCTTTGGCTTCTCAAGGGACACTTCTTTTACGCCACCCCCCTGGTTTCATTTCTGGCAGCAGCATTTCTTTTCACAGATGCATTTGCACCACCTGAGCAAGAGTTGTCCTGATTAAAATCAGAGGAGCATAAGGAGTAACTTGTTTGCTGTCCTGAAGTCCTCTTGTTCTTCTCCCTGTCCATCCCCCCCCTGTGTCCGCAGCTATTTTGCAATATGCAACCCCCTCCGAGCACCGCCTGCGGAACTGGAGTAGCTCTGGCATGTAGATTTCCCAGTGGGATAACTTGTATGGATGGTAATTTTAATGAGACCTGATTTAAGCAGTACAATAGATCCATAAAACTAATACAAGCAGACTTTCAAGAGCTCTACTATTTGTCAGGGCAGTGAATTTTAGAGGTGCATCCATTGGCTTGGTAAAGAATATTATAATCTCGCAAATTTAAGCTGTATTAATTCAGATTGTTTCTATGCAAAGCACTGTGGAGAACTTCTCAAATCCAGGGCAGGCCAAATATAGACTTATTTATTTTTGAGGCTCAGCTTTCGTCCAAAAATCACGCTGGAACCACAAGACCTGAAAGCTGTGCTCTCTCTATAGGAATGAATGCAAAGTCTGTACGAGTGCACACAGCTGTGCCTCTGAGCTGTGACAAACCATTAGCTTTGCTTTTTCTCCCCTTCATTTAAGGCCACCGCTTGGTCCATGCGTATTTCAACCTCTCCCGTGCTGTCACACCTAGTTATATATGGCAGTAACACAGTTTTCCTCTGCCCTGCGGATACAGGCGTTACACCCATCCCAGGCCCTGAAGCCAAGTAATTACACCAAGTAACACTCTTGGTCCGTGGCTTTTATTTTTCATCCTGGTGCTCAGGAGTCACTCTTGCTGTTGTTGGAAATTGTGTAGTTCTGCTTGGCCTTACTGAACTGTTTTCTTATCCTCGCTTTCCTCCCAAGCCTCTTCCCTCCATCCTGTTTGGTGGTTGGGTTTGATATTTCCCAGTGAGCTTTTTTCACCACAGCTATCTCAAATGGCACAGAAAGAGAGCAGGTGAGGGGAAACTCAGGGCAGGAGCTTGTGGTGGGTATGGGGAGAGCTGGAGCATGACAATAGGGAGACCCAGCAAGCAGCAGAGAGCAAGGGGGAAAGAGGGCAGAAGAGCATCACAGGGGAATAAATAGGGGAGAAATGAGGGAGGGATGGAGGCAGAGAGCAAGGGGAGGGATTCAGCGTGCAGCTGGGTGAAGGGATGCCTGTGCCACAAAAGGAGACCGCACTCTCCCAGCCCCATCCCAGGTAGATGCACAGACGCAGGCAGGAGCTCTGGCCGGAGCTGGTGATAGCAGTGACCTGTGTTTAAAGGGCAGGGGGGCAAGTTTATTTGCTTTCTCTCGCAGGCTATGCTAAGTGATTTTGCAGTTTGAGTGGAGTGGCATTATTGCACTTAGCTCTGCATTTATTAAATAGATTTGTTCTCCAGCTCAAGTGTTAAGTGTGTGTTATGAAACCTCAGAGCCAATCTTAGTGGTTGCAGTGTGCAAATATTTTTAAAATTATGTAATTAAGCAGAGCTGGGGCTGCAGTGTCCACTGAAGTGATTTAGTAATTGGATGGTTTGATTAAATTTCATGTTATTTTAGTTTATACAGAAAGGATCGGTATCTGTTTCACAGAGAGGGACATCTTGCAGGGCTGTCAGTGGTGGTTCAGAGGTCCTTGGGAGGAATCTTTAGCACCCAATTAAATATTAACCAAGAAGATGTGACTCGTTCTTTCTCTGTCCCTGAAACTGTGTTTTGACATCTAAGGCTGGTGATAAAACTTGCTCGGCAGAATCCCTCGCAATGCACTCTATTTATCACTAGATTACTCCTAAATTAATCACGCTACAAAATCTCTCCATTGTAATTGTGCTGGGGCTCAGTGCTGTGCCATGTGTGTAAATAAAAGAATGCCCTTTTAATTTCATGTTCACTGTATCTAGCCGCTGCTGCAGCCAAACTATCTGTTTCGGTAGAATGTCATTTTAAAGGTATTGTGGTTACTGAGCGGCAGCTGTGATTGAAAAGTATGTAAACTAATCTTTAGTTGCTCGTGTCATTTTTATATTCTTATGTCAGAACACAAGAAGGCTGCTTTAAATTTGTCTTTCACTGTGTATTAATTTTCAAGTCTAATTTTTCTTGGGTTAAAGCATATACTGCGTTCTCTGCTACACATTACCATTCTGTGCCAAAGTAAATGGCTACTTGTGAAAAAGTACAAAATTAGTTCCTGCTTGATTACTGTAAAATGCATATTTATTTTCATTGGGAGAGTTTTTATTGCCAGTGCGTAAAGTACAATTATCCTGCATGGTATCAGTGACTTAGAAAACGAAATAATCAAGAACCGTATATTTATTACTATGAAAAGCGATAAGTTTCAGAGCTGTATGTTGCTTTCCCAAAACCAAGAAGGAAGGTACAAGGGGGTTTGGGGTTTTTGTGTTTTGAGTTGATAGTTTTTCTTCTAGGCTTGCACTATGCATCATTCCTGCTCTTTTAAACGCAGACCAGTTAAAATTAAATCCTCAGTTAATACCTCTGCATAAGAACTTCTTTGTCTCTTGATGCCCAACCATTGAAAATTAAATGTGGTTGCGGAGAAGTATTTATTCATACCATACCTCACACCTGATCCTGTGTCAGTATGACATCACCTTTGCCACAAAGATTTCTAGTGGTTTGAAAACGTTCCGTTGTGAAATAAGTGGGAGAGGCAGAAAAGGGGCGAGGAAGGCAACAAAAATAAACTACTGGTGGGATTTGATGGTTTGCCAATTAAAAACAAAATAAAATCATGTTCTGAGGGCCACATGCTGCCTTTGATCCTTACACAGGACTTCCATTTGTGCCGGTGGCTGTTCAGCCTGTGGAGGGAAGGCTGTATATGACTTAATTTGTATGTTGTGGGAAGTACATTTTCCTAGCATGTGGTCTAGCTTACTTGAAGAATCTGAAATGCGTTATAAATGTAAATGCTGTGTTTAAGTAAAACTTCATTATGTTTTGGTGGTTTCCAAAAATGCGCAGGATTTGACCTTAAAGTGTTATTTCAAGGTGTTATGATGTATGAGCTAGACTTTGTAGTCTTCTAAATTAAATCTTTGAACATGTTATTATTGTATTTTGGCATCGGCAAGATGTAGTTCTCAGCTATTTTCTGTCACAGCCTTCATTTTTCTAACAAGAGTAGCGAGACAGGGCCAGATTCTTCTGTAAGAGGCGTGTGCGGGATGGGGATTACCCTGCCTTAACCATGGTGTAACCAGGACAGGCCTGCCACTTGCATCCAAGTCTAAGGTCATGATGACTCCTCATCTGTGGCTCACCTTCAGGTTGGAGCCAGTGCTGCTGCAGAAACATGGGTGCAACCACCACCCACCCCGCTCCCCTTGACTGTTGCGGAGCTCCACTTAGGATGTGGTGAAGGGTTTAGCATTTGGATCCAAATCTGTTTCATATATAAAAGGGGTTGTGTTTCTATTTGGAAAATATGAGCCCCTTTTACGTAGCCCAGGTGTGGATTAGCTCTCTAAACCATTTGCCCATTCCTGTGTTTGTGGGAGACTGTTTTCAATTCTTACAAAGAGGCTGTACAAGTCAAGCTATAGAAACAGCAGAAGTGATCCAAAAGTGGATTTAAAAAAAAATAATAATAATAAAAAAAAAAAATTAACAAAGTGTTTGTGATCTCAGGTTGGTAGTCTGGATGTAGGAGCAGACATAACCGCTATACATATGCTTACGTCCAAAGAAAATAGCTGCAAAACGTTTCCACCCATGCCGTGAGTGCTCAGGGCTTGCATTTCTTCTTCCCTATGTAACAGCCATGTGTTGGTGCTCCAGCAGGGCAAGAAGCGCTGTGGGCTATAGGACACTATCCCCGCCCCAGCTCGCATCCCCCTGGGCAGCTCCCAGGCGTGGGAGGGTTCCAGCTAGCCAGACACGGCCACGGGGAGAGGCCGGGTTTGGGCCAGGGTATGTTATTGCAGAAGTCGATTAAGAAGAAGAGCTCTGAGTCAGCACCCAGGGCCGTGGCTGTCAGTCGCTAAAGCGCCAGAGAGAGACAGTCTTTGAAGTGTTGGTTTTGGTACTGGTTTCACGTTGTGCGCTCCCAGCATAAATCATGATGGTTATGCACATGATTTTTCTCTCAAGCGCAAAGCCAACCCCAAACAATGGTGAGGCCACTCTTTTGGTCACTTTGTATGGTCATCTTTCTGTCTGTCGATCCTTGGGTGGTCTTCTACCATGGCCCTGGGATAGGAGGGAGAGCAGCTGTGCAGCTAGTATGCACTGGAGGCTTGTCCTCCCTCCGTGGCCAGGAGCTCCCCATTTTCCTCCTCCTTCACAAGAAGGCTGCTTCCTGGATGGGGCCACAGCCTAAAATACCAGTGCAAATACTTGAAATCTTAGCTGGAAAAGACATACAGGATACCCTGCTTCCCCTTCGTAATTCATTCTCTGAATCTCAAATAGGACAATGCTTAGAAATGCATCCAACCTCGAGTTCAGAACTTATCGCTTACCCAGGATTCTTGAACAGCTAATTCTGCTGGCACATTATTATTCACCCTCTGCTATTTTCACATTGTGACACAAAACTAGAGAGAAGAAGAGATTGAAATTTTGACCGGTACGTTATCCTGATACCTGAGATGCCGTGTCGATATGAGAGTGCCTTTACCACAAGGACTTTCTTGGTGGTTTTAGAGATCCCAGTGTGAAGAAGTAGAAAAAGCAGAACTAATAGCTCAAGAAGCAAAAATATTTTTTTCTTAAAGAAATTGATTAACATGCAAATATGTACTGTATGCATATTAAATACCATTTCAAAATGTGATGGGCAGGAAGCATAAGTGATGCCATTTGGTTTTGTGGCATCAGTGTGGGTTGATTAAGGGGGTGGGGATAAATTTTGGGGATTATTGATATAGCATGAGTAGAGCCAGATGGTTGTATTACACATCTTTTGTGTTCTTGTTTGCTTCTTAAAGCAGTTGCAGAATTTTGCCCTGGGCAAAATTTACTCTTTGCTCGTATGTTCCCCTGTGAATTTACTTTTGACAAAGTACTTCACAAAGAGGGGAAATGCTGTGCTTTGTGCCCGCAAACTCATCTCTCCCCTTCGCGTTTGTGAAGCCAACAGACCTCTACTTAAGAAATATTTTGCAACTTGTGAAATAAATTAGCAGTAGGTGCAAGTTCAGTGTGTTTGTTGTGTATCGCTACCCCTCAGTATGTGATACTGATTTACAGAGCGTGTTGGGTTTTAAATTTTCCTTGCAGTGTTTTGGAGAAGAAACTGTGGAAGTGGCAACCAGTTCATTTTACTGCACCACGGATGTAGTGTTGTTCCATGAAAGAAATGTTGTCTTAAAGATTAATGAGCTAATTTTTCCACTACTTTTTTAAAGTTTTGAGATTGCGGTATACCTGATTCATGTGATCAAAAACACATACTTTGCAGTATTCAGGTTGAGTGGGAGAAGGTCGTGCTGGGTAGGTGGTTCTTCACTAGGTGTTTGTGACATTTGTTGGAACTGCTTATCACAGGAACCACCAAAATTTACACGTATTTGTTATTTCCCTTTGAAAGCAGATTTTTTATTCCCCTGAAAAGGTGAGGTTTTATAAAGGCTTTGTAAGAAAGAATGTATGTTGTGTTTGTGCCTCGTGCCAGTTTTCGTGGGTGTAACTCCATTGACTCAGCTGAGGTTACTCCTGATTTACATTGCTGTAAGCCCCTGGATGACGAGGTCCCTCTGCATCTAGCAATTATAGTGGAAACAGTCGTGCTTGTAAATCTGTTTTGTCCTCTGCCTTTGTCCCCGTGTGAAGCGGGTTGCTTGCAGAAGGTGAGGGGACTCGCCTCGCTCGTGGCAACAGGGCTTTTACTGGGGACCAAGTTCTGCCCAGGCTGTGAGCAGCAGCTTCGGACCCTTTGTATTGGAACCAGTACTTGATGTGAAAATGGGCAGCTCTGACCCTATTGAAATCTCTGGCTAGTTTAGTCACAAGTCTGAGGCCGAAGCAGCTTACCCCTCATAATGATGCCATTGTGCTCATCCTATCTGATCAGTTCTGGAAATGTTTTAGTAAGCCTATCTTACAACATTATAAGAAGATAATCAGCTGCCTTAGAAGGTCCCCATCTGGAGTATAGAGTTCTTTTACTGAAAGATGTTTTGCCTTTCCGAGATAGCTCTCGCATTTCATCATCTGTTGTGCAGAGATGAAGTGCATATGAAAAGTCAGTGACTCTGAATCCATCTGTTGTTATTATTTTCCACTGATAATTGGCTTGAACAATGAAATGTCTGTGTCTGTAGCCTTTGAAACTGTACACCCTGTTTATTTTCTGGAGGTCTCGCTCTACTCTCTCTCCCCCACCCCCCTTTTCTTTTTGTTTTGTTTTATTTTGGGGGGCTTTTCTGTTTCATTTTTCTCTCAAGCTCTTAACTAGTGGAGCTTGCATGAAGATGACATCTTTGACTCTGCATCAGTATGTGTCGCTTAGCATCTGAAGCTTGCCTGCCAAATTTTGTCAGGGTCCTGTGTCTATTCTGTGTGAGTATAGAGTAGGCTTACAGCAGGAAGATTGGCAGATCCAGTGTTCGTAGATATCTTACCTGAAATGTAGTATTTATTTCACTTTATTAAAATACTAATTTAGAGGCTTGTATTTAATACCTATGGAATTAGATACTACCTGTAATTGTATAATATATTCAGTTGCATCCAGTTTTGCACGATGCAGGGTATTAATATTGGATCCCACTAACAGCAGTTCCATTAGCTTGCTCAACCAGTATGAGATATATATGAGCAGGGAGGCATAACTACCAGCCAGAACTGCCAAAACAGTCATTAGAAGCTCCATTGGGATGGACAAAGGCTTTTACACAGTGATATACTGATTAAATTTTGTTCTATGGTTTATTTGCATCAAGGTTAGATCACTATCATCTATGTGAACCGTATTATCTGACACCTTATTTGGAAGGTCATTTCAATGCAAAACTGGTGAACGATACAGGGGCTCTGAAATTTCTTGCGGGATTCTTTCCTGGAGGATTTTTATCCTGTTAGGCTTGACTAACTCATGTTAGCAATTTTATTGTGCTTTAACGTGGTGAGTTTATCCAAGGAAAAGTAAAAAATTCCCTCCATCTGTATGAGTGCTCAGTGGAACTGAACACACTCGATCCACATTGAAACTGTGTGTTATACCCAGTATCCTTTGAAATAATCTGTGGCACATGCTGCAGAATCCACTAAATGTGTTGCCTCTTCTAAAGCCCAAATCTTCCTGTGTTTGCCTGAGTGTAAGTGCTCTTTCAGAATGAGATTTCGGCGCCGGACACAGTCGTGTCATCCATGTTATGCTGTAGTCTGGAACACAAGAGAGTAAGGCAGAGGAGTATAATCTTATTTGTGTTTGAATGGCAATCATTTAATACTGCAAGTTATTAAAAAATAATTAAATTACCAAAACCAACATGTAGCTAGGATTTACAATAAGAGGTCAATGTGATTTGACTCCTTAAGTTAGGAAGGGACATTGGTGAATTCCAATTGCTTTAAAATCGTGCTGCTTCATTCTATTTGTGGAATGGAAGGATAAACGAGACTGAAAAATAATTTATTTCTCTAGAAGCAAGAGTAAATCATAGTGTATAATTATGTATATTCAATTATAATAATAAATGCTTAGATGTGCTTGGTGGTTATCACAGTCTCTAATTTAGTTGTTTTTTTTTGAAGTAAATATAGTTTGGAGGGGTCGTTTTCTGAGAGTAATGTTTTGAAAATAATGTTTATAAGAGAAACTTCATAAATTTCTTCCCTTTCCCCAAACAAACTAGTAAATAGGTGTGCATTATGCCGTGATTCATAACAGCTAAAATAGGTCTGTGTGTAGAATGTCTTTTTACATAGTAAACAAAACAAGGACAGTACAAGCAAATTCAAATTTAATCTGTCAACTCAACCAAAAGTCACTATATTAATTTTAAATCCTTGTTAGAGAAAGGCTGGGCCAGGGCTGTATTGGATTTCAGTACAGTTAATGAAAATGAATTTTACAGGTGGCGTTCAGTTGTGTTTCTTCTGCTCCGGCGAGATGGGTGGCTGAGCCAAAGTGGGCATACCACACGATTCAGCTCTTTGCCAGAGCAATGCTTAGATTAGAAATGAACGTTTGGCGTTGAGTTGTTGGTGCTGTTGTTATTTACTATTACATGAGGAAAGCATTTAGCACTATGATTTGATTTGATTTTGTAGCTCCTATCCCCTTAAACAGGCTGTGTAGCTTGTCAGAGATCAGGACAGGTAGAATGCACAGCAGGCGTCTGATTTGAGCCAGTTACTCATTTGCTGAGTGTTTGTGTTTATGCAAAGGGGCCTCTTCCTGCATATTTAATCTAGAGTAAGGCAGTGGCTTTTGTTGTGTTTAGACCACATACCTTCAGTCCTTCCTTACACTGCAGCCAGTGTTGAAGCACAGAAAGGCTGGATAGGCAAAAGTGCTTTAGTGTTTTCAAACTCTCAACTTTCTGCAGTTGGTTGGGAATTACTGTACAGCCCTAAGCTTTTTTCTTCCTCATTAATGGGTAAGTTTGCACTTCGGTAGAGTAAGATACTTTTGTTTCTGTTCCATTTTGTAAATGCACAGAATGTTTGTTTGACTTTAATTGTCCAAATCTCCTTAAGCAAACCTGGTCCGCTGAGGGAGTTTGTTGCAGGCAATTTGATCAAGAATACAGGTGTTTCTGGAATATACTTCTGAATAAAGTACTAAATGGATATTGCAATAGGGCAGGTATTTGCGGGGGGGGTGGGGGGGGAAGAGTTCGGTGTTGTTATTCTTTGTACTAACAAATCCTGTTTTGTAACTATCCTGAAGATAATGCTTCCATTGTTAGCTAAAAGCTTTCAAACAGTGTGCAACGTAGAACTGCAAAAGCAGCAGCACAAGAAAAAAAGGAGGGGAAAAAATCCCCACGCCAACCCTCTGGTCTTTATTGTTTCCTTCGCAAGGGTCCTCACTAGAATGCCTGCGCTGTAATAGGAAGGTTTTTCTTATGTGGAAATTGAATCGTCTCTTCATTGATATTAATAGCACACTAGAGATGTTAGCCATGATGCAGAGTACCAGAACTGTGGAGTAGGAAACCTGATATTGCAGGGGGAAAAAATGACAGTCCTATTGCTCCTCAGTGTGAGAGACATCCCTCCCTGAGAGCAGTTTGCATAATGGCATCCTGGCTTAACTATTTACTTATAGGTATTTTTAATCTCAGGCACTTTCTTTTGGTACAGGCGTAATTACTGTCGCTCGCTCTTGTGCTTATTAACTGCGCAGCTCGGCTTCTGCTTCAGTCTGGACGAATTAGTTTTAAAAATTACTTTGGAGAGGGTCCGTGCGGTGTGCCTGCACCATGTATGTACCGTGGGTGTACCGTGGGCTGTGTTAGGAGAGCGTCGGGGAGCGGCGAGAGGGAATTGGTAGCAAAAATTAAAGCAAAGATGACAAAGGGCACGTCTTCAAAGCAGACGGCTGTAGCACAGAGCAATGTGGGAAATGTGCAGCGAGGCCAGAAGTAGTAGTTTTGGTTACCAATTAACTATTTCCTTCGTTTGAGTAACTCCTCTCAAACAGAAGAGTGTGCTGTTCCACCACATGTTGGAAAGTGTGAGAATCTGAATAAAATTTCATCAACCTTATTAAAATATGTGGGGACTTTTGGTCTTCTTGGGTACAAATCAGCCTACAGACTCGGAGGCATTTATTAACAATAAGACTGCCGAGGGTTTTTTAATAACAAAATTACAAATACCATATCTAATTGTAAGTGTATTACTTTTATGCACCAGTTAAAAAAAAAAAAACCCAACTTTTTATGAGGAAAAGTACCTCAGTCAAAGCACCTTGTGTGATTAGTGCTATTGTATTCTTAAATTTTGATTGATAGAGATAATAGTTTTCACTTAAAAATACAGACAGGTACTTTAACTTTCCATGACAATAGCTATTTGCATTTCTTTTATCTTTTTGTTTAACATTTGTGGGGGTTGGGACGGATTTGATTATTAACTCTTATTGCACACCGAGGTAAATGCTAAAACAAAGCTTTTGTTAAAGCTTCAAAGGTAAAACAGCAAATATTGTTTTTTAAAGGCTTCAATATTTAAAGGGCTGTTAAAGGATACCTCGAAAATACTTCCACATGACCGTGACCAAGAGTAGCACTCGCTTCCCAGGTAAGAGTGAGGAGTCCCGGCCGCCGCCGCTGTCCGGGCTCGGGGGCGGCAGCGGCGGCGGGCGCTGGCGCGGCCTGAGGCGGGCGGGGAGACTGCGGGGCAGAGGGGTGGCGGGGAAGCGCCTGGAGCGGCACACGGGGCGCAGAGGGGAGGGGAAGTGGCAATCCACAGTGGGAGAGCCGTCAGCCTTCCCCCGAGGCGAGTGCGGTGGAGCGCGAAGTGACGGCTCCGCTGGCTTTGGCTTGGCGGAGGTGCCAGCTATAGCGATCCCTTGCGCCCCGCGCCTGCAGCGGGTAGCTCCGCGGTGCTCGAGGAGGGGATGTTCCTCTCGCTCCTTTAATTAGGGGAGGTTAAGTTTCCAGAGGAGAGTTTTAACACAGGCATAAAATGGTTAAGGCTGGCGTTGAGGCACGCAGAGTTATTTTAAGGAACGTGGAAGATGAGGCGCGTACAAGGCAGGCGGCAGCGTTTGATCTCCTGGCTCTCAGCGTCAGTGAGATGGCCTCTCATCATTTGATTGGGCATTTGACAGGTTTGATACTTTCTGGGAACGTGTTATGGTCTTTACGTCTGATGAATTCAGTGAGGGCCAGCTCGGTTATGCAAAGTAATTCGTGTGAGGCAAATAACCAATCCATCATTAAAAGATGCAAGACTTAGAATCGCAGTTCAAATTCCGCATTGGAAGCGAGCTGTTCTTAACTTGTCTGTTAACTGTTCCCATATTTCCTGTAAGAGCTATTAAAAAAGGCAGGGGAGGAATGGATTGTGATTAGTTTCGTAGCATTGGCTTACATCGAGTTATTCTTTTCCAAGGTTACGGTGGACTCGAAAGGTAATACTATTTTGAAAGAGAAAATGTGCTGTGCTGCGTAGCTTTCTCCTCGTGCTATCATTTGTTTCTGTTTTATTTCTGTTTAGAATAAATAATAAGCACCAGCCACAGATTCTGAACAGCCTGCTAATGGCTGAAAATGAAAATACAGTATGATTTGCTCCCTCCTTCCACCGAGAAGCAGCAAGGTGGCGAGCATTAATATCCCTGTGCTTTGGCCTGTACCAAATCCATTTCCCCCTCTTCAAAGCGAGGTGGAAGAAGTGCACTTAGTCTCTCACAGTTTTACTGTTCACCTGCATTTCACTTTCTGAGGAGGTGATAATGACTCCTGGTATAGAAAATCTCCTGTACCATGGCTCCTGGGATTTAATATACACTGCACAATAAAAAGTATTCACCTTGACAATGGTTGGAACAAATATTTCTCCCTCAGGTTATTTAAAATAGTTACTTTAATTGTTTTTTAAGCTGCTGGGTCTCTTTGACAATAAAATAGGTACAACAAAACTGAAGAGACAGCTAGTGACCGTCCTCAAAGCAATTCTACACATGGTTGTTCTGTGTAGTGCAAGTAACCCAGCTGAGTGCACTGGGTGAGAAGAGTAACCTGCACACAGGATTGGGCCCACAAGCCCGCCTGGTACCGGATGCTGCTTTTACCTGTCCGTGTGCATCCTGTATTTTCAGGATTAGTAAAATAACAAGTAAAAAACATTACTTTTTCTCTTCTTTTCCAAATGTACACTTGACAAAATCGTTGATTGCATCATTTCCCACACAGGGCGAGAACATAATAATGATGAGAATAGTAGGGCATATTTCATATTTCAGCCTGCGTGCAGCTGAATGTGACTCAGGGAGTTTTGAAGGCAAAGAAGCAGCAGTATTACATGGTTACGGTTCACTTAATTTAGAAGAAATCACTGCACAGAAGTGCTTATTTGGGTCAAGTTTTGATATTTTAAAGATTTCAGTAAGGCTTGTAGTAAATATTTTAATTGCAGACATTAAATATATTTTAGCTGGTCTTGATAGCAAAAAGAAATCAAAGTAAAATTCAGAAGCTTTTTTGTGGTGTGCTATTGGGGAGGTGTGTTTTCTCTAAATTTTATTTTTAATAAAATAAAATTGTGCTTTCGAGGTAGTAGATTCTCCTAGGATCTAGGAGCGATTCCTTTGCTACTGTAGGTTTCCGATAATGAACTGTAGGCTTCTCAAGGCTGAGACACTCGTGAAAAAACCTGTACGTGTGTAATTCTAAGCAGGGGACCAGCTCGACTGTTCTACTTTCCTGTGTAAAATTACTCACAGCCAGTTTGTGTGGATCAAGGTCTTTGTTAATCTATTTTTGGCTATACCCAAGGCTCTTCTCATTTAGGTATTAGTAAAAACGTTACTGTTCTAAGTAGACTTTCATTTTGCTGTGTTCTCTATTTCTGCATATTCTTTATATTATTGGTTAAATTTGGCTTTGCAGTAGTCACTTGGAGTTAAGGCTCCATTGCAGCCTCCCTGGAATGACCTCCCTGCCCTGTAGGAGGAGACCACTAAATCAAATAAGTGGTGTGGGATCGAAAGAGTTTCAAGGTCCAACCTGACAGCAGGTATAATGGCAAAGCCTCTGATCTTTTTGTCTGGTCCCTTGGTACAGGAAAATAGGTAGGACCTTATCCAGAGCAACAGGCGGCTTTCTGTTAAAGTCAACTGGAAAGGTTACGATGCTAGCTCAGGTTGTGATCTTTGTAAGATTATTACCAGTTATCTTTCCAAAATGCTGCTGAAAAGAGCTGCTTTTAAAAGTAGCTTTTATGCAAGGATTTCAAAATGTGTTACAAAAGCATTTACCCATCTCACTGGTGGGTAAACTGAGGAACTTGGCGACTGAACCTCACATTTGTCAGGGATATCTGGTAAAAGCTCAGCAGGGCACATGTTTTGCAAGGACTGTTCCCTTGTAGGATGCCAGTTGAGCCATGGGGATGCTGTTGTGGGTGCTTGGAGACCTCCCCTCCACTTGTGAAATGTCAGGATCACTGCTGCTCACAAAGTGGGGTTTTGTTTGTGCTTGGCTTTCTATTTTAATCATCTGCTTGTGGGGAAAATATGAGTGTAGTGAAGTGTCTTGCTTTGGTAGGATGGGATTTTTTCTTTGTTTGCTCCACACACACACTTATAGTGTTGATGGTACTTTGTGTTTATCTTAAAGACAGCATGATGGAAGGAATGTGTGTTGCCTACATCAGTTCACACACCCCTATAAACATTTTCAGGAGGAAAGCCTGTATTTGTGTTTCTATGTTTTGAGATACTCAACTTGTAGACTATTAATGAGACATTTTCACAGGTGGGAACAGCTGTCTGTGCTGCTCATTTTAACTTCAGTGGTATGTTATCCAAATTTTGAAAGTCAGGTAGCATATATAAGACTTAGATAACCAGAAATGAAAGCAGTCTGCATTGAGATCAGGAAGTAATTTGTGAGAAGGGCTGATGTTCTCCTCATCCCTAGGTCTGTGTTGCTCTCAGTAGACCCTGTATGTCTCCCACCAGCGAATGGTGGGCCAGTGTTACTTGTTTCCTTGGCGTGTGTTCAGTTCATATAGGACAAATGTGCTTAGAAAACGTTACCCGCCTTTCACAGCGCTGCCGAGCGAGATTGTGTGCACATTTTATGCAAACGTGTAATTTTCAGCAGTTTCCTTAAAAAGTACGTTTTTAAGATGGTTCATTTGCGATCATGAAGACTCTGGGTAGAAATGAAGCCTGCTTGCCAAAATGCTGCCAAATCAAGGATCTGGCTGCCAAATAGCCAGAAAATTTATAAAACAGATAAATATGAAAAGAGGTTTAAAGTGTCAAATCCAAGATAACCCCTGCAGCAAAGCAGGATAAAAGCCTTTATTGTTGCTAATCTAAGAGCACATTGGATGTCAAAGGTCATGTATTTTACATAAAAGATGTATTATTTTACATACTCTCAGGAAGGTGAGACCTGACCTATTATGATGGAGTAGAGTTATGTCCTTTAAAGTGCAGAATCAGGAATCTTTTCTACATGTACCGCAGCAAAGTACATAGGGCTTCCTACACAGCAGACACGTACGAATTTTAGCCCTTGATCTTCCAGTACCACGTTACTGTGGTACCACAGAACTGTGAAAAGCTTCTCACTCATATATTTCTCAAAACATGAAATATAAAATATAAATAAAATGCCAGTGAGCAACAGAGAAAACCCATATTAATTTCATTTCAAAGTAACTTTTTTTTTTTTCCTGGCTAAAAATAATTGGGTTTCAATGGTAAAGAAGTAATGCCTCATTCTCACGGTGAAAACATTCTTCCTTCCAAAAGAAATGGCAAATGAGTACATTTTCTTTTGAAACAATTCAATGAAGATTCTGATTTTTTCCCAGAGGTTGGTATTTTACTACCTCAGTAAAAAGCTTCCCCTACTGATGTAAATAACGTAACTTACCATTTGATGAGTTTCACAAACACCCCCAATACTCCACATCACTGTGTGAATTTTAAGAACTGGAGTTTCACGTAGCTCTGTCTTACACATCCACATGTCACTGACTTTCCATTGCATATGATGTCATCTGTATCACCAAATCATTGCATAGTTTTCTGTCTGTATTACATGTTATTCTGCACCCCTGCAGCAGCAGATCAACATTTCAGTGGAATTATGTTATAATTTTACTCTATTAAGGTATTTGGTCAATTGATGTGGAATTAATTCTGAATGCTGTTAGTGGTTTGAGTTAGTAACTTGATCTAAATTAATAAACAAATGTTTTTCTTTTCTCTTGTACCATATGTTGATCCCAATTACATGAACAGAAAGTGGCAGATTGTCATGTTTCTTAAAAGATTACATACTCTTTTGCATAAGAGAGAGTACACAAGATGCAGTAATATACAGGGTAAAAAAAAAAACCCTACACGTGCTGTTTTCTCCCTCCTACTTTTTATAAAGATACACTTTAATTATTTCTCTTTTTAATACCCGCTGCTCTTACCACCTTGGCATACTTGGTGTGCTCTTGGTAATGCTTAACGAGAAGATATCCCAAGGCAGTAAACAACTTTTTGAATTAGGAAGATGCAGCAAGTTTTAAAACCTCATTTAGGACTGTGTCTCTATGGAAAAGGAGGAGAAAAAAGAAAGGATCCAGAAGCTAAAATAGCAGTGGTTACAAATGGTCTTAAAATGCCTTAAGTAAGAAGAGCCCGTACAGACAATAGTCAGATTTCTGAAACAAAGGACTGAACTCATCTATTATTCAGTCTGAAAATAGATTGATAGACATCAAGATTAAGAAAGTTTATGCTAGAGAACAAAGATGTCTCATCTCCATGGGGTTTTTTTCTTCTCTTTTTTTTCTCCCAAAGACCAAGTTGTTCGTGCTGAACTGAAGAGCCTCACACTGGCTGGTACTGATAAGCAGCAGTCCTGTGACTTGATTGTTTTTATTAACTCTCTCTGAAATTCATTCACCATTAAACACGATTAGATTCATTTGTTGCTTTATTTATGTTTGGACTTGCAAATGTGGTGCCAATGAAAATGCTTTGAGTGTTGTTGCTGACAGTGACCCAGCAGTCACGTGTGTTACCTTCTTTCTCTGCAGGGTAAGAAGAGTGACCTTTTTGGGTGGCTGTAACTGAAGATTGCTTCACAAGAGCAACAGAAGAAGGTAAATACGAATACCATTTTGTGCACAGTTTCTGCAGCATGCCTGAAGGAAGGATTTGATCCTGCAAACCCCAGGAGCGTGCTTTAGTGACGCAATTAAAGGCTTTTCAGGCAATATTCATAAAGGTTGCAGCGCTGGGCTCGGAGCTAAGCCTTTGGAGCCACCACTGTGCCTTAAGCCTGTGTTTTGCGTGGAAAGCCAATGGCACAGGTATCCAGTTGCATTTCGAGAGCCAGGCCACGAAGATGCAGTTTTTGGCTCTCATATGTGTTCTGAGAAGGTTGTTTGGTAACCAGACAGTGCCCGTCTGTGAATGGAAGACCCTACTCTGGCTGGTCTTGGTGGCCACATGGCCAAGTCCATGGCCTAACATCCCGGGTACTGGACTGGGGGCTGCAGCGGCTCAACCCTGCAGCAAGGTCCCCTTACCAGGGAAAACCCCTGGGAAATGGTCAGGTCAGCTTAAACACTGCTTTGTCCCAGGCTGATACACTCCTGGACTTACAGCAGGAGAGCAGAATTTAGCTGTTAATTTCATTGCTTATTATCACTGCAGAAATTAAAACACATGCTTTTTAGTCTTTGGAGCTCAGCAAAAAGGAAATATCACTTGCTGCAAAATGGTTTTTATTTAAAGTGATGTGCAACTCCGTTGCTTCTGAGTTAACTCCTTGCCTCTCCTCTGGTCCAAAGTTTCCAGTTGCAAAAGAATATTAACATCACAAAAGTGGTGATTCACAAAATTAACTTGAAGAAGAGAAGAGTAAAGGCAGATCAGTGTTTGGTACTGAAGGGTGTCATCCGACTGAGGTTCATATGGCTGCTTTATAATCACCTTCTTTCAGAAATTAATAGTCGGTTAAGCACCATAGCAACAAGCAACACTGATGTAAGCGCTGAGCAGTGGCTGCTGTTCACTGTGATGTCAGTGCTCGTTAGTGCTGTTCTCTTGACCTTGTTTGAATATAAAATGGTGATTTCATTTTAAACTTAGAATTTTACAGAATGACTAAATGCATTGGAGTGTATTAGAGCTATTTTTATTTTTTACTTTTATTAAAATGTACTTTAAGGGGAAAAAAAACGTCCCTGTTCTCTCCTGTTTTAAATTAAAATAGATCTGAGGATGATGTGGGTTTTTTTCCAGGTCTTTGTTGCCAAAAATACCTATTTAGTGAGGATGAAATTCATGAAGTTCAAGTAAATATTGCAGTCCTTGGCCATGCCAGTGGTGCATGTCAGCTGTATGATATATGTGTCTCTTCCTTCAAGATCTGAATATTATTGTTTGGGGTTTTTTTATGGTGGAACCCATGAGGTATTAGATGCATTTCAGCTATTGAAGGAGAAGCAGATCTTGCAGTTTAAGAAGATGGTTGTGCCTTGCTCCCTTCAGTGGTGTTCTCTCTTTGAGTTTTTGTGAAGAAGGGAAAAATTTTAAGTCCTGGGTGCATCAGAGGGCCTTAGAATTAATGGGAATCATGTGGAGCCAGGGTTCATGTGTGACCGTGATGCTTTGTGAACCAGGAAAATCAGGAATTTTGGTTGTGATGAATGCAAAACCTCTACCTTTAGACTTGCCTGAGGTTTACAGGCCATGTCTCCAAAAGCAAACGTATTTTGTATTGCTACCATCAGGACACCACGCATGCTGGACATGGCCTCTGGTGTGCATCTTTCAGGAGTAAGCAGTTTGGGTGCTTCATAGTATAATGTCACTGGAAAAGACCATTAGATTTTTCAGTCTGATCTCCTGAGTATCGTAGGTTACAGAGTCTCACCCTACACCTTTGGGCAGAGCTGGTAAGTAGAGTTTAGGTGTCTCCTAGAAGCTGATCTAGGCCGAGTGGGAAGACCCTGAGGACTGGAGAACCATGGGTCAGCTGCAGTGGATGCAGTCAGGATGCATGTTCAAGCACATGTTCAAACTGCTCAACAAAACTCACAACTTGGTGAAAAATAAGTTGTTCAGTGTGTCCTGCAATCTTAGGAGGTGTTTCTCTGGGAAGGTTTGGCCCTGTCCTGCTTCCACTGCAGTGAGGGGGTGCCATTTTCAATGAAAACCTATTTGCTGCAGAATTGGCCCATAATCTTACAACATATTTCATAAAATAAAGCCACAATGAGTGATATGTGGTCCAAGAAACTGGATGTCAAATTTCAGCTGGGTGAGAATTGGAACTGCCGAGATAATAAACCATGAGAATGGGAGATAGTAATGGGAATAGTGATAGAGTCCTAATTAGAGCAGTGCCACTGAAACAGGGAAGGTTAAGGGTTTGGTTGATTGAGTTTGAGCTCAATTGCTTGATAGCTTAATTCCAGGTGAAATCCCATCTTCTGAGTTAGCGGTTAAGCCGCTCGGTGCAGTTATAGAGCAGGACTCTGTACTCCTTGAGGAGCGGCCGTGTGGCCCTGGGCATCCCAGCACTGCTTGCTAGCATGGCCTCGGGCATGTGGGGTGGGATACAGCACAGAGCTACTCAAATAGATTTCTACTCTGCGTGGTTTGTTTGCTTTCTTTTTTTCTGTGAGCTCTAAAGAGCTCTGAACAGAGGCGCAAAGAACAGAATAGATACAGCAAGGGGCTTTGAGGGTTAAACCTTCAGAATTAAGATGTTTACGTTCTCCTTTATTTAGCACTGTTAGGCATAATGCCCAATTATATGCCAGTTTTTCGTCAAAGTAAGAATTTGAAATGTTTGATTTAGGGAGAAGGGAGGGGAAATGTATTTTTACAGAATTATGGACAATAGCGTTAGTTTTCCAGGAGCAGTCATTTGTTTAAATGTATGTAAAAGCATTTTCAATAATCAAACAGCATTCAGTGAGCACTGTAAATCAGGGATAGCTTGCATGCTGAAAAATTGAAAAGTACAAAACATGCTACTAAAGTTGTACATTATTGATAACAAAAGACACATGCAGACTTTTAAGATAGTAAAGATAGAATCCTTTAGAAAACCTTTAATGGGGAGAAAATCAACACAAAGGATTTAACAAAGTTGCACTTAGCTTAAAATTTCAAATCTTAATGCTTGTCAGAGTTAAATACTGATTAAATATTAATAATACAACAGAAGGTGCCTGCTGTAACTCATAAGCAAATGAGATTATCAACAGATAAATCTGTGCATTTGAGCATTAACTTTCTTATATATGTATATTTTCTCCTCCCTTCCCTTCAAGCCAGGAGAAAGGTCAGAAGGACTTTTTTTCTTAAACTCAATACAAAAGATGGAGTGTGCAGTTTGTCTACATGGAAAAGAGGTTATGGAACAAAAAACCCCCTCACTTTTTCCCACAAGTCCTACCACTTTGTTTCACTGGGAGGAGACATGGCTCTCAAACCGAGCTGGCATGTCGCTGTGCCACGTCTTCGTTGGCCAAAGCAGTAGGTGCTCCTGGCAGAAGTTGAAGCCCTGACACAAACCTTTTGGGAGCAGTTTCTGTTTATGATTGTCTCAGCAGTGTGTGCAGCTTCCCCCCAGCACTCTCCCTTGCTGGTCACTTTCCAGAAGATGTGCTGCTAGCATCCTTACTCCTGTTTCCTCTACCAGCTGGGGGGCAGTGATGCTTGCACATCAAGCAGTGGGCATTCAGTAGGGTGATGTTTTCCTTACTGAGTTTGGCATTTCGACTTTTCTTACTTTTGAGCTAATGGTCTTAAAACATATTACAGAGCAAAACCAGCCATCATTCTTAGAAGATGCAGTATGCAGCTGCTCCTGTGTCTTGGATACATTCATAAGAAAGTCTGTATTGGCGCATACAACCTGCTTCTTAGATATGTTCTCCAGTGTTTCCTCTGCAACAGGCCCAAACTACACAAAGCTGTACTGAAAGTATTTAGCATGATTGCTTGTGTCACCCCCAGCAGGAAGTGAGGATGTGGGAGACCCCAATTGATGCCTGCTGCTTGCTTGGTGGTGGTCACATAGCTGGATCCATTAGTGTCTGTTAGGCCACATCTAAGAATGGATGTATTTGCTGTCAGAATGTTGGGAGAGGTTGTAATATCCCACTTGTTAAGACCTTTCAGTTACTCAGACTGATGGGTGTGGTGTAGAGTGTTTCTGTAACGTCTGCTAAATGAAATTACAATATTACCTGCATGTTTTGGGGTAAACTCAAAAAAGGTGTTGTGGGCCTTTGGAAACACGAAGCGCTCGAAGACCTTACCTCCTTGGATGAAAAGTTTAGTCCAGAGATGAATGAAACTGTGACTTTTCTGAAGCAACTGGGTCAAGCAGATGTAGAAAATAGATTGAGACATTTTGGAATAATTTAGAAAGTATCTGAGCACATCTCATTAACATGGACCACTAGCATTCTGCATTAAAGACTTCAAAGATCTGTCAGAGGAATTCTTTCTGTGCTATTGTCTGCCAGCATTAGCGATCTCAAGAGAACATGTTTCTTTTGTTTGCTTTTGGCCCGTTCAGCTTTTCTTCTTTTTTTTTGTCTTAATGTCCCTTACTATATTGTAAGTCTTCAAGTGGGTTGGTAGAAGGATATGTTTCTCAGCTTTAAGATAGTCAGTAGCAGGCTTTGATCCTCTTATCTGATGCTTTTGGACCAAATATTTCTGGTTTTCATGAAGATTAGCTAACGTGAGCAAGATTTGACCAGTATTTTGTGTAATACTGCAGTGTTTCTTCCATTAGCTTGGGTAGATGCTCGCTAAGATCTTCTGCTGATTTGTGTTATTTAATGTGGTCAAAGTGCCATCATCCATTTCAAACGTGTGAAGAAAATGAAGCACGAGTCTTGAGTGGTTCATGCACACATCTAGATTTGGAAACAACCAGCCAAATCTATACCCACAGATCGAAACTATTGTATGTAGTGAAAATGGCCCAATATTGAGAGATTGTAACTGCAGATAAAGCAGCCATAAAGGGTGCACTGATGTTTGTCAGTTGCTCAAAAGTGCTGTGATGTCTATTAAACTAAGCTGTCATCAGAGGAGGCAGGAGGCCCAACCTTTCTAATCTGATCAGCGGCATGCAAAAATGGCTCCATTGGCAAGTGCCATCATGGAGTTCAGGGCTGCAGCGTGTTTTTCCACAGGCAGGTGTTTGAATTCCTACCACCACCCTTCTGTGTAGCAGGAAATTTAAGCTATGTGCATCTTAAGAGGTAGACACAACATCCTATGCTAGGCATTGATGTGTCTGCACGAGATGTTGTTGCAGTGGTGGGTAGCACAGTTGAAGCTGGTTGGGTTCGTCGTCCTGAGCCATTTTGGAAAGTGTGCTGTAAAAGCTATGTTCAGATAGTTGGAGCCTGTTCTTGTGCCATCAGTGGTCCACGAACACCCTCTCCTCTCATACTGATTGTAGCTTTGCTAGGGACTGTGTTGAACAAGTACATCGCTGTGTTCATGTTTTAACTTGACCTGACTACAGATACACCAAGGAAACAGGTCATAATATGCCATGCAATGCAGACTGGAAATTGCATGTGATTTCCAGCCTGGTTCTTCAAGACTGATCTGGATAGTATGTCAGGAACATCCTGCATTTTATCGTAGCTTGGGCAAGAAAAGAATTGGGAATGGCATAGGTAGAAATGGCATTGGTTCTCATTACTCCAGAACCCTGGCGTGGCTACAGGTCAGATAGCCTGAGCTGATGCTCAGTCTCAAACACCGAAATAAATGCCATGGAAAGATCCAGGTTCAAGGTTTCCTTCTGAAGCAGGCAAATAACTCTGAATTCAGGGTGGTGCTCCAACTTGCCCTTGTGCAAATTATGCTGCCAGGCCAGTGCAAATAGGCTGATGGGCTTTGATACCCATCACTGCTGTCTGTGAGCATCTCACAGCCATGCCTGCTTCTCAACACGAGGACAAGAACCACTTGTAAAGTTGCAGGCTTGAAACCTGCATTTACAGAACCGATGTCTCAAAGTCGGTGTACTCACTCTCCTGTGTTAGAAAATCCAGAGATGTGAGAAAATGACACCAGAAATAGATTCTTATTGCATATTTCATATTTTATTTGGTCATCTCTAAGGTCACTGCCTGTTGCCTTCTACTGCACCAGAAGTATATCTTCCGGCATACTGAAGTTATTGCCCTACACCGGTAGCAGCCATATTTTACAGTGGCAGTGTTACAAGACCAGTGATGTCAGTGGGCATTACAGGAGGCCACCTTTCTTATTTGGTAGCTCGTACTAAAGCCAAGGCATTTAAAAAAAAAAGACAGTTTTTGGCCCTGATTGCCTGCCCATATTTCTCATTGCAACATATGAAAGCATTTTTCACTACTGCTAATGGCAGGAACTTCAGACGCCACCTCGGGGATGTTTCATTACTCAGTGTTTCTCCCAGTGTAATCTGTGAATTCTAATTTGCGGCTCTGCCACCTCTGCTGGCCGTGTACTTTCCTGTGTGTTCTGCCTAATACTCCTTTTCTGCTCAAAAGGGTCATCTCTGACTCTGAGCTCACTGCTTGTTTTTATAGAAGGGTGGCACAAACATTTCGACATTTGTAACTAAGACTCGGACATCATTTCCATCGCAGACCATTAACACCTGTAGTTTTTAATACAGCTTTTCAAAATAGATTTTTGGTGAAATCTGATGATCTCTTTCTCTTTTGTTTCTAAAAAAAAAAAAAAGCAGCATTGTTACCTCTTTCTTAAAAAAAAAAAAAGATAAATCGGCATCTTTTGAATAATAGATCTACTTTCTTCTCCTGTCATGCCCTTGTCATTATTTTTGATAGGCCCTGTCTTTATCCATATTAGATGTAATACAAGTTTTCCATTAAACCCTCTGACATGTTAAGGGTTAGTGGATCCCACTGATGGAAGGAAATGTCTGTGGAAGGGCACAGCGTTTCCTGCTACTGGGGCACTTCCACCAATGGAACAGGGGTATGCAGCCAGGACATTAGGAATTGTCTTTAAAGATGTTAGAAATAGAAAGTGCTACATTTAAAAGCCAACAACAGCATAAATCAATAATATAAGCAATGAGACCATTTCCTTTTGGGGGGAAAGGGGGATTTTTTTAACCCTTTTTTATTGGAACAGTGTCATGCAGTTATTTTTGCAGTTTGTGTTTGTTTTATTGCTGTCATCATTCTCCATTTAAATTTTATTCCAATAATTGGGAAAGATCATTCTTATTGGCAAAATTCTCCTTTTAAAGTCTTACTGAATGCAAATTGAACATTATTAAATGTTATTATTAGAAAAGACAAATTATTTCTGAAAAAGTACAAATTTTTTTATGTCTTTATTCCTCTTCAGGACCTGATGATGTCCAGCAAGAAAAAATATGTGTGCTTTTATTGTTTCCTTCCTTTTGTTTTAAGGAGGGAGAGCTGATTGCTTTTGGTGCTACTTGCTTAGAGCATCCAAAGCTTTGAGCTCAGTTTTGGAGAACATTAAAATAAGCCCACAGGAGGTCCTGTAAAAGTTGTAAGAAATTGTAAGCGTGTCTGCTGAGTGCATTACATGAGACAAATTGCCAGGGTAGGGCTGCAAGGTTCCAAACTTGTTATTTACCACCTGTTCTCTTTAAAACAATTCGTTTCTGCCCCTAATTTCACAGCAGATAAGTGCAGGTTTTGTAGGGGGAAAAAAAGTATGCTAATTAGACAAAATATTACTTAAAACAGAAAGAATTATCTGGATTTGTATTCGTGTAGTTAAAAAGAGAGTCTGGCCTGTGCTGCTTTTGGAAGTTGGATAACTGGAAGAATATAGTTTAAAGATGCAGACTTTGGCTTTTTTAAATTTCTCCTCAATGAGACTCAAGTGCACCGGGCATGACTTTTTTAGATAAGTCAAATTATAATATTGAAGTTGTTCTGTTATCAAAATGGTACATCTTGAATCTCAGGACATTCACAATATTTTCCAGTTTATTAACCCTGTAATAAGTTTCAGTAAATTGCATGAAGGACAGTGCAAATCCACTATGTGCATAGTGTAAATCGCATGTATGTAGTGTGTGCTCAGCAACTGTCTCACAGTCTGTGTGGTTAGTGTGTTGCATGTTCATGATCTGCAGGCCCTCTGGAGCATTACAGCTCTCTAAATCTGCCATGGTTAACTGGGTTTGAAATACGCTCACATCAGCCGTAGTGTTTTGTAGATACTCGATAAGGTCACAAAGTCCAGTGAAGTCCTTTTCCTCTTTTCCCAGCACAGTTAGGAGGGAAAGCTCAGAGACGAGCTGAGTGAAGAGTTAGGGCTTACTGGATTCGGCTGTGCTTGAAACTTGTGCTAATCTCCTGCTGTGATACCCAGATGGGCAGGCCGAGGCAGTGTTGTGGTGCCGTGCTCCATCACCTGCATCCCAGAGTCGCACTCTACCACTTGAGGAATCAGTCTTTGAAATTGCTCTGCCAGAAGCTACTGGAGAGGAAGGCTTTTAGTTAGAAGGGATTTGAGCACCTTCACTGCATCCAAGACCACTGTTCAGAAGAAACGTCCATTCTAGCTCTCATACCTGAAGCGTAGGTGTGGTTGGATTGGTACTGAACACTTGAGGATCCTCACCATGCTGGTGTGGCCAGTGGATAGGCAGCATGGTTGGGACTGTCTGTGGTGTCTTGTGCATTGCTGTGTCAGCACACAGCTCATGGCTGCCTTGCAGATCTGTGTTGTCTGTGGTCCCACAAGGGTTCAGTGTGGGCCATGAGATCTCCTCTGTCCCAGCCTACCTAATCTTACCCATTCCTTACATCGGAGTGGTAGATATATGTGCATAGGTCTGTCCAACCTGGACATCTGAAGGACTGTTGTAGGGGAGCAAACTTCCTGGTCAGTATGTTGCTTGGGAATATTGGCAGTTGGTAGGCTTTTTTTGGGATGTTGGGTTTTGATAGAACATTAGGAAAAAGATGTTTGTCTCTTAAAGTAAATCTGTACTTTCCCAGCTCCTTCCCTCTGTTTCCTGCTGTCTTCTCAGCTAGTAGTGGCTCTCTTCAGGCACCACCGTAGCAACTCATTGCATATGGCAAGGGGAAGGCCTGAGCACTCCCTGTGTGCTCTACCATCGTAAGGCCACATACCCTCAGTTCCCCACTTGTGTCTCCTCTTCTGTGGCTGCCTTCCCTCTTAGCAAAAGTAGGGCTGTTACCAGCTGTATTACAAGATACCAGGTACCTGTAGAGGGCAGAACCCAGATTACCTCCATGTGTGGCGGGGGCAGAAGACTGTCCCAAGTCTTCTGCTTCCCTGCTGCTGTCATTCCTGGGGCAGCACATACTTGGCCAGGCATGAAGTCCCCCACGAACAAGTGGGACCATGCTCATCTGGAGAGAGTATCTGCCCTGAAAAGGAGAAGGAGCATGGAGTTAGGGATCTTCACCATGCTTGGTCACAGCGCCTTTACCAAGTGCAATGGAGGGTGGGCTGCTGGTGATGTTGGAGGAGGTTGTGTTGGGTGTAGGACCTATGATGTGTAGGAGGCAGCATCGTTGGGAGAAGAAGTTCTTCCCCACGAGCGGATGGGGAGGGAAGGTCCAAACCAGCTTTGTGGACATTTGAGGAGACCCTCTCTTTAAAAACAGCTATAAAGAGACTACCACATTTTGTCCTCTGACATTGATAACCTGTCTGGTCACTGTACATGAAGAGCAATCTGTGGCATCATCTGGGTAAGGCCTTATATATCTTTGCAGAAGAGCTAGAGTTTATCATAGTTTTATATTAGGTTTCCCTCAGCTTGTAACTGGATGCATTAATACTGACATGATCCTGGCGTGACCTGGACTTTAATGGGTTTGAACTTGGAACTGTTCAAGCATTAAGAAAAAGCCCTTGCTCCCTGCATGTATTCAGCAGCTGCTTTTTATATGCAGAATCCGGAGCTGCAGAGGTTCAGTGGTGGTGTGTTTTCAAGTGTGTTTTCAACTTTCTGATGAAAAGGACTAAATAACTGCCAAAAAACCTGGGCTGTTTCTCTCCTGATGCAGATGTGTGACTGCCAGGACATGCATACATCAAAAAGACAACGTGCCTCTGGGCAGTTTAAAACCTACTGCTTTGTTTTGTTTTGCTTCAGGCAAACATGTCAACCCCTCCATCTTGAGGGAGGGTTTTTGCTGTTACCGGGTGCCTTTGCGCTGAGCCTGAGCCCACAAGTCAGGATTTGGGGTTCATTTCCTACCTCTGCAATTGACTCACTCCGTGGCATGGCTACTGTTTGTTCTGGATGAAGCTTTCGTGTTTTTTCTTGACTTGTACATTGCCAGCTGTGCATGATGTACCACCCAGAATGTGCTCTTTAGCCTATGTCAAACCATAACTGTGGCAACAGGGCTGTGATTTGATTTTTCCCATCTGCAAGGAGAGTCAGATTTACCCCTCGCCCCCCAGAGGGACATTGCAGGGTCTGGCTGCTGTGTGTGCAAGCAGCTCAGAAAGGTACAAATTGTCCCTTTCTGAATACAAACAAAACCCTACCAAAATCAACAACAAAACAAACTCTGCAAGGCCTGATTTTTGTTCAGTTTTGGAAAGTGTGTCCCATTCCCCTCCTGCCCAGCCACATACCTAAAGCAGCTTCTTTAGCAGGTTTCCACTTGAAGAACATTCCATTTCCAAAGTCACCACCTACCTGCAAGGGAGGTGGACATGAGGGAAGGGCTCATACCAGCTTGGCATTAGTGTTTTACGTGGAGCTCGGCAGTAATGATGGAGACCTGCCACCAGAGTCATTCCCATGGAATGATGGTAGAACGACCCGGAGTAAAGATGTCTCTTTGGAGAGCTGCTGACAGATTTACTGACCACCAGGTCAGACTAGATTGCCCTTTCCTTTTGGTATTAAGAATTGCTATGCATTGAGTTTACTTATTAAACTGTTAGCAAGTTGCTGTGTTGTAATGTGTCCCCATCGTGTCAGCAGTGTCACCCTTCCTTACCCCGCTCCCTCCTCCCCAAAGCTGGGGCAGACCTCTGCTTTGGGGCATCCATCTCCAGCTCTTTCATAGAGTCATGAAGGCATTCTGCTCCACGTATAATGGTTTTCTTTTGCTAGGGATGTAAATCTTTGGTCTACAGACCTTTGGTTCAGGATTTTCTTTAAAACATTAATGAGCATTTTAGGTTTTTGGGGAAAAAAATGCAAGCAATGATGACATTGTGTAAAAATGTAGCAGCTAAAGCATATGTTCTGTTGGTTTGCCTTGTCTTATAGAAACATCATTTTTGCACATCACTATTAACAATGCAAACACCCTGAAATGCTAATAGCACTAGTAAGCTTTTAATTCCATGGAATTTATTGCTTGCTGTATTTCCATGAATTTATAACGCTTTGATTCTTAAGAGCCCCATTTAATCAGTTTTGCCTGGCACAGAACATAATAAACAACTTGCTGGTGCTAAAGTGCCACATGGGGGAGGCTGCTAACAAGAAAGTTAAATGCTTCTGCCACTAGCAGTTTCTTCGCTGTATTTTTCATGAGCTGTTACTACCAGTAATGTACTTCGCTAGCTTTAGAGCAGTGGTTAAACACAGTGACAAACCAAACAGCACTCCGGTGCTGTAAACACCCAAAGCAATACCATTTCTGTTCAGAGCTTCAGTTTAAACCAGGCTGGAGGCTCAGTATCATTTTATGGTGATCAGTGATGTTTTTTTAAAGGCCTTATTTTTCTTGATATCTTAATGTAGGACTTTTAGGAATAACTGGTGAGTGGTGCTGATAGAGAAAAACAGTGTGGGGGGAGAGAGAAATAAAGAATTGAAATACCTTAAAAACCAGTTCTTGTTTGTTTATGCTGCTTGGCCATAAAAGTACAAAAAGACTGTCTTAAGTAGAAAAATACCAAGATTATCAAGTGCTTTAAAGCAGAAAATGTCATTTGAGTCTCAGAACTGCACCAACTTTATATAATTACCCTTTTAATTATCCCCAGTGGCCCATGAAATTTGTAAAATAGAGCATTGAGAGTTTGATTTACTTACATGTTGCACTTTAATGTTACGCTCTTAATGAATATTGTTTAGTACTAATGTCAAGCGGGGATTGCTGAATGCTATAGAGAGGTGTATGCTGCAAAGCTGGGTATTCAGAGGGGAATTGTGGAAACTCCACCTTAACTGAAGAGCATGTACGTATGTAAAGCAATATACTATGATTTTTGTTGCCTGAATGGAAGCTATATTGATTTTATCCTCTGCATGCAAAGTAGTTTACTATATTTTCTTTATTTAACCGTGCCAGAGAAATAAATTTGTAGGGCATTTATTTGGTTCTGTGTCTTCCTTTTTATGGAGAATACTTGTGTCTTTCCTCTAAAGGACCAGAACATGGAAGCAAGCTCTTGAATTTGCTCTTAGGACCTAACTGGTTCAGCCTATGGTAATGGAAATAACAGTAATCAATATTTGATGTGGGGTTTCTGTGGGGTATCCAAATACCATTTATTGGCAAGAAATTGCTAGAATAAGATCGGGGGAAATGTAATCCAAAGTGTGGTCTAAAACTTCAGCTAAATTAAACAGGCATCTTCAAAGGTGAATGGAAACATCAGTGAACAGTAACAGTAAAAAGAAAGAAAGCAGAGTCTGAAGGGTTAGATAATAGGATGTAATAGCTGGTGACCTCTAAATTATTGGTACAAACCTGAGCAAGGTGGAGACTCAGCAGAAAGTATTTGCATTTGAAAATGGTCTTAAAATGCTTTCAAGTGATGATCTGGTCCTCCGGATCCATCCGCTGACACGGTGGGGAGATTTGATACCGCAGAAGGATGCTCTGTCCTCCCTTTGCCTCATGTGCTGCTTTTTCCTTTCACCTTTTAATATGGCAAGTGTTACAAACAGCATAGAACTGCTTATACGGGAGGTTGGACCAGAGGTACAACTACTTCAGCATCTCTAATAACGTATATGACCAAATGTCTCCAGAGGATGTGGGAAAAGGCTGAGGTTTTACCTTCCTTCCAAAATTTTTGTTTGTGTTTTCCTGCATTTGCTGCTGCAGCAGCGTTGGTATTCCTTGTTCCTGGCTCTGCGCCGCTCTCATTATCCTGCTGAACTCATGAGATCTTAGCATGGCTTCAGATTTCATAGACCAATTTGTACAGCGTTGAGTTAAAACTTAACTCTTAAATTGTTTTTCCCATTTGTGACTATTCCTGTACATTTATGAGAATGACACATAAATTGAAGGAGAGAAAAACAACAGAAAAACAATTATTTTGCAACTTTCACGTATTTCAGGCAAAGAAAATAAGTTCAAGTAGTGGCTTTAAATAAATGCAAGAACTATTTACATCCCAAGCACCTGTATTTTTATAATACCAATTTTTCGTACCCAAAAGAGGTGTGTGGTGTACAGCTGACATTTGGATGGGCAAAATCACAGTAATTGCTTATGGAGACAAATTTCAGGGAACTGATTTCTGAAATCTGGATTTATTTGCATCTGAAAATACCTTGCTGGAAAGAAGCTCAAGAGCACAACCTCTGAAGAGGCTCATCGAGCGTTTTAGTACAGCGCTGAGGGCAATGGGGCTCCTTTTTCGTTTGTCCTGAGGCCCTGCAATAACAAACAAAATTACTACTAATAAATGGGAGCCTTGATTTGAAGTCCTGTTGGCTGCAGGACATAGGCAGTGTCAGCTTTCAGTCAGTGCATCAAGGCTGACCTTGAACCTTGTATCTGCTGATAAGAGCAGTGCAATAGCCTAGTTGTATCTGAGAGCATTGTTGCAGTGCTCAGCACTGCTGGGCGGCTGTACTGGTATTTCTTCTCACCTTGTCTTATGCCCTTTCTATGGCCAAAGGCTGAATGCACCGAGCTCTCTTGGTGCTGAGAGTGGTCTCAGCTGCAACACTGTGGATTGCCCTCTGTGCCAGGAAAGCCATGCTGAATTTGGTAGGGGAACATGGCAAGATAAGTTACTTGTACCAGAAGTGGTTATTTCATCTCCATTTTGTTTTGGGGGGTATGTTTTCTGTCTTCTGTACCACCATGCATGGGTACGTCACTCCCTTCCACTTCACAGTATCACAGTATGTTAGAGATTGGAAGGGACCTCAAAAGATCATCTAGTCCAATCCCCCTGCCGGAGCAGGAATACCTAGATAAGGTCACACAGGAATGTGTCCAGGCGGGTTTTGAATGTCTCCAGAGAAGGAGACTCCACAACCCCCCTGGGCAGCCTGTTCCAGTGTTCTGTCACCCTCACTGAGAAGAAGTTTCTTCTCAAGTTTAAGTGGAACCTCTTGTGTTCCAGTTTATACCCATTACCCCTTGTCCTATCATTGTTTGCCACTGAGAAGAGCCTGGCTCCATCCTCGTGACACTCCCCCTTTATATATTTATATACACTAATAAGGTCCCCCCGCAGTCTCCTCTTCTCCAAACTGTAGAGACCCAGCTCCCTCAGCCTTTCCTCATAAGGGAGATGCTCCACTCCCTTAATCATCTTTGTTGCCCTGCGCTGGACTCTCTCCAGCAGGTCCCTGTCCTTCTTGAACTGAGGGGCCCAGAACTGGACACAATATTCCAGATGCGGTCTCACCAGGGCAGAGTAGAGGGGAAGGAGGACCTCTCTCGACCTTCCACTTGTCCAGCTTTCTAAATGTACGTGTGGTATCATACCATGCTTTGGTCTCAATACACCAGGAGATGGTAGAAGAGGATGTATTTGTTTGGTCCTGTGGCTTGGAAGAGCAGCTGGCTGGAAGGAGGACAGGTTTTCAGGGACAGTTAGGGTGCTTTCAGTTCATGCCCCATCTCACTTCATACTCACACGCAAGTGTTGGTGGGCCGTTGTGACAGCATGATCTTGGCACCAGGTATTTAACAAAGGTACTAATTAGTCATGGTGCTGCCCCACGACAACGGATGGTTGCATGTTGCCATCACAAATCTTGCATCTAAGAGATAGTCCCTCTGTTTCATTGTGTGTCTAGGCATCAAAATTTGGGCAAGAGTTTATGGCACTTTTAAAGCCACTGAACTGCTCTTGTGATTCTTAAATAAATTAGAAAATCCAAGGAAAGCAGAAAAAGCTCAAACCCTATTCCATTAACTCTGTGTTGTCCAGTGCATGAACTCAGTATTGTCCTTCCAGAGTAGCCTGGCATCACGGATGTGGACAGAAATGTGAACTCTCACCTCAGAAGTAACTGAGGATAAGTGGAATTTCTGAAAGGAGGTTTTAGTGCTGTCTAAAATTGGAAGCATGAAGTGGAAGGTTAATAAGAAGAGAACCCTCTGAACCTCGTGGTTACACTCACAGTTGGCCACCCAGCTGAGGAGGGGTGAGGGAGCCAAGCCAAAACCATCACAGAGACTCCAAGCAGATCACTGTAGGCATGCTTGTTTTCAAAGCTGGTAGGAAATGGTTTTCTTAGGGGAAAAAAATGGAATTGATATTCTTTCTTTTTAATTTAGGAGCCAGTTTCCTGATCTCCAGTTAAGATGATGAACTTGTACTGGCCTTGAATTTCGGGTCCTTTTTCACTGTTTTTATCTTGAGCTGTAGTTTGTACATTTGTTGGCAAATCGTATATTTTTGCAATCCTGCTCACCTCTTGCTTTTGAGGAAAGAAAGGAAAAATGCAGTAAGCTGATAGGTTTAAATGCTCTTTAGCTCCTTTTGCAGATGCTTTTGCATATTCTGGGCTGATCTTGCTTTGTTTTAGGTGTTGTATTATATTTGTTACACTTTGTTCAATTATTAGCATTAATGGGGATTTGCGAGTGTAACACGGGGAGAACATACCCCAGAGTGTATTACTTAATTTCCCTTTGAAGTGGAATGTAGTTGTCCAATTGGCCATATGCTGTGACTTGCCATCATTACGAGTAGTTTTCTGACTCCTTCTAGAGTAGCTTTATCTCTCCTAGGGAGCCTACGATTAATCCCATTGGACTGTATAGGGCATAGATAGATAGATGCCACCTTTAAAAGTGCCGGTAAGTTTCTGAGGCACCTTTTCTAACTGAGGAGCAAGAAGTGCACAGTATAAAAGAACCATTTGCCCCTGCCAAAATTGTGCACTCACATGATTAGTGAGGCATGGTATTAAATTATTTGAGGTTTGTGCATAAATATACCCCGAGATAAGCCTTGTAACTGGGGATTTTGACAACAGTTTTCTTCATGGGCCAAATACTCCACTATAGGTCAGGCTATAAGAGTATTTCAGTAGAGCTCTGTCCAAGCATAGCAGCTGAAGAGCTGGTCCTCCTTATGTGCATGTTGCACTGTCCCACACCCAAAGAAATGCCTCTTCGTGTTTTATGAGTGGACTTTGCAGCATGATTGGAAATAGAAACACAGTAAACAGCAACTGTGTCTCAGAAATATCCCCAGCAACACAACTGTCACTAGCTCAGCTTCTTTCCAAGGCCCTTTCTTGGGGGGGCTGCTCTGCAGCTTTATGACAAGCACTGTAACATAAGCTGCAGCATCAGCCCTGGAAAATCTTGTAGTAAAGCTAACAAAATATCTGCAAAACCTTGTTTGTATGTATGTGTGCTTACGTTTAAGATGCAAACTTGTATCTGAGTGTGCTCGGCTCCCTGCAGTATATAGCTGCAAAGCTATTTCTAACATCTTGGAAGAGATGGGTTTGTAATCTGATATTTTTTTTTTACTGTGTTTTTCTCACCCTGATGATGTTTATTAACCTGTTCCCTGATGTCCAGTTACAAGGGATGGGTGCATTAAAGTTTACATGAAAATACATTTCTCTAAGTGCTTCTCTCCATGTGATTCCTTTGCAGCTTTAAACCAAAACCAGTTCCATCCTGTTTCATCCTTTACTCCTCAGACCTGATAGAGAGGAGGGATGTTTCACTTTATCTAAAATCCACCTTGTCCTTTCAATTTTTCACTTTGGTTTGTTTGTCGATATGAAGTAGTGTGTATGACCAGCCATCAGAGCTCTATTGGGAGCCCACTGCCAGGGAGCGCATCCTGGCTTACCCTTGGGATAGCAGGAGGCACAACCCTGTCTCCTGCTTTTATTCATTCCTTTTTCCTCTGAATACACCAGCACATCTGAAAGTCTCCTTGCTGACCACTGGTGACTTGAAGCGCTGAAGTGCAGGAGCTTAGAGTTAAGAACAAGGATTATCTCTTCTGCTTCACTCTGCCTGAGCTGGGACCTGCAGCCAGGCTCTGTGGATGCGGTTCAGTGCATTTGGGGACATGCTGGACGTGAAGGATTGGCCTATTTGTTAAAAGAGCTGCCAGCAGCAGCCGGCAACGCTTTGGGTCTGTTGTATTTTCCTCAGCAAAGAGCAGAAAGAGGGCAGATGGGAATATGGAGGGCATCTTGTTAGACTGAGCCAAGAAAGAAGGAAGGACTGAGCTGCAATGCTGATTCTGTGTCCCTGGGCTGGAGATGTATGTGTGTGGGAGAGCGATGCACCTCCATCTTCTTTTCCCTCCCCCCCCCCCCCTTTTCCTTAAGGGTTTTGCGATGCTCTTTGAGTTTGGAGACACACCTGCAAGGGCTTCATGGTGGAAACAAATGCTGTCTGGAGTTCGTTTATGTCCTGGTTTGCCCAACTTACTTTAAATAGTGAGCTAAAGAGGTGCTGTAGTAATTGTTTCAAAGCAGTTTCAGAAGAGAAGCTTTCTTGTAGTGTTTTAGTTTCACTGCACAGCCACCCCCTGACCTGCCTTGTTTTTTCTACATTATTTCTGTCCCCTGCCACAGCAGACCTTCATGTTCTTAACTAAGGCATTTAAAACTCATGGGCAGTTTTGCAGTGTCTAACTTACCAACACTGAGATTCCAGATCCGTAGATGGATTCTGGGCAAAGTCCTTGTTCTTTGCGGCAAATTCTGCTGGTTGGGTTTGGTTTGCAAAGGTTTGACATGGAGTATCTTGATTCCCTTTTCTAAGGGTCTTTGTCCAGCCTCTAAAAGACAAGTGTACCAAACACTCCAGTAAAAACAGGCTCTACCCAGAACTGTTTGTCTGGTTCCTTTTCCTAATGGAGCTTTTCTCCTCTGTAATGCAAATAATATGTTTGCAATGCTTGAATATGAGATGTTTACAAAAAATGGGTTGATCCCATATCTGCTGGTTAGCCAAAACCCGTTAAAACGCAGTTGAAATGTAACGATGTGTAAATTGAGCTGGAGGACTGTTTCTTGCCTCTTCTGCCCCATCCCAGTAAGGTACATACGCTGGCACAGTGTGGTGCTGGAGCACCAGCAGGTCCTTGGATAGTCCGGGAGGAAAATGTGGGAGGTGCACTAAACTACCTATACAGCCAGCAGCCACCTTTTACCTTTTGTATGTCGTTGTAACACACAGTGTTTTAGGAGTGTTAATTATTATTTCTCGTACCCTAAGCAGGGAATGTGTACACTCAGCTGTTGTGGAAACAAATCAAAAGGCAGTCCTTTCCCTAACCACTGCAAAAGGAAATAGGTTTTCTGCCTAATTTCTACTTCAAAGGGAAGTGATTTTGAATAACTCATATTTTTCTACTGTTACATTTTATTTTCCTTCCTCCTCCCTTCCCAGGATCTTCTGTGTATCTGAATCCATTAAAATAATGGTAGCTGGGAAGGAAAGGGTAAGGCCAGGGATAGGTTCCAAGTGCATGATTACAGCTACCCTCCTCAAAGTGTCTTGTTTTCTTCAGCACTGAGTCTGTTCTCCATGAATCAAACCTTATGTATGTGATGGACCTCTGAAATGTCCGAAGTTGAGAAGGTTTGTGTGTGTTTGAATATAGGTATATGCTTCTGCGCGCATACATCAAAACTGTGACTTCTGTGATGATTTTGTCTTATCTGATTATTTCACACTACTTATCTCTGGCAATTGCTTTCTAAAAGGCTTCTGCTGAGAACCATTAATGTTGGTGGGTTCAGCCACTGCTTCTGGGCAATGCAGCAGGATGGGAAGAGGGTATGACTTTGCGGAAACACAGGGTTACCTCCAGCCACAGAAATCAGGCTGTAAAAATGATGAGTATCTCTCTTCTGTCATCCATAGATCTGACAGGTTTGTATAACTTATGAATTAAACATTCGGGAGGTGTATATGTATTTTCTTCCCTTTAACAGTCACCAAAACCAGATAAGCTGTTGAATAATTTTCAGTCATCCAGTAATATTGCAGCAAGCTCTGGGAGCAGATCTTTGGAATGTCTCTCTTGCAGAAATGGCAGAATTGCCATTAGCGTTAGCGTGATCAAGGTGGCACCCGGCGCTATGCCTTAACCACAAGACTTTAACCTTCAACTCCATGCAGAACAGACAGGACCTTTACCGCAGAGGTTTCATCAGAAAGATCCCGACAAAGTAAACAGCATGACACTTAATTTATCTACCCCAGAAACATGAAGGGCTCAGTCGACCTGATGGGATCTGTGGTTCCAGGGAGTCTAGGTATTTAAAACGTGATGCTCAGCCTGCTAAGCCATCCCCTGCAGCTTTCCTTAGTGCATAAGATATGAAAAAAATCTGTCCTGCAAAACAGATATTAAATTGGATACTCTTTCACCCTGCCATGATAAGAAATGCGGCAGAGAGAGGCAGGAAAATGGAATGCTGCTTAGAAAGAAAATATATTTGAATCTAACATAAAAATTGGTGAGATAGGAGGATTTTCAGTGCTAGTAGCAATACCCTCCCCAATGAGTTGCTGAAATTTCAACTCTCCCTGTAGTTTTTGCACTGGATTGTGAATAAAAATGGTTGTGATTGATGAAGCGTTCGGTGTCTCACTGTAAGTTGGTCAAGAGGGACTTCTAAATCACCTAAATGAAATATTGCATTATCACGAACAGTAACATGTAACTGTTAAGTATGCTGTTGCTTATCATAAGCTCAAGCTCCTCCGGAGCTCTACCTGGTACAGAATCTTTGTAAGCACTGGAGCAGAGAGCATCTGCGCAGCCCGGCTGTGCCCATCCTTTCCTGGTGGGGCACACAAGGTTGGAAAGACCATTCTGCCGCACTCAAGGCCTTGCCAGCATCCTCATGGGGAATGAGCAGGTCAGCTGAAGCAACAGGGGTAGGAGGCCGCTTCAGGTTTTGTTGTTTAGTGAGGCTGGAAGGAGGAAAAGGCAATACACCCTTGTTTGCCGGAGGGCATGGACCCGTTAGTTGGATGCAGAAAGCCTTAGTGATAAATTACTGCCTCCTGTATAGGGCTCATTATGTAGTTTTATTGCATATTGGAGGGTTTTTTGGCATAAAACTTTTTACTAGCTCTGTGCATAGGATAACATATGAAAAGACAAAGTTGATGTTTCATTGCAAAGCAGCAAAACAGCATAAAAATATGCATATAATTAATTTCTACTTTCTTTACTGACACAAGGAGACTGATGTTGTTCCTATAAAAAGAGAAGACTTCTAGCTTAGAGTGACCCACAGTTCCTGTTGAAAACCCCTGTTGTTCCAGGACAACTAAATGCCAACCCGGTTGGGTTGAAGTTTTTTGTGTCCAGACCTTTCCCACTAAGACCTTACAGCTGTTTTTCAGAAAAGGATTAGAGAAATAGACGCTGTCTGGCTGTGTGAGAACACACTTGACACCGACTAGCCAAGCCAGCCTTAGGATTTTCCATGTTTTGGGGCTAAAATGTGGAAATGGGGAGGGAGGTCACACACAAGTTGGGGATTTTGTTTTGGACATACCTGCCCAATTTGATCTCAGGTTGGCCAACCTACAGGTCTCCAAAAATGCCCCAAACTGAACCAAACCCTCTAGTTCCTTGTAATGAATAAAAACCGCATGCACCCGCTGCCGCCACAAGATAGGTGACGTGCTCAGGCAGTCATGGTTCATTTCTGCCTGGCCTCCTTGTCCCTGTCTGCTCGTTTTCCTGCTTCCTGAGCTGGTGATGTCTCTTCTCTATTCAAATCAGGTGGCTTTGTCTACCCCTGTCTGGGGGTCAGAAAGGAGGGGCAGTAGGTGGGGAATGGTGCCACCCACCTACCTCCCATTGAAGTCTTTTACCTGCTTGTTTTCACCTCTGTTCTCCAGTGTGTGGGAGCGTGGTGGCTTCTTGAAGTGGTGATCAGGTTGCTTACCATGGTAGATCAGCTCTGTTTTCAGGAGTATCTCAAGAGGTTTACATTAAGCTTTTCACCAAAAAATTCCCTGTAGCACAATCCTCAGCAGGGAAGAGTCCAGTGAAAATGGTTAAAATGTGGCAAACTTACTGAAAACAAGGGAATGGAGATGGGACACAGTATATTGCGGGGTGTTAAGTGGTCACACCTATCAGATACTCTATGTGTGAGTGCACACCTCCAGAGGCTTTATTCAAGTCTCATATTGTGAAAGACTAACATTTGAGTCAGTATAAAGTCAGAGGAAAACCTTCCATGTGTGTCAGAGGCTTGGATCCTGTTGGGGTGAAATAATGCTGCATATGGGGGTCAGAGGCAGATGAAAGAGCAGCTTTTCTCTTCTACTCACATGGGATGTGCTTTGCTGCTCACTCCTTCACTTGCAAGTGTGAAGTCCTTTGATTTGGCTCCATGACACCTCTAAGGTATGGAAGAAATGCCTCCTGCTCTTGTTGGTTTCATCATCTGGTCAGATCAGATCTTCAGTGGCAGAGGAGAGGGGATTTTGTGGACAGTACTATGGAAACCTGCACTGCGCATGATGGTTTTGCAGTGTTTTTATGGCTCAGCAGCACTTTGGCCTCTCCGTGGTCATGGCCAAGGAGCCTCCATCTGACACTGTGTGGTATTTACAGCACGGAGCAGCCAGCCCTGCTGTTGGTCCCCCCTATCAACAGTGATCTTAAGTCGTGCACCTAAACTGAAACGGTCATTAAACTCTTATCTGACTAGGAATAGCTTCACGTTCTCTTGACAGAACAGATTTTGTGGCTACTAATTTATTGCTGCAATTTAAGAAACAGACGTCTGTCTGACATGTGCCATGTAGTTCAACGGGTCACCAGTGACATCAGACTTAAAATCATTCTCTTTGCAAACTGTGCATTTTGTGTAAAAGCTTTTATTTATAGTCAGTCATTAAAATTGAGACCTGATATTTACTTTTCCTCTGATTAGGTTAAAGAGTGAATATGAACAGAAAGTACCTTCTTGTTACCACCGAGCAGTTTACAAACGGTGCTGTTCACATGCAGCCTTTTTAAAGGAATTATGTTAAAACTATTATGGGCTTAAATTGTATGTGTTAGTTAATACATCTGTTTTCACTGCTGACACTGGATTCAGCACTGATTCATGTCACAAGGGGTGTATCTTCTGTCTTCCTGATTCCTCACAGGTTCTTCTTGTCGTCATGGAGCAGGTAAAGCCTGTGGTTTGTGCTGGAAGTGTTAGACTTGCAGAGAAGTGCGGCGTTACCAGGATTAGGAGACTTGGAGGGGTTGGTGTGTTGTCTGTTGATCTGAAGTGATGGTAGCAGGAGGACCGAGGAGGTCCGGGTTCCTACCCATGTGTGAGCATTTTGTTGTGCGAAATTCTGAATCATCCTGTTGCCCAGCCCCTGAGGTGGTGTGTTTTACCCAAGGCAGGGGGACTGCCAACATAGTAAGGTGCTTCTCTGTAGAGCATGAGCTGCCAAACGCTAAATACAAGGTCCCAAAGGATGTGCTAAGGTGCATGTCTGAAGAAGGACAATCAAGCTGGTGAAGGGCCTGGACCACAAGTCTAATGAGGAACGGCTGAGGGAACTGGGGTTGTTCAACCTGGAAAAAAGGAGCCTCGGGGAGACCTTCTCACTCTCTACAACTATCTGACAGCAGGTTGTAGCGAGGTGAGTGTTGGTCTCTTCTCCCAAGTAACAAGCAGTAGGACAAGAGGAAATAGCCTCAAGTTGCACCAGGGGAGGTTTAGACTGGATATTAGGAAGAATTTCTTCACCAAAAGGGTTGTCAAGCATTGAAACAGGCTGCCCAAGGAAGCAGTGGAGTCACCGTCCCTGCAGGTATTTAAAAGATGTGTAGATTTGGTGCTTAGAAACATGGCTTAGTGGTGGACTTGGCAGTGCTGGGTTAATGGTTGGACTCTACGTAAAAGGTCTTTTCCAACCTGAACCATTCAGGTGGAGGGAAGAACCCTTCAAAATGGAGTGGCTGTTTAATAACTGTAATGAAAATTTGGACCAAACCCTACACATTGCCAGCTGGCTGAACTGTGCAATATACTTTCTTAATATTAGATAGGGCTGGGTTGTTTTCCGCCTCCCCCCAGATCATACTGCTAAGATCACTGGCCCATTTCAATTTTTATTGAAACAAATAAACCCAATAAAAACACTTATGCTGAGAGCTGAAGCTCCACAGTAAAGAAAAAAAATAAATTACCCCATATTGAATTTATTGATTTATTTATTTACTCCAACTGAAAAATTGAGTATTGTGTTAATGTATTTTATAAGAATCACAGTGCTTGATGAAATGGCTAATTTATTTTAGTGTATACATAAATAGCTAGCAATTTTCAGTGAGACAGGCTAATGAAAATGATGCTATGAAATTGTCTATACTATGAGGAGTGATGGAGTCAAGTTATTATTGGTTGAGTGCTACGACGTAGTGAACTGGCCATCATGTCTTTGAACTTTTGAACTGCTCCTTGGTCGTGTGATTTATTGATTTTGATATCAGCATGTTAACTTGGGATTTTTGTTGGGGGGGTTGCACATGCTGCGTAGCTGAGTCACGCGCACTGTAATTTTATAGATGTTTAGGTTAAACAAGATGGTTGAAAAATGTGAAGTGTGTTAACGGAGCAGCCTTACGCCATGTGGAAAGGCAGAGAGAGATGCATGTAGGTACCATTAGATGTCAACACTGATGTTCTGATTGCTGCAGATTAGCTGAGTACGAGCGAATTTGGCAGGGTAAGTGTGCATCATATTTGTCAGAAAAACGTTGCCTTTTGTTCTAAATGAAGCGTGTGAGCTCGTAGCGACTTTGTTTGCCTATCTACCTTAAACCTCTCCTCGTGGTGTATCTTATCAAGCTGGTGCCTGGTACAGGCAGGGAGCATCAGCACTCTGTTTTGTCAGCCCATGCCAGAGGAGTGCTTCATTTTGCCAGTGGAGGATGCTAACTGGTGGTACAGACAGTTCAACACCTCGTGTTGGACTCTCACATCAGAGAGCTGCCCCCATCTGCCGTCACCAAGACATGCAAACTAGCTTCATCTTATGGCTGTAATTCTCTCTCAGACTGGCTGCTAGTGCTGAGCCTCGGCATGCAGTGCAAGGAGATGCTACACTTGTTGTTCTTGGTCACTTCTTATGAATTGAGGTATTAAAATAATACTGTTCAAGTGTTTCCCTGTGCAGAACTTCTCTCTCGACCGTGCTGGTAGGGGAACCTTTGCAGGGTGACTACTCTGAGCTCTGTTTCTGATTAAACCAAATAACTTGACACCTGCAATTTACAATTTGTCTAAAGTGCTTTATCCTGTAAACCCAGCGATTCCAAGGCTTTAAAGCCAGCAGACTTGCAGGGGTTTGCACAGTGTAGCTCATCCCGCCGGTTCTCTGCCATCGTGTCAAACATGACTGGACTTTGCTCATCTCCTTGCCCCTGCTTTCAAAACTGCGATTTTAATGCCTGTGCCCCCTCATCCCCGCTCACCTCCTTGCTCTGCTGCTGTCTCAGAAATGCATGGAGGCATTATGGTAAATTATTATATTTATTTTTTCAGTGCTGGAAGTGCCATGTCTTTATTTGGATGTTGGCAGCGCTCCCCCTCCTCCTCCCACTGCGACCCAAAGCGTTTTCAGCAGTGGGACACTGGTACCACTTGCCAATTGCCCCAGTGCCCCTTCCCCCCCCCCCCCCCCCCCCGCCTTTTTTCTTCGTTTTGATTCTTTAATGTCAATGTTTTAATTTTTATTTTTTAAAAAGATGGCCTTTTAAAGGCGGGAACCAGAACTGGTGGGAAACGGCTGAAAGCAGGACTGACACCAGCACTATTAGCTGGAAAGAGAGAAAAAAAGATTTCCATTTCATTGCAACGCTGTTATTGTTTACTTTGCCATACACATCCTAATATGGTTACCTCCCTGTCAAAGCGGCCGAGCCGGGCCGAGGGGCCCCCTCGGGGAGACGCTTCCAACTGCTGCTCAGACAATAAGAAACAAACGGCGCAACTCCACAAAAGGGCTGCCCGGAAAGTAAGTGTCAAATAAATCCTGCAGAACTCTTCCTGCCCGGCTCCCGGCCCCCCCCGTATGTAACCTGCGCGCTGCCCGGCGGGGCTGGGGGGGGGCGGCGGCGGGGCGCGATCGGCTCCTCGGCTGTGCCCGCGGGTCGTCCCGAGAGCGGGGACGGGGTTGGAGGAGGGAGAAGGGTGGGGGGGCGGCGGGACGACTCCGCGCCCGCGCAGCGCTGCGCGCTGCCAGGTGCCCCCCCCCCCCCCCCGGGCCGTCCCGCTGCGCGGCCGCGGCGGCTCCCGCGGCGGGGCCGGTCCTTATCTGCGGCGGCAGAACAAAGGTAGGGTGTTGAGCTCGGCGCTCCGGGGGAGGGACGAGTTATTTTTGGAGGGCTGTCTTCCCGGTGCACCACTGGCTGACCTAAAAGGAGAAGGGAGGAAAGAGGAAAAAACCACCACCACAACCCACTGCCGAACCCCTCGTCAGAGGCGCGGAGGGAGCGGGCGCGCAGGGAGCAGCTTTACGAGCGTAGTTTTATTTTTATGCAACTTAAAGAAGCCGGATCCCCCTCCCCCTTACCCCCCCCCCCTCCGTAAAATGCTCTGCTATTTCTAGAAAATTGGCGTTGCTAAAATACTTTAATCTGCGTGCTCTATTTTATTCTCTTATATATTGGTTTATATGTATTTTTTGGGGTGGGTTTCCTTTTTTTGCATTTGTGATTTTATGTGTGCATCCTCCTCTTAGCAGCTGTGAATTTCTATGAATTCTAAATAAGCTTCTCTAGGGATGAAACATGAGGGTTTTTTTACACGAGGATTTCAACTTTTCAGTTGACATAATCCAAAGGTGCCACTGCCCGAGTGCTCCAAGCCCTGCGAGGAGTCCCCACGTTTCTTAAACCATCTCTTAATGTCAGATTCTTTCTTCCTCTTTTCTTTTTAAAGCCTGTGTGTTACTCGGCTTCAGGGGATGCTCTCCTCTTCCTGCAAACCGAAACGCTCTTGGGTTCTGCCGTGCTCTTCGGTTTGTTTTGGAAACGTAGGAAAATATTAATACAGAGCAGTAAAAAAGGAACAGTGGTGCGGAGCCGGCAAACCTGTGCGCTGTCATGCCGGGAAGTACAGAGGAGCAGATCCATAATTCAGTGCCAGAGCACATGGATTCACGGCGGTGCAGACCTTGGGCATTATGTAACTTTATAAGAAACACATTTTTGATCGTAGGAGCGGACGCTGAGCTTTGTAGGTAGAAGTCTCAGATCTGGGTAAGTCTGAGGAAGGGCACTTTGCTTCCAGCCTGTGTGGAGCGGCATTGTCTCCAATTCCTAAAATTCCGACAGGATTTAAGAAGGGAAGCATCTTCTTCCTAAATTGAGTAGCATTCAAACGAATATCTTCAATACCTGTTGTGTGATGGTGCTTAATCGGCTCTCGCTCTTCCTGACTGCTGCCTTCCCTAGTTACTGTGGGATCTCTAGATTATTTTTTATAGGAAGTCTCAGTTCCAGGCTGTGCTTTCCAGCCTCTTCTATTTCTTTTTTCTCCTTAAGATACCATTTCCTACATATTCCTGCAGGTTTTTTCTCTCTGCCTGTCCAGTTATTTTTCTGTTGAGCTGTGCAGCCTGACCTGTGCTAATCAGAAACTCCTTTGTAAAATGTAAGGCCAAGTCAGATGATGTAAATAAACTTTTGTGCTCCCAAACTTTTATCCCATGAAATTGGGATTAATTTTTCTTAGAAAAAATCCCAAACATTGCAACTCACCAGTGATAAACACAAATAAATGTGTTTTGTAAAATCAAAGGGTGTCTTTTTAAACACGGTTCTAGTTTTTGCTTTTTGGGCCGTGTAGGGGATGATAGGAATTAGTAGCCTTTAATTAGACGTGGAGATATTCACATTTTACAGGGATTTATGTTAGAACATGGAATGGCGGGTGGCTTGTTTCCTCATTATGAATACTCCCTGCACATAATGAGGTTCATCATTAGTTGATGGAGTGAATTTGCCCTAGCTCTACCTTGAAAGGCACATAATTTACATACTACTTCAGAGCTTAGGCTTTAATGGATTCCTCGATGAATAAAATGAAAAGCTACTTTCTTTAAATTTTTGAACAGTGTTTTGATAATACGGATTTAATAAGACATTCAATTTCCTTGTTAAGTATATTTGAAAGTGCATTGCCAGTTTTAGTACAAAATATACTTCCCCATGTCGCTTCCTATAATACTGGGTGCTACATAATCAAATATATCAGTGTAAACATTTTTGGGGGGACATAGAGGGGTTATTTTACTCAGCATGTGCAGGTGGCATTGGGCTTCTCTGGCCTGGTACCTTCATAGTTCCTATCAACCCAAGTGTGCTGGAGCTCACCTATACTGATAAAATACCGCAGCTTGCTCCTCTGTTAGAGCTCGCTCTGCCTGAGGAGTGTTTTAACTGCATATTTACTGTCTACATTTGCAGTGATGGATCTGTGGAAATGTGTTGCTGGTTGCCAGGCTGGCAGTGACAAACCTGCTGGTCCCACCTCCCTATTTACTTTGATGAGACAAGAACAGCAAAAACTTCTCCAGTGCAGTTCCATCTCTGAAACTGCCGTGTGAATATGATTAGATTAAATTGAATTGTAGGCTGCTTAATGTGTTATCATGTCATCAGCTCTCTCCAGCCCTAGTCTGCAGGGTAAGAGTTAGCAAGGCATCTTCCTACTCTTCTTCTTCCTCCCCTCTCACCATCTCCACGTGTATCACGGTCAGCACCTCTCCCCTCTGACACTTGCTAGTGGGACAGTGCAGCTGAGAGGCAAAAAATACAGGGAGAAGGCTTGTTTTGATAGGATGTTTTATTACCTGAAAACGATGAGCATATATTAACATTAATAGAATAGTCTGTGTCATTCTTTTTTAGGCAATTTGCCTCCGCTGCAGACCTGTCTGCTTCAAAATCTTTCTCTGTTCTAAAACATATATTTGTTTAGGGAGTTTTCATTGAAGTGTACATGACAATTACAGCTGTTCATTAACAAAATTGGGTATTTGTTTTAAACTTTAACCAATCACTTTGATATGCTAATTATGGTGTAATTTAATTTGAGCCCTGTAATGATGATGCCGTTATTATGGACATAAATGATGCAGTTAAGCTGAGAGTAATCTCATTTGCATACTGTACATGCCAGTAAATTAAGCCCTTTCTTCGACTGCTTCAGCTTTAATTTTCCACTTCTTTTCACACAGCGCCTTTTCAGCCAGTCTCTTATAAGCCCACTTTGTAATAGTGCTGATGACTGTTTGATGTGGAGAGTTGCTGCACCACAATAATGCAAGACACAAGATGTAACATTTAAAGGATTCATTATCTTACGGAGTGTTGCTTTAAGAAGCTGGGATTAACAGGGGTGGAAGTGTCCTCTCCGTGGAGCGGTGCAGGTCTTTCCAGAAACAAATGCTGTCTTCATTTTCCCTTCTTTTTCTCGGTGTACCCCAGCAGTGGAAGGGAGTGAGGCCTTGTGGTGTTTCTTGGGAATAAGCCAGAACACCATCATAGCCCTATAGACAACATGAAGGGTTTGACCTTCTCTGTAGGATGTTCTGTGGTGTTCCACTGTTGCAGAAAAGTTACTAGATACAATGTACAATATTAAGGAGATGGGAGATACCAGGTTACTTCTCAGATTGGGTGTGTGGGCTCCAAATCTTACCTACATGATGTACAGTGATGCAGAACAAAGTCTGCATTATTGGTTTTTTCCATTCCATTCAGTGCCAGGTTGCTCCTTTTGTGGCCCTTATGTGAGTTAAACTTACTCTCTGGTAAATTTTGGGTTTAGATTTGGAACAATGGTATTCGTATGTTGTTACACCTGCCAATACTAGTGAGAACCTGGGTTTTTGAAAGAATAAAAGTCACCAGCACCAAGCAAACACGAGCTGTGTAAATGCTGACTTAAAGGGTTAATCTTTTCCAATTTACCGTGTTGTCATTGAGCTAAAGTATTTTCATAACACTGTGGCATACAAAGAAATCATGTGAAATAAACAGGGCTCTTTTTATAGCTGCTTACTATTATGGTTAGATATTTTCATAGTTTAATACCTCTGGAAGTAAAGCCCGTCTCAAGTTTTTAGCAGCAGTTGGCCTCTCAGAAAGCCATTGTTGTGTGGGTAACCAAGTTAACTAAAGATCATTATTAAAACCTTGCAATCCTTTCCTTACATAGGGTCCCATGACCAAAAATAGCTTGCGCAGTTGCCCACAAACATGCAAGTTAATAACTTCCTGGGTGAATAGTGTAAAAACTGCTGATTTCCAAAGCAGGCACGTCACCTCTGCCCCCACCCCTGCACGGGATGCAGCAAACAGATGGGAGGGTCTGCTGTTTACCAACTGTCCAGCATTTAACGAGACTTCAGTTTTTATGGTTGTCGCCTACACTTGGTTTCAGTTCTGCATTTCTCACATGCCATTTTGTTTTCCAGAAGCCGTTCCGTGGTAGCCTGACAATGCACACGTGCTGTGGCTGTGCCTCAGCGAAGCGCTGACTGATGGCGATCTAACCGCCGCACTAAGTTTGTACCCCCATTTATAGGTCAAAATCACAGTAATCATTCCCAACAAGCCTACTGATCTGGCCACCAACTATGCTGGCATGTAGGATTTCAGTTCTCCTTGTGTACCTCTTTGATGCAAGGAGGAGCATCCATAGAGACAAGTAGAAACAGAGCTTGGCGTGGTTCTTGCCTTTCACAGAGCCCTTGCTTGTTACCCATACACCAGCGTTGAGATGGTGATGTACACCAGCCAGTTCTTTAGGGTGGACTATGTCAGAGTGAAATGTCGTATCTTGGGGTCCACCTCTGAAACTGGATGTGCCCAGAAGAGGAAAATCTTCCGTGGTTCCTTCTCTGAAGCTGTCAGCCTAGACGTAGGATTTGCACGTGAGTGCGTAAGGGAGACAAAACCAAGCGGTAGTTCCCTTGCCCTTTGTGCTCAGAGCCTGGAGCTACTGAGGTTGCTGATGTAACTGGTACAAGCTGACTCCACCCAAGGGCACAGGGAAAGGAAGGGTTTCTCACAACACAGAGCAATGCAGACCAAGGTCTCCCCAGCAACAGCAGAGGGTCAGAAATACTCCAGTATAATGCTGGAAAATTTCAGCCTTTAAAGCTCGTGAAAAGAGAGTTGTTACCTTCATCTGTTTTAGCAGTATCCCTGTGGTTCAACCCTTTCTTCTAAAGGTAATATATGTGTTGCTTTAGGATGTCATAGGCTGCAAAGGAGATAGTGTCTTCAGCTTCTATATGAATGAGTAGGCTGAGCATCTCTGTCTTGGGTCATGGAGAAATTTCTGGCCCAAGCAGACAGATGACAAGAGGATGGACTGAGAGGTGGGGTAAGAGAGTTTCTCCTAGTGCTTTTTAGCATTTCGTGGATGTAATGGTGATAGAGCGTATGGTGCAGAACTTCAGTGTTAATCTTCTTGGGAGATAAAAATGCTTCTTCCAAAGTGATTTCAATGCCTAGCCCTTAAAGAAGCTGTGTTTGTAAGCGTTGACTTCTCAAAGGAGGTTTCAGGCATAGCTTTTCCTACTCTCTTTGTCCTAACAAAGCCCATATCCTTCCTCCCCTCACAGGACCTTTTGAGTTTGTTCTGGATAAAGAAACTCGTTTATGAAGAAGATTTTCCCTGTATCATCCTCCCTCTTTAATCTGATCCTGGATTGCAATTTTCAGTAAGTTTCTCCTTCTACACTTACCAGCGTACGAACCTTTTCAGCCCAGTCAGGTGAGAAATTAAAAGCAATACCAGTTCAGGCGATGTACTGTGCAGCCCTGTTTGAGCATTTCTGTGTAATTCCAGGATTGCTGGGTTCAAAGAAGTTTTTCACATTGGATAATAGCAGCTCTCTGCAGAAAGGTATTTTGTGGAGTTTTGAGCTTCAGGGAGATGGATTTCTTCTTTTCCAGCTTTGTTTACAAACAGCTTTGTTCTTACCCTCTTCCAGCAAAACAAGTGTTTCTTCACAGAAATACTTACGGCTGAGAGCAAAGCCACCGAACCTCTCTCTAGCATTATAACTACAACAGATTAAAGAGTAATTTATCATATGCTAATACACTTACCCCATCAAAGTCATGGGCGTCAAGGCATAGAAACAAAAATAGACCTCTGATCTCTATCTCTGTAATGCTTTTCAGCACGAAGTCTCTTATTGGTATCCAGACAAAAAGCTCTAGGAATTTGTGATTCTATTTACCAATAACTAAGGAGAACAGTTGTCGCTGATATTCCCCACGTGCCGAGCTGTTGCACTTCCAAATCTGAGTGACCCAAGTGGAGTGCAGATTTCCGAGCGTGAAGATTCCCTGTTCCCATGCTTGTGAGTTTGTTCCTATTTGTAAACACATTTCTTCATGGTTGTGAATGATGGACAGGCATCTCTAATGAGAAATCATGGGAAGAACACACACATCATGCTTTGCTTTTCCAGCATGAGAACCCTCTCAGCAGTTCCCAATGGCTGGCTCACCCAGAGAGCATCCTGAAAAGGGTGATGTTTTGGAAGTCCAGGTGAGTCTGCCTGTTGGTACTGGTCCTGAGTGTACACAAAATAAAATAGTACAAGTTAAGTAGCTATTAGGGTTTCTTTAATCTGAAAGCCTTTAGTTCTTTTGGCTGCACGTACCCTCTTCCAGCAGCAGTTTTTGCTGTGACTGGAGAACATGCATGTCTGTCTAAACTGGTTGAGGGGGCAAAGCAATGTGATGAAATCTCATTGAACTTTCAAGCAAAGATGTTTCAAAGAAACAAAAAAAATGTTTCAAGCAGAAGAATGAAGTCTATAAAGCAAAGGTACTAGTAAAAGGACTTGCTCAGCCCCTTCCTTTGCTCCTCCTATCCCTATACCACCTGGGGACTGTATGGAGCAGCAGCAGTGTAGGTATGCACACACTGTACAGAGACCAGCTCTTCCCTGAGATGTATGCCTGCTTCAGGTGCAAAGCCTTCAGCTCTGGTTGTGTTGAATTTGGCTTCGCATTGACTTCTCCTCCAAATAAAATACTTACCCTAAGGATGGCCTTTCAAAAGACCATGTGCTTTTTTCCAAAGAACTGCAAAATCTGGAGCTGGGCTGCTTGTGTAGCTTCCCGAGACCATCACTTTGAGGAAGCTGACTCAAACAAATGCTGCTTTCAGGTGCGTGGCCTAAATCAAAAGCAGCTCTGTTTGAGTTCTCTGAAGTTTGTCAGGCTTTTACCATTATTAACAACCATATGGTCTCAGGCAATGATCTTCTGTTTTGCATGGGGAAGGGCAGTGTCTGCTGGCTCTATGTAAGAGCCAGCCACAAGCAAGGAGGGTTTCTTGATGTGGCTCCAACAAATGCATGTGTGGTGGCCAAGGCTCAAGCTGTCAGAGATGGGGCAACCAGTTATGTCCTCCTTGCAGAGATGCCTGTGCAAGAGGGACCGACCTGGAGGCAGTCTGCCAGCTGGGGAGACTTGCCTGTTTCTTTGCAAACAGAATTTGCCCTTGGATTTTGGGAGGAATAAGAAGGCTATGTATGAAAAGTTTCCTTTTCATGCAGAGGTGAGGCTTGCAATGTATGCTCAGCAAAGCTGAGAGACCCGTATGCAGCTTTTCCAGCTGAGGGAAATTTATTGTGTTTGTTGGTGTCTCCTTTTGCAAAGGCAAGATTGGGTCTGGGTGGATGTGCTACTGGCTGGTTGAAGGAAGCCAATACCAAGCAATGATCAGTCTTTCCCAGTGACTGGGGATCTTTACGTTGCTTTTACAATGAAACAGATATAAAAAGGAAGAATGAAATTATAATAAGCTAAATTGGTGCCAAATGCACAAGATTCCATGTGTGCGCAGTAAAGGGAAACTCAGCTCCTGTAGCTTTCCCTTGGAAAGTGACTCGTTCTGTATTTAGAATCTATGTGCAGGATGACCATATAAACGTGGTTAAACGGCACAGGATTCTGATCAAAGGGGCAATTACGAGTAGTAAAATAGGAAATGTAATTATTGCTACAATTTCAGATCTTATAGCCAGGGAGAATCTTAGCAGCTAGATGGAGGAAAAGCCTTAACATTAAGAGAGAAAAGAAGAAAGCCCCCAGATTTCAGCTTGTTGGGCTCTGTAGAAAAAGAGTTGAAAAGTTAGCCTGTATTTCCTAGAATCTCTGAATTCCCAACTAAAGAGTAATTAGAGGGGTTGTGAACAACCTGCTTGTTGATTGAGCTGAATCGCAGCAGAAACTGAATTACCAACTTGTGCACAGGAAGATCTCCTAAAGTCGGAGCTGTCGCTGGGTTACTTTCACCAAATGTCCAGCACATATGCTGCGCTTGCTTTTATTGTTCACCGTTATGGTGTCGTGTCTCGCTAGATTGTGCTTTCCTACACACCTCCACCCCCTAACAAACTGGCCCTATGTATGCACGTAGGCAGAATACAGGGAATTAAGCTGTGTGACAGTGAACTTCTGGGTTTTTTTATGTGCTTGACAAATGTTTTTTAAACATGGTATAAATACATTGTGCGGGAGAATTGAAGTGTTTGAGGGGCACATTTTACTCCCAAATGAAATGTGTGTATTTTGGCTTTGTATTCCTCTGTATTTTTTATTCCTTGCAAAAAGAAATATTTAATATTTTAATGACACTGATGTTTAGATAATACAGGTCTGGACAGTTTTCTCCTATGTATGTTATAGAGTTCCTACCGACACGCCTGGACAAACCTTACCAGCTAAAACCCTCAGGCCAGATTTTGGCATTCGATGTCCTCAGAGGGGAGGGATTGTAGCTGTTAATCCTGTAATAGCCAGATTCTTCAAGGTAGCATCTTCTGTCCTCCCACGGGTTAGATTCTCAGTTTTACCTGACAACACGAATATTTCTCTTCAAAGGCAATGTAAACCCTTCTGCAGGCTCTGCTCATCCTCACTTCCCCTCGCTGCGTCTTGCCCAGGCACTTCTCATGTTCTTTGGCCTTTTTGCCATTGCCATCTTCTTCCTTTCCGGTTCCTTAGAGAAAATGCTGTGTTTGTAAGGGCCCGTCCCTCCTAAATGCTTTCCTCATGGTTTGCCTGCCTTGCTGTGGATGCCCCTTGGGAGGAAGGGCAAGGGCAGCCAGGCTGATCCCATTGCTCTTTGAGATCATGATGTCGCGCATTTGGTCCCCTTGCAGAAATGCCAAAGCCTGCTTAGAGTCAGACATGTAAATATTTTGCTCAAAAATAATAATTAAAACACCAGACTCATGGTTGGGTTCTTCAGAGGAATGGGAACACCAGCAGGCATTGGTCCTTACCTGTTCTGATAAGGCATCGTGTTTTCATCTGGTCTTTATAAGCTCCAGATACTTTGGCTGAAAATAGCTTCACTGTCCTGTTCCCTTCCATGGATGGGCGAGTGGCTCAGAGGCA